>NC_072863.1:16617500-17242500 GCF_028858705.1 Grus americana | reverse complement strand
TTTGGGTGGTATTAACAAACAATGTCTGCTCAAGACTGCAGAGAAAGCCTCAATTGCTCTGTAGCAATGATTCATGAGCAAAGTGCAGTCATGCAGTCCCCCCAGAAAGCATCCCTTGATGTGTAGCAGACTGATGGTCTTTTAGAAACACCTCTTCTTGTACCCTGGCTTTCCTGGTCCCTAAAGAACTTAACCTGGGTTCAAATGCTGCCACTGCAATATTACAGTATCTGCTGCATGAAAATAACAGATGCACCTCCAAGACAGGTCTCACAGGTATAGCTGGGACTGGCAAAATGTAAGAAACCCCAAAGCTAGCTAGTATCAGCAAAGTTACAGAGGAGACCTTGCTTAGGAAGGCAAAGCTCATTTATCACTTCTTTTAGCAAGCTGTACCCAAAGGTACAATTTTTTCCAATTTCCTTTTTCTTTTGAAACCTTAAATAACAGATAATCTTTGCAAGCCCTGTAAAGTATGAAAATGTTTCCAAGAAGGAATCCAAGATACTGGCCTGAGTGCATAACATTATTATTTTTTAAAATCACACATTAACAGCTATTTCCAGAATTGGAAACCTCAGGGGTTTGAGAGGTTTATTTTCTGGAGGCATGCATAATGTATAAGTTAAACAAATATAAAAATTATAAAAAAATTTAGATGTAAAAATAGAGCTCAGGTTCAATTAATTTTTAAGATGCAAATACTGTCCTCTCAGAACTATATAATTCCAAACTGCAAAATGATCTTGTTTATAATTTTCTCACTATGCAGAGGAGGGAGGAATAAGAAACAAATTTTGCATTTTATGGCATCTAAACACATGCTCCTCCTCCTAAACACAGAGTATAAACATAAATGTACCACACACTATGGCTTCAATTATATTATAGCTCTGTCAAACAAAGCTTTAAAATAGTGACTCTAACTATCAGAATGTGCTCTAAATCATCTCGTAATCCTACCAGCATAAATACTATCTCCTTCATCTTCACTCACCCTGTTTGTTAATCTTGTCCACTATACTCGAACTATATTGTACAATATCACTTTCCAAGCTGAGGAGTTTGCCTTTTGATACTTGCTATAAATTCACTGACAATGAAATTAAAATGCTAACAGAAAACATAAAAAGGCATCATATTAACTAATTAGATGTCCAATCAACTTTTAGCAAAGGGCACAATAAATTTATTTACATGTTACTGCTAAATATCAGACAAACAAAACCACTAAAATTCTCTGCATTTCTATTAATTAATGCTTTCTGTGAATGAAAGGAGTTAAAGGAAGATATCCTGGTTTACATATTAAACTGAGGTTCAGTCTTCCTGCCTTATCATACCTCAGATGAGTGATTTAACCTTAACAGCAACCATTAAGTATTAGAGAAGCATTACTGCAACAAGGGAGATACACATGGGTGCCACCAGTTCAGCGACAGCATGTGCCCTGTATAAATAATAGGCTCAGGGCTAGATTCATCAAAGGAAGAATAGGAAGATGTCTTGAAAGGGAGAGAGGGAAAATGAATTCGATGAATCATGTAAGTGGCAGCCTACATCTTGAGGGAACAGTTCTACATACTGTAATTATGAAGGCGTTACATGCAGTTTCATCAGGAAATGCTGAAGAGGAAAAAAGAGCTTAGAAACAGCACGTTGGTGGGTACACCACCTGGGTGGTTCCAATTCAGGGCCCATAAACACTTCCAAACCAGGCTGGGACAGACCCCAGCGGGACAAAGTTCGACAGTCTCTTCTGCAAGGCATCATTTGGGACAAGGAAGGAAATACAGGACTGCAGATGCACTTTCTAAGGGTCATTATCTGGCTACAAAGCTCCTGTTGATCACAGGTCAAAACTGCAGCAGCCAGTCCCTCAGCCAGGCCAGACCTTTGTGTAATTTAGGGGAACTCTATTGCAGCTTCTTTCCAACTCAAGTGCAGAGGACAGTAAAGCATTTGCATTTACAGAATAAAACCCACTGAAATAATTTAGAGAACTTATGTCAAACAATATTTGTGGAAAATATGGTACTAGGCCAGTTAATAGTGATGCTGGCTGGACACATGTTCATCTCTTTTCTCTCTCTCTCTTTTGAGGGTGGCAGGGCCAGGGAAGAAGAGCCGCTGTCTGCCATCCAACCCACAGGACTGATTCCTTCATCACCCAGACTGGCTACCAAAGCCCACCACCTCCTCCTTTTCAGCAGGCCCAGGCTTCCTTCTAGTGTAAATGCGTGTGCACGGCATGTGGGGAGCACAGTCTCTGCATTCACAGCCAGGTCCCACCTGGAGCCAGGATCTGAAATTCATTCACAGATCCCCCCAGTTTAGAAGTATCCTGTGACTACTCATATTGATCAAGTTATTTGGAAGCTCAAGAGCCACTGAAAGACAGACGCAATACTATCACTAATTGTGTCATATGAACAGCAAACTACACAGCGAATCCCCACTACAGCTTTCATAACTGATAATTTATAAGCAACTCACAGACTGAGTTGTAATTATATATGGCATTCACTGAATAATTTCAAATTAATGAATGTGTTCATGAGTGTTTAAAGCCCTTTCACAGACCATTCATACACAGAAAGGGCTTCAGAAGCACCACAAGAACTTTTGGGAAATAGGCTGTCACTGTAAGTGGGGCTTATAGTTCAAATTCTTATTGATGCTTTGCTAAATTAAGAGAAGGAAATTTTCTCATCCAGATTTAGATTATACACTGGGTTGGATTAACAGAGGGTATAAATGAGACTCATGCTATTGAAATCAATAAAAGGACACCACGTTAGATACGTTTAGCATCTAGATCACTGGTGTGGCAATCCTAGGCAGAGTCACAGCTCTACAGGGAAAGAGATTTACAATATCCTCCCTCCACAAAACCCTGCTTAAGCAGCGGCAACTATTCTGAGAAACTACATTCCATTTCACCCTAACGATTTCAGACACCGGAGCTGAAAATGAGTTGGGACAAAACTGATTACCAATGAAGTCTAAATAGTATTGTAGGAACAGCCTTTGGCCTTGCAGCCATCTTAGATTCTTTACTGGTGTAGAAAATTAAATTCATGAGATATATCACAACATTGTGTCACTACCAAGACATTTCATCCTGCTACTTGGCTGGGAGACTATGCCCCGCATTGTTAGATAAGCCCTTGGTTAAAGAAATTCAATAATACATAGTTTCTGGAATTGATTATGGTGAAGTGCTACACAAGGAGCTAAACAAGAAAAACTAAAGTAGCTGCAGCTGGTGCCAAGACAGGAAATGGAAACTCCTTTGCCCTTATACTTCCTTCTCTACTCCAGCTATCCATGGGAAAGTAAGAACAATTTGAGGTCTTAAAAAACTCTGAAGCACTTTCAAAGCTCTTCCAGGTGTTTCCAGAGGCCACTTTTCTCCTTCAAATTGTGAAGCAGAGGTAGGCAGGATTAGAAAGGATCTTCTAGATAATTAATTTCCTGACTGTGAAGGAACAATAAAAGTGCTTGCAAATTCATGGATCATAAGACATCAGCAAGTATTTTTTTAAAAAATCACAAGACAGGTAATGGAATGACCTACATTTTGAATCTAACTTCTTCATATTCATCTCAGAAAACTCCCATGCAAGAAATTTTAAGGCTCTGCCCAGTTTTTAATTGCTGATAGTTCATGCTAGCCTGAACTGTACACTTGGAAGCTTGACAGATCATAGAGATTGTCCACAGCAGCTTTAATTTTTAAACTATAAATTTTTCTGTTTAACATAAACATCCCCTTCTAGTGCAAAATAAAAGAACTGTACAGTATAGCTGACCTCGTTTTTACTAAACTTCAGTAGGATGACTATCTAGTCTTTGAGTTGACATTGATTTGAACTAAAAAACATGTGGATTTATAATATCTGGACTTAAAGGTGATTGATTGTTTATTGGCACTGCCACACAGATGCCAATGGACTGCCAGGAGAAGAATACATTATCTTGTAAACAATATAACAGAAAAATATTTTTCAAAAAGTACAGGACTGTAGTTAGGATATATTAGGGATATTTGGTGAACTTATTGCTGAGTAAAATGGGCAAGTTTAACAAAATACGATTAAAAACTAAATATTCTGTCATCATGTGTTCAATTTTGTCACCTAAAACTGATTTAGCCAATACTTCTAAATGAATCATTTTGCCTTTCTTCACTTTTAATATACTTTATACATAAGAATACTTTGCCCCAGGTTTCATAGGAATCACAAGCTGATCCATTGCTATCCCAGATGTCTACAAAGGGCTGACACAGAATTCCTGATTCAAATTGGAGTATATTGCTAGATCTGGCCTGAGTTTACATTACAAGGAGATCCATGAGAACTGCAGTACAAATCAGCGATAGGAAAAGTAAATGGCAAAAGAAATTCCATTTATCACCACTTCTAAAAATATTCATGAAAGAAAAGTCCCAGGAGATAGCGAGCATTTTTACTTGCTTGCTTTAATTTTTCTTTTAAGCTGTTAACCCATCCCAGACTAGAAGATGATATTCAAGCCCTCCAAAAAAACCACAAAGTATACAAGATGACAGCACTGTTCCAACTGAGCTGAAATTTTTGCCTAGGAGAGGTAAACCAGGGGCAGCAGCACACCAGGCTGACCTGATGATACAGATGGGGTGGCTGTTGCCCTCTTACTGCCACATGACACAGAGCTGGCACCTAGCTAGGAACACTAACAAGGTGATGGAAGAGGGTCGCAATCCATGCTTCCTTCAGAAATCTGCTCCTGAGACTCAACAGAAATGTTTCCAAGGCCTGGTGAGGCTTAAATATTAGAAAGCAATTTGGATATATCCACAAATAACCACTGACCTGTGGGCTGGAGAGCCAGGTCCTTTTAGGATGAGAGCCCAAGCACTACGTGCAAGTAGCGTGCTGCCAGTTGGTAACCTTTCAATATCACAGAAACAACCAAGAGGAAACAAGCAGTTATTTCTTCCACTGAAAGTTCTGCTGCAAACTGTAATTTCAATATGAAAAAAAAACACATTTTTGGAAGCCAGGAAGAAGGCAGAAAACCTATTACATGGATGCCATGATAACTACTCTCCAGTCATTTGGTAAACACATTCCCGAGAACACTTGTCATCGTTTTCCTTTTCACTTTACTGATCTTACAGTGTGCAGTAAAAGAAACACCTGTGAAAACAAATGCAAGAGTGATTGCACATTCAGTCAGAGAAAGTTACATTTTGCTATCCTGCAAAATCAACAATGATGAAAATTTAAAGCAGGAGGTCAATGAGTGACAGCCACTGCTGTTTGATTGGCAGAGCAGCGATCTGTGTCAAACGGTAGAGACACCAAGAGGTGACCACATCCTACAAATTTACCATGTAGTTTGGCAAGTTTGATGGCTTTCTTGACTTCACATTCCTTGAAAACATGCCCTGAATCCACCTTCACACATTTTTCTGTGCAAATTTACAGATCTGCGTACTCTCAATCCTCTTCAAGTCACCTCTTAGGGACAATTTGTTGGTGATGGTAAGGGGATGGCTTTGTAACATCCCTCAACCTTTGCATATGGATGGACACATGGGTACAGTGACCAACTGGTCCTTAGTCCATGCTCTTAAGCGAGCCCTTGATGTGTCAAGAATGAAGATATGGAGAAAGAAAACATGATACCTTTACCTTCATATGGCACACCTCATCTTGGGAACTGAAAGCACTGGATCATACTGGCAAAATCCTATCCCAGAGATGCAGAAATTAATCAAAGGAGGAAAGTAATTTTGTGAAGGTTATGACCAATTCTGTGATGCTCCCTAGATTAAATGACAGTATTTGTGCAAACCCTGAATCTAAATCCTACCCTCTTCTTGGAGTAAATCATGGCTACATGCAAAACTTCTTGTGTTTTAACAGGAAGACAAAGACAAAAGTTGAGCAGCATCTAAACGTTCTTTGAAGTAAGAAAGTCTGTGCATAGACATTGTGTCTGTTCCTTCATCCTTGAATTTTTTACACCTATAAAGCAAGTCCTTTCCAAGTCTCTTTTTGCTTTGCATTAGCTGAATTTAATTGTAAGTGCTGAGAAATCTCAGAGTCTCTCAGCTCATTAGTGAAACATGCACCAAAAGAGTTAAGTAGGCACCTGGCATTTTATCATTTTGTACCTTTAAGCTTATTTTAATGAGAACAGATCCATTTTTTTAGTAAATTCATAAATAACTTACCTCATAATGAATTGCCTCTCCATGAAATTTTAAGATGGATTTGAATTTGCCAGGAGAAGGATGATTTCCTTTGTAATTAACTAATGTATCAAAAGAGATCATTTATAATATCTGTGGTCAATGTCAGTCAAAACAGTTACAGGGCAGCATCGTTGGGCATGACTAATGAGCACATGATGGAATCAAAACTGACAGACAGAATAGTCATAAATCTTTAATTTGCACCCTGAATTTCACATTTGAAATGGGCAGTTTGTATCAAAGTGATATGATTTGTGGACAAGCTATAAGCTTGAAGTCAATGTCAAATCAGAAACGTGGCTAGCCATTCCTCTCTTCAGAAAGTGGCTGGAGAATTGAGCACTGATTCTCATAGTCTCCTTAGGTACCCATGTGAACAGAAAGGCACCAGGACCTATTCCACTTCCATCAGCAGATTTTCTAAAATGTTATGTTTCTCATGAGTGCCCCTGAAAATGGAAGTATTGATTACATAATATACTAAAGTGATGGGTGCTCTATAAATACTTAAGATCGATAGCATTCTTATCCTGCTTATCCTGGACAACAACATTCTACATCTCCACTCTAAATATTGACTCCTCTCTTGTCTTAGCTCCTCTGCCTAACTCAATTTGTTCCATCCCAGCAACTTTCTTACTCAGTCTCCATATAACTACTCTCAGAATAAGGCTGCTCAAGCATCTGTCACTTAACCTTATGAAAGTCCTAGCAACTCTTTTCAGCATCTCCCAATCTTTCTATGAATTGTTATAAACAGATTATGTTGTCTCTTGGAAAAGGAACATTACAGTGTTCACTCACCTCTCTTTAGTTTAAGGATGCTTTGTTTAAACCTGTGGTCAGTGCTCTAGAGGAAGTCAGCCTGAAAGACCACATCTGCCTTTATGATGTTTCAGTATGAAATGGTCTTAATCATGCCATAGCATGGATGGGATGACTGCACAATCATGGAGCAACACCTATGTCACATGGCCAGATAATGCTCAGAGGAGAAAAAGGGGCTGTAAATCTCACTCTCCTCCTCAAATATCACTGTTTTTTAAAAGTTATGGCTATTAGGCTATGCATATATTCATTACCAAGCAGCACAGAATAATAGCAGATCTATAGAGCAAAAAGATGCTCAGGTCCTGATATCTATGATATGCCTATTCCGGGGTGTTTCTTCCACGTCAGACTAGTTGTAGTCTGGTCCCACAGACTGAAAGCCCATTTGCACTTGGAGTACTTGAGTTGCACTCCCAGAGTATGTCTTCTAGTTTTGTTTCATCCAGAAGGAATCCACTTCACGTGCTTTGAGACTGCTCTCTGATGCTAACCAAAGTACATATAGAGGGATCACAAGAAGACTAGCTCCAAAACATGTTCCTGATCCAAACTAAAACCACTAATGTTGGCACATCACACACATCTGTCTCTTAACCAAAGATGCCATTAAAAGAGGAAGATAGGCCCAATCTCACCTTATTACACATCACATCACTGAACTCAGTGAATGCCAGAAGGTTCAAGAGCTGGCTCAAGTGTTAACATGCTTGCTTGAACACAGTAAGACATGCCATACACAGGACAATGCCTCTGTTGGTGGGACAAAGGAAAGGCACACTGCTGTGTTCATCCAGGCTCTGACCAGCAGTTGCATCTCCACAGCTGGGCATAAAGTCATGCTGTGTCATTCCTGGCTGCCCAGAGAGCTGCAGACACAGCATTAGGGAAAGCATAATGGTCATAACAGGTGCGGTCACACATAATGGTAGGAAAAAAAGGTGACAAATATAGCCTCATGTTGAAATCAGACCAAATAACTTTTATAGGCCCAATTACTCACATGAGTTAGGTATGCCTGAGCAAGCTCTATTGCACTGATATGGTTTCTAACAGCACAGAAGAGAATTACAAACTAATACAAATGTAAAAAGTCTCCACATCAATTCTTTATAGTTTTGCTTCTAATACTTCTTACCCCTCATCCAACCTGTCCACTCAATCCTGTTTTTACAGAGTCTTGGCAGAATGCAACCTTATTATCACAGTCAATATTACTATTAATAACAAAGTGTGGCACGCTCTACAGAGCTGAGTAATGTCTTTCTGGCACAAAAGCTGTTTCTAGGACCACATGGTGCTAGGCCTAGCCTACACACAGCTATAGAAGCTGGACAGAGATCTTCGGAGGTTTACGCACCATATGGAATGAGCAAAAATTAACCAGGAAGCACATGAAGGGGCTAGGAATACTGCCAGTATTTAGAGAAGGCATTCCCTCAAGTTTGGGGCATGCAGCAAATAAAGGAGAACGCTTTTTGAATCAAGGCCTTTTATATTATACAGCAAGGGCTCATTTTGGCTCTGCTTGCCTTAGAAGTAAAATTTTGGTTATCAGCTGCCACTTTGTGTTTAGAAAGCAATCGTTCAAAAATGATTTCTACACAGGGATCACAAAGCTCACCCAACATGAGGGTTAAATAAGGTCTCTGATGCAAGAATTCCGCTTTGTCAATGTCAAGAGACCACCTTTAATATTAAAGCAAGGATTTACTCCTAATGACAGCAGCTTGTGTACATGGCAACATGCCATATTTATGAAGCTCTTTTACAAATATCCTCAATGGTTCCGAGCTGGGAGCAACCTAATAGAAATGTATTCTACAATCTACATGCTAAATAATCCTTCTGAAGGTCATGTTTTTCCACCTCATTTTGTTTGAGTCAGTTCCTGGTAGATGGCCATATTTTCTGAGAGACAGTGCCACAGAGAGTGAAATAAGGGGAACATTTTGGCCTATACTCAGAATATTTTTGCTTTTAGGGGTTTAAATGCTTTAACAGCTGCTTGGAGTCTCGCAAAGGACAAGTAATAATGAGGCTTGTAAGGAAAACACAAAAAAAAAAATTACAACCAGATATATTTGCTGCATTACTCTTTAGTAGAAGACTTTTTTTACCTACTGTTTTTGGTAATGTGAAGACTAGTTCAGCGCCAAGAAATTCAGCAACATTTTTTAAAGGAAGGATGTATATCTGCTCTTTTTTATTTCATCTTTATGAGCCTGCTGAGAGACAAAGAGGAAGAAAGGATTTTAAGTTCCTGTACTTAACATTCATTTCAAGACACTATTTAAAACATTCTGTACTTCCAAATCAAATATATGTCAACTTCAGTTTAAGATACCAGATTTTCATTTGCAATGTCTGTATTTCTCACTGTAGATCTTTACTATCTATTTACTATTGTCTCCAAAAGTATGTGATACATTGTGTGGAAGACCAAAAAGACACACTGATTTATTTTTTGGTTTGGTTTTTTTTGTCTTTTCAGTTCTAAATAAAACAATATGTTACATTAAGGCCAATTCAAAACCTCTGTTAGTCAATAAATATTCTGTATTTATAATTTGGATCAAATAAAACTATTTGCAAATCATGCTGAATTAACTGAATTTTTTAGTCTAAAGCCAGAAGTTCTCTATTTTTTAAAATAAAAATATTATTTCTAATAGTTTCAAAAGATAGTATTTCTTTTATTGTGTGTCAAAATTAAGCCTACATTTCATTCTAGGGGTTTTTTTCTATTAACAATTTTTTCTGTATTTCAATCATTTTGCAAGCCAAAATATCAGTTGCTCATATAGCTCAGGGTACATCCAATCCTACACAAACCCAAAAGAAAAATGTCATACTTTCCATAAGAGCTAATGTCTTCTCACAGAACCATAACTACACATGCATATGACTGTGTGATCGCTAAATCTAATACAGTCCAATTTAATAAATTCAGACAGTAATTAATGCCATTTGCTTCCCTCTCTGCTGAACAATCAAACTCCACATTAGAAAACGTGCTTTCAGAATCACAGAAATGTTGGTTGGATGGGACCTCTGGAGGTACACTTGTCCATGTCGGGAGTATCTGATACACTCGCTCTCTTTAAATAATATCTGAATTAAATAATACCTGAATGCAACTGCCTGTTGAATATCATACCACACAACATGTAAACAGTGACCAAAACTGGGCCATAAGTAGTTGCACTAGAAGTTCTTAGGCTAAATTTAGTCAAACCACACTTTTCTCTACAATGTACCTAACGCTCTATTTGCCAAACAAATTCCCCTACCAATTTGTCTACATATTTTTTAAATCCTGGCAATACTTCTAATTTTTGCAGTGCTATAGATGATTGTCACTGCATTAATTGACATATTACTGCCCCTTAACCCAGCACAGGAGAGGCGTATCTGGGAAATCCACTCACACAAAGAAAAGGAGGGACCAAATGACCTGACATGCTCTCTCCATCTCTAGGTCCCATGATTAAACCCTACCCCACCAGCAAACTGGTGACCTTTACTCAACAGCAGACTGCTCATCACAATGAGGTGAACCACAGAGCCCAACAGTTTCTGGTCTATTTTAGAGACAACAGTGAGCACAATGAAGGTAGGTTGCTACAGAAGGCTATTAGAGAAACACTGCAGTGAATGCAAACTTCAGGAGATGCATTTGTCTCACTACAGAATAGCTATTCTGAAGGTACTTTTGCATATCTGTCCATTTTCCAGTTGTGATTGAGGTATCACCACAATATATGTAGATATACCCAGGTCAGTTCTAACATAGCTAACTCAGGCAGCAATGCCAGTGAGGATGTCACTAAGCAATTAATGGATTTCAGTACCAGGGTCCCTGGCATGTTTTGTGTGGTTCATACCAAAGCACAGTCTTCCCTACTTTGGGGAACCCATGGCATCTCAATGAAAGCTACCTCAGGTTTGCCACCTATAAGTACGCAGACATGCACGCCTTCTACCTGCGGTGTAAGTAAACACAATCTGGGTTCATGATCCAGTTCCTACAGATTTGTCAAACCTTCACAGCGCAACAAAGTCGTGCAGGACTCAACCACAGTACACTGTTCTCACTGATCACAAGCTGCTGGTAAGATACAGGAATCTACTAGGCCATGTTATATGGGAGACTGGACTAGGTGAAAAGTAGGGTCTCAACTGACCTCCAAATCCACAAATCTATTACTTTAAGTAATAGATCAGTTAATAATAAACTCATAATTCTGATACTTTTTGTGCAGTTCCAAAGGTTATTATCCCTTTGCCATCTATGATTCATTTTGCCTCTTAATTCCATAATCTATTTTTAAAATCCAACAGAAAGCTCTGCAATCATGAGCACCACAGGTAGACTACATTTTGAGAAGACAACTACAACCTGTTATTGCTCTTAAATTTCCTACTTTTTCATTTCAAGAACTATCATAAACATTTTAGAGAAAAATGCCACCTAAAATCCATAAACAAATAATGAGATTTTGCACTTATCTCCAAAGTAATTTTGCAATTGTATTGCTAAGCTCTTTAATTGTAATTGATTATGTCCAATTTTCCCTGAGAATGTAATCCTAGGATTCAGCTCAGTTACTCTATTCTGACTGACCTTGACATGAGATGCAACACTTGTTGTTGAAATTGAACAAAATTGTTTCCCTCTTTTGAATGTTTTGAAAGATTAAGTGTGAAATTACAGATTGAATATCAACCAGAGTAATACCAAGGTCATGCAAGTTAAATCAGTTACATCTGAGCACTCAGAATGTAATCGGGGAGCAGACGCATTAAAGGCTTTTACCATGTTTTCTTTAATCCATAAAGCACTTGACTTTTGTGAAGAAATGGAGAACAGCACAGGGAAAGGAACACCAGCTCCACAAAGCTGTTAAGGAAATTCACTAGCCACCAAGTCCCAAATACCTATACCATAGATTAAAAACTAGTTAAAGAAAGTTGACATCTATTATGCCCAAACTGCCAGTTTTAATTTCTAAAAAAAAAAAAAATTATCACTTAGCAACAGCTTGAGCAACAGCAAGAGTCCAAACCAGCATTCCCGAGGCAAACTCTAGCTTTCGTACGCAGGTAAGAACGTTACAGTAGGGCACAGGGAAACCGGTGCATTTGGATTAACACACAGGGAGAAATAACCTTCACTGCAACACAGACGTACCCAAGTAGCCTGTAAACTAACTAGTTGTACCAGAGAAGCAATCTAACCACAGCAGCACAGAGCTGAGTGCAGGCTGCTGTTTGGCTCTGCCTTGTCAGACGATAAAGCCAAAAGCTCTCGGGACAGGAGGCAGATGGACAGTGCATAACATAAGGAAGTCCTTACACTGTTACAAACCCTTTCTTGGATTTGGTACTCCTGCATGTCAAAAACTTCTTTTTCCTAGTACAACTGACACCATATTCATCTCCATTTCCTTGCATGTTGAGTAAATCAAGATTAAGACTGCCTATGAATCCCCAAACGGATGCTGTGTACATCCAAAATCCTGTCCCCACATGCCTTTAAGCCTCACTGACAAAGCGCAGAGGTACAAAATAAAGAATTCTCCACAGTGTCACCTCTTTCATTCACCTTACTCGAACATTAACTCCTGCCTCCTTTGCAGGTTTCCTGCAGGCTGCTGTCATGCTTTGTTTTGGGGAACTTTTAGAGAAGTCAGCAGCAGGACTGGGGAGGCTTCCCAGTTGCCATGACAACTAGTTTACAAGCCACATTTTTAGTCAGAGGAGCATGTGCCATCTTTTGAGAGAAATCTAACCCAGCTGCACCTTGACTTTTCTTTTTCCGCAAAAAGAATTAGTGTCTAGTAATACAGTGGGGTGAGGCTCAAGGGCAAGCATGGCCACCCCTCTCATGCAGCTCTTGGCAGGATGGTGGCTACTCTGTGTCCCCTGAGCTTTCCCTCTGCCTTCAGTAAGGCTTAGCTGAATCCCCATGTCACTCACCAAGCTAACAAATTCAAAATGCTATATGCTCAGACTGTACAACATAACACAATGCAGAGATGTGCTTTGATCTCAAATAAAGCTTCTGCATTATCTGGATCAATAAAATCAACACTAAATAGAATAACTATATGCATATCAAGTTTTATACTTTATATATTTTACACAGATCAAGAATTTCCTGCTAGGTTTGTTCTCACTTCTGACATTTTCTTCTATCTTTCTCCCATCAAAGCTATAATGCAAAGGCTACTAACCCTGATGCCAAAGAACATAAAGCTGGAAAACTCATTGATCTACAAATCAAAATCATTTGGTAAGGAATGGTAATCCTTCTTAAAGGCAATACAAATAGAGCATAGCGCTCTCAAATTCTTCAAGATTCTGTGGTTCTTTCAGCAAAGTCTTCTCACATTTAATTTCCACTGCAGAACTTCTTGTAGCACACACTTCCAACAGCATACCTTCTGTCATTGGCAAACATCATTACATTTTTGTAAATAAATCCTTAGATTCAGTCTCATGTCCTTAAAATACTTCAGCTGAAGCAATCTTATTCTGTAAAACACAGTGTAGGATGTACTTTCAGAAAATCAAAGACCTCCAATATCTGCAGTTGATAAAACAATAAATGCCTGGTTTTGCATATCACCCAGCTGATAACCTAATACAAAGAGAGATAATTCCCAGCCACTGCCAGTTCCCAAGTTGCACGCTGTCTTCATGTATCTGTCCTTGCAACTTCCATGGCAGTTCGCAATAAACTCTGGAGTCCTTGGGCCCTCGTTTACATCAATGCAACCTCATTGACTTAACTGAGCACCAACAGAAGAATTCAGCACAAAATTTGGCACATATTAAGTTCAGCTGTGCTTTCAGTGCCAGGTAAGCCTGTTAAACACGGTCTATTACAAATAGCTAACATGCAGAAAGTGAACCAGGATTTTTCTTTTCATATGTACTCTCCAGATAGGTCAATTACTTAAAATACAAATCAAGGGTAATATTGAAAAGTGTTTATTATATAATATAGCATCTACAGCCTATTGTGAAATTCAAAAAAGTTTTAAAAAATAGTGTAAAAATCTGGTAATTTGTACTTACTTACATATGCGCACGTGCTTAGTTTTACATAACAATTTTTTTTATTAAAACTAAATACAGTATTTTTAAAAAGGGATATTTCTTCATTCTTATAAACTCCCAGTAACTCTTTATTGGCATGTTCCTATGTTAGAGTTTATGAATTACTAGTAATTTCATTCTTGATCTCTTTAATTCAGCATGAGAAATATTCAATTTCTGTAAAGACACTTTGACTCCATCTTATGTAAAGTAGTTTCTGTTTACTGGTTGGTGGGTTTTATTTCATATCATTTATACTCTAATTAGATTTTCTTCCCCTTTTGAATAGGGCTTATGAATTCTGCACGAGGACCATGGGCAGTTGTGAAAACCCCCTTTAGACAGACATGGGTTAATTACAATTATGGACGGGTGAACAAGTATCAGCTAATTTTCACCCTACGTCATGTTTGCTGAGAATTCAGATCTTACCAATTTGCCTTGTGCCTATGAAGTATTAGGGAAAACAGGAGCAGAAAGCTGGAAAGCTAAACGTGAAAGAAAGCATTAATGAAAGAATAATAAACCACACATCATGATCTGTCCTGCTTCTGGCTTCAGTAGCTTTTTGCAAGAGTAAGAAGCAGCAGACTTTGTCCATAATTAGAAAAACTGTTCATGGGTAATCCATGGAGCAAGGCAACTACTTGTATTGGCAGTCTGTGGATTTATCTTCTTTTTCACCCCGACTTTTAACTCTCTTCTCCTCCCTTCAGAGCACAACAGACTTTTAGGAAGTGCTATTTCCTTACTACTGTATCATTTTCTGATATTTAACAAAAGAATCAATACATGCTGCATATTCTCTAGATTACCATTCTTTTAAGAAAAGGATCCCTACTAAAAAACTTATACTGGCAGATCACATACTGGACTTCCTTCCTCCCTAAACACTAGCTTTTAACTCTGGCAAAACTTAAATTCCAGAAGGAAAAAAAAGATCTTTCTTTCCCAGGCTGCCCTATAGCAAAGAAACCAGAAACTTTGAAACTCCTTCACTACAACTGCCTGCCTTGTTTGTTCTACATCACTGCAGTGTGTTAAATAAGTGAACTTCCATTAAGCTGGCTTAATATGAGTGTAACAGCTGAAATCAATGATATTAATTCCTGATTTCTAACAGGTAGCAGCCAGAGGGAAATTAACCTTGTAGCTGAGAACTCGAATGGAAATTTGATTTCCAAAACTTTACACTTGATGGACTGCCTTGGGGGCAAAACTTAGGTGGGTAAATCTACAGTGTTTCCATTGCAAATTTCCATTGACTTTAGCAGTAGTGCACACAAAACATATGCATAGAAATTAATCATGAATACGGAAGTCGTAAATTAAACTCCCTCAGAGGTTTTATTAGACAAACCAGTGAATTATTTTCACACTATTCTTCAATAAAGCTGTAATTAGGAGTATATATTCCAAGAGATTTCCGATGAAACACCAGATAATCCTACAACACGAACGCTAGCTGTTCCAAAAGGTGGCAAGTACAATTTTTCAGTAAAATCCTTTGCTACCTCCAAAAACTTTTTACCATCCAGTATATTCCAGATCAGTTGTGTTGGTATGGATGACTACAGAGAACTAGAAGGTAAGAAATCAACAAGATTAGTGAAACCTTCACCCTGGTTTGTGGTCATTTAGTGAAAGGAACTGCTGCAATTCTTCTCTTTTACTGGTTCTCACATTTATAGATGAGTATGGCAGTTTTTCACATAAAAGGAACGTTCTTTTATGAAAGAATGAATAAAAGGACCTTTTCCTTCATAGCTGGAAAAAAAGGATTTGGAGGATTTGGAATACTGGAAGAACCCATTTTTCCCTGACTGCCAGTCTTTGAAACAGCCAGCTCTTAGAGGGACAGTTGTTGCATCCAGTAGTGAAACAGGCATACCACGATGAACTATTTCACTCAAATGAAAACTCTTCAAAGTGCTACCTGTTATATTTCTTACAAAGACTATAGTTCCTTTAATTTGAAAGATGCTGCAGTGGGGTTTATTTCCAAGTGAAATTCTTTCAGCTAAGTATTTAGTGCAGATTTAGCAACATCAAGATGTGACATTTAATTTTTTTAAGCAACTTAGCAAAATTATTTACAACTGAGAATAAATTTGAACATTTCCCTTCAATGTTTTCTCATCCAAATTCAATATTTTTAATTCAAAACAAATTTTATCTGAAATGTTCAAAATTAAAGTGCAATATTTTCTTTTGCAATGCACTCCTTTTATCAAATATCAATCTATATTGCTTTTTGATAAAAATCAAGAAGAAACATTTCAACTTGACAGTATCCACATTTTAAATTCATCAAAAATATTCAAAGTTTTTGGGTTTAGTTCAACTCAAAATTGCAATTTCCCTATTTTGATGAATTACCGGTGACTAGAAGAGCTCAAGTAGTCATCAGCCAAGTAACTCAAAAGAGAAATCCAACGACACTATCTGTTGTCACTAAGAACATGAGTATATGCTAAAATGCTTGGATGAATAAAATTTGTTCTTAAATGCTTTCCTAACTCTAGACTTTAAAAGTAAAATCATAACTAAAATAACTAAGACAACTTTTTCCTCTAGTCTGTACTGCATTGGACAGTTAAACTATGAGCATTAATTACTTCCTTGATATTGTAAACATGAACATACAGAGAATAATTTACTAGCACCTACCATAGGAAATAGCAGCAACTATTTTTATACTTCAACAAAAATATTCCACATTGAAATAAAAGATCAAAGGTATTTTAAACACTTTTTAAAAAATAAATAGAGGTTAAAGAACTGCATCACTCTGAATGGCGCAGATTAACATTGTATTGGCCTTCAGTGCATTTATTGTTAATGGCATTAGACAATGACACTAACATAACCAGGCATGGCAGGCTGAGCTCACTCTGGAGACTGAAAAAATTGTAATTGGGAGTATAGATTTTCAGCAATACACGTTCTCTGTGTGAGAAGCCAACTGCATGCTCCATCACACTGACCTTTAGGAAAGGAAAGATTTGGAAGGCTTATGGGAATAGTCCTGGGTCTGGTATTTAACTCCTCTAAACACATTCTTGTTAAGCCATAACGACCTTAAATAAATTCATGGTGGGACTCCCTCGTTTATAGTACTGCTTCTTCATTTCATTTGCCTTGTTTTCATCTCTGTTATCATTCAGTGCTCTACTCCGAATATCTGAATAATGATAGATCTCTCTGCTGAGACATGAGCAGGCAGCGACAGCAGCAGGGAAGCCCAGTGTTTGTCACCTGCCTGCATGTTCGTGCAGGTACTTCACACAACAGCAGAGAGGTAACATCCCTGCCACCTGGGTGAGCACACAGCTCTGCAGCACAGTCTGTCACCTAAACATGGGGCAAAGGAAGGGCACAGAAAAGATAATTGCCTGCGTGCATCCCCTCACTCCACTCAAGAAGCATTACACTTACAACAAACTTCATGGACGTAAATACTCTCAAGGAATGCCTACGAATTCCTGCCAGTATTAAAGAGCTGGAAAAAAAAAATCTCACAGGGACTTCATGGTTGGGATTGCACACAACAGGATTGGATTATAAAGGGGTCTAGAGCTCTGCAAAGCCTCACAGGTATGCTAAGTGTAGGCTTTGTCTTGGTGGTTTGGGGCTTATCACCATCTGAAATATTACCTCTACCTTGTTTCTTCCCTCATTCTACACTTTGGGAGAAGGCAGCAGAACTTCTGAGAGCACTTGCCTGAATGTTGAAAAATCATCCCCTTCATCAGGCTGTTCCTTCCTGGGGCTCAAGGGCCTCAAGAAAGGCACATATCGAAAGAGATATTGTTGCTTTGCTTTTTTTCCTACCAGTCTTCTCTGATTTTTTTCCTTTTCGTGGCCTTCAGTAGCATAACCTTGAAGAGTCTCTTCATCTTTAAGAAGATTAAAAACATTTTTCACACCCAGTAAGCAAGATGTGACTCCATGCTATGTGTACTTAATGGAAGAAATATGCTTTACATGCTTCATTAAGTTATTTGTGAAATTGCATTAGTGCCATTCCATTAGTATACCTCTTTCAGCTACATCTGTGGCCTGGTTTTGACAGGCAAATTACTAGTTTCATAAGTCTATTTTGAGTTAGTAATGATCTTCTAATACATTGAAAAATATCCATCTTAATAGCACTTGGAAAAGAAAATAATAATAATGTATTTTTCAATACAAAGGAAGCAAAATTATCTGCCGTGGGGCAAAATAATTATCAGATTTCTTAAAACAAGAAATTACGGGTTATTTTGGATATTTCATTAAAATTACAACCTTATGCAATACAGGAACATTAATCTTGAAATAAGATGTCATAGTGAAGTCAATATTGATTAGAAGAAGTGAAAGGAAAGCGTTTACTGCATTAAGATCTTTCAAGACACCTGGAAAATATTAAAACGATAGAAATGATGTTATGGTGACTATGCACTAAATTGTGAGAAAATGTTAATACCTTTTTACTCTGCACAGTAAGAATTCCTTTAAGAGAAGTGAAACATTGCTGATCCTGATGTGGGCACTAATAAAAAGCTGAGATTTAACACAATAGTAATTATTTTTTACTTTCTAACCACCATTTCATACCAAGATCCTGTTTTAAAATCCTACCAAGATAGATGTCTAAGGTGCAAGATGCTATTTTCCACCTTCCTTCTAAGATTAATGATAACATACTGTTTGTGTTCAGTTAGCTCTTCACATAAGATCAAGGTCTCATTATGTTAAGCATCATAAATATAAACAGAAGAAGTTATAGCCTCTGGCCTGGAGAACTTACAGTCAAAGAATTTGGAGTGTACTTATCTATACTGTGCTCATCTGCCGTGCTGGTGGAGAAGTAACCATGTACAGTACGTATTTCAGAATTGTTATTAAATAGGCACCATGTGGCAACAACCTGCCGGGGGAAGGGGGAAACAGGATGAGGGCAGTTGGCATTTAATGTTCCTTTTGGTAGCTCTTCATCATCTGAAAGGACAGGTTTAAATGAAGAACTAAATATCTACATTTATCCTTTCCTTGTCTAAGCTATTGACTATTCCTGTCCTTTCTTCTGCCTGGCTGCTGACCTTCAAAACAAATGAGGGACCTTGTGACAGGTTTTAATTCAGTTATATTAGGCGTGTTAAGATACTGAGTAGGTAGTAGCTGTTTCAACTAGACTAACAAAGATTACCTGAAGGGGAAAAGAAGCATTGAAATTAATAATCATTGGAGTTGGTAAAGCTCATGGTTGTATAATAATTATGTATGCCATAGAAACAGTTTAGAAGCAGAAGTATGCATGTCTCAATTTCTTGAGGGTCTTCTGGTGTCAAAGGAATATATATTGAGTGAAAAACATACTAGAGGTAAGAGTATCAATGACTGAAACAACATGAAGAATTACAGCATCACTTGAAGGCAGCTGTCTCCAAACATTTTGATTTTACTCTAAAAGGAAAGAATCTTGGCAGGATTCTGTCAATGACAAAAATACACCAAATTGGATGGCTTGTTTAGAGCACTAAATAGTAAAGTAGGGCAATTAGCCAGTCCACAATTAAAATTAATAGTAAATAGTTCAGCCTTGTTTCACAGCTTCTCTGGACACATTAGTGTTGCCCTTCAATGCGTAGAAGTACATGAAGTTGAGAAGCCCTTCAAGTTATCAGCTCGCAACTCTGACTCCTCACTTATTAAATCTTGTTGTTCATCATAGAAGACTGTAAGATGTCTCACATTGATGAAGGAATATAAATAGTCTTGTTAAGCTGAGCATATAGTGCATCTGTATTTAAAAACTTCTCATTCATTTTATCTCAAAATATGACAGCTAGGACATCTGTATTTGGTATCATGGGGTTTCCAAACTCTGAAGCAAATCAGGCTGATTTACAATCTTGCACCACTACCACAAGAATTTTCAGCTTTTGTCTTCCTTTGAGATATGTGGTACATATATGCATAATAAAAACCAAGCAGCTTGTTTGCACGTGTCCTTGTAATACAAAATCTCTCTGTCCTTTACAATTCTTGCTGTTAACTGACACATACTGTGCTTCAGCCTTTGCTAGGAGCACTGTACCCCAAGCATGATGAGAGAAGCCCTACCATAATGGTAGGAGTTCTGAATTACTGCCATTCTCTACGTTTACACCTTGAACATTTTGTAACCTTTCAATATCTCACTTACTCGGGACTGATTATCAGTTACTTCTACTCACAAAATTAAAGACAGACATCTGAAATGGCATATATCAAATGCCTCACTTATTTACAGGTATGAACCATACCCAAAGATTCATGCAGCTTGAGCAGCTTTAAGGGACTGCAGCTAAAAATCAAGGGTGATGCCACTGAGAATTTTCTCACATAAAGCCATATGTCAGGTTCATTAGTATATTTGCTTCTGCCATTTACAAGCACAACTTTAAATTGCACTCTTCCTACCCTCGCAGATTTTAGTGAATATTGACACAGGAGAGCGTCTGGCCCCAATTACAGCTCACAAAAGTCAAAGCTACAAGACTCATAAACATCTAGGACAAAGGAACCACAGGGAAAGAAAAGTACAATTCAAGAAAGCCTGGAAATAAGGACTATTAACAGCTACAGACCCGTGGGACTAGAAGAGCAGCACACATGGGTAGACAACAGTGCCCTACATTCACAAAAAGGTTACAGAGAGCACCAGCAGGCCATGAATCACACAAATAGAAGGGCTGCTCCACAAAATAAGCAGGCTTGGGTTGTTTTGGTTTTTTTTAAACTTTGTGATAAAAATGTTGGTTTTGTTCTTCTTCTATTGAACCCAAATACACTAAATGTTGTCTTAGTAACACAGAAGAACAGGCCGAACTTGACTGCTTTCATTTAGAATGTAAAAAATTCACTATTCAAATAAGACACTGATTTACAGACTGCATTTAAACTTTCATTCTCTTCTTGAATTCTAAAGACACAGCAACTCCATGAAAACTGTTCATTTTTAATATAGGATAATGTGAAGATCCTGCCAGCATTGTTTATTCTGCATGGAGGGGTGTCTAAGTCTATGCACATCTGTAAAACATTTTTACCATATAAAAGGCCCACTACTGCTGCTAACTCTTTATTCCATGTTTAAAAAAAACCCACGCAGGTTAACCAAGCATTACTCAGATCGCATCATGCTTAGGTTGCAAAGAGACAAAAAGACACGTGAAGACGGGTAAAGAGTTAAGCCTTGGCTAGGCAGTGCAGTGGAGGTGTCCCACAACAGTGATGCTGCTTCCTTGCCTCCATCTTCTGCAACTCTGAACTACTCCTGATGTAACAACCATGAACAGCCTTCTAAAAAGCCTGCCTAAGGACATTAGGATCTGAAGCATGATTTTTTGACAGTACTAAACCTTAAAATAGGGTGGTTTTAAGTTTTGTGGATTGTTTTTCCCTTTCAAAGATGGAAGCAGATTGGTGTCAGAGGAGCAGGAATTACTTAAACCACTGATAATGTACAGTATATTTTAATGTTCCAGCTCCAGTCAGGTACTAGAATAATTATGTGTATTTATAGAAGCACTTTTAGGGACCAGAGGTTTGGATTTTGGCATATGTGATCAAAGTAGTTCTATAAAGAGGTGCTAAGGCCAGAAATTCTTGACCTTTATATTTGTGAAAGTTGTTGGTTCAATAAAGGTCAAGATGTGTGACAAAATTCAAGCCTGTCTGAGCCAATTAATGACAAGTAACCAGACCATTAAAAATCTCATTTATGCTGAGCAGTCAAGTGGGTTATGTGAGGGCAGTCTGTACCTTAGGTAGCCTACACACTCAGTTACAGGCTTGCAATAGAATAATAAAGGACAGAAGGCGGCAGAATGAGAGAATACTTAAAGTTTTAAGATAATCTTTCCAGCTTGACTAGCAGAGATAGAAACACATAAATAAAT
Organism: Grus americana; assembly: GCF_028858705.1. Lineage (NCBI taxonomy): Eukaryota > Metazoa > Chordata > Aves > Gruiformes > Gruidae > Grus > Grus americana. The sequence continues at coordinate 17,220,384 of NC_072863.1, read as the reverse complement.
AAATAAAAAATATTAAACATTAGCATTTCTTTATTTCATTGTAAATATTGGTATTTCACAAGAGAAAATGAGAAAAGTTTTGAACATTAAGAATTCATGGATCTATTGTATTGATAAAATGCATGGAAATAAACTCAACAGTTATATGCAGACCATCAATCATCAGTGATACACAGCAATAAGATATTAAAGAAACAGTTTGAAAGTACCAAACTGCTCAGGGATCTCTTCCAAAACTCTGGAGAATTGAACAAATAAAGACAGACACTAATCATGAGGAAAATTAGAACCTGAACTACACTGTTGATGTCTGGTAACTCTAATTTTAGTCTCTAACAAAACTTAAGCCAACATTTATTTTTTTTAAAATAGTTGGGAAAATAAAAAGAAAATGTTAAGCCCTTTCTCTGTTTCAAGGTCCTAAATGTTTGCATTTAACTAAGGTCTTTTGAAACCAATGGAGAAGAGAGCCAGCAGGTTTCTTTTATTCAGACCCCTTGGATTTTACAATAACAACAAAAAGATTTCACCAGTTTAGATTTCAGTTTCTCCTGATAGTAGCAGCAATCTTCAGTTCATAAAAATGTAAGAAATCCTGCTTTGTTAGATAAGGTGTGATGCTGGTGAAAGGAATATCTCCAAAAATAAAAGCCAGCTTATACTCATTTTCTGTTAAATAGGGACATAAACTATGGCTTTTATTTCAACTTGCACTCCGTTAAAACCAACACTAAGTATTGCAAAGTATCAGTTGTATTTCTAGTAAAATTGTGTTCCCAATAGGTACAATAAAAATTACATCCACCACCATCTCTCTAGCTAAAACTGGGACTAACTGTGAAGAGGGAGAATGTGTGTTGTCACACTCACAACCAAACAACACTGCCCAGGGAAGGACAGACTTACTGACTCCCATGTCCATGCTGCCTGCACAAACATCGGACATGGACTTAAACACAGGCAGGAGAGACCATCTGCCAGGGGTCTGAGATGCAGAGCTGGAAAAAACAGGCAAAACATGGCCCAGCGCTGCGGGGAGGGAGCAGGATGAGGGTCAGACCAGCACAGCTTGAAGCTGCAGAAACCTCAGCACAAGGACCTGCAGCCCCAGGTCAGCCCCAGCTCGAGTGCTGCGATAAAATAGGAGAAAACCTCATATTCATTCAAGGAATGCATCTCCCTGCAGCGGTGTGACCCCAGCACCAGAGAAATGCTCTGGAACAGAAATGAGATGCCATTTCTTTCTTACCCTTAAAAATACAGGCAAAAAATCCCAAAACTCAAACATTTGCAGCATTTTTGCTCAACATTGCTTAAATTATCTGACAGTGCCCTTTCTTTTAATGACTCATCATAACTTCCCTGAAGGCACTTAGTTAGCTTGGCAAATTCCAACTTGCAGTACGTTGTTTTTAAAGCAATCTGACAGACACTTTCACCTAAGGATCAGTAGCTTTCAATTTTTATATAGCAAAGTAGTTTTACTTGCACAATTGAACACTGCAAATCACATATGCAGCGCCTCTGCTACCACAGGAATCAGGGCTGACAGGGCTGTGCCCAGGCCCGGCAGCCATCTTTGGACACAAAATGGATTCCAGTGCCAGACACCAGACACCTGCACGGCCTTATGCTTTGCATCCACTCATTTTCTACTTCTCATGCGCATAAACTTAAGCACATATGAGTCTCTAGTAATTCAAATAGATGACGCTTGGTGCACTATATAAGCAGCCACTGAGATGGGACAACATCCAACTTTGGCACTTTCTGGAAAAGCCTTTTAAGCAAAACTGAAAGTCACCTCCAAGGGAAAACCGCTACTTACCTCACGCTTTCTTTTTTCCTGTCACCACATACGTCTCCAGAGCTATTTTAGCCCTAACTCAGCAACTCTTCTCCCTTCCCAGTGTGTGCCCCCCAACATAAGATTTAGACTTGTTCCTCATCCACATCCCCGCAACCTTTCTTCAGCCCGGGCTGGTGCCCTCAGCCCCTCTCCTCTCCCGCTCCCTCCCCTCACGCCTCTTCCCCTTCTCCTAACATCTCTCCAGCATCCTCTTGTTAATAAAATCAGGAGAAATCATCTTAATGTATTTTTCCCACTTTGCTATAGCTGAATCAGTGGGATTTAATCCCTAGGCAAAATTTGTCTCCTAATACTCATGCAATTTATGGATTTAAAACGGTGCAAAATTTTCTATTTTATGATGGATACAATAATATTTTATTACGCATTCCATCTGTGACAGCAAAGCAAGTCCTCACTACGAAAAACTCATTCATCCAAAATGTAGGAATTTGAAGTAAACACATGAAATACTTAGCTCCTTTACAACTGTTATTTTTGCGAGTATCGCCATAAATGAGATACACCTAAACAATACCTTTTCATAGTCTTCTGCTAGACTTCAGCTTTCCTTCAAATAAGTCTGACAGGGATGTACATACAAATACACCCAAGAATAAGATGCAACTTGAGTAAACTGTTCTTCTACTTCAGTCTTTACCAGGGAAACTCCGAGTAAGTTATCAGCCTAAACTACTTCCAGTGTTTCAGTGGTTTTGGTTTTTTGGTTTTGTTGGGGTTTTTTTTCTAATAACATGTGGCAGAAATTGCACTTTGGAATTAGGAGGATCTGCAAGTTATACCTATGAAATCTCACGCCCGCTTTCTGCAAGGCAGGTCACCCACAATGTTCATGAACTTATTTATGGCAATGAAATACTATTGGAAGAGAACATCTTAGACAACTGAAAAATTAAAAGTTCTGAACAAGCTCCTAATTCCCTACATGATCCAATAAATTCCTATTTGCAATATGCAAAAAAGTCTGTATTTCTAGGAATGAGACAGAAACAAATTTATAGTGTAGAAAAGCCCCTGATAGTTTCAAACTCTAGATAGAAGAGAAATTTCCATTTGCTTGGGGTTTTTTTTGTAATCCGGAACATCTTAGTGACAGTACAACTACACGCTTTTTTTTTTTCCCCTTGTTTTTTTTTTAATCCAAAAGACATGTTGAATGCTGGAGAATCTGCAACGTCCAAACCAGAAACTCTGCAGAACACCAGTCCGTTCATAAAGACTTGATTTACACATTCTCAGCACTTAGCTTCCTCTGAATGGTATGACTAAAGACACTGAAAACTCTCTATTAGTATTTCTGTAATGCAAATTAAAGCATGACTCCTCTCTGCTTTTGCAGGGATTAGATAGTAAAATCGCTTTTCACAGTGCATGGAGTTGAAGCTCTAGCTTTACAAACAGATACAAGCCCGAGCATCCCAAAATGAAAGGTAATAATGTATTCGTATTTCTTTCCAAGCCTAATTCCTTTACTTATCTAACTTCAGAATGATTGAGGAACAAACAAGCTGCAGGTAAGCTGGCAGGTTTTCAATTTAGTAGTGCATTGCAGTTTTTGTATTCTTCACCTTAGCCGGCATTTTATTTTGCTGACAATATCTTTTAACAGAATGCAGCTTAATTATACTCGGCATTACCTGATCAGCAGGACTTTACTTCTTTGAAACTTTTTTTTTGGCCACTAAATGTATGAATTAAATCTGGCCCATAGCTACCTTTACAATCTGCAATACTTAATTTAACAGCCTACATTATGTTTAGACTCAAAAAGAAATGTAATTTCAAAATGATTCATAGATGGTCACAGTTGCCTACATAACAAGCATTCAAAAGACTAACGAAAATTGATTGTGCTTTGAGAATCAGTGTACAACATATAAACTCTCCGTAAAGTCTGAGTCAGTCTGCAAACTCCATTTCGATGGCATGGTTCTTCCTTGCCATCCCTCATTCTGAACTACAGTTCAAAAGGGTGATGGGACAAGATCAACAACACAGAGGGGACAGCCTTAGGTGACTCCGTTAAAACAGACATATGCCTGGATGTCTCCCCTCATAGCCAAACCTGTTTTCTGGGGGATTTTGTTTAAAATTTGAGTTCTGTGTGGATTGCAACTAAACCAAAAAGAACTCGTAAGGGACAAGAATAGAAGAGGATACCATGTGAACAAAGAAACAAAGCACTGTAAATCAAGGAGTCTCTTGGTACAAAGTTAAGCTGACTTGCAGTAAAATCAGCCAGGCAAGACTCCAGGTGTCTGGAGAAATGCTGCACAGAAGAAAGGGCTGTCCTTGACCTTTCAGGGGACTTTGCCCTCAGCCCAGGTAGTCCTGAACAGTGGAGAGGTCAAGGCAGCTCAGTGCCCTGTATTGTCTCTCAACAGTCCCCATAGCAAGGGGTAATTTGCTGTAGAATCTCTTTTGAATTAGTTCTGCTTTAAAGCAGACAAGAGTTATTCCCAGAGCATGGATTCGACCAGACTGTCAAACAGAGACTAGCAATCTGCTAAAGGCAGGGCCTGAGCTCTTATCAACTCTCCCAGAGACCAGGGACAGGCTCACAAAAGGAGGTGGGGAGGGTCAGAGCCTCCCTGGCCCCTCTCCCCAGGAGCACAGCAGCCAGAGCACTCACCCAGGACATCGCGAATCAGGTTCAGTTCCATTATCTCCTGATGCCAACTCAGACCTGTTCCTCCCAGAAAGGACCTTTAATTGTAAGGTGGGACCAAAAGAAGTCCTGAACTGTGCAGGCAGTCTTGTCATTTTGACCTTTGTCTTACGCTTTGAATAATCTCCCCATCACCTTTATTTTGCAAGCACACCTTCCCACTGTGAGGCCATAGCATATGATGATGACATTTGCTTTCTATTCCTTCTCTCAAAGCTGTTCTACTTTGTAGACCAGGAATTTTCACAGAGCCAGTGAGAGAGATCAGCATGGAGCACAGTTCTGCAGGCCTATAGCACTAAGTGCAGAGGGACATAATTTCTACAAACCCACTCCAAGGCCACTTACAAATATCATATATTTGGAAAAAATCTACATAATTGGCTCCAGAACTTTACTAAGTCCTCCAGGTCCTACTAGAATACTAATTATAATAATAATGCCAATAGCTGCTGCACAACTTCCAATTTAGCCAAACAACATACGCTTACAAGTTCTCAATGCTGTTCTGAGGATTTCAGCTCCAGTGTGCAACTATTCAATGCTAGGGAAGATTGTGGTAGACAATTCCAAACTCTGTATTAATTAAATCAGGGTATAGTGTTTAACTCTTCTTGGGTACGTCAAACTTCCTGGGAGCAGGTGCATCCAGGCTGCATTAATGCTCTCAATTTCTTGCTAATCTGCCTCAAAGGACAGATGTACTTAATACCGCTGATTTCAACATGGTCATATTAAAGAAAAGCAAAGTTTAGGCATCTACTTATAGCCCTGATTCAAGAAAGCTTTCCCACATATCTTTCATAATAAACACAGATTCAAGTCCTACTTCTAGTAATGCTTAAGTCCTGTCCTAAGCATGGGAGGATTTAACTGCATCTTTGAGTATTTCTGTGTTCAGATGGAGCTTGTTTTCAGACATTATGTCCAGCAGTCCGTACTTGGGAAGATAGTTGTGGTTATAATTGAAATCAGCCAACCTTTCCACAAGTTGCCTGCCTGTTCCATATGCAGAAATTCAAAACCACCACATCTGCCTCACTCGGAGTATAATTGCTACAAATTGAAAATAACAGCGTTTCCTTTCTACATTGTTTCAGCCTCAATAGCTGCAGACGCCCGAGATTGAAATCAAGAGTTGTAGATGAGAAATTTAGATATAATTGAGTGTGAAGCATCTCATTTCAGACAAATTGTTTCGCTTTAATACGTACAAGTGTACGAGTAAAAGATGTTTTGAATTGCAAAATCCAATCAATGAAAGTGTAAAAGAAATTAGTTACATTTTGCAAAACACATAGGAAATTTTTTTTCTATTCAAGTAAAAAGAACATTTCCTTTCTCATGAAATAGGAGGTTTTCTTAGTAACTATTCTACGGTACATAAATCACATTCAGTCTAAAAGTACATGTATTAAAGATTTTCAGTAGCCAGTAGAGCTCAAGAAGTTCTTACCTTGGCTGAATAGCTAATTAGAGCAGTCATTTATCATTCAAAAAGGCTCAGAAAAGATAAAAAGGGAGGAAAACAAAAGAAACAACAAATACATGTGGTGGTGAGACAACTGAATAAGCTATGTCATCAACTGAATTTAGTAAGCCTCAGAAATTTAATGCCAATAGAAACAGCGTGAAAATACCGTCACAGGGAGATTCTGCAGCGTGGCCGAGGTGGTGCCAGCAGCCTCTCGGGAGCTCAGAAGCAGCCACTGTGCAAAACCACAGTCATATTATTGGGGTTTACATCTGCCATATTAGGTCTAGCATAAATTTGTGGTAAGCTGATGAAATTAATGGACTGTTTTACCTAGGGCTCATTTCTTCTTAGACAACTATCCATTTAAATGAAGAGCTCTATGACTCTTTGTAACAAGGGGGTGTGGGTGTTTTATTCCTTTCCAATACTTTACTGAAGACTTACAGAGTTGCTATCCCTAAAGTATGATGACAACCACAGAAGAAAGCATTTACTGGTTTGAACCATCAACACCTTCGACCTTGCCTGCTACTTTCTTCTATGTAAGAAACATTGCCCAGCGTATATTTTGGCACAGCTTGTTGTGCAAGCTGCTCCAATTTTGATACAGAATAGAAATCACAGTCAGTTCATAAAACCCTACCTTTGAGATGCTCTAACCTCACATCTCTCTGTATAAGTCTCTGTGTGGAAGAAAGGGGTCAGAGAAGGTATGAGGGAAGGCATCAATATGTGAAGCACTGGAAAAATTTCAGAGTCCTGGAGCAAGTAATGAAATGGAAATGAGCCAAAAAACTGAGAAAGACAAAGAAAATGAGAAGGCTCAGGTAGTTCACTAGAGACAGTGCCCCATTTCATTTCTAACAAGTGCCAAAATCAGCCTGTCCCCATCTCCGTTTCTAATAAACTGTTCTGGTGGTCACACTGCTGGAAAGCACTGATTGAATCCACAGGATTTGCATGGCTGTATGGTAAATTGTTCTCTGTAATGGAATATGTTATAAAAATATGTGCACCTAATCATAAAATTCTGGCTACGTCCAACAATCTTTTATAGGAAAAGGTAGCAAAGAGAATTTTATTAACTAAAATCAGTAGCGTACACAACTGCAAGTTGTAACAGCTACAAAAGCTATTGCATTGCAACTGGAGGCTATACAAGAAGTTGTTTGTTATCTGAAGCCACGTAAGCACCAAAAATTATAGATGTAAACCAGCCATTTGTATGGTATCAGCATATTAAACTCATGACTGCTCTTTGAAATCCTTATTATAAAAAGACTGATTTATCTGGTGCGCATGTAACAAATCAATATAAAGGCAAGCATAAAACTAACAATATATTTTGCAAAATTTACTGTATGTATGACGTAATATAGTTTTTGATATATACTTACCACGTTGTGGCTCTGATGTAAAAATTAGGCAATGAGAGTTGATTTTGTGAATGTAAAATCTTCTATGACCTAGCAGTTTTTACATTTTTTTTTTCCCTGTTAAAAAGACCAGATAACATGCTAACTGGTCTCATCTCGAGGGGAAAAAGCTCTTGCTTCATAAAACTTCTACCTATAATTTGACACCATTTAGCAATTTCTGCTTATCAAAGCTGAATTAATTCACAAAGTATGTGAATTACTACACTTGTTACTTGACTAGTAAATGTGCCCACATGATCACTATTGAGGTCAGTGAAGGGGCACTAACAGTGCCTATCATTTATTAGTTTGTACAGAAGAGTTTCCAGCTGAGTTTCTTTAAGCCCTTGAGCATATGTATCTGAAACACATGGAAATAAAAAATAAACCTGAAATAAAATTATAAAGGTAAAGTGTTCTTAACTTTTCAGAAGTGAGGAGACAGCTGGCTTTGATTGAAAATACAATTATTCTTCAACACAAACATCTTATTAATTTTGGGATTCACAAATACCCATGACAGTCTTGTGTACAGATCACGTGCTCAAGCACATGGTTCTAAATGATGAAGTTCTCTTGTCACCTACAAGTGGGTTATACTTGGTTTCACTTCTCCATTTAGCATAAACTCTGCAGCACTGCCTGAAGCCGCTCTTTCCCGATACGTAAACTGGCGATCCACTAGCATTTAGTCCTGTTTTCCACTATGGTTCTGACAAGCGCTAGATGGACCCCCATACATTTGTTTTGTTTCACGGCTGTTGAGCACAAACCTGGACCACCAGCCATTATTATGCTACAGAATTATAAATTCCCGATCTGTCTGAGCATATGAAAACCCCTCTCTGCTGATACATCTTCTCCTTAATAAACATCTCATTCATAATCACAATATCCATAGAAAGATCGTATTTTTGATGAAGGATGCTATCTTTTGCATAACAATGGGATATGGCAGATGACAATAGTATCCCTTTAGTGAATGCCACTTGAGCACAAATGCCCCTTTATTTGTACTTATTTTTATTTTTTTCGGCTGGAAACTTAGTGAAAGTGATCTAATACTGCTTTTGATTACTTTAAATATTGTTTAAATACGATATAAACTAATTGTCTGACCCTAACCTTCCCCCCATTGAGAAACCACAGTTTAATTTTTTAGTTTAATTTCCTTAGTTGTAGATAACTGTTACATCAGTGAAAAATGTCATTGTGAACTGAAAAGATTTTTCTTAGCCGATATAGATGATTCTTCTGTCCATCATATATTGTCTCTACATATATAGATTAGCACCTGCACATATCGACATGCCAGACTGAAAGGAGAACGATGGATAGAGGTATGTTGCCAGCTAAGAGACAATGCCACGAGAAGAAGGGGGAGCAAGATGCTCTCTTCCCAAGTGAGGGTTGAGGCAAGATCAACGTGCTTCTTGTAGTACTGAGGCCTTTCACACAAATGAAAAAATACCATCAGCACACATCCTGGGAAAATTCCAGATAAAACCTCCCTACAGCATAGCAATGCTTAACACATACTCAGTTGAAACAACTGCTGTATCATGTCCCTGAGGCACCAGGAAGTCAGTGAAGATAAAACAATTCTTTTGTACGCTCTATAGTTTTGCCGTGGGCTTGAGGATCCATCTGCCTAGAAGGGATTTGAGAAATGAAAGCTGTTATCTTGATTTTAGTCCTTATGAGTGTTTTTGATCAAACAGCAATCCTTTGTTCAACAAACATGGTTATTGCTCTGCAGCTCTGACCCACTAACTATTCTGTGTTTCTGAAAGAAATTTGAAATAAATATTTTAAACCAAAGAAGATGCAAGTTTCTCCACTTACTGCAACCCCCCTGATTTCAGATTCAGATGCATCATTTTAGCACACCAGGCACAAACTACCCTTTCTTTAATGACAGCCTCAGCAGCAAAAACACAAGAAGCACGCTCGAGTCTAGGCTGTTATAACTCAACAGCAAGCAACATGCCTTGGGCTGGTACTGTCAGGAGAGGTCATGGACTGGGAAGAATATTGAAAAAAAAAAAATCAATCCTCTAGGCAAGTCCAAGAAGAGTGTAAGGGAAGTAACAGCAAAGCTTTAAAGTCTCCAAGACCTATAATGTTTGTGTAGTGGAGTGAAAGAGCAGGAGGGTAGATTATTAGTTAAAGATGGGGAGTTTTCATTGGTTAGGAAGTACCAAAATGCTCAGTATGAAAAGTATTGAGATCCTTGACTAAGGAGAAAAAAGCAAGCCAGGCATCACTAATTTTAAGACAGAGTTTCTCAGATGGTGAAAGGCAAACAAGGAACTGGCTAACCAGTGCAGTCATGAAAACAGGCATTAAAGTAACACTAGCAATTTGAAAGGAACTCAGAGATGCCACAACCAGGCTCCACCATTTTGTGCCCTACAATTACTAAGTGTAGCAATACTGTGATTCTCATGTCCTTCAGGAACAGCTGTGCTATCGGACAGTGAGGACAAATACTTTGCTTGTACTTTTATTTTCCTTCCCTCAGTGGAGTTAAATTATGCTACACTGGTTTTTTCGGCGCTCCTTTCTGTCTAGTTTTTGGATGACTGAGGATCCCTGTATCTGGAAAGATCCCCCCAAAGTGTTAACACTAATAACAACATGATTAATTTCAATCTTTTCCTGTACAGCATGCACTCCCAGTCCTTGTGTTATGCATCTCCAGCTGGGTATATTTCTCCCTCTATTTCAGATAGTTGGTGACAAAAAGGACACCTTAGAAATACTGCAAAGGCCCAGATGAGTATGTGTTTTTATATATATACATATAAGTGTTGTGCAAAACTGTTCTGAGACTTCAGACAAAAAGTACTCAGGGAACCTTTACTGGTGTTGGTGCAATTCCTGCTATACTACTTTATTTAAATAAAAGAGCAACTATGGGGCAAAGGAAATGAAACTGTTTCCAGAATTGACTCCGATAATTATGCTATTGGACACAAGACTGTCAATAGTGGAAGGCTTCCTCTCCATCTTTGATTTTTTTTTTTAATTTTAATATCTTTTTTTTTTTTTTTTAGTATTGACTGTAACTTGAATCGCCGCACTATATCAGGTTACCCGATGATCACAGCCTCTACAACACGCAGGTACAATGAAGTCAAAACCAAGAGAAAGTCTTAATATATTTCCACATTCATTCTTTTTTTTTCCCCCACCTTCTTCATCCTTTTAACCCCAAACTGAGGTCTCTAATTTGCACACTAAGTTCAGAAGCATGCAGCTCACCCTGACTACTTAATAAACTTCAGCAAAGCCGTATTGCTTTAGTGCTAAAAGATCCATACAGACATCAAAGCATTTTCTGCCGAGCTTGTTTAATGACAAGGAGCCCACAGTAACGAGTGAGCCGCAACAGCTAATGTGCACGCCACCATCTTTCTTTAGGTTGTTTTCCTCTCAGTTTTGAATTTGGAAATCCCCACCACACTGGGGGGAAGGGATAGGAAAGAAAAAAAAAGAGTTCCACTTAAAATATTGGAGGTAAGTTACCTTTAGTGCAGCATACCATTAGCAAGTTTTTGAGACCCAGACACATCCTCCTTTCAAGCAAAGTGAGACCTCCAGCAAGAGCAGCAGGAGATTATGATCCACTTCATCTACATTCTGTGCCAGCCCTAAATATTATAAAGTAAGGGTTGCTCTGAATATTCCACTCATTTTTTACCATTATCCTTCTCTCCCCTTTCAGGAAAGGCTTTCAGTGTGTTGATTATATTTCTGTGCTGAGTTTCTAGAAATATTTAATCTAAAGTGACAATTTGACTAAATACAGTAGCTGCCATTTTACACAGCCAGCAGGAGAGGTGAAGAAGTCACTCTGCTGCTTCACTCTTTGTGAAATAGATAATATAGCTCAGAGAATAGACATATAATATTTTCTGTCCATCAGTCTACTGCTTTCATTTTACAGTTTTGTCTGCTATCTAAAAGCTACTGGCTTACCCAGTCACTCTTATCTTCCTCCTATGTGAAACTTCTTTGCAATAAATAAAACGCCTTGTGTTTGCTGTGCCTCCAGATCATTTTGATTTCAAACACACTCAAGATTTCATTTTGATTGCCCTTCCAAAAATGATATTTCATATTATGCCACAGCATCAAAATGGACCAATATAGGATACTATTTCTGTTTGGATTTTTTTCTGTTTGTTTGCTAAACAAAACTAAATATATGTATCTTATAAAAAATTGTCAGGGCATTTTCACTGAGTTAAAGTGAACCAGCATTAATGGAGCTGCAGAAGGTGGTTCCCAAAGTAAATAGAAAGGAGAGCATAAACTAAGTTGACTACCAATAACTTCCTATAAGAGAAACTATAGTACTGATTAATCTACTAGTGAGACAGGTCTTAGCAAGATTATTTTTACTGTTCATTCAACCTCATAAAATATTTAGATGATCTCAGAACTTCAGCTGACAAACACACTGATGGCAATAAGAGGAGTTTTAGTCTGATACAATGATGATAGAATTAAAAATGAAGAAGTTCCTCTATCGATAGTGTTAGAAATTAGCTTCTTTGCATGAACCTAGGAATATAATTTAGCTTTTTCCATTCACATGCAAATGCACTATTCCAAGTGCACAAAAGATATCCCAAGGAAGATATTAAAACATTATAGATTCTAATACTAGGGTTATTACATGCCAACCAAGTTTTGTGCTATGCTTTGTTTCAGGTTCTGTGTGATATGACAGCTGTTTCTATTCAGATGATATTTTAAAGGAAACATTTTCTGTAATTTCAGCTGACTCATTCAAACTAGCAATACTCCATTTTAAAATACCATTGAGAAAATGCAAAGCATTTCTTCACCGAAGACAGTATTTACTGTTCTAATCTAATGCAAATGTTAGTTAGAATCAACAAGCCTGCACAAATGCCAATATCACTTGTCCCCCTTAAGATGATTTCACACCTAGCACAGCAACAGACACAATTTGCCAGAAAACACATTAAAAAGCAGTTTAAAATGTATCACTGTGTATTATCTCTATGGTAAATAACACAGTAGGTCCCAGATGGTTGTTCTAAACAAAGAAAAAAAACCAAACACAAAAACAACCCTGAAACACAACAAGGTCTGTGATACAAATTCAATTGGCGCTAATATTGCAATCCCTGATAGGGACACCACCCTGACATGAATAAAAGTTTCTTTCTAGAACAGGATAGCCAACAGGTTGTCAAGTTAATGCATTATTTTCTTCTGAAGACAGAAATGTTAATTTAAGTACTAAAACCACCTTTTCTGGCTACTCCTGGACAAGCCCCATCCCATTTCACTAAGCAGAATACAGATGTATGGACTGATAAGATAGAAGGATTATTTATGTGTAGATGAAGCACGTGTAGGGGTCTCGGGAAAGGACGCAATGCCAAGATCACTTTGCTTTGTCAGAAGTTGCTCAAACCACATCCCCAGTCAGTGCAAACAGCCCGGTGTCTGTGAGAAACAAAAGGCAGCAAAGCTTGGTGGCTAGGCAGTACCAGATCAGCGTACGAAGCACTGAGGGATAAGCCATACGGTAATAAGAAAATGGCAGCCATAGGAGGATCATTTGTTTTGTGGGCAGTGATCAAACTAAAATGGAAAAAGCAGGAAGACTGGGGAAAGCACCTGGTTCTGCCAACTGGAACAGCTGATGCCATAAAACAGGTTGGTGATGATGCAGATGTAATCCTTCATAAATCTGTCCCAGCATATGGTGAACAGGAGAATGAAGATGGCCAAAATACCAAAGCATACTTCCTATCAGGGGCTGCTGCAGGTATCCAACAGCTATAAGAAGTGTGACCAGACATGACTAAGACTGATGAACACGAATGTGCCCTCAAGATGAGGATGACAAAGGCCAAAACTACTGCTGTCAGCCAGGTACTGTTCTTGAGAGAGAAAAAAAAAAGGGGGGGGAAAAAAAGCACCAAAACCAAACTGAGGATCTAAATCCATGTTAAAACATGAGCCTGAGCAGAGATGGGATTGCTTCCAGCACTTCACAGATCGCTCTGGATGCGCTGGGGGTTTCTCACCATTGGGCCTGGCTGAGACCCATAAGCCGGAGCTGTGCAAAGCAAATACTGACATATCAGAGCCCTGGCACTCGCATTTAGCTAAGCTTCAGTACACCTCATCTCAGCACTCTCAGAACCTTATATTTTAACATGGCCACTCCTCCTTGCCCTTTCATCCCTCCTGCCTACTAATGAGAACGTTACCCCAGCTGTTAACCCTCAGTCTGGCATTGTGCACTGCTCCACTCTCTCCTTCGATGAAATCACACCGAATTTATCCATCTTGAGGCTCAGAACAGATGATGCAGCAAGAATGGCAAACACGGCTGGGTCAGCGGCAGGGAAAGCGAGTCACCGGCATGCCTAGGAAGCCATGCCCTGGCTAGCTCCAGCATTAGCTCTTGCTCTATTTAGCAGCACAGCTGCTTTGTGTCACTCTGTGAAATACCGATCACATTAATTAAACCAGCACTTCCCAGCATATCAGTTGATTACCAACCAGCACTTACATGGCACTGAAGATACTCCTTGGGAAATCTTGCCTGGATGAAGTTTTGACATTGTTGGCTTCTACTTGCAATGTTTACCTAATATACTATGCATAATTGCGCTTCCTGAAAGCATCAGGCTTTGTATTATATCCTTCCTAGATTAAACAAAGACAGTGTAACCAACAGGAAAAAAAAGTCTACTGTAAATTCAACTTACATATCCTTCAACTTTCTGCACAGAGCAGATCATCATCAGTATGCACAGCAGATTGCATCCTGCAGGACACAGAGACGCTCCCAAGGCTGTGTCAAACCCATCAGTGGTTTTGCTAATTGATAAAAAGATGTTTGAGGCCGGAAGCCAGTTTAGGTTCATGTCACATCCCCCTCCCAGACGGCACCAAAATATTATGTTGATGCTGGAAGTAGCAACAACACAGTTCTCCTCAAAGACCTGTTGCCATCTGTTGCCAAACCACATCAGAGGGGGATGACAAGAGCCTTTAGTCCATCACCCTTCTCATGTACTAAGTGGAGAGACAGAAGGCAGCAGAGACATTCGCATGCTGTCAACGATTTCAGCAACAGATTAATTGAAACTGGCAGAAAGAAACGGGCTGATACGGACTGACTAGAGTGAAATTACTCAATATTTGGCCAATTCAGGTATATACAATTTTTATAGATTTTTTTTGGAAGAACATTTCATTCAGGTTTAATTACCACCAAATAGGTGAGATGGGTGAGGAAACAGAGGGAGAGAGGTAAAGCTACACACACAACACGGGTGTCGCATTTTTGTGCGGATCCTAAAGCAGGACCCAGGACGTCAGTTCTGTGTCTCTTGCTCCAGGCTGGGACACGCGGATCCTTCCTCAAGTGAGCTCAGCAGCTCTAACACATTTCACAGGGAAACACAAATCCATCGAGGACTATCCTGCATTGAGAACTCAACTATTTTATTCCATATTCTCATTATATTTGTTTCCAGGTCAGTTGAGGTTTTTTGACATATTTTCAGCTCTTATTAAAGTTATAACTTCCTCTAGTCTGAATTTATTTCTACTCTATTATAAATATTTATCAGGTGAAAGATACAGGTAGTAAGAATGAAAAAAGGGAGTACTAAAGTATAGGATAAATCATTATGTCTAAAAGCTTGCAAAAAGAATCGAGTATTAAATTACTCTAGACGTCTGTTTGTCCTCTCTAACAACAGAGTTCCTTGACAGTCCGCCATTTATAACAGGCACAAATTAAAGCAAGAAACACAAAGGCAATTTCCTCAAGCGTAGGAGAAGAGATGTTTATAACTTCAGGTTATGGCTGGTCAAAAGCAGACATATTCACTAGAGTTTCAGTCATACGGCACTGAAAACCGATTACCAGAGCCATTACGGCACCAAACAGTGCCTGTTAAATTGAAAGCAAAAGCCAAAATGTAAAATCTTTATCCCCTCTTATTAAATGGCTATTAAATAATAGAAATGCATCAGGAAGTATTTCAGAAAGACATTTACAAGCAATAAAGCACAGAAGACAAGGCAGACAATTTTCTCCCAAGTGCATTACTGTAATGTAGAGACAGTTTTTAGAAAGGTGCCAAGGGGCAACAGCAGGTCACTCCAAGGATTATGGTTTCGTACCATTTCTTACAGCTCTACTTTATGTGGTTACTCTTCGTACATGTTGCTACTCCAGATGAGAGGGATCCATGCCTAGCCACAGATAAGATCACAAATTTACAGGCAGGAAAGCAAAAGGTCACCAACCAGATTGTTTCTGTCATCACTAAAATGACCGTCCCCATCTCCGGCCCAGTGTCCAGAGGCAGAGCGGACACTCCAGTGCTGTCCTGCCCTCCAGCAGAGCCTGCTGAAAGCGCAAAGAGCGCAACGGCCACGGGATATTAAGCAACCTGTAAGGAGGGACACCCTGGGCGAGCTGTGCTGGGAAGCCCATCCCAGCACGTTTCTGGCGTCTCTTCCCACACGCAGCTATTTTGAGGTCAGCTCGTAGCCCGGCTTGCACAGGCCGCGCCAAAGCCATCTCCTCTGAGCCAGCTTCCCACCCCACCACCAGCACCTACCACGGGAGAGGAGAGGAGCACCAGCCCTGTTAGACACTAGGACAGCTAGGAAATAAAAGCAGAGAGGCAGAGGATTGCAGAGGAGCGCAAAAAGCCTTCTGCACCAAAACAAGCCCAGGAGCAGAAGCAATCAAGGCAGGAAAATCAGCAGCTTCAGCAGTCAAAGTTTTCCTCCCAGCACCTCCGTACAGAGCTGGCCACAGCAGCAAAGCAGACCTCGGGAAGCCACTCAACATTTCATGTCTCAGAGGCACTAAGCATTTGTCCCCCATCCATTTATCCCAGGTGAATCAAACTTCTGAACAGAGGGCAAATTCTCTCAGCTAGGAAAGACTCCTCTGAGCAATGAAACATAAATGCAGAAACTCTTCTAAACGCTTCGGCCATACTGCTGTGGCGTTCCCTGCTGCCGTGGATGAACCTGCAGCAATGTATTTCTGTGCTCTGCAGAGTGCCTGCCTGCTGAAGGGCTTTGTCGTCAAGCTTGTAGCAAATAGCTTTTGTTAAAACAATGGGATATTTTCTTTTGTACTAGTAGCAGAACTGATACAAAGGAACATAAGAAACAATACAACAATTTCAAAGCTACAGAGCAAGCAAGCAGATGTGCCTCAGCACCACACAGGCTTCCTGGCCATTTGCAATTATTTTTATTTACATGATGGTTCCAGCTACAGCTGAGAGCAAGGAGAGCTCCAGGGCATCATCGCTTTTTGTAAGCTAAACCAAGGCCCTTTTTCCTTTGCTTCAGGTAGAAAGCCTCCCAGCTTTATGCAATTTCTCTGGAATTGTTCCCTCACTTGACACCTCTCTAAAGACTGTATTTTCTAAGCAAGTAGTACGAGGAGTTTACTTGAGCATTCACACAGGGCTGAACCACTTCTTGGTCCATCTTGTCACAGGCACCGTTTGCACTAACCTTGATGACACAAGAATTATCTGCAAAGGCTGGCATCTCTCTATGTGTTGTCTTCCACATGACTTTATCCAGTGCTAAAAAGCATTTCCAAATGGTGGGCTCATCACCCCATACATCAACTTTCTGCAATAACACAATCCATTATTCTCACCGTTTCCTATTTCATATCTGTTTTCTGATTTCCTCCCCCTTCCCTCCAGTGCAGCAGCAGTGTGGCTGTACCACAGAGACACCAATAGCCCACCCTCTAACCTAACACACACTGCTACTACAGTAGGCTATTACCTCCACAGCAACACCAGGACCAAATGCCAAACACACTTCTCTGTCTGTAACTCTTCCCCCACACGCTGATCAGGCCCAGTCCAGCCCCAGAAGAAGCTGCAGAAATTCATGAGAGAGATGATGATACAAGACTGACGGGGAAATACCCTGGACCACCTCAGACTGCTGGTGCTGGGACTCCAGAGAATAACATCCTGCCTCTGAGAGCCAGCAGTATCTGACACCCAACAGATACGAAACAGATGCACAGTTCATAGAACCATAGATTGGTTTGGGTTGGGAGGGACCTTAAAGATCATCTAGTTCCAACCCCCCTGCTGCGGGCAGGGACACCCTCCACTAGACCACGTTGCCCAAAGCCTTATAGTTATAGTGCCATGATGACTTTCTTGGGCAAGTTACTTCCAAGATACTTGGCTAATCCATTTTCTTCACAGCTATGCAGCTCAGTGCTTCATCTTCTTATTGGTTTCTATGCAACAAGATGGTTAAGCATGTCAGGGCAGAGCTTGAAGTCATGTATGTGCTCATGAAACCATGGCTGATGGTTTTAGCCCCGTCAACTCCACCTTCATTGCTGAGAGCAGTATGACAAGCTGGATGAAAGAGAGGGCTGTTTAAACAATTTAGCAATTAACAAACCAAAAGACACTGTCAAATGTGTTCTGTATATAGATGTTTTCCACAGATTATCGTTGCTGTCTTGTCTTGGAAGAAATGTGTCACAAGATAAGTTTCCTTTTTCACTGTGGCATAGCCGTGATTTGATATTTGTATGAGCAAGCAACGCAAATACTTCATAAAAGCCTTTAATAGTGTAATTCAGCTAACAGTGGCAACAGTAATCAGCAGCTTGCTTCGCACACTGAGCAATCTGACAGCTTTGTCTGATTGCATCTCAATATTTTGCTAAAAGCAGAGATTGCTGTGAATGGGTGGATTAAAAAAAGAGAAAGTATGATTGAACAGGTGTGTACAGGGGACAGTCGTGGCCCCTATGAAATATTCATACTGTGCAAGAAAAAACAAATGGGAAAGGTGAAGAAAAATGGGCATCTTCAAATTTTGTCCATATTAAATGAATATCAATTGTATCCACTTCAAATGAATTATAAGTTCTGCCACTGAGCAGATTTATGTATGCTTTGAGATGGTACTGAATAATCTTCTCATTAACAAAAATAGCTCAAACATGACTGATTTAAAAGAAATTCTGATTTAGATGTCACTAACTATACTTTGGAAGTTTAGAGAATCGCATATATGTATTGGCTGTAACAGAGGTGAATATTTCAAAAATCAAGTCAGAGTCAAAAGTAGCATTATTTATTCATTCATACTTTTAAAAGGTGAAGTGGCCCAACTGAGCAGTGAGTTGTTTCTCATTTAGTTATGCCTCCTCTGTATTTAGCAAGGCATAACCCTAAAATGTTTTCACAAAATCTCTCCTGTGTTTTCCTAACCTAATGCTTCACCAGTTCTGTGACACCCCTTAACTGTAATTATACTTTCTCTGGAATTGCACCCTAAATAGAAATTGAACTACTCATGCTGCAAATTGAAATTCTTCAATGCGAAGCCACATAGATAACTTGCATTAGCATTACCCTCCTCCCAAAATTTGATAAGATCACTCCTGTTTCTCAGAAAGATGATACTAATTGCTGCTATTTTATCAAGTCCAGACAGACACATTCAAACCAAGAAAGTACATGCTTGAATGACCCAGAAAAAATTCCCTTTAACTTCAGAATATGTAGATGACCTCATGTGAAGACCCACACATATGTGGCCCATACGGCCACGGTCAGAGCCGCTGTCTGTATATGGCAGCTAAGGGAGTGACAGCAGGCGGCATTTCACCCATTAAAACCAGAGTTTGTGGCGCTACGCACTTCCACAACAAAACAAAAACTCTTTCGGGATTGTTTAGCAACTGAGGAAAAGCGACACAAGAACACTGTCGCAGGCTTTGTTAGACCAAGGTCCAAAGCACCCACAGACTTCAGTGGTGCTAAGTCGTAATCCTGCTGCCTTGCTCCAGCCCTCTCCGAGCCCCCGACATGAGGTCCCCAGGAATGGCTCGACCAGCACCTGCCCCAGCCTCTCCAGGAGCCTGGCCTTAATTAAAGGACAGAGTTAATTACTGTTTCATCCCCACCATTTATCTCTTCCCTTCCACAGTCTCCTGCACCCTCCCTTCCCCTTCCCTGCTAGCTTGTGTCACTACCTCATTTAGCCACCCCTTGGGTTAGGCTCAGACTTTCCTCCTTGTCCCAGCCTTTGGGAGAGCCAAGTGAAGCTGACAAGACAAGGCCTGAAAGTACAGCTGCAATAGGCAGTAATAAAAATTGGAGAAATACTATATTCCCTTGTTTGTCTAGAAAATATGACTGTTGAATGTTAAGCAGGTTTTTTTTTCCCCTAATCACTGATATCGACAGATCTTACTGGTCTGATGATCAACTTATTGCCATGGGTGTTAGGGCAACAGCACGCACGCAGACAGAACATTGTACTTCCACACTTACATGCCCGCCTGAATTTCCACTGGGAAGATCGGATCCCCTATCCCACTGCATCTCTAAGCCAGAGTAAGGAGAATTCCCAGTTCTTTGCTTGTCATGCTTAACATTAGAGTTGATTATCTGCTATAAGAAATCATCACTCATTAATATCAGAAGCTCTGATTTCAGTAGTGCCAGATTTTAATGCGCTGTGTGCAATATCCAGAGGAAAGCTCTTCTGCAGTAAGAAAAACCAGCATATATTCTAGAGGAACTAATCCTGCAAGGGAAAGGAACTAGGCTGCAGGAATAAGCACATAGTTTTCACCTCTAACTTCTACAATTTCATTATGGAAGACTTTGGAATATTTGCTTGGAGTAAATGCATTACTTCTATGAACCAGACAGGCTGGAATTAATTTCAACAGAAAAATT
Organism: Grus americana; assembly: GCF_028858705.1. Lineage (NCBI taxonomy): Eukaryota > Metazoa > Chordata > Aves > Gruiformes > Gruidae > Grus > Grus americana. The sequence continues at coordinate 17,200,166 of NC_072863.1, read as the reverse complement.
GCATTAACATTTGTTCTTGAAATGCAGCATTACAATAACACACTTTACACTGGGAATATGTCTACAAAGACTTTTTTTTTTTTAAAAATAATAATGCCAGTTCTCCTCCTGTTGGAACAGACTATAAATATCTTCAGGTAATTAATTAGTAAGAGTGTCCAACTAATTCATTACTACAGCCCTAGTTACACATTGTTATATTTGTTAAAGGGCCATGATAACATTCACTGACCAAATTCACAATATTCAGCTACAGACAGTGGTAGACCTACAACAGAACCAACTTTAGCATGAAAAAGGAAATTCAAGGAGACCGCGATGTGACCTTACATCGGGGACGTAGCTTACTGCCTAAGCAAGGAGCAGAGCTGGAAATGCCTCTCCTGGTCCAAGAGGACAACACAGTAACCCCATAACTCCTTCTGAATAGTTCTCAACCACAGCTAGATAATTAGAGATTATTTACATACCAATATAATCATATTAACTGTATAAGTTCACAGTGTGCCTCTTAAAACCCAGCGACCCTTCTTCCACAGCCCATCCCAGGTGCGGAGCCAGGTCTTTCCTACTTTGTAGGGACTCACTCGCGGGGTCAGCAGGGGAAGGGGACTCCTGAAACCGGCCCCAGGCACGCCAAGCAGCTGACAGCTGTGCTGGTTGAGGAAAGACAATTCATTTTGTGTTGCCTTGCGGGGGGGGGGGGGGGGGGGGGGGGGGTGTTTGAATTAATAAACAGGGCCCTAAGGAAGAGCCTGAAAGCGATCTGAGCATGTTGTTTAATCCTTTCCGCCTGTTTCCCTAGCAGCCTATGCTAATCATGCCCAGCACCATCTGAAAACTAAAATACACAGCTGCCTAGCTGCCTTAATTATATTTATTAGCTAAAACTGCCGCCTGCGAAAAGATAATATAGAAAGAAAAATCTTACATCTTAACATTACTGCAGATAAACCTAGAAAGAGAAGTATGCTGTACTTGTACAGACATTTTCAGGTTAGATTTGTGCTCTTTAATTAAGCAAAACATTAAGAAGAACAAGAACAAAAGACAGTAGAAACAAGTGCCTGCAGAAGCCAGCTCACGCTACCTTTCCTGCCAGTTGCAAAGCTGAATTTTAATAGCTCACCCTGCTATTCTCTTTGCTCCAGTTTTAAAATCGCATTACAAGCAAATACAGTGTAAGGTTAGCATCTTCAAGGGTCCTTTGCAACTTGTTTTTCTAGAAACAGCACCTGTGATTCTGATTGTTACCTGAATCCCTGTGTTACTTTATATCAGCTGTGAAACTGCTTATGCTTACAGGGGACAACAGAACATTTCCCTGGGGATTTGTGAGCCTAAACTCCACACGCTGTCTATGGACACTTCACACCTAGTCTCCTTTGTGAGGCATTTCATTTAAAGTCATGAGACCAACAAGAAAATCCTAAAAAAAAACCCCACAAACCAAAAAATAGCCTGCATAAATCCCTATGCAGCAACAGTGGGAAACTTTGCTCACTGAAGTGCATTAGTAACAGCATTTGGAAGGAGAAAAATATCTGAAACATCCTTAATTGGGCTGAAACATTCACGTGGCTCAGATGGGGAGTATGAAGAGAATAATTTTCACCTATAATTATGTTACAGGACTTAAGATTTTAATGCAAGCCCTAGGAAGATAACATCTCTAACATAAAAGGAACTTACAGAGAGGGAGCTTCAGATCTTCATGAGAAAAGCAGAATGTTTATCACCTTTTGGATGCTCTTTTTCCTGGCTGTGGACAGCAACACTACCTATCAGCCAGTATCCACCTACCATCCCACAGCAGCGCAAAGATTTGCCATCATGCGTATCTGGTGTCCTAAACCTCCTATGGGATGTTCTCCATCTCAGCTAGATAACACGTACCATTCCAAAAAGATGCTCCAACTTGAAAAGGCTGAAAACCAGCAGAGAACAGGGGAACAATCCAAAGAGACTGGGTACCCACACAAAACACCCAGGTAACAACAGTCCTATGACTGGTGCTAAAAAACACCGGGGGGCTGCGGGGGAGATGAACATCTTTCCAGAAGCTGCCTGGGTTAGGTCACTCCACAGCTATTAGCAAGTGAGATCAGACTTTAAAGGGGGACAGACTGTTCCCATCTACTTACTAAAGGGCAGCTCCTGGCCTCAATGAAGTGGACAAGCACAGGTTGCTCCGAGGGCTGGAGAGCAGTCACAGCCCCCCGTCTCCCTCCGGCCACCCCAGGGAGTGTGAGTCAGCAACCCAGTTTCTCAGGCCTCTCCCCGCATCGTTCCCTGTCCCACTTCTGCTTCCAGCCCTCGGGCTGGGGCAGAAAAACACGGTTTTGCCTGCTCTGCTGGGAAGCCTTGTGCCTCTCTGAGAAACTCTGCAGAGTTTTTGGACCTTCCATTGAAATGACTCAGTTTGCAAGTGTACGAGCAAAATGCACGAGCAATATACGCCAGAGACTATAGCACAGAGTAACGCAGTTGTTAGCTGGGCTGGGGATGGCTTGCACCACCCATCAGGAAGATCCCAAGTTGATAATGCACACTTAGAGGGGAAAAAAAAAACCCACCACCAGAAGACTTTAGCAGCAAAACTCAGCGTCCAACTACTACCACAGCACAAACAAGTAGTCAAAAACGAAGCACACAAATGACTGATCCCAAGAGCCAGGTGACCCTGAGAGGAGCCCAGCGGGTTCCCAGACTCCCATTCCTGACCTGCACCTCGTCCACACCCACCCTCTACATGCTCAGGACAGAAACCAGCCAGACAAGCTAAAGAGCAGAAATCACGAGGGATAAAATTTGCCACCTCAATTCACCAAGCAATTTTTTTCATGGTAAATTGTGTTTTAGTACCAAAACAGTTTTCTGCCATATAATCTTAACACACATTTCAGCCAAAGTAATGACAGCCACGTCTCAAGAATAAAAAGAACCATTATTATTGATCATAAAAAGAGTAGTTTATAATTCGGCTATAGCACTTAATAGCCTCTTTTAATGGTGTATTATACCATCTCATTTTTTCTTTTTTATTAAAAGAAATAATTTTCATTGCTTGTGGGTTTATAAAAGGATAAACAGGAATCGATTAGTCAACATTTTCAGAGAATCACTTCATTAATAACAACATGGTCTTCTAAAGAAGCAACCAAAAAGTTGCAACTAGTGAATTCAAAGTCTTTTCTTTTTTCTTTGACCAGCTTTCAAACAGACAATATTATGCCTTTTTTTTTTTCCCCTCTTGGTTCATTATTATTGCAGGCAATCCACTGGAGAAGAGGACAGTATAGATTTTACTGGAAGTGCCATTAGGCTGTTTAACACATATACTCTATGACAAGTAATAATTTAAATCCACTTGAAAGTTGGTCTTTATTTTTCACATAAGTTGATTCAGTTGTGACAATAACATATGTAGAAATATGTTGCCAATGAACATTAACTACATTTTGTGTCTCTATTATTTTGTATTTTACCAGGTTGTCAAGAAACAGATTTACAATAAAATGCAAAATATGAACATTTCTGGTGTCCAAACATGTCTAGATGGTACATTAGCTGCCATTAGTAAGAAACTGTCCGTAATTTGCATTTATAAGGCTCAGCTGGTAGCAACCAAGCCTATCTATGAATTCATATGCATCAAAAGCCCATTTTAGTATTTTGTGTGATAAGCACTGTTTCTTTACCGACAATTCTCTGGTTTTAATGAGTCTTGTACTCCATAAAACGCATGTTCTGAATTTCATGGGAAAATGCACTACAGGGCATAAGCGTATCAACTGGAATCCATCATTGTAAATTATTCTTAAATCAAACGGTACAACATTTTGGCTTCAGTCAGTAACAGCAAACGGGAAGAAGGATCACTAGCAGCACACTTCGAGCACTCAGTACCGCGTGTCCGATGCCTGGAGGCTGCCTGGTCACCACGGGTCCTCAGACAAGTCAGCTCATTGCTGGATGCACCACTTTTCTGTGTCACTGGGAAAGTGTCACAGTTGGTTTGATTTTTCTTTTTATTGGATTTGTGTTGATAAACAGTGTTTTCTGCGTCTGAACTCTTTGGCTTGTGTTCTGTTTCGTTCCCATGAATGGTTTCCAGTTTGATTATCATCTCACTCTTTGAAATAGTTTGTATTAATTAGGAAATCAACCCATTACCAGTCCTCAGACTACTATGATAACTCATGACAATGTAGAGGAAGACACCAGACAACTTTATGATTTCATTTACTACCTTTCATCTTCTAGAAATTCAGTAAAGTTTTGACAAAGTCATAGGTAAGAATGTGTTTTTGACAAGGATTCTATTGATTTTGTCTGTATCACAAAATTATGACAACAATGATATATGCACTTAAAAAAAAACCCACAGAACTGGGATCAGAAAGGGAGATACCTCTCAGATCAGGACAGAGTGTCTGGTCTCATTAATACTATTTAATTTTATATTACTGCCACATAAAGTGTTTGTAAGGCAGTAATTAGGTATTAGTATTTGTTTTCACGAAGCATCTGGGAACAGTACCAACATTACATCCTCTTTGAAATATCTAATGAAAGTAAATACAACACAGCAGCAAATCACTTTTTCTTTAGATTATTAAGTGTGCATCAAACATTTATTGGCTTTTGAGGCAAAATTAATGTGTACAGGGAAACACCAGCAGTCTGTTATTACAGGGTTCTTCTGAAAGGAAGAGAGCTACATATGGGTTTTGTTCTGAAAATCTGAGACATGTACTGTATTAAAATAAGATGCTTGCCTGGAGTAACACTCGATTTTCAACACAGAGCAGAAAGATGATTGAAAAGTTCTCCTCACTGACTGCATAAGCAAATGATCAAGTAGGACACTGGTCCGTGCTTCTTTTAGCAACCATGAACTCACAATAAAGAACGGATAAGTAAGCTTGAGTATCGATTGCTGAACACGCAGATGAGATACCAGGAAACATGCTGCACAAATACAAAAACAGTCCCAACAGTGCTTAGAGAACCAATTTATAAACAACCTTTGGTGACTGTCCATTATTTCATTCCACATAACAAATCACTACATCTGTGTCTAGGATTCCTCGGAAAGCTCAGAAAAGCAGAGACCAAACAAGTATGGCAAGGACAGATCTACCTGTACCACTGAGAAAACATCTGCAGGTGCAGGTTCAGGTGTCCAAAAGGAACAGCTATACTACTTAAAATACCTCTTTCGCCTACCTTTTTAAAGTCTTACAGGATTGCATCACTGAACTATTTTCTGAGTCAATTCTTTCCCCGGATACTTTCTCAATGTAAGGAAATGAGCTCAAGACAGCAGGTGGGTATAACGAGAACAGTTCAGGGCAATATGACCCATAATGTGCTCTGCAAGAGAGGAAATCAAAGTGTGTCACATAACACATCACAGCAGTGTCTCCGAAGGTCTGATCTTCCCACATGCCAAAAAGTCTCACTTCCCAAAGCCTACAGGACAGAAGAACGCTGATAACTCTATGGGGAGCCCTTAGCAGTTAAAGAGCTGCAGGAAGAGAAAACTAAATCCAGCTCTCCTAAACATGCTCTCAAAGAGAAAAAGAGGGAAGAGAAGGGCCATGCCTCATGTCAAACCTCAATACAGTGAAGCAATAAATTCAAGCTTTTGGTGTCAGGTGTGCCGAGGAAGTGGATCAAAGATCTGACCAACACCTGGCTGGTAGATCAGATGGGACACAGAGCAGGTGAGCAGGAGCTCGACCCAAGGGCCCGAGCTTTGCCTCATCTTCCAGAGAAATGGGCACGGCCATTCCCGCTTCAGTGATGGAGGAAGAGGGGGAGCATGTTATTGCTGCTGGAAGCAGCCAGCCCTGGCACAGAAGGAATTGCAGGAAGACGGAGTGAAGCAGCAGCAAACGTCCCACTGTGCAGCTCCAGTCAGAGGTTCCTACTAACGGTAAGAGAGTTCTGCAAGTTTTCCCTTATCGCACTGAACCACAGATCTCTGGTTCTTTGTCCAGCAGAAAATAACTGCATTTGCTCTAACATAGCACAGCAAAACATTAACAAAACCTTACTAATCACTAGAGAAAAGTATCCTCCAAAATTAGCTCTGCATAAACAAAAGTAAATTCTTGCTATACATGAATGAGGCCCAGCTCTGAAAAAAAAAAAACCTCTCTGTTCCCTAAACTTCCCTCTTTCTTAAGGAACTGGAATGAGTTTTCTTTCCATTTCTCCTGAAAAGCCCCTTCCCTGCAAATGAATGCCCATGATAACTATTTAAGAAGAGCTCTGCAGTAAAACCTTGCTGCCACCCTCCAGTTTTTCGTAACTTTGGAGTGTCGCAGCAATGCTGCGGCACCTGCAGGTACGTCTCAGTTACGGGTCCCTCTGGAAATGATCGTGCCAGGCAAACAAAGGGAAAAGGGACAGGATTTATTACAGAAACACACTGCTGCTTCTTCTCACTGACCTCCCCTTCAGTACATACTATTTTCCCCTGAAAGCTCTGGCCCCTGAAGCATACAAAGCCCAAACATAACAGGACCAGCACCTCCTGCAACCAAAGACAGATAGGATGGAGCAAGGCTCCCCAGACCTGGTTTCTAGCCAGAACCCTGGTGTGCCTGGCTCCCTGAGTACCACCCAAGCAACCCCAACTGCCAGGCATGAGGGAGAGGGGCTGCGATAGTCCCCACCAACCTCTGTGGCCTCTCAGCATCCCTCTGGCCTACATGCCCCAGCAAGAGACACCCACAGAAGAAGAAAGGGACATGAAGGAAGATGAAAAGGCACCTGGCCCACTTTGGTGGGATGGAGAGCTAAGGCAGGTGGGTTTTATTCCACCTTCACTCAAAGCCAGACATGGCAACCACACACTTTCCAGGCTTGCTTGATGCAGAGTACTTCTCAATGACAGTCATCTCCAGGAACCCACAGATGAGATGCCCCAAACTCCACCTGGATATTCTATGCTAAACCATATGCAGCAACTACAACCTCTGCCATATCTTTGTGCTGATAAAACAGCACTCAGTATAAAGTCTTCATTAATCTTTCTGTTTAGAGATTTTACGCACGGATTTGGTAAAGACTCCCACAAACATTGCATAGGTGCCTTATATTTCTCATGGCTGGTTTAAACCTGAAGACTGGAATTTAGATTTCAATTATTCTGTGTACAAAATCACACACACACTTTCGAGCTTACATCTGCTTCACAACTTTCCCTGGCTGCAGGCGTGGGGAGAAATGAGACACAAAGAGCTCACAGCATTTTGCCCAGTGTGTTCTGCATTTCCTTGTGACATCTCATCAACTGCTGCCCGCGTTTTATTGTCAAAGGCAGATGGTCAAATTGAAGACATGAAAAATCTCCCAACTGAAATTGCCTGAGAAGCATCCCTGAGCCACTGGGGACAACTGAAGTGAAATCTCAGATCAGACCAGGGAAACCTCTAAATTCACCCAACTGGAAACAGACCTCTGCAAAAAAAGAGACCAGTAAAGCTTCCAAGCTTTGTTCAAAGTCACAATGATGCCCCCAGGCCAGTTTTATCCTCCAATTATTCTTTAATATGCTAAGAAGTTTTTTCAGTTGTTCCACTTTTCTTCTTGCACTCATTGGGCTTCAAGAAGAAAACTGAATTTGTTTCTCCTCAGGAGGTGCAGAACTTGGGGGAGGCGAAGGAAATCAGAGAACGAGATGCATTTCACCTCTTTTGCCTCCCTAACAGACGGGCAAACTATTCTTCTACTCATGAATCTCTTGTCTCAACAAGGAAACATGAGCCAAAGCCCTGAGGGAAATGGACTTGAGGTTTTTTCATATTTTTTGGTAAGCTCAGGTAGAAGGAAAATAAGCTTCTGTCCCTATGCATTCAACCTGATTGCATTCAACCACAGCATTTGAGGCAAGTGCCCTGAAATAATTCCAAAAGTAGATGCTAAAAATTAATCTTCTCAGTGTACCAACACAGAATCGCTCACTGCCTGGCACGGAGACATGGATCTCTCTGGAATGGATGCCCTTCTTGCAAGAAGGTCCCCCACAGTCTATGCCAACAGCTCCATCCTGCCGCTTGCCTACGAGTTGTATTTTTTGATCCACATTTCCTCCCATATCTCAGACCTGGGTTGCAGGACACAGCAGAGGCCTTAATGAGAATTTAGGGAGAAATAAACAGGACTTTTCTCCCCACATCATCCATTCCCTTCCTCCCCCATACTGAGACAGCGATACCACAGAGGAGTCCTGCTTCCTGCCTGCCATAGCTGGGAAAAAAAGAGAAGGGATAAGCTCAGAAAGTCCTACAGGCTGGAGGAACAGTCCTACCCACAAGTTCAGCTCTCCATCTGCCAGACCGGCTACAGGAACAGCCAAATGGGCAAAGAAATTAATTTACCATGTTAAACTCTAACCATACATGTCTTTTTCACTTACATTTTGACTGTATAAAGACAGAAGCTAGGATCCTTATACTGAGAAATTGTAAAAAATAGCACTTTAATATTAAAAAAAAAAAGTCTTTCTCCAACCAGTGCTACAAATTGCAGTAGGTCAGGAGCTGCCGTTCGTGCAAGTGCACAGTTCCTACCATCAGTGCTGCTGTTAGGCTGAAGGGAACAAACGTTCCTCCTCTTTCAAAAAGATACAGGCCAAGGTCAAAGCTTATGTCATCACAAACGCAAAACATGAGAAGCCTGCACATTGCTTTCAGCAAGAGTTCATTTCGCTGACATGCAGTTTTCTATTCATTTAGGACATTTCCGTTTAAGATGAAAAGCCAGAGAGTACACTCTCTGCTGACCTTCCTCCAACAATTAAAGAGAACACAAAATCTTCAGGCTTCAAAGGGAAAAAAAACAACTGATGCCAATTTAGTCTTAGATAACGCAGCATCAATGAGCCCAATCGATATTGCACGCAAGACAGTCAGCAATTTAGGCATTTTGTTACATTTCTTTTTTGGGGGGTATGCATACTAGCAAGAGAAAAAAAAATTGCTAAGGATCAAAGCATAGTAGGGAAAAAGCTGATAATTGACTACAATTGCAGCTCAGTATTTTATTTCTGAAAAGATACTACCAGAGCAATTTGCAGAATTCTCCGAGACTCATTTCCTCAACTAAGATCTCAAAAAAGTATTCTTCTTTTTTGGTTAGCTATTAATTGTTCCGGAAACTTATTTATCCTGAAGGATAGCAAAGCCAGCGCAAAAGGAGTTTATTGAATATTTTCATCTAAATAAAAAGTATGGTTCTGTTCAGGGGCAGAACTGTGCTGGCTATATTACATTATTCTCAAAGCCAAGTTCAACTGATCAGTTTTCCAAGATTGCAAAAAATAAATGGGACAGAAATTAGTAGTACATTTAAGACTCTCTAAATCGTGATATATAAGGCAAATACACATGATTACCCTGTATTAGAGGTATTTTACTTTATTATGTTTCAGTAGATTTGGATTATTTTTTCCCTCTCCAGAAACAGAAGTTGTGATTCATCACAATTTATGTGACTATTCTGACTGTTGCTTTGTGGCTGCCTGACCCATCCATGTTTGGTCGGAGGGTCAGCCCGTTCCTAGAACTCAGCTCTTTTTCTCTTTTATGCAAAGGGGCCCCAACGTCAAGAAAAGTCAGTGTCAGACCACAGAGGGAGCATCTGAACTCTGCCCCTTGCATCTCTGAGCGACCCTGTGTTGGAAGAGCTCTAGCTGCCCAAATTTTCAAACGCTGGTTTGTCTGTTCTGAAAAGGCTGGCCCCCAGCACGTTTCTTTCCACCTAACTGAAAGTTATCATACCAGGCCTTGAGCTACGCTTTATTTTAAAATAAAACTTTTAAGCAGAGGCCTTTCACTGCCAGGCAGATAGGACGAACCCTTCTCAAAAGAACGACTGCAGCAGCTATAATCCACGGCTCAAAAGGACCTGTTTAACAGGGAGGCTGCAGCAGCAACCCTAGCTCCCATGGCTAGAGATTGTCGGGATGAGATCTAAGGCAGAACACAGGCACTCCAGCGTTAACCATTTAGACTTGTAGTTCCCAGGATGGAAACTCAAGCTTAGAATTAAGCCTCTAGGCAGGTGCTGATACTACACAGTATTGTAAAGCTAAATGACTTCACATGCTCTGGATCCCAGAGAAGATGCTTTCCTGAGAACAGGCACCTATAAACAGTTTTTGAAAGAAATTAGGTGTCTTAAAATGTGGCCACCAGTACAGACGATATTATCTGTCCCCAATATAACAGCAAATACCTCTACCTGGCAGCAATCTGTGTTGTACATGCCCTAGCTCAACACCTCGTGGCATTCCAGCCCTCTCCGAGACAGGACAATATTTAACTGGGCATACACAGACTGTTTCTACCACAAGTTCCCGTTCCTGGCTGTTCTGATGACTGTTCTCTCACTACTCCACTTAAACAGAAACAAGCCAGGTATGGCGGGGGAGAAACTATTGCTTTTAAGATCTCCGATCTACACACAGACAGCAGGATCTGGACGCAAGCGACCCAGGGGACTAGTTGCACGTTGATGGCAAAGGACTGCCCAGACAGGACAAGAAGGAATGTTTTAACATCGGAGTAGCTCCCTCATTCCCCTGGGAAACGAGAGGTTTCACCTCTGAGCTACTGCTTTGGTAAAGTTAGGTAACAGGAAAGTGCGATCCCCCGGAAATTAGACGTTGGCAAAACGTAATGAGCAGTGGCGTAACTGGTGTACACGTTCCCTGGTTGCGCACCTCTGATATTTAATAAGAATTCTGGTTGCGTTATGTACGCATGCAAGAATAGTTCATTTCTCAAACAGTCACTGCCAAGGAATTAAATTAGGAAAAATTACTAATTAAGAGACATTGAGGTTGTCTACTAGACTAAACTGATATTTTCTTTCTAGAAAGGTAATAACACAAACAAAAGCAAGCTTTCACTCAAGTGCAGACCATGGCATATTAAGGAGCTAATTAACACTGAGAAACACAAATTTATGACCTCCATAAAAAAAAAAGAAAAAAACCACACGAGAAATATTTGTGATTGCCTACTTGAGAAACAATTGAGAACTGGATTGCTAACATCAGACTCCCTCCATGTGTTTCAAGTAAACATTGATTGGAAATGTCAAAGAATCAAAATCTCATTAACAGGAATTTGCCCTGCATTGATCTGACCCTCTGTCCAGTCAGCAGAAGTGTTGGGTTGTGTTTCTGCAGTGGAGAAACACCATGAATGGATGGTTAAGCAAGAGAGCAAAACATATTAAGCAGAGAGATGGACACGTTTTTACCCTCAGGCAATCCAACTGATCTATGATTATTTCATTACTAAAAGTTTTATTATCCAAACAGGTTTTGGGTTTTTTTTTAAAGCTAGGAAGATGATTTATTAATCCTGTTACACAGTTCCCATCACAAACTGAAGAGATATTGAGCCGGAGTCTGCTCCCACTCAGGCAAGTCCCTGGAGTTGCCCTGGCATAAAACTGAGGTCAATATGAAGAGAATCAGGCTCTCGAATTACACCGGTCACATACTTTCTTCCAGTGGGAATATTATATATGGTACCTCAGCAACAGGCAAGTACTTTAGGAGGTTTAAAAGCACAGAGGCAGTCTTTAAACACTTCAAAAATAAAGAGCAGCTCATGCAAATCCACATAATTCATGATATCACCTCATGCCAATGGAAAATGTCACTTTTCTAAAAAGAAACGTATCTTGAATAGCCAATGAAAATTGAAGACTGCAATTAAAAGGAAATTTTCAATCTCCCAAAACACATTAATTATTTTGCTGATATGACAAACAACTGAAGCATGGAGTTTCTCAACGCTCAGTTTAGGCACAGCCCCAACACAAAACCACGTACCATGCCCCTGCCTTAGGAAATACTCCCTCCTGTTTTCTGCCTGCATTCCCCAGCCGATGGACTCAAGCCTCTCCAAAAAGCCCCATTTGATTCTCTTGAAAGGAGGCACCTGCACTGACCTTGCTCTGCAACTTCCCCGCACACCTCCAGGCACTGCCTTTTTCCCACTGCAACATCATCCCCCCACGTCCGCTCCTCTTAGCACAACTCACACTTTTCGTCTTGGACCATGTCTCAACATCCTGCACAGCCACATTTCCTGCTAACTCTTTCTTATCCACCCCTCTGCTCCAGAGTATCTTTTCTTCTGGGTTATTTTCTCCATCTCATAAAACTCTGTTATACAGCTTTTAGTGCACAGGGTGTGCCCGAGCTGAAGCCGTTCAGCTATTCTACTGGAATACCACCCAGGAACCCCTGCCCCAAGCTCCCTGACTGTCATGGAATTGCAACTGGTGGAGGTAAAACCGTTATTCACTGTGTTACATGTGTCCATTTTTAAAGCACTTTCGGTAAAATTTTGCTGCTCTTGTTTCTAATGTGCCTCCCCCGTCTACTTGGAGAGACCATTTTATAGTCTTACATTTCCTAATTTTGCCCCTCCTTCCATCCTGAATAATTATTTCCTGCTTGATGCTCAAACCCTTGTAATAGTTGTCTGATTATGTCAGTCTAAGACCCTTCATTGTCCCTTAGCTAAGTCATACATCTCAGATTCTTCTTCCTTCCTGGTAGGAACTGTATTCCCAAACGGGTTTGTTTCTTAAATTGTCACTGTCTAGGAATGAATCCGACAGAAAGATTTTAATTGCAGGCTGAGTGTTGTCCACCAAAACCCATCTGACATTACTCCTAGCAGTTAAAATGAGACAAGTGAAAAGCTTGCTTTTTTTGTCTCCAGAGCAAAGCAGGTGTCTGGCTAACATTGTGCAACCCAAATTCGTGAATTCCGTAGAGAAAAAGAGACAAAAGTATTTGCATTCTCTCTACCTGCCGCTCTCTAGAATTCCTGCTCATGTTCGTTGCCAAGCACCAATTGACTGCTGGTCTTTGTTGTCCGTTTCCTTGGTTTGTCAGTGCCTCAAGTCAGAAAGCTTGTAAAACATTCAAATATATGTTAGTATGTCAAAAAATTTGCAGCAATAAATCAGAAAGCACAGAGGGAGTGAGAAAGTAAAACCTGCACCCTCATCCTTACAAACAGCAGTGGAGTCCCACCTTCCAGAAGATGCTACAGTGACATAACCAGGAGTCCAACACCTTGCACAGTAACTTGACAACTGACTTTGTCACAGGTTTCTTATGCAGTCACAGACAAGTCTAAGACACCTGTTGCAAATGAGTTTTCTAGCTATAAACAAAAGATAACAGGACTTTCCTCTTTCACAAGGGTATTGTGATTGTAACTACATTGATGATTACCAGATGCTCAAAAAACTACTGCTGTGGGCCAATATAAAACCTGAAAATAAATGATACAATAAGGGGTAATGCATAACATATTCATTTTGAAAATGTGACCTTTTGTTGTCAATCCTTCTTAAGCTAGAAAGGGCAGATGTGGATTTTTCAATTTACAAGCCTGAAAATTGCAAATTGAAAAGACTTCACTTCTGCCCTCTACTGTGAGATAGCTAAAGCATGAGTGACAACTAGACATGCTCTAATATAAAAACTTTAATTTCTTTTGAAAGCCATTTGCAAAAATTCCTATTCTTTCCAATTCTTCTCCATAGTGAATCACTCGGAGACAGAAAACAAGTTCTCGATAGTGATACGGAGATGATGAGTAGACCCGTGTTTCCATCAAGCACATTCTTCAAATATGGTATTTTGTAACAAAGGAATCATTTAATGATTTTGCATGTCAATGAGCCAAAACAGAATAATTAATGTCAATGGTAGATGATGAACCCTTAGCAGCAGTAGGAAACGAATTGTCATTAACGCAGTATCGCATCTAATGATTCTGCTTTAAAACAGATCCCGTAAAGAAACTGTGTGATCACATGGAATTATTTGCATTCTCTACATGGCAAGAAACAATTGGTGACAAGACCTTTGTTCCAATGTATTTGATTTGTGACAGAATTAATGCTGTGGAATTGATGGCCAGCTGTTCAGTTCCAAATAGTGCTTTGTTTGATTTTAAAACTCACAAGCATTACTGCTTTTCAGGTTATGATGGAATACAGCTATATCTGAGAGCTCAGGTTTAAATACGGTAGGAAATACCAAGTAGTCCTCCAATAATATTTTGTCTTTTAACAACTAGGATCCTATAGAACAATGCATATTTGCTCATAAATAATAGGAAATATTGACTTGTCTTGGACTCTACCCTAATTAGTGTGATCTAAACTTAGCCATAAATCACACTTTAGTATATAAGCTGAGCTTTACTCAAAAGACATACTTAGAAACCATTGAAGCTAAAAAATTCATGTGTGGAGCTACAAGGTCCACACACTCTTCCTCACTCCATTGCCTATCCCACATTATGTCTTCCAAAACCAGCTCCTTTTTCAGTACTCCTACCAAATACTCAAGGTAGAGCACATATGCAGCCACAGACACATTATCCTATAATGAGATTCTACCTTATTTTGGTCTGCATGGAGATAAAATGGAAACATCCTCCATGCTACCAACTACGTATGGAAATTCCTGCAGGTTTAGATATTATTTGGTTGTCTGCGTATCATAAGTCGTTCTTTATTACAAAGACTGTACACAGGTCTGTGCAGAGATACCCAAACGAGCTCTCAAAAGCCACATTAGGTCCTAGAAGTCATATGTCTATGTCAGCTCAACACACAGTGTCAAGTCAGGTACCATAAGAAATACCAGTACGTTCTTTCCTTTACCATTGGTAGCACACATGGGCGAGGTGGACCAAACCTACGGATCAGCCATTGTCAGCGTAGCAAATTTCACTCAGCAGACAAAGACCATATGGTGAAAAATACATAGCAAGGTAACTGCAAAATCCAGCTTTGGTGCTGCTGACATCAGAAAACCAGCAGACAGGATTTTGTTTCCAAAGCACAGGGAAAAGGGAGTTTCCCACTCATTCTTGGAAGGTGTGGGACACGATACATGTTTGCTCAGTTACAAGCATCAGGCAGAGAGTAGAAGTTCATACGCACACTAAATGGTACATCACACTACATTTAATAATTGTAAGTGCTGATGTCTCTAACGTGCGTTTCTGAAAAAAACAGCAGCTGTTTGACTGTAATTAAATGTAGGACTTTCAATAAACTGAAGAACACGAAGTGCAAGGGCAGACAGAACAAATCTTCCCTAGGTCATTAGCATGAACAAACACAAAGCCTTCAGCATTTACACACCTGGGGTTTGCAGTGAAAAATAACAGATTTTAGCAAATGGCAGCATTATCATTGTTAAGGTCAATTCTTAGAAAAGGACATCCTCACATGAAGCCAGAACGTTTCCCAGGTAAGTGCTACACAGACCAGATTAATATAGTTGCAGTAAGACAGAAGCTCACTGCTCCTCCACCCCCTTTCCACTCTTCGCACCCCGGTTACCATATGGGACAAGCAGGTCCCCAACCTTTTCTGCAGGCAACCCCTAGGAGACCCCAACTGAATCAAGACAGCAGATCACAGCTTGCACCCCGAGGCATCCCAGGGCCATGCAAACTGGACACAGAGCTCGTGCTTTGCTTCCTTCTGTCAGTCAAGCTACATGGGACCCAACAGTAGCTCACATGAGTCCAGAGAGGACACAGATCCTGAACTCACACAGTGCTACCTACCGGGACTTGGGTGCAGCCAAGCAGCTGCCCCTCACAGCAGCAGGTGAGCCAGGAGCTGAGGGTGACACCACACCAGATAGGGCAGCACCCTCCTCAACAAGGGCGTAGTCCCACAACACCACGCAAGAAGAGCAGAGCAGGTCTGTGATGGCAGCCACAAGTGATCAGTAGAGGCAGGTCAAGCCAAGAAGTCAAGTCAACAAGACAAGGTCAGGATCAGCGAGGTACCTGGCAGGGCACACTCATACTTATAGCATAGCTCAGGCAAGGTGTTTGAGTTTACAAACACCTCCTGAACCAAAAAGTTCCAGATGAGATTTCTGCCAGCTCTTTTCACCACAGCTCTTCTGGGCAATCAGAAGGTCACAGCTGGTCTTGAGCAGCCACACCCCCAAGCAAGAAGACATGCAAAGCCTGTTGATGTACTTGGGGCCCTGACAGCTCTCATCATTGCAAAAGGAATTTCTCAATCATTTTTATCAAAGTAGAATGGCCAGTCTTAGTACCTACCTGCAATTCCACTGCAGCTTGACTCAGTAACCCCCCAGTCCCACAGATTACCTTACAGAGCTCCTTAACATCACTACATCATTCAGCAGCCACCAAGGCCCATGTTTCTTGAGGGTGTGAAAGAATTCCCATTTTCCCAGGCCTCACCAAATAGCAGGAGTCCAGTAGTAATGGGCATGGAGCTCTGATCTCTAGGTAGGTGCACCATGCTGTGGAAATGCTCGCGGCAGCAGTGCCCAGGGGAAACCTTGGGAACTCCCCTTCATCCGCTTTTAATTTTGTGGTCTCATTGATCTCCCCGCACCTTTGCATCCTGCACGTGTCTTGACACACCTACACCCAAAGCACTCTCATTTTAAATTCTTAATCTTTCCAAAGAACAAATACCCTCCTGATACATTCTTGTTGCATTCAACTCATTAATCTCCCTACTTGTCAAGGGCGCTCAGAATTGAGCGATAGCACCAAAAACATCCATCCTTTTGTCATGAACCGCCCCCTGGGATCAGCATAAACACCCACTCGTAGCAAGAGGCCAAATCAGCGTTCACAGAAAACAGGCTTGTGCACTCACAACACACCTTCTACTTCTAACCTTTCTCTCAGACATGCATCAGGGAATTTGGCATGCGATGCCCTTTGTATATTCTATGCGTTTTGGGGGAAAACTGGCCTATTTTCCTGTCTCCATTCATCTCCTCCTGTTCTTTGAAGTCTACAGAGGCAGTTAATCTTTCTTCAGTGGGAATTGTAGCAGTGTCTTATTTTTATGCTATCGATCATTTCAATGTCTGTGTGGAACAGCTAATGTAACATAATTCAGTCATGAAAAGTATGAATACTGTCGGTCAGGGAAGTCTCTAAGTGTTTTGAGAGGAGCCTAGCCCCACAAAAGTAAGAAGAAAATCATAAAGAAGGTAAGCTGAGGAGTAAATACTAAAGATTTTCAAATATTTGTCCTAACTGCTTCCTAAAGACCTTGCAAAGGCCAGGAGAGGGTAAGCAATAAAAACACATGCATGAGAAGCTTTGCTAACAAAATTGGCTCTTTCTGAGGCTACTATCAACAGCAAACATGGTAGTGGTCAGGGATTCAGGTGACAGAAGCTTTGCCATCACTACTGATCTCCCAGATGGTCTTGAGCAAGTCCCTTTACCTCAATTCCTCCTCCCATCATTGCCTGCTCTTTTATTTCAAAATGAAAGCTTAAAAAAAATCATCTTTGGGAGCAAAGACTTGTTCACTCCTGTTCATGTACTGCAGACTCAGTGAGTAGCCCCAACAAGTTATCAGGACACATTTACTTAAAATATATGATAATGGAGGAAATTAAAATTGAAGCCAATGTGACCACTAATGTCTCTGTTCAGCTATAAAAAGAATACCCATTATTCCTCATCCCACTGTCTCCATGAAGAGCTCAAGAGAAGGACTGCCTGCCAAAGGGCAGGCCACCTCTCCCCTTCCTCACCAAACTCAATTACTCACCTCCCTTGTGTGAGGTGTCACCTCAGTGATGCTTGGGGAAGCATCAGCCATTCCTGGCGTGAAGGTGCTGTGCAGGGCACTACTGCAAAATCGAGAGCAGTGTCTACACTACCATCGCTGTTGTGACAACGCCACGCGTACAACACCTAAGGCATCTCTGCTTGTAGGTACACATCCAGCCTAGGAAAGCAGCCACGGCACCATGGAAGACAGCGTAGCTTTAGTTTAAGACTAGCTTCCATACATCTGTTATCAATAAAGGGAAAAAATGGGCTGTAAAAGCATAGGGATTTAAGGCTTGTTTGAGAAATTTTTTTTATTCTTTTTTTTTCCCCGCTTCTTGGGTTCAGGACTAGCCTAAGAAATATTCTTTAAAATTGTTTCAAGACTGATTAAACCTGACAAGACACTTCAAGTAAAGGAAATCCTCCTAAACTCTTGGAGTTTATCAAAGTCTGTGTACATTGCATTTGAAATCAATAATCCTGCACAATCTATGGCATAAGTGCCTACCTCCTCTCTCTCAGCAACAAAATTACATTTGGGAGGATGTGTCTAGATCTATCTAGCATAAGCAATAATAGCAGAACCATTAGGCATCTCCAGCTTTAGCATATGCTGACAAACAGAATGTGTACCATAACTATTGATAACTAATACTGAATAGCCACCAGTGCCAGTAGAACTGGGTGTTCCACTTAAGGCCAACTCCAAGAAGAGCCTATATACATCTAACCATGCCTACAGAGCCATTTTTCTGCTTTCTTGCACTCTTGAAAATTTGCTGTCTTCCCCATCACTTTTAACCAAGAGAGGCATTTGAGAATCTCAAGTCCAACCCTGGATTATACCATGTGAACCTCGAGGCTTCCTTGTCAGAAGACCTCTGCTGCTTCAGTCAGGGTAAACATCTCCAGATGGGTTACTCCTGCTCAGTCAAGATGTGGAACTACTCTTACTCTTTTTCATTAAATGATGAATTGCATAGTCCCATATGAAAAAGTCGGATCAATTGACCCTTAGGACACAAGTAGGACAATATAAAGTATGAGTTTTGCTAACTTTACTGCTTAGTTAGGGCAGCTGATAAATTCTATAGCACTTTAAGGTGCTATATTATTGGCACCAACAATCATTTGCTAGAGATTAATTGAGCTTACTTAACTGAGTGCCTCAGTTCACATATCAGACACTGGAATCTTTGGGACAAAAAAAGTCCCATTTCATAAATATTGGATATCTAGGAATACACACCAGGGCGATGCCTCCCACAGGTCCTTAGCTGAGTACCAGTGGGAATGAAAAAACAATTGATCACCTCCTCATGAAACCATTTCTAGACATCTATTTCTACATCAGGCATGGACACAACTATTTGTTTGAAATTCTGCTATTTCCCCAACTGGCCACTTCCTTAAGACACTCCTTCCTATAGACTTGAGAAGCTGACTCCTCTGTCTCATCATTCCTTTAACAAATAAATGCTTTTAGAATGACCTCTTGGTTCAACACATTTAGCAGAAAAATGCAAGTAATTGAAAAAGTTCTGATTTCCATGACACTACCACTTCTCCCATAATAAAAGTCTGTGGGATATGAAAATCCATATGTTTTCTAGTTCTACAGTAAATAAGGAAATGTTCTTTAAACTAGAAATGATACAAGAGTGACCCAAAAGGTACAAGTTTTTGTGGGTGTGTTTTGGGGGTTTTTTTAACCTCTTATTTGATTGACTTGCTTCTAGCAGTTTCCGATCAAAGCTTTTAACAGTTTTTATGAAAGCAAGAATAAAGATCAAGGCTAGGGAAGTCCCATCAGCTGAAATTTGCGCTCACATGTAGGCATATTCAACTTCCAACTTCAGAAACCAATGAGAACAGATACTAAAATTTACCTCATCAGGAAAATATGATTAAACAGAGTAACACGAGCATGTCCTAAAATATTTTTCAGGTAAACCAGTTTCAAGTTATCTTAATCCTGAATTGATCCCAACGAGTGGCAACATAGAGCTGGACATTAGATCAAAGGTAATGATGCTTGCTCTCTCCCTGGTTCCAAAACCATTTGAGAATATATTTGTATTACTACCAACAAGATGACCTACCATTTATTTGTCATTAGTTTCACAGGTCATAAAAGAAATGATTGTATTAACTGTAACACATTATTTAGTAGGAGCCCTTGTCCATTTCTCTCACAATAATTCATGCTTAAATTTATGGGAGGCATAAAATTCCTGCAGTAGAGTGCTTGTAAGAGACCTAATGTATCTTGTATGACAGTTATTGACAGCAAAAAGAACTCTTAACTTGCAACATGTCCTAGTTAATTGATACCTTTGGTCTCAAAGAAGACACGTTAAATAAATGTTTTTTAATCATTTCTCTTTGTTTGAAGTACACAGTGAAATTTACAATGACCCCATTTGGACTTTATCATCAGCTTTTTATAACAGGTTCCTTCAATCCCCACTTGGTAGATTAGTCTGGACCTTGAGAAAGATTAACTTACAAAGTACCATCTTCAAGCTTCGAGAGAACAGGGTCATTCCAAAAATCAAATTTAGCAGCTACCAAGTGAGGGTTGAAGGTGGCCTCTTTTCTACATCTGCATACAGGAACGTGATGCTATAGCAAGAATAAACAGTTTAGCAATAAGAGTATGGCCTTAGCAAAGGAACCTCCAAGAATAAACAAATAAAAAAACCACTTCTGTGAATCATTATACTATCAATATGAGAGGGAAAAGAGAGAATAGAATTTTTCTCCACTGGATTTTTGCAAATCTTTTAATTGTAAATATAAGCACTCATAGATGGTAATCCTGAATGGTGCATTACAAAGGTTGCTGCAATCTCCTGCCCACACAAATTCATTCAACTCTGGTCCCTGCAGCCAGGGAAGACACCCGCTATGTGTAGTTCAGCACATACAAAAGTCTTTGCAGGATCTGGACCTGGGATATTCAGTTTTAATAAGTGCAATTTAATGTTTCCCATATATAGCTAGCATCTCCCTTGATATTTTGAGGAAGTATTAAGACAGAGAACATGAAAGTAGGCATAAATCAACGGCTGGAAGATGGAGGTGCAACCTTAGTTTAGAATATGCAGTTTGATCGCTGTAGCCACAATTTCTGTTTCTGCAGAAGTTGAGGAATGGGGTGTTCAGGCAGTCAGGAATAAAGTGGAACTTGGAGCGAGATTTGGAGAAGATAAGTGTCCAGCCAGGGAGAAGAGGCCCATCTACTTGAGCAGGGAATAGCAGGAAAAGCATTTGTCTGGATGAGAGATGGGCAGAGGCTACAAATTCAGCCCTGGAAAATTCTGCCCCCGACCCATCAAAGCACATCCATCAATGACTCCTTTTAGGTGTATTAACCTTTTAGGCGAGTAAAAGTCACTTAGTGTTGATTTTGTCAGGAACGCTGCAGGCCTAACAAAGCCTCAAACGCAGTGACAAACCTCAGCAACCTACCGCAGCCACCGGGCAGGACAACTGAGCACAGAGCTGAGTAAAAGCAAGGGGAGCCCCAGAGACACCCAAAACCTTCTTTGTGTTCCAGGTGCTTAGCTGTGAGATCTAAAAAAAACCAAACCACACCAGCCAACAACCATTTGGGCAATACAGGCACAAAGCAGTTCTTTGAGAGCTATGAGCTATAATTGCTCCTGTGCACATGCACAGCAATGCCGTTGAGAGACAGGGCAAGAGCAACGGCCCCAACTGACAAAGCTACACAAGGAGAAACTGAAGGAAAAAAACACCCAAGCATTTAAAGAAGATGTGAACTCTAGACCTTTCTTCATCTACTTCAGTAGAAGAGAAACGAAAATGTTGAGAGGAGCCCATGTCACAAGCTCAAATCCCATCCTGGACAAGGAGCAGATAGGACAAGGACTTGTAGCCTCCTTCCCCCCAGAGAGCTCTTTGAGGACCGGTGTGTTCTTCCCTTGCTGTGGGGCACAGGGCTGCCACACCGCAGGGGAGAGCGGACAGATGACATCTCACATGGAAAACTTTAAAACTGGCAACAGAAGATGAAAGAGATGTTGACCTAATAAAGCCTCTCCCTCTGAGCTGGAGGGGACAGGGACTCCGGTAGATGTTAGAGACCACACAGTGTATCTCAAAAAGGACAAAATTTAAAATAACATAGCCTGGTATTTCTGCTAAAGACCAGAAAAATATACTGTTCTGAGTACAGAAAGAGATGTTACTTGTTGAGGAGTCATACCATTACATCACTGTAATAAGCATTACTATACACTGCCTGCTGTGGAAGGGCAAACAATATTTGATCTGGCACAAAAGCAGGACAGTGGAGAGATGCAAAACTGAAACCTGCACGAAGCCCATCGCTCTTAAACCACCAAAACACTTTGAATACGCCTGAAGCGACAAAGCCACTGTAAGCTGATGCTGTACAGCACACATCTGTGGTGCTTCTCGAAGGGTTGCAAATAGCTGCAACTTTGGAGAAGCTGGATTTATTGTATTACAAACTATCCTATATTAAAAGGTTATATAATTCATTGGTACCTGGGGTTTGCAATTAATTCTTGCAGACTTTAGATTAATCTTTAAACTGAAAGCAGTAATATCCTCAGGCCATCTCCGTTCATGAACTGGTAGCCATGTGTTATTCATACCTGTCACTTCATGGCAGTCATACCTGAGTCACTTTTTCCCTTCTTTGTATGATCTACACCATGTATCAGAACTCCTCCCTTTAACTCATGAACGCTCTACAAACAGATTGTGATTTTTCAAGAGTTCCCTCATTACATGTGTAACTGTTTGATAGTCTGCTGTGCAAATTAAAAGAAAAAAAACAACTTTTCAAAAGGACTAAGTCCTTTCTAGTGGGAATACCTCAGAAATCTATGCAAGTATCCATGGTGCTTTTGTCTTCTGTTTTTTGTTCTTGTGAATAAGAATTAGCTCAACCAGATGTTTGCGAATAAGTGATTAAAATGATATGCAATATCAGCAAATCAAATCAGCAGGTTTTATTCACAAGAACATTCGCGAATACTTTTATTGCTATATTCACTCAACTCCAATCTGAGCTTCTTTGGCTCCACTTCTTTCTTCCAGCAGCCTCTCCTCCTCTTGATAGCTTTGAACAGATTTGTTGAAGTTTCATTCCTGCTGCAAGTCTCTGTTACTCTTAGTATTAAATCTGGTTTTGTGATAATTGCACATTTAACACACCAGCACAGTAACAGCTAGGAGAAGTTAGACTTGGGGTTTGTCGGGGTTTTTTTTTCCTTTTTCTACCTAGCTTCACTGGGAAGCACTACCAAGGTGTAGGGAGGATTCATACCTTGAAAACAGCAAAAAAAACCAAAACAGCATGCAAATACAAAACCAGTAAGAATTTCCAAGAAAATTCCTTTACACTTTAAGATTCAAGCCTGTGTTAAGCACTCTTGACCTTCTGTAGCAAAAGATTAAAAGTTCTGTCACCCAGTTTTAATTCCTCTTTTCCCCCAGTATATATTTCCAAAGAAACCTAACTTCAGAAACGGGGGGGGGGGACACGGGGACTGGACAGGACAGACACAACAACATTGTAAAAAACATTAGCCAAGATAAAACAGCAATGCCTTCATCTCTGTATGAATCATCTAACAGAAGAAAACCAAGGACACTGATTAGGCTTTTTGTGATGGGAAGCAGGATGAATGTTCTGCAGGTTACAGCTAATGAGGATACAATTTCCATTCTTTCCTGAGTAATATAGGTCAGGTGCTCCATTTGCAGGGGGGTGGGGGGTGCTAACTTTCCAGCATAATAATTCAATGAAATAACAGAGGACAGTGACTGTGTTATGCTGCAGTGCAGTATAGAGAGTGTCCCAAAAGTTGCTTTCTTATTTTTCTGTGACAAACGGCTCTCATTTCTGTCCCTGAGGAGAAATGACTCACTGGCTGCTTAGCTGCCCAAAGAGAAGTTTGTGCTCCGCTCTCCCTGCCCTCTGTTACTACTTTGTTTTCTTTAGGCTTTAAGTGCTGTCCAGTCAAAGCCACCAGCAGTAATATAAAGCAGTCATTTTTTGGTACTCCTTTGGCTTTTTACATCCCTACCGCTCAAGGGGGGGGGTTTTCTTTGTTTCTAAGAAACCCACAACAAACTCCCTCTTCCAAGCCACAGCAGAAGCAAAAGCCAACCAGTAATAACACTTTCATAATACTAGTGGGTTTTAGGGTACCAGACGTGATGCAGCATTTTGGGGAGGGATTTATACAAGACGGGAGTGCCCGGGAAAAGGGAACGATGACTGAAACAAGGCCGACGGCCCGGTGTTTTATATCAGCATTTTCTACAAGAGCACACCCCAAAGAAGGGTAGAAGGATGAGAAGACACAAGAAGGAGCAAGAGGAAAAATCTCAGATTGTTTTCTTCCTACTACAGACGCCCCAAGGCGTTGATGGAGTATTTTCAACCAGAATCCTTCTTGCAGGCTATTTGCAGTAACAGTGTGTTGCAAGACCAGAGGAGCAGCGTTTCATGAATTAGATACTTGCAAGGTGCTGTATCTCAAATGACATAACATGTCAAGGTCTCCTGAGTACTGTTTATTCTTTAAAAGGCAACTTTATAAAGATTTTGTTTGCTGTTTAAGGTTCAGAAACACTGGAAACTAATGATTTGTAACCAAAATTAAATCCATGTCTCCTATTGATTTCGTTTTAGTTACTTGGAAACAATATTGATTCCCAAGAGATGCATCTAAACACCAAGTCTGAGGCCTAAAGGATTTCCATACCATTAATAGATGCTATCTATCACTTTCACCTTTAATGAGACATTTTCTTTTCCATGAGCTACTGTATTCTATCGAAAGGTCAAATGTGGATTCTGTACAAGAGAAACATCAGCGCGCACAACCAGCCTCAAACTCCAGAACAGCTGATTTCTTTGCTTCTTTAATTAAATCATGAACAATTGTTTTCCTTCCTGTTCCTCAAAAGTTATTATATTAACGTGCTTTGTTCTTTTGATAGTCAGCTCTGTTGATATTTAACCTACGCTCCGGTTGGATGTTCTTTAAAATTAAGACTGTTTTAGCCCTGTGGTTTTGTAGGACACAACAGAAACCTGATTCATGACCAGGTCAGTGCATTAAAAATAATAATGATCCTCATTAAAGAAATCCCCATTACTCTTTGAGGCATCTTTCCTCTGGGCCAAATGCCATTATCTCTGCAATGCTCTTAAACAAAACCAGCAAAACAAGAAGTGACAGTCAATACAAAGCCATTCATAAAGAAAGCTGATTTGCAACGATATTCACCAACCCATTGGGAAATACATATCACTAGGAATTCAGTAAGTGATACAAGTGCTTATTATACATTCAGCTTGGTAAACGATGAGAAAATTTCCTCCAGGCCTCAGAGAGAATAGCTTTAAATAAATCCTTATGGATTAACAATACTTCCAGTAGTACTTGGCAGCACGCAGACAGAATACACAAGTTACCACAAAGAGGAAGGCTGAAAAATAGGGAACTTGCATCCATGGAAGTTTGGGGTGACAGGGTAGCAGGGCCTCGCATCATCAGCCGGTTGCAGACCCACAGGCGGGAGCCGCAGAGCCCTAATCCAAAACCACTGAAAGGAGAAATCGGGTTGAAACAATTATTCAGGTTGAAATGGCCCTTGGGAGGTCTCTGCTCCAAGCATCTGCTGCCTCTTGCTCTCCCATGGAGCACCTCTAAGAGCAGCCTGTCTCAAACTCCCCTACGCCATCCCCGTGGGCGGCTGATTTTACATCCTCCCCCCAGCCCAGCCCCCTGGGCTGCCAACGCCTCTCGGCAGATGCTTGCCCAACCGATGGCTGTTCCCAGAGCACCCTCACCAAAAGCAGTGACATCAGTAAACATCACTTGGACGTCTGCTTCCTTTTACATGCATAAATGCCCCAGTTTAGGGGAGCAGGGCCATTTGATGCTCTGGAGCTGAGCAAATCATGACTGGCATTTGATGA
Organism: Grus americana; assembly: GCF_028858705.1. Lineage (NCBI taxonomy): Eukaryota > Metazoa > Chordata > Aves > Gruiformes > Gruidae > Grus > Grus americana. The sequence goes on along the minus strand of NC_072863.1, from coordinate 17,174,516 downwards.
TTTAATGACCTGCACCTACCAACTCAAGGGATTCACCCCAAACTCCAACAATTAATACGAGAAGCTGCTTTTATTTAAAATACTTCAAAATCTAAAAATATGTGTTTTTCTTTATAAATAGCAATTTCAATATATTATGAAAATATTCATGAATGCCTAAAGTGACTGGGCTTCTACTGAAGCAAAGTAAATTAACAAATTAAATGGTAATTTTCAAGCACTATATGCTATTGACAAAGTTTATGAAAAAAAGGAAGGGAGTCACTGTCTAAGCATCTGAGCTGGAGTCTGGTATATAATAAACCGAGCTCTGACATTTTAGCTCTCCCCAACAGGTTCCAAGAATATATTCTCTTTATCTTTGTTTCCACCCCTCTCAGGCTAGTTCAATTTAATATGTAAGTCTTTCAAAGTAAAAGAGCAAATAGGATTTGCTAATTGAGAAATTTCTTTCCTTTTTGTAATCTATTAACAAAAACTAACTTTGAGAATGCAAAAAACTACAGAAATGTTTTGATCAGAAATCATCAGTTCAATTCACGAAGTGCTGATAATAATGTCTTTAATAAATTAGCATTACATGGCATGTTAAAGAAAAATGGGAAATATATTTTGATTGCATTTTGCTTCATTATTCAGTACACATAATGTTATTTTAACTGTACCAGTTTTCTACATAAGTTTAATTCCAGTTTCTATTGAAAAGCCAGATCAAACCTTAGTCATAATGAATCTAGTAAATAAGTTATTCAGGCCTATTTAGCAAAACCAAGTGTAAAGTTAAGGAGCCAACCTATTGCATGTTAGAGCTATGCATCTATTCACGTGGTGTAGTAGCTACATCATTAAAATCTAAAACTAAGTGCCAAATTTTGCACAATGACTTCATCGAAAATCCACATTCTAATGGTTACTGATTAATCAGAACAAACCTCCCTTCAGAAAAAATGGTCTTTAAAAGCATAAATAGGAAACAAGAATAACACTGATGGCAATACAGCAAAGTTTTTGATTTCTGTTTCAGATCACCCACTTCCACTGATGCTTTCTAGACCTACCCGACAAGCACCAAACTGCACCAGTATAACCTCCCCAAACCCGTACTCCCCTCCTCACTGGCTGTAATGAGTTCTGGATTAGACCCTCCGACATTAAGGTGCCTAGGGAGCAGCAAGGGAGTATTATCCCTTGGGCAGACACGGGGCACAGGAGCTACGTGAAGTCCACACCGAGACCCCCGCACGCGCGCAGCCCGTCCCCTTTCCCAGCAAAACCAGCACTCCTGTCCGCAGGCCGTAGGAAGTCTGAGCCTTCACAAAACGCAGAGCAGAACTGCAATGAGCTTTTCTGCCTTCCCGTGCTCCAGGCGTAACAGCAGAATCAGCCAAAGTAGTGCCACACATCACCTATATTAAATGCATCTACAGTAAATGGCAGCCAACTAATTCTCTCAATCTATCCACCGGTATTTAGGGACTAGAGGATGAAATGCTGACCATATAACAGCATGCTGCACAGGATCTGTTTTATTGCTAAAAAATTTGGCACTTCCTTATGTCATAAATCAGCACCGAGAGAATAAGCACATATGTTCTCCAAACAGTATATTAAATCAATTGTCACCAAAAAGTGTGGTAGCAACATGAACAATTGTATTCTGCCTAGAAGACAGAGAATATAAGCAGTTTCTTTAATTGTATTTTGGCAGTTCCGTTCACACCGATATAACCGGCTTGCATCAGCAGTTGTATCATGATCTCCCTTTAGAGATTTACAACCCAGCTCAAGAAGGGCTTCCTAGGGCCAAAACTTTTGAGGTGCATATTGCCAACCTGCCTGTTTGCACATTGAGAAGAAACACCAAGTGTTCAAAAACACGGGCCCTCCCCTTGACTACGCTTTTTTATTATTATTATTAATTATTATTTCCTGTGCAGTTCTTTTACAGCACTACAAATGCAGGGAAAGAGCTGGAAAGAGAAAGTCATTAACTGGAACGGCGACAGCTAATCCATCTGCAAACGCCAGCTCCCTCCGCTCCCGCAGCCACGGGGAAGCAGAGCTCCACCACACCAGCTGAGGCCCAATTAAATGCTCCTGGTCCCAGGTGTTCATAGGTGAGCACTTTACTAACAGCAGCCCAGACAAATCCAATTACTCCCAAACTCTTAGGATGGGAATGATCACAAATATTTTTATAACAGTTATTACGGTTTTAGGGTAACTGTTAATCTAAATAAGGTCCCACAGATCAAAACAAATGTTTTTTCCAGGCGCTGGTGTTAAAAAAAAAATAAATGCTTTAATGAAATTCTCCTCAAAAGGAGTTTACCTTTAAAAGCTCAAAGTTCTCCCTCACTTCTTCCACCCCCCAGGGTTTCCACTGCCACCTCCGACACTCTCGAGGTCCAGATCCAAAAGGCAGCAGGTACAAGGTACCCACAGAGGTCAGCTGGATAAATACCAGCTACCCCCCAAAAAAATGAAGTTTCCCCGTTACATACAGACACATAAGACAAGTTGTTCTTAAAAGAACAAAATGCTAATGTCAGACTCCATGACAGATGAGGTGACTGAGATTAGCCAACCAAAGATCATCATGTGCTACTAGGAAGGTAATTAAAGCTGAAGTTCCATCTCTGTATTGCAGAAACCTGCAAATTAAGGAAACCACCTGGAACTTGGGAAGTGATCAGGAGCATCCCAGGCACACTTATGTGCATGAAAAACTGAATAAACAAGGTAGGCTTAAAAGAAAATTTTATGTTTTTACATACTGTTTTAAGATGCAAAATATTCAAAATCTATCCTTTCAAAGCACATACTTTAGAAGCAAAAATGTATAGGAAAGAACCTGTTTCCAAGCAGCAGCAGCTACCCAGTTTTAAATAAAGGGTGCTTTCAGAACATCAGTGGCATGATCTTTAATTTTCCCACAAATCCAAGAACTCAAACAAAACTGCTAAGCCATGTATATTACTGTTGTGACAGTGTGCAATTGTTTCCACATGTATTAATCCAGATTTATACATGACAAGCTGGTTAGTAGACAGAGCTTAACACATTGACATTTCAGAATTCATATTCTGTCTAGTACCTAGTTTTTAATACGTTTTCCTCCCTCGCACTTAAAGAGATAAAAGAAGGTGGCTTTGAGACATTTTCCTGTCCAGATCACTATTTTTTTTCTCAGTTGAAAGGGCTTTTCTTATTGCCAGAGGTCATCAGGATGCTAGGATTCCTGAAGCTAACCACAGATGCAGTGTTTCAGGGTGGTTACATACGTGGCCCTAACTCCAGTGTTTTAAGTTAAGCTAAGTGCTTAAGATGTTCCCAACGTGACTTTCACTTCAGAGCTTCCATTGCTAACCAGTTTCAAAATCTATTAAATAAATATCAGATTAGGTATGTATAAATGCATGGCAACACGTTCTGCTGCCTACCACGCAGCTTGTATTTTGGCAGAGATAAATACAGAAAGGACAAAAGACATTGAACAAGAAACAGGACATCTACAAAAGTTATTATTAAACAGTCCCCAGCCTTAATGTTAGCCAGCATTCCCATTTGTCATTAATTGCAGAGCCTGGTACACTATCAACCTTGTCTTTTTGTAGTGACACAGTAAGAAATTTCAGTCTCAACCATTTAACACTTTGGCAGAGACACAGTTAAAGTCCAATTAGCTTCCCTGTACCATGGGTGCTATCATGAAGAGGAAAAAAAAAAAAGAATGCCAAGGAAGCAATTTTAATTTCCTTGTTAAAAAGGGCAAGATATTTATGACAGTCTTTTTCCTCGTGTCTGGAAAGAGTACTTCACCTGCTATTGAACAATACAGTTTCATTTGCTTAAAGGATGCTCAAGTTAGCTCTCCTCTTCCTCTCCCCATGTTATTTATTCTATGTATAGCTGTGAATCCCAGATTTTCCAAAGTAAATCCTTGTAAGACCTTGCTTATGCTTCTGCTCTTGCTTGGAAGCTGGTGATTAACAAAACACACACAGACATTAAATGTGAAGCTTATCTCTACAGGGTTTGCCAAAGTATGTTGGCAGCCCTATTTTTTTTTTTTTTTTTTTAGAGTGTGCATCATAGCAAACTAAACTTTCTGTGTCTTTATCAGCTTTACATCATATTTCTTTAGCACTCAGTACGTGATGCCAAACTACTGTGCTGTAATATTCAGGGGGACATACAGAACAGCCACAGGCCTAAAGCCAAGAATGTTTCGATGAACGTAAGTACAAACTAAAAGCGATCAGGTAGTTTTGAACAGCAGGGGAGTAAGGACCAGCAGGACTGGAGAGCTGTGTTACACCCAGTCACGGGCACAAGGTGCGGATAAAGAAAGGATGGAGGAGAGAGGTGGTTGGGGCAGCCCCAGCCACCTCCTCTACCAAGAGGGCCATCCTTCTCTGGAGAATGCCATGGGATGCCAGCTCTTGCAAACTAGAGACAGTTGTTAACCACCCGTAAAAAGTGAGATGCAGAGAGGGCAAAGGAGAGGCCTTGCTGTTTAGCACATTTAATAACACACCTGATGTTATTTTTACACCAGAAGAATTGTGGGTTTGTAAGCAACATTATTTCTGTGTGACCTCCCACTTGGTGCGTCCCAGGCTATCTGGTGATCCATCAGACCAAGGTACAAGAGCCAGTTTTCAGTAACCAGCTCCCAACCCATCCACAACACCCAAAGATGAGAGGGTGCACTTCTTAAACTTCACACAATCATCTGAGAGCCACGAGGCACAGACCTGAGAGGCAGAATCATAGTTTAGGGGCTGGTGCTGGGCAGGGAAACACCTACAAAAATAGAGGGGAAGGTGGACACTTGGGCCAGGAGGTCCCTGCAAAGCTTTGCAACTGCACCATGCAGGCTGCTCTGCTCACAGTAGAGTCAGAGCAATAAAGCCAGATGCAGCGGAAACCACATAACCCTTCCAGCATCCAAGCGCTCAGGTCCAGCTTGCTGCAGATGCAACGAGTGTCTGGAGAGAGCGCGCTGCACCATCACCACCTCTCCCTGCTTCCCCCCAGGCCCCTGCTAGGCATAAGTTGTGCTGTGACACCAAACTTGGGCCACTTTTGTTTGTGAGTGCAGCTCCCATCTAAAGAAATAAGCCTTTCCAAGGAATATGAGGATATCCATAATGCTGTTTCTCTCCTAACAGAGAAAAAAACATTAAAGATGCTCTGAAGAAAGGTGTTAAGATATAAGCTCTTCCTTGAGCCTATAGCTCTAATGCAAGTCTGAAGAAGTCAGTAGTTTCCCCACTGACTTTGATGGGATTTGAGTTTGGTCTTTGATGGGAAAAAAAAACATATATAGCCAGAGTTTTTAAAAGAGCTCCAGTAAATGCAGCTATTGCTGCATTACAGCACTAGTAAACAAAATCATTACCTGTAATTCATCCACCTCCAACCTCCCTTTAAGAACTACAGATCTGTGACAGAAAAAGAACATTATCATCCTTTTTATCCCAGATCCTGGGAGAAGGAAATATGCCAGAAAAAGACAATAAGACATTGATTTCCACTGGAAGAATGAAAGAATGACTCATCAGATGGCTCCTCTGAATAAAAAGTTCACGTTCCCAGTAAAGGGGAGAAATCCTACCCTGGGCTTGGGTGTAACATAAGAAGGAAAAAACCCAACTTACAGTAATCCTTAATAAATTTATTAGATACAGAAAAATATGAAATTTTTGGTCAAAGATATAAGTGAAAACAGATTTGAGAAAGGATTTTACATTGTTTAAAGAGTTTTGTTTGACTTTCAAATGCTTTCACACTTTTTAATACCCAAAAAACCCATGACTCTTGTCAAGATAAAGCCTCCAAAATTTCCTTTTGCAGAAAAGCAAATGTCCTTGAGGTGCTCAGCACTACGACGTCATTTGAACGCGGCACCCGTTTCCACCTGCAGGAAGTGGAGCTCTGGACAGACCCTAAACAGCAATGAATTTCATAGAAATGAAGTATGAGAAAGGAGACATGTAAATATTACTAGAATAACATCTCATCGTTTTTGTCTTCCTAAACAGTGCTCTGACATGATGGATGTGCTGCTGACACCCAGTGTTATATTGGTTGCCACTTTTAAAGATCATGTTTTAAATCTAAAATGCAGAAACAACTACATTGTAGGCACTAATAAATAAAGGGCTTTTTGACAGCTATGGGAAGGGGAGAACTTAGACACATACTGTCAAGTTAAATTAAACCCAAAATTCAGGGTTTATAACAAGCTTTAGCAAAAGCTAAGATAATCAAAAAAAGTTTGCAGGATATTAATTCTTTTCATTTTAATGAAATCAATGAACAAGCACTTCTCGCAACATACAGCTCCCGGATCTCTTGTCCACCAAGGACATCCATAAAAGCGGTGCTGTTGAGCACAGGCTGGGCATACCGTGGCATTTACCAGAGACTGAATAAACCAAAGCTTCAAGATTTCCACAGCAGTACCCCATGTTCCTATCTCAACCACCATGTACGGTCATCATACCGTCACTGCTCTGGGCCAGACTTGAAGGCATTTTGCAGGTACCAGGTTCCTAACGCCATAAATACATCCCAATTCACGCTGCATCTCTGCATTACAGTAATTTACCATCGTGCTCAAAAGTGAATTGAATGGAGTTTATAGGTCGGGAGAGGAAGAGCGAGGGAGGAGGAAGAACGCCTGTAGAACTTCCTGGGGTTATGTATTTATACCAAAAATTGAAAGGCATTGGAAAACCTGTTCTGTTGAACAATATTTTGTCAAGATTTGACAGGAAGAACATTCAGATACTTATCTAGCAATAGTTGTGGGTTGTTTAGATGGATGGAAAATAAAAAGAGCATGAGTCAAGGCCATAAACCTTCTGATTTATAAAGAGATGTCACTGTATTAGTAAAAAGGCAATTCAGTCAATACCCAGGAAGCTTTGAAGTAAATGTGACTTACAACTAAATAAGAACAGGTTGTGAAATTTTATATACACTGCCACTGAAGAGTTTTACTACAAAGCATCCATTCTTATAAATGATCTGAAATTCACAATAATTTCTGAATGGTTATTTCAGAGATGGATTGCAAATGCATTTTACTAAATACGAGTATCTTTGCTTATTTTTCATGCAGTGAACACGCATTTGATTTTTCTTCTTTCAGAAACAATAACTCTGCCAGTACTGAGGAACAACGCAGAGGGCTGGCTGCACGCAGCTCGGGGAGAGCACAACAGAAGGATACGAGGGCACACAAATAAGGAAAACAAACACTCTTATCGCGAGCAGAAGCTTTGTAAAGCTTTACAATTCACAAAGGCTTGGGGCACTTCAGCATTCGTAGTTAAGCTATAACAACATGAGTTCACATGATTATCCATCATCATTAGAACCTTCCTGAATTCTTTGCAGGACACAAGATTTCCTGATCCCTTTCGATTAACCTACCACTTTCATCCCACTTCACTGGAGTAAAGGAGAATTGGCGACAGCAACACTCGCTGCCCCTGCCCTCCCCTTTCGTCTCTCCGCGTCCCCTGCCACACAGCAAGGGCAGGCAGAGCCATGTACGCTGCAGGAGCTGCGGCAGCCATCATCAGCGTGGCTTCCCAGGAGCTGACCCTGTCTCTGCTGGAGCAGGGACATGCTGTCACTAAATGTGAATGAAGGCACATGTCCTGGAGCCCAGAGGCTCCTCGCATCACAGGTCCACGCACCACACCAGTACAGCACCATGCTTCTCTCCCCTTACACAGGGCTCCATGCCTCAAGAGGGACCCGCAGCAAACTAAGACTGAGCATCACCATCGTGACACAAGCCATAGCTACAACCGGAATTAATTCTTCTGGGATCTCAGAGGTAACACCGCATTAGCCACAGATATTAATGTGACTTATGCTCATGGGGATCTCATCCCATTCCTCCAAGATATGGAGGAATTAATATACGCATACTTTACAGACAGCAACATCAGCTTTTCGATACCTCTCCAAAAAAACAATTATACAGATGTGCCTGTTACTCTTTTAGCAGTGCCAGTCCATGACTTTGCAGCAAAAAAGGATGTCGAAGATCCAACCAGACATCAACAGTTATGGAGCTGCTTGTAATTTGTGTTAAACAGAAGTTGCAGCGGTATGACATGACAGACAAACCCCAGAGGCAGCATAGGAGGTGCAGGTTCTGCTCCTACATCTGGTGCCGGCCTGTTGGGTGACCTTGAGCTACTCCATTCACTGCAGCATCGTGTCTATAAAGCTGAGCCAATACATCTGACCTCCCTTGAAATGAGCTTTGAGCTCTACCCATGTGTTGTGCTTTAATCCAGCCGGCAACTAAAAGGAAAAAGTAAAACTCATGGGTTGAGATAAAGACAGTTTAATAGGGCAGAAAAGGAAGATGATAATAATGGCAAAAGAATATACAAAACAAGTGATGAACAGCACAATTTCTCACCACCCAAAGCCAATGCCCAGCTAGTTCCCAACCCGCCCCACCTCCCGGCCAACCCCCCAGTTGTATACGGAGCACGACACTATGTGGTATGGAGCATCTCTTTGGCAGGTTGGGGTCAGCTGTCCTGGCCGTGTCCCCTCCCAGCTTCTTGGGCACCCCGACCTTCTCTTTAGCAGGCAGTGAGAGAAGCTGAAAAGTCCTTGACTGCTTGGCAACAACTAAAACATCAGTGTGTTATCAACATCATTCTCATCCTAAATCCAAAACACAGCGCTGTGCCCACTGCTAGGAGAAAATTAACTCTGTCCCTGCCAAAATCATGAGAAGCTCTGTGCAAGAGCACGGGGGTATCGCATTATTCCTGCACAGACACATTACCTCAGTTCTACAGGGATCAGCTTACAACACAGACAAAAAAATAGCTCAAGCTAGCCCTAGTGAAGGGACACTTTCAGAACAGTTATGGAAAAAAAATGCCAGATCCATCAAGATTTTGCCTATAATGTCTAGCCAACAATGAATTCAGGTTTTTTCAGAAGTGGCAAAGGTTTACTGAACGCAGGAGTCCAGAGCACGGGGCAGAGTTTGAAAGGACTCAGAGTAACTACAGCACAAGTTCTGCAGGAAGGACCATGCTGGCCTCACAAGATGGGCAGGATTTTGGCAGGGGGAGGTTGTTGGATTTTGTGGAAATTTTTTTTTTTTTTCCATTTTGTTTTCACTGTTTTAACTCGTTCCTCTATAAGGCCTTTTCATTTCTGCCAAACATAATTCTGTTTTAAGAAAGTTCTCAAACACTCATGTATGAAAGAAACTTCACTGAAACCGGTGGGTTCTTCAAGACAAAGCATACCTGGGATGCTAAAATCAATGATTGATCTTAAAAGTACATCTAGGAGTAACTAGAAAACTGGAAAGATTCCTTAAAACACAGACAATATGTGAGACAACTGAAAACCCAATAACGTAAAAAGAATGGTAGCGGGGAATGAAAATAAACAGAAAAAAATTATTTCAGAAGAAAGGATAACCAAAACATTTTACCTGCAACATGAAGCACAATAAAGTGGGTATTAAAGAGAAAGCAATTTTGCCACATTATGGCAAATCACATTTTTGACATTCATGTCAGATAAAGAAAACCTATGCAAATTATCAATATTTTAAGAGAATATAATTGCAATCCCTTCCCTCCCCCCTTTTAAATAAACCTCCTCCTTTTCTTAGGATTAGGTACTGTCACCAAAACCACTGTGGACAAGGACCAGACTTGACCAAGCTTCTCAGGTACAACCAATACCTACAGCTATTAGAAATCCCGCAAATACAGAGAATAACAAAACCAGCAGCAGTCAAGAGCCTTCCTTCTAGTTCAGGCCTTACAAGTGAGTTAAGGTCAGCCGTACACGAGAAAACCTGTTGTTATTCTCCCACTAGCCAGTTACTGCCTGATTAACTTCCACACCTGCAGTTCCAGCAGCTCTCCTGAGAGCACAAGCCTGAAACGCAGCCCAAGCCTATAAACACAAAGGTACCGGTTTGCAGAGAGGAAAACTGCTCGTTTTCAGCCAAGGCCAACACAGCTCCTGCTGATGGCAGGAGGACTTCTTCCCTTCCAGGGAGCTCCAAGATCTCACGTACAACAGCTAAGAGACTAACGCAGGCTACTACTTTTCCATGTGTTTGATTTTTTTCCACTTCCAGTGGATTCCCCATGGGCAGCCTGTATTACCTGACGGCACACTGACGTAGGTGCCGATTTGCTGGAAGGTGAGAGCCAAACCATACCTTCCCAAGGGGTTTTGTAACGTTCAGATGCTGCTGGTATCTACTCAGATGGTTTCCTCCAGCTATTTTTATAATCAGTAATGAAAGGGTCACATTGCCGCTCCTTTTCAAGCGTGTCCATCCACTCAATTCCACAAATAATTGGGACAAATGCAGACCCAACATATATATATTTTTTTTTTAATCGTGTCCGGTTTGGAGGAAGAAAGAGATTACATAAGCTATTGTTAAAGGCTTTTCTGTCATTGTACTCACACACCAAATAAAGATTCTTTCAACTTTGAAAAGTTCAACCCGTTACTCTGAAAATTTCCAGACATCTGCTACAATAGTACCTGCTCTTCCTTACTATGTGCCTGAAAACCTTTACATGGGAGTCTAATTACGTCTCTCACCAGTCCCGTGAATACAAAAAGCAGCTGTAGCTCCCAAAACAGCAGTAATTTAAAATCTTCTGAAATCAGCCTGCTTGAAGAGACATCTTGCTGTTTTGGTCAGCTGAATAACGAATCCAGAAGCCCCTGAGACACTGGCATACAGAAGCCTCAGGTGAAGTTTTTCCCACTATCACTGGGTACAGAATGACACTGTGCCCAGTCCTGTATTCTCCCTGTACCCAACGGGCAAAGCAAATACTGAGGACAGCCAGCCTGACCAAACATTTCTTAGAGGAGCCCAAGAGATGAGTGAAGAGGTCCCCACATCCACAGAAGGCTTTCGCAGCACTCGTGCTGACCCAGGCAGGGGGTCTGCACACACGTGAGTCCGTTCACCCCCCTCGGGCAGGCTGAGCCTGCCCTTGAAATGGTACTAAGGAGCAAAGCAGTCCCAGGACTCTTCTTCCCTTGGAGGTACAAGAAAGGCTCAAGGAAAGCCTCATCAAAACTTTGCAGATTTCTCAAGTATTGGAAATCATCATATGGAAAAAGCGTTGCACAGAAAAAGTGAGGTGTGCCACAGAAGTCAGACTTATACAAGTATCTTCACTTAGATACAAATCCTACATAACACACCCCCACCCATCCACCAACTTTGGGACTGCACAAGCCACAAACCGCTGGAGGGTGGCATCCCGACACGGGACAGGACACCTGTGCCCTCTCCACGGTCATACGCTGCTGTCGGTATTCAGCTGTAAGCACGGGTCAAGGACAGGATGCTATACCTGACAGCACCTTGGTCTCACCCAATATATTTGTTCTCACAGCTCTACACTCCCATCAGCCACGGAAAAGACGCTCAAAGCAAGGTTTTGCAAAATAGCTTAGCAACACCATGCGGCTCTCCTTGAATGGGCGAAGAAATTTGCTGTTATATGAACAGCTACATACTTGGTCTCGCCTCTCACCTCCCACGGCAATCAGAATCCAGAGTGGGAGGGCGTTTTCAGAGGGAAACCCACCCATGGCAGCCACCCACTCTCCCTTTGCTGCTGCCAGCTACCTGCACTGGCAGCCCCGAGGGTCAGCCTCCCACGCAGCCCTGACAGGGCAAGGGGGGGCTTTGCCTGGGAGAAGAGAGCATTGCCAAAGCTCCCTGACAAATAACTACGGCATGCTTGAAAACAGGACTCCCGTGTCCCGCTAAGTCCATTTTATAAAAGATAGAATAATTTTCTATTGAGAACTTTTTGTATTAAAACCTGCTCAGCAAATATGAAATTAATTTGATGTTATAACCAACCATTTTTACAAACTGTGGGAAGAGACAAGTGTGAAAATTACAGTTATTTATATTCAAACAGCCGACAAGGCTGCACAACAGCCCAGTAGCACAATAGCAATGGCTGAGAGCGAAACAAATTAGCCTGGCATTTTTAATTAAAAATTTTCTGCTTCCTGGAATGCACCGATTGTCATCTCTTTCTCCATGTCACAGATTAAGAGTATCCTTTAACTGCTTTTATGTAACAAACCATTCATAATTAAATACAGAAAATATTAAAATGAGTTAGTTTATCTTTAGAGGCTCTTCCTTGACATATATGCTGTAATTGAAATTGAGTGATGTATCCTACAAGAAATTGGAGGGCAGGGAAGTTAAAGCTGCCTTTGACTGCTAAATCAGGGGGAGGTTGTCTCTTTTTTATTAGAGTTTGGATAGTCTAGCTCACTTAGATCTCTAGATTTCAGATAATGTTACATTATTCCCTGACCAAAGACAATTAATTGTTTTGGTGCTGCGTGATGAGATGCTCGCATGTCATACGGTGCTGCTAACTTGTGGCCTCTGATGTTTTCCTTCAAGCTCAAGCTCCTGAGAGATTCTCATGTTTCAAGAATCCTTTCTGGTTTTGTGGCTTTAGAGAAAGAAATTAACCACTAAGCAGTCCAAGACCAGAAAACAATCTAAAAAAACTTTAGCATTCCCTTAAAACCTAAGCCAATGTTAAGATTTTCTTGGTGCCTGATGCAGGACTTTGCAATACAGTTAAAAGTCTCAAAAACACACGAGCGTGCCATGACTTCCTAAGCTTTTCACAAGCGTTTACATCTCAATGAACCTTGGTAGGTTTAAGTGCCAACTTCTGCATTTGCCTCAACAATAGCCAGGGCAAAGAGAAGATTCTTCCAACTTTTTCTTAAGGAAACATACTTAAGCTCCTATTTACTCTTCTGTCTGCAAAACGGTAATCGGCCAACAATTCAAAAACCAAAGCAGAGGCCAAGAAGCAGGACAGAAACGGTTCGGTGCTCTCTCCCTGTCCGTGCCTGGACCACGCGCACCCTCCGGCACGGTGGCCGTTCGCGATGGAGGCAGCAGCAGCACCACATCCTCGAGGTGCATCCGGCAGGGCGCTGGGTCGCTTCCCGATGGCTGCTGAGCGCACAGGAGGAGGGAAGAAGAGGGATGAGGGTAATTTCTTTCTCCTGTCCTCTTGAATAATGCAAATAATAAATACTAGAAAGTCTCATTCCCTGCAAAATTATAATTGTCAGGTAGTCACCATTCCCCTGCCACAAATTAGGCAATTATTTCTCAGTTTAGGGAAATGCTCACCTGCCATTTCTGTCCACTTTTGTTTAAACACAGGCCTCAGGGGACTTCATAAATGGAAGCAGTTTGCAATCATTGCCAAGATACAAAATGTGTTTATTTTTCAGCACTACATGTTGGATTGGGGGGGTGGGGGGGTGGAGTTGTGCAGCAGCATCACTGCGCTGGGAAAGCAAATAGGTTTTCTAGGTCTAAATCAACTTGTTCTGAAAAGATGTTATAAACATGCTGGTATTTCTCATGCCCTGCACAAAAACCACACAACCCAAGGACACCGTGCATTTTCTTCCTTCCTCTCCATTTTAACAGGGATCAGAACTTTTGGGGGTATGAGAAGTACAGCGCACACGTTGGGGAGGATAGTACGTACTTGCTGTGAGACTGTACAAGTAAAACCATTAGTTAAATTGAGTTTAATAACTCCAGTTTAATTAGAGAGATTTAGCATGTGTTGGCCTTTTTATATCCCAAATGAACAGAGATATTTCTAACCTTCCACATCAAAATTAAGATCTCATGCATATCGTTTCTGAGTACAGGATTATGTAGGACTGGAAGGGACCTCAGAGTTACTCAGTCCAGGACACACCTGAGGGGCCGTACGACACAAGAAAACTTTGCAAACATTACCAGAAAGCACATACACCTTCCTATGTTCATAAACAAGCATGCAAAAAGGGGTGAACGACAGGGGAGGGAAACTTAACCACGAAAATTTAACATACGTAAATATTTTTTGTTGTATTCAGAATGCAAATCCTCCAGGCAGCATTGCACAAAACAGTCCTGGGTGCGTTTGGGCTTGTCCTCAGAAATGTCAGCCAGTCCTTTGATTAAGAAAAGTTGATCAAGTCTATGCTCCTGCAACCTGGAGGGACGCACGGGGTTCCAGTCAGCTAACCTAGCGCTGAGGCTGCGGGTGTGTTATTGTTGACTGGCTGTTCTTCTTGGGCCAGCTGTGACTCCCTGCTGAAGTATCAGAACTTGCTTATTAGCTGAGGAATTGGGCACTGGAAGACTTTTTGGCATTCAGTATACCAGCAAATCCTTCTATAAAATATTTTGATGTAGCTGCATCAACTACCTGATCCACTTAGTGCCTCATTAATCCATCTGATTGTGCTATTACACATCAATGTCATCAACATCGTTTCTGAGGCTTAACACACAAAGCGGTCATGTACAAATGAAAGAAAACAGTACAAATATATGCATATAACACACACATTGAGCACTAACTCAAACATACCTAACACGATTTAAAATGAACCATGCGCACTGCTCATGAATGTAACAACTCTAAATCAAGCACTTCATTCCAAGGTGAGAAGATGATAAGGGATATAAAAAGGTCGTCCTTTTTTAAAATCTAATTTGATACAATAAATACTAATTGTTTTTGTTATTGAGCAGCATTGTTACTTTCAATGTTACTTGAGTTCCTAATATTTTATTTCCACATTTTGAAGTATTAAGATTTCCTTTAACAGTAAATTATGAATTTTCTGATGTGTAGTACTTGTTTGAGGAATAACTAGTATCCCTCCCGTTGTGATTTTTTTTGTTGTTCTTAAATGATTACAAGCATGTCAGCCTTAACTTCATCTCACCATAGGGGTTTGTCTAGCAGTGTGAGCAAAAACATTCAGTGAAATCCTGTATTCAGATTTTTTTCTAGTGGGATTATTCTGATGAGGGTATTTGTTACTGGATTTTGTAACTGAATAGACAGGGATTTTGTTGTATTGTCAATACTGCCCTTTCCTACTATAAAACTAAGGGGGCAAGGGTTTTACGGATGACTAGGAAACCCAGCATTAGATGGAAAGGTAACACACGTACAAGTTCAGAAAACTAATGAATCCCAAATGTCCTGCAAGACTGTTCTGCTTGTTAGTCTTATCATTAAACAGCCTTGCTGGAAAGCCTGCAGATTTGCTTCTATTTGCCATCAGCATATGAAAAATACACTCGTGCTCCTCTCATTATCTCCCAAGACACTGCCTCTCCACCAGCCCCCACACACACGAGCTGAAGGATGGGGCAGACCCAACGCAGAACACTGCTCATTGTCCAGTCCAGACAGTGGGGAAAAAAAAAATCACACCGCATCTCACCCTTTGCAAAATGAACGTTTGTAGGAAACCTGGTGCTAAATCATTTGTAGATGACCTGATTCTGCAGCCCTTGCCCTGTGAGGAGGGGCTGAGGCGGCTGGGCTTGTTCAGCCTAGAGGAGGCTGCTGCAGGGGACCCAGCGTCAGCCACCCCATCCTTACGTGGAGGTTATTAAAGAAGAGACGGAGCCAGGTTCTTCCAACACAACATGCCTGTAGCAACACCTACGACTGCATCAGTGATTACCTTCGTCAAAAGTAATCAACTTCATAAAAGTGTATCAATTGAAAGCTATGCTTATACAGAGCACGGATAACCAGACAAGAAAAACCATGCACAGGCCATGCCTAAAGTAGACAAGGGACAAAAAAAGGGAACAACTTTGACTGCAGGAAATTGAGGCAGAGAAACAAGATGACTTCACCAGGCTTGAGCATCACCGAGACTGCTGGCACCCTCCCTGGGGCACTTCAGACCGCCCAGCTGAGCGCTGCCAGGGGATACTTCCTAATAAACAGTATAGATGAGGCCACACTGCTGGGGGCAGTGGAGAGGGAAGAGAGAATATGTGCTGCTCTGTGCCACTTGATCTCAGTGCTAGAGTGGTCCTCATCAACTGCTTTCCTTACCACCATAGATGCAGGTTCCCCACCAGCACATCCAGCCTCTAAGTTCTGAGAACTCTTCCTTCTCTACCCTGTTTTGAGTTACATTTTTTTCCGCAGTGATTAGATGAAGATTCATTAAAGAGACCTATAAATAAATTCAGTGAGTACATAAGATTGTAACACAACAACATTTGGTTTCCTCCTTACTATGAAGTTGTATTGCTTGCTGCTAATCTTCTGCAAACCTTGCTTCCCATCATCCAGTTAAGTGCAAATCCTAGCTAACTTTTGCTTATAAAGAATTTGCATTTACAAGAACTTTGCTATCATTCATACGGTGAAGTCTACGTTGTGATTTGCATGCAAGACTCATAGGAACCGCATAACCTAGCTCTCGATGTCATTTTATCTCGTGAATCCAGCCTTCAACCTAACTCACGTTAGATGAAAACAAATCTTAAAATATTCCATCCAGCACCAGCACAGCATCTTTAAGCAGCAGCACCTTTCTATCACGCTTTATTTCTCTTTGCATTTAAGGCAGCACTGTCAGTAATCATTTGGCATTTTTCTTTATTCCAGCCCTTTCCTAAAAAACATAAACCCAGCAAATTAAATAAAACAGAGTTGCCAGGAGTGAAGCAAAATAGTGACTTTGCCAAATAAACCATTACATATTTAATCAAATGAAGACCACTTAACCAATTCTGATAGAACCTCCACGTTACGCATGCTGTATCACATTATAGCAAATGAAAACTTCTATACGGCAGTATTAATGCAGTTACATCTATGTTAAAGATCAAGTGACAGCTATAGAAATTAGAGACTGCTAAAGTAAAACACTTGTACAGAGCTCTCCAAAATGTACCCAAAGTCCTCTGGGAGCAAAATATCTTGATGTTTCCAGTGCTGCTTCAATCCAAATGGTCTGAAAACGGCACCAGAGACTGGTTTTACGCAGAGATGGGCCCAGATGGGAAGCTTCCAGTTTGAACGTGGGTGTATTCGAATTCATAGCCTCGGCTTATGTTAATAAGCATTTTAACACTTATGCCTCGTGTCACAGGAGGAAAAAAAATAACAGTATGCTGAGCTATTGCTTGAGAAACAGGAACAAAGAAGAAAGAACAGCAAAACTAAACTAATCTCAAAGAACTTTAGGGACAGGCTCAGCTTAGCTACAGGCAGGGATGATCATTCTTGCTGCCCTCATACGTCTTCTTGTAGAGCTTAAATGATGCCTTTACTAATTTGAGAAAGGCCACCGCTGAACTGACTCTGAGACGGCAAACTAAGAGGGCAGCATCTTCACAAGCAGGTTGGGAGGTATCTGGCAGAAAAACATAAGCCGGAGAAATGTATTTTTAAGCTTTGCATTTTGCAACAATAAATTAAAGGCTTGAAATATTGGGAAGGGTTCCAACCCAACACATACACAATTGTATATCAAGGTAAACAGGGGAGGAAAAAAGTTTAATATAAACTTCCAAAATCAGATAAGGATTGACGACACCTTTGATTCTAACATGGATTAGGAAAGGCAGTCGTACTCTGTTAAGAATGGCCTTAAACTGACTTTCCGTGCAGACAAGTACTCAGGAACAAAGCGTCACAGTTTGATTAATATGCAATCCTTTAGATCATCTTTAGCTTACATCCAAGGTTTCAGTTCACTCCGGGGTGGTTTGTATTAATTTATCTCCATTTGAAGCAAAACCAAATCATTTTTCATACACTGACACAACTTTGCCTTTGAAAACGACACCTGATTCAGCAAGAGGCACAAACAGATGTAGGTACTATCCGCACATTCAAGAAGTGCATTTCTGCTCGGTTCATTTCTCTGACAGAGTCCAGGTGCTCTATCCTGCTAATTACAGACTACTAAATCACAGAAAGAGAGAGAGGTACGTGCACACTGGTGAAAAAGATTTTAACGTACATGTGATGAAGATATTTAACCCTGCCTCTGCTTCTTTAGGAAGCCAAGACTACTATAAAGTCCACTGACTTCTCAAAGCTCTCATTCAACTCTCAAATGAGTTTTTTCTAGTAGAGATTTGGAGGAGTACGTGTACGTCCATCTCACTGTCTTTGGCCATTTCTTGTAGTTCACTTCCACAGCTTCCCCCTCATCTGAAGAGCACTTGAATTTTTTTTTCCTTAGACAACTTCTCCATTCATTTTACTGGAAGCTTGTTGCTAAGGCCTCTATAACTTGCTGGTTTGCTTTGAGTCACCATCCTAGCAATCCTGTCCATGGTCAGCAATGATCTAGGAAGCCATTTTATATGGCAACATATACTCCTTAAGCAACACATGATCCTTAAGTTTCAACAACAGCAAGTTTCCAACTTGTTTGGATGTTTTATTCTTAATTTGTAACTGGTGTTAAGCATCTAAGGCTGGTACTACCCTTTAAAAATCTCTAGACCATCTATCTTTCCCTCCTCGCAATATCCTTTCACCTGCTTCTAGTGGCATTAACTGTACTCATCCAACACACGACAGCAGAGAAAAAAATATTTCATGGATCAAAGCATAGACTTAAGAAATTCCACATCACCGACAGTCTTTGGTCTAAGAGTTAGGCTAAGGGTTTAACAAAAGGCTACAAACACAGTACAAGACAAATAGCCATTTCTTACAGCCTCTTTACCGTGCAAGGTCCCCATTATCATTCTCCAGCAGCAATAAATTTCTGTGGGAATTACACATCTCTCAAACTACCCCATCAATCAGTATAACACCGTCAGATGCTGCTAAGTACTGCCTCAAGGGAGGATGCTGTATTTCCAAAGTCCTGTTTTTACCAGGAACTGGAAAAAACCCTACATTTCCAAGCAAGAGTGAACTTTCAGAAGAGCCACTCTGCCTCAGCGCCATATTATTTTACGCTATATTAAAAGCAGCGACAACAGTTGATCTTATTTCTCAGCATCTTTTTTTCCTCCCTTCCAATGCTACTCGTGACCTTGCGCATTTCACCACTATATTAAACATTATCAGACAGTTAATAGCCCAAGAGAGGCTATTACCACTCAAATACAAGAAAATCCAGACACAATCTCTCAGTATGGCAACTTCTCTCTCATGTTTTAGTATCCTCAATTCAATAACTGATTTATCAGGTCAGAGACCTCAGGGTTTTGCTCATCTTCCTCCTAAAAATCCCATCTCTCTTCTCAAATGTTAGAGGAGGGAGCCCAGCGTGGGAATTTCTGCCACCCAAATTTCACTTCAGTTTTTGCCATATTAGAACATGAAGTCTTGGCAAACCCTTTCTGAACACAACTGGATTTTCTTCACAGTTTTTAATTTTGTTTTTGAGAACAGCTGTAGTCAGATATTCTCATTTCAAAGACTACTGCAGATAATTAAAGAAAGGGCTCATTTACTCCTAAGTAGCTCGCAGAAAACTTTCTTCCCAATATGTGGCCTTCCTTTCCTCCCCCTCCTTTCTTCCATAATCACTATTTGTAATTTATTATATATGCCTAATTAAACGTGGGATGCCACTGATCTTAAGTCTCAAATTTCAACTTATCTTGGTATTTGTACAAGATGTTCTCATTTTATAGATTAATTGACCTAAAGCGTGGAAAAGATACTAAATCTTCTGCTGGTTAGTGCAGTCTAATATAACTATTGCAGTATTCACTGTTGTATAACAGTATTTTCATTTCATAGCCATGCTTCCACCATATGCCAGCGTGGGGAAACAAAGTGGAAGAAAAGAGAGGAGATGTTTTCCTCCCAAGAAGCCAGGTAAGCATAAAGTTAAAAGAATTAGAATGAAAAAAGTTGGTAGCAAAATCCATTGAGATGAAAAACAGTATCTCTGTAGCCAACTATTTTGTATGTTAAATCTGCAGTTTGAAGACAAGGCAAGAAAAATGGTATTTTTCCTGTCTTTTCTCTTCTGTACAACTTCCCTGTATCAGTTATTGAACACAAAAAAAGCTTCATATATAAAGGGCTGTTTTTCAAAAAAATCCAACATTTGGTTGAAGGAAAAGGAAAAAGACAAAAAGATATTTAGTAATAGAAGATTACTTAAAATAAGGCTGTCTAGAAAACACTGGCCTAAAAAGACAAGAAAGGCAGAGGGGCTGTTCACGTCTCATTTCAAAATTATCATTCCTTCGATTTTATTACTTTTCATGCCAGATACACAACATGAGATTTTTTTTAGATGTGGTACCTTCAATAGCCAAATTTGTGGGGAGGGGTAGGTTTTGTACTGTTTTTAAACAGGCTGTGGATGGAGATTCACCCAGAAAGTACTTTAACCAGCAAGCACAAGACAGAGCACTCCCACCTCCCAAGCCTGAGCTGTCGCACAGCCGCAGCCACGGTGCGCTGTGGTGACCACCACATCGCTGGGTTACAACAGACACGCGACAGCAGGCTGGCAAGGCCCAGGTGCCTCTGTCCCGCTGGTGCGTTGTCATGGTTTAACCCGGCCGGCAGCTAAAACCGTTACACAGCCGTTCGCTCGCTCTTCCTCTCCCAGGGGGAGGGAAGGGAAAATGGAAAAGGAAAAAACCCTCTTGGGTTGAAATAAAGACAATTTAACAGGACAGAAAAGGAAATAATAATAAAAATATACAAAACAAGTTAAACTTGAAGAGAGTAGATTTAGATTAGATGTTAGAAAGAAATTCTTCCCTGTGAGGGTGGTGAGGCACTGGAACAGGTTGCCCAGAGAAGCTGTGGATGCCCCATCCCTGGAAGTGTTCAAGGCCAGGTTGGATGGGGCTTTGGGCAACCTGGGCTAGTGGAGGGTGTCCCTGCCTGTGGCTTTAAGGTCCCTTCCAACCCAAACCAGTCTACGATTCTATGATTATAAACAGCACAATTTCTCACCACCTGAAGCCAACACTCAGCTAGTTCCCAAGCTACCCTGCCTTCCAGTCAACCCCAGTTATATGCAGAGCATGACACCATATGGTATGGAATATCCCTTCGGCCAGTTTGGGTCAGCTGTCCTGGCTGTGTCCCCTCCCAACTTCTTGGGCACCCCCTGCCTTCTCCTTGGCAGGGCAGTGAGAGAAGCTGAAAAGTCCTTGACTGCTTGGCAACAACTAAAACATCAGTGTGTTATCAACATCATTCTCATCCTACATCCAAACACAGCACTGTGCCCACTGCTAGGAAGAAAATTAACTCTGTCCCTGCCAAAACCAGGACATGCATCCCAGAGAAATGCCCCCAGTTACTGACACTGAGACACCCAGCCCATACATCCACTGTTGTCGGTGCACACAGTAACACAACACCGGACTCCAAAGCCACATCTGACAGACAAGCAGCAGCTGATGGGCAGATGAAACACTTGAGAAATTAGGTGCTATTTTGTAGGTTGCTCTGTTAGGCTCTGGCACCTATACTTGGAACCTTGGCACCAAAGGAAAAAGAGAAACCCAAATTTGTCTTTTTCAGGATCAAGCCTAAGAAGTGTGTTGCATGTGTAGCGCTGGCCTTGAAGTGAGTCTTTTGACAAGCATGAAGAAAGCACTTGTCACCCCACCGAGATGGTCGGTCAGTCTGGTGTCATGACAGACTCTGCAGAATAAAGAGGCAGGAAAAAGCAAGTCAGACTAATGAGGAAAACAGGTATAGTGATACTCTCTCCAAGTTCATGAGCTGGCTGGCTTAGGAAGGGCAGTAATTATTCATCAGCTGTTCCTGAGCAGATCCTCAGAGAGTACATGTGGTCTGGTGTCTGGTTAGAAAGGGGAAAAGAACCTCCTCCAGCCTGCAGTGTAAATGTCAGGGCTGCACGCTACCTGCCATTTAGGCACACGCTATTGTTTTATCAGATGCAAGGCTATTTCATCAGGGCCATAGCGTATTCTTGGTGGTAGATGGAGCAGCCCAGAGCTTTTGCTGAAAAAATCTGTGAGAAGCCTGTACTGGAGACCAGGAGCAGGGACCAGTATAACATCACTGGGCCATTACCTATCTGGCAACTGCCTGGACTACACAAGGGCTGGGAATGTTAAATAAGGGAAAAACAACATCTTAAATACCTTAGCCATAAAGGGTATACTGCAGGGAGCAAAAATCAAACTAAAAGTAGTCTTTTCCTCAAAACTCAGCCAAAATAATTGAAGTCATTTTGTGAGATGATTCACATTCAGTTTTGCTTTTGAATTCTGCGTACTGTGGAATACCTAGAATTTCTAACACTGGATTTAACAATTGCAGACTCCATGGCAATGGGTGCTGACACAACCAAATGACAATTTGGGAACTAACACACCTACTTTTGAGTAATATGTGAATATACTTATATTCATTTGCTTTTTATGTTGTAGGGTTTTTTTTAAAACGATGCTGAAGCTCTCACAGGCTACAATAACAGGTGAAAGACTTGCAAGTGCAAACAAGTAAAAGCTGTAATTGTTTTGTATTTTAATAATATATTACAACATTGAAGACTATTCAGAAGCTTTAACTAATACACAAAGTGGCTGTCTACTTATTTAGTAGAGCCACGAGAATTATTACACTAATTCCCTGAAGATTCCCCTACCTCAGAATTTTCTTCCGAGTGCTATTCAGGGAGATAATTTTTATCCTTAAAATTCTGTCTGATTTGGGAAGGTTCCTGGGGGACAGAAATGAATCTAATAAATTCTGCTGTAAGAGAAGAATGTATTTGGAAACGCTATTAATCCTGCATCTTTCTGGCTTTATTTTGTTCCTTCTTACTTATTAAGGCAGGAGGCAACACTGGGTCCGTCCAGCCCCACAAGGACCTTGAAGTTTCATTCACCTTCTCCCACACTGAAATCCAGCACCTGAAGTTTAATTAAACTATAGGCACACTTTGAGTCTTGGCCTACAGAAATCAAGAAAGGGAGAAAAAAATATTACTGTGCATTCCTGTTCTAACCTTGTATTATCTTCTGTGTTAACAGAAGGGAAATCCTATTTGCACTTTGAATTTACTGGCTTTTAACAGGCAGCCACCAGTTATCAGACATTAACAAGAAGTTATTTTGGAGGGGAAGGTTGCATAACAGACCTACTCAGTACAGCTGGAACTAGCAGAGGAGCTGGTGAACACTGTTCATTAAACAGAATTTCAGCAGAATCTCTTCCCTGTTTGGAGCTGTCAAAAGTAATATCTGCTCTCTAGGCTGACTTACATCTTTTGAACCCACTTGATGTGGAGACTTAAAATGACCATTTTATTCCCTACCCTCATGCCCTGTCAGCACAGATTGAGCTGAGCTAGGACAGCAGCAGTGTTGCATGGAAATCAGGACTCTCTATGGGGAAAAAAAAGTGGTCAATTTTGGCTTCATCTTTCTATCATAATCTGTGAAGACAGACAAGATTATCTTTATGACTGAAATCTATTTCTGCCCCCCTCTAAAAGTAACGTCACCAGTTTCATCTAGCAAGAAAAAAAAACCATATGCCTGTTAACAACTCTTGTAAATTCTGGTTCAAAGGAAAAATTCATCTCAATGTTTAATTGCCCCAATGTAGCTCCACTAAAATGACACCACTGAACAGTCTACTGGCAACTACTAAAAAACAGACCCACAAGCTTTTTTTGCCTAGATGCTTTGCCATTTGGATTCTGCTTTTGTCTATATTTTCTTCTTCTCATTGTTCCACCTACAGTCTGCAGTAGCTCTGCTGTGAAGCTATAGCTAATAAAGCAAGAACAGAGGGCATCAGGATTCCCCCTAAACCTTCTCCTTTCAGGACTGCTCCAAAATTCAGTTGCTGGACAGAATACATTCCCACACTGATTCCCAAACAAGAAATGCTATGGTGTTGCAAGAGGAAGGATAAATAAGATCATCGTAAGTCAGCCTGAAGAAATATGACCCAAAGTTCTTTCAGACCACGGTGTTTCAACAGATCACATCTTCACAGCTGCATGTAGGAAATGCAGCGGAACAATGACAACAAAGAGGCACCTGAATAGAAGAGGTTACATCTGTTCTGTCTGTCACTCCTCCAATTTTTAAATGCAATTAATTTAGGCAGCTTTATCTCTTAGTGTAAGATGCTAAAATTGTTAGTAATTAAAAGGTGCATTCAATCAACTATTCCCCTGCTGGTAAGAAAAGATAAACATATTTTGATTTTGCTTTCCTGGATGTACAGTGAACATTGATGACAAGCACGATCCTCCAGCCTTGTCACCAGCCCCCGGGATGTCAGTGCCCAGACCCTGCAGTGGGAATCCTAAGCTGGGTTATCACTGACCCCAATCAAAATGCACAGAGAGTAATGGAAACACCTGGAGAAGAGGAACAGAACATGGAAAAACATGGGGAAAAAAAACCAAGCATGGAAAGATGGATTCTGGCTCATCACAGTAGGGATACTTGGTCATTGGGTTTTGCTTTTTTTTTTTTTTTTTTTTCTCCAAAAAAGTATCAACCAAGAGAAGATTTGATGCCAGACACCTGCCAGGCAGATATCTTTTTGGTCCAAAGCACAGATTTTCACAGGCTTTCCTCTGACTGAGGAGAACCACCAACCAACCCAGGCAGAACTAGGATGCGCAGTTGATGCCACTATTTTTCTTTGTGTATTTTCAGCATGTTTGCTCAAGCAAGACTTAGCTCGTTATTTTGGGCCTCTAATACACAGCAAATCAACAGGAGACAGAAGGGATTAATATTAAACAATAGAAGCCCCAAGCTTATTTAAAATTAAAAAATATCAACAGTGCAGTCTTATTCCTATCCCTTTACACATAAATGTGGGATCTACTGTTAAGTTTCACAAGCTTTGACAAATTCCTGTCTTCCTCATCAGTCTTTAGGCATATTCTTCCTGCCTTACTACATCGGGAAGGAGTCCAGAAGCACTTTTTATTTGGCACATTAAAAAAGCTGAGCTATAAAGTATTAATTCAATATTAAACTAAGCAACTATGTGGAAACAACATCAAAAACTGGAAATAAAAGAAAACAGGAGAAAGGAAGATCATCTGGGTTCGCTCAAGTTTAAAACCACTTCCCTACTTCTACAGAATAAATATATCACTGCAGTGATTTCATTTATTAGGGTGACATGACTAGGGTTTTCTTCCCCAAAAAGACACAGGAAACACCTTAGAAAACATTTTAGATTTCAGTGGTAACAGCACCCATAGCCTGAATCTACAATGAGTTTATTAATTATACATTGTTCTCAATGCAAAATTACGTAAAGTGCAACAAATTTGGTCTGATTTAGTTTTCCCTTATGTGGCAAGAGTACATCCATATTTAATAAGGCCATTATAGCAAAAGTGAAAGTCTAAACTCCCTGCACTGTCCACAGTAATGAAGACAGTAAATTAGAGCTGCAGCGTGGGTCCTTTGAGGGAAATGCAGCAATTAAAAAAACGTATCCAAAAATTCCTTTTTTTTTTTTTAGTGGGGGAATAAAAAAAACCTAAACATCATGCTTCAACAGTTTTGCTACAAAGCCAGTGATATTTTCCAATTCACATCAATGACATTTATTTTATATATATAAGCTTTCAGATAAAACACTAAAAACGTAATATTGTTTTAGTCTGCCAGCAACAGGCCATGTATTTTTTAAAGTATTCTACCCAATGTTTCCAAGCATTCTTCCTAATAGCATTTCAGCTCCCTATTCCCTGGCATTTTAAACCACATCCAGATTTCTCCTAAACCTCTTTATTTACTCTCAATTTGTCAGTTCTATAGCTTTAGTCACTGTTTTAGATAGAAAGTCCTGAAAACAGAAAAACACATCAGTCTACAGAGAGCACAAAAAGGGTTGATGCAGAAATAAGACTGTTGCTAAAAAACTCGAGATTATTACTATAGATTTACAAAAGCACTTTTCCCCTGATGTGCAAATGGTTAAAAAATCCCACACAGAAATCTTTTGGTCAGAGAGGAAGAAACGAGAGGAATCACTCAAAATTATCAGCCAGATTCGCTGCAGGTCGCATGGCTGGAGCACAATTTATGGAGATGTAGATGTACAGACCAAAGAACAATATTGATGAGCCAGGTTAATTTGTGACATGTTAAAGGAGACCAGCCCAGAGACAAGGGAACAGTTGAGTAGGAAGCCCAGCAGCACACCAAGAAGTTTGTGTAGGAAACACACGGCGGGAAGAGTCACATCACAGATGTGCTGGAAGGTTGTCACAAGCTTAAATCTGAGGCAGTGGGAAGAGAGCAATGTGGCAAGATGACCAAAATAGAGGGAAAAACCACGCGATAAATTTCAAAATTAAGATTTATTTTTTTCTTCTCCCCGTAACTTTCAAATAAAAACTTAGATTTCTGTCTCCAAAACCTCCCACTGCAGCTTGTGAGAAGCATTTCTTAAGCACATTGGCTTTGTCAGGCTTTCTGGAGCAGTGTCAATGCAGCAAAAAAGCACTGAAGGAAACCTATAAAAACCCAAAGACAACAACAGGGTACGTACACTGCCACAGCAAATGGCAACCTGCACAGCCAGGGAGCTTGGAAAACTTTCAGTTCTAGCACCAGAAACCTTGACTGGATTTTCCATATGGACATTAAAAGGGATAGCTTGAGAAGCTGAAAACTGCTGCGGTTCATCCTCCAAAAGGAATTCAGAAGCCTGAAATTCTATCCAGTCCAATAGCCTTATAGTTGGTTGTTGGGGGGTCTTTTTTGGGTTGGTTTGTTTGGGGGTTTTGTGGGGATTTTTGTTTTGTTTTTTTTAACAGCTTTGCCAGCATCTCACAAACCAGTTTTGAGACAGTTCATAACATTTCACATAGTTTTTCTGTGCTCTCCAGTTTCCATGGATATCCATTTTGCAAAAGCCTCAGAAGAGGAGCAGAACAGAGGAGGACTCCGATGGCTGATTTCCACCAGGCTCCCTGACATCCAGCTCACTGAACAAAAGCTGGTGTGGCCTAAGCTCCCACATGCAATATCCCTGTAAGACTTTGCTTTTTCTCAATCCTTTCCATATCCGATATCTTCATGGGAGCAGGTTCATCGTCAGTCTGCTATTGCTAATATAAATCTTTGTATTTCATTAAAGTCAGCCTGAGTACACCAAACCAAACCCAAAAAGAACTCAGCCCACTTTTAGTAAAAGTTGCTTTGAAGTCATACTCCATCCATGCTTTTCTCTGCCTCCTTCCAAACTAAAAGTTTCTTCCACTACTGCAGGAAAAGTAAAATACTCTGTCGATTTCCTTCCCTTAAAATGCTCCTCACTTTAAACACTGCTGATTGCATGAAATTCAACGCATGGAATATCAGAGTGCAAAACAGTCTTTGAGGCCCTCACCATACAAATCAAATCTAATATTTATATCTGGAAAAAAAGCCAAAGATGATGCATAAGAAAAACTCACAAGAAACCTGGCAGCATCTAAAATATCAAATTAAAACCATTTATCTGAAGCAAAATATAAGTTGAAGGAGTTTACAAAAGAAGGGAAAGCCGACAGTGATGAATGTAGCAATTTGGAAACAAAGAAAAGCATGAGGAGGAGAACTTATGGAGGAGGAGAGCAAGGAGGACTCAGAAGGAGACACTTTGGAGGAAGGAGAGGAAACTCTGGGTAGCTCTGCATGCATCGAATTGTTTTCCGTGGCAGTAAAACAGAAACAAGCAACCTCATCCCTTTTCTGACTTTAGTGACCTCAGTAGAGTTAAAAGGATAAAACAAGCTGCAAAATATTAAGCTGAAGTGTCTGCATTAAAACGCTCTCAACCCATCACATAAATAGCTCGTCTCCCTCATGGGATTTTCAGTTCCATTATCTAAAGACAGTTGACACGTTTACAGCTTTGATGCTGAGGACTGCAACAATCCAGATCATTTAGGAAAACCAGGGGCTTTCCATGGACCTCCAGATTGCAGTGGAGTTGGTGACGTCTTTCTCCCACTCTCTCCCACCACAGCGCTTGACATAGAACATGTGAGACTTTTTGGTCTTTGTACTAAACATTTTTTTAATAAACATGGGAGCCATTTAATGATCTATTTGCAGTGGCTCAGGAGACACGTAAGAAGAACAGATGTTTCTGTGAAATTGTCTCGATTCAACATCTGCTATATAGACGCCTGTGATGACAACAGACTGGATTCAGCAACCCGTGTGTTCCCTGGCTATCCTATAGTTTCAATCATTCCTTTTCTGCTGCAAGGTAGCAAGATACAAAAAACATAATCCTAAGAGGGTAAAAAAAATTAAATGCAGAAAGGAAAGAAGGTTACTGAACAAGATACACACAGCACACATGAAAAAATTTGTTCATATCTTCATACCCCAAGGTTCATCGTCACCACAGGAAGCTTCACAAAATCAGAAATTAATTGCTAAACAGTGACAATAACTGATAGAACAGATGTTAGTGCTCATTATCATATTAATAAACTAGCTAGATAGTTAAACAACTCTGAAGCCATGTGAACATTACCCCACAAAAGTCATTTTAATTCAGCTCAAAAGTTCTTGAGCACTTGTGTTGTATCTTTGGATTGCTGACAGCCACGTCCAGCCGCCAGCCCATCTAATCAATACATGTTTTCCTGCCGATCTGCAGATGAGTTGGCTATTTATCCCAGCATTCCTTAGCAAATGGCAAAAGCAAGGCATGGCTGGAAGTATTTAACTTTGAAAGAGCCTGAAGGGCACCAGAGTGCTTTGCAAATTATTCTACTTGAGTTTCTAGAGTTACAGCTCTGGTTTTTTAATGCCTTTGAATAGCATATTGCATTTCTTTCTTCATACAACAGCTTCTCCATACTGCTTATCCTGCACACTTCCCACCAAAGCCACCCACCTTCTTCCGTGCTGGCCTGCACACACCGTGCGTCCTAGCTGAGCATGAAAATACAAGCTTTTCATGCCACCAAACTGGCCAAGGACACCTTCAAAAGAGACAAATAGAAACACAATCCAAACCAGCTGCCAATCCAAACCAGCAATGCTCTGGCCCCGTGGTTTTGCCAGCCACGGAGAGATCGGACACTCAGCCTCAATTGGAAACACACAAACTGAGGCACACAATTTTAAGAGAATACCACATTTTTCTTTAGCTCTTTGCTCATAAATGAAACTAACTTTTTCCACCCCCTCATTAGGTTTCCATTTGGTGGGGGGGACAGGGTTTAAGTTTCTGTACCACCCACATTGTGCTCCCTTCGAGTGGTTCAATGCTTATCTTTCAGCCCTCCCTTATAGACCATTTTTTCACATGGCATTCAATACTAATGGCAATGACCTGAAAAAACAACTGGCTGATGGTTAACTTCTATTCGTATCACCTCAGTAAAAACGTAATCAATTAAAGAGCATATAATGGAACTGGTGCTTATCCAGATAAAATAGAAGTTTGTAGAAAATTAAGTGAAAGGCAAGAGACTTAAAATACCATTGAGGTTTAAAGAAAAAAGGACTATCAAAATATAACTGAAATATAGTAGCAGTACAATAGGTACCTCACACACAGAGAGCAGAGCAATTCCTTGCTCATTGCTTGTGCTTGAAATAAAAAGCTTTAACAGCATTTCTAGGAAAGGACCCAGAGGCCCACCAGACTGTGGGGCATCTTAACGCCCTGCAGAACCAGGCACAGGGTCCCCGTTGCCCAGGTTGTCTCCAGTGCAAAGAGCAGCTGCTGTGTAGCATCACGTGTCCTGGCCATGCCAAAGCCACCAGGGTCAGGAGGACCCAGGGGACCAAAGACAACCTCTTGCATGGCCAGGGAGGTCCCTGGGTCCCTCCACCGCTCACCAGCCGTTTGCACTAAGCAATGGAGGGATGGGCTTCAGTCAAGGTGACACTACTGACAACCATCCCAGCCATAAAGCTCTGTTTGTTTGGTTTTCACCCAAAAAATGCACTTACAGTTTTGCCACAAGCAATAAATAGCTCAGACAAGTGAATCCCTACCATCCAACCATCTCTTTAACCATGTCAGCAGTAACCAAGAGGCATTCCCAGTTGTGTTTGGGAAGCAGCTCCATGAGATGAGCAGCCTCAGTCCAGGTCCCAGCAGACCAAAGGCTCCTTTGCAACTAGCATGAACAAGCCTCCCTGCCAGAAACTTTAGGAAGTTTTAATATGTAGCACTGAATTCAGTTTATTTCCTATGCAAAATACGGGCACATTCGGGAGAATTTTGACCCAACCATATTCTTATAGCCAGGCACAGATTGGAAGCACAGTCTAGTCTTCTTCCTCTTCACCTTTAAAGTGAAGAGATAAACATATGAAACCTAGAAAATGTTTTCCTTCCTTTTGTACCAAGGGAATTTTTATAAAAACTTGGACTTCAAACTTTCCTAACACACCGGACACTTAGACCACATGCTTAGACTGCACGCTGCTTCCTGCAAATGCTGTGTCTGGGGGAAAACACGCTCTTTCTGTTCCAGGCAAGTTAAGCTGCATTTTGGATCCTTGGTGGAGCAAAGAGTTGACACAGTGTCAACATGAAGATGCCAATTAGCACACTGTACCATGACAGCCACTACATCTTCCGAAGCAACTAGGGACATTTTCACATCTTCTACAGGAATCAAGTTGTTAGTAAACTCTGTGGGTTCACGTTGCTTTCAAGAAAAGCTAGTTATTCTTCCCCACCAGAGATGTAAAAGAATGGAATCAGAAATGAGTGAAAAAGCTACTTTAACACTGTGAAACAAAAATTAGGAGTGACCAAAGAGCAAATTAAGTCCTCGTTGGGAATTAACTCATTAATGAAAAAAATATACATAGCTTGCTGCTGCCAATTTTTTTTTTTTTTTTGCAGGATCAGCAGTAGTCTTCTTGCAAACTATAGGTGGTTGACAATCACCTACCTGCGATTTGCATCTTTGAGGAAGAATTGCAACAATCCATTAAACAGCAAAGGCAACATGTTACTCTTTCCAATAGGAGATCCTCTACCAGGGACGCTGCAAAGAATGGTCAAGTAGATGGACTGCCACCTGTCCTTTGAGCAACTTGTTTTCCAGCTCACCAAGATTTATAAACTTCTAGGGATGGGATGGAAGACAGTATCTGGGAAAACATAGGCAGCTATTTACATATTCATGATAAAAGTACAGCGTGGGTCTGAATGGCTTAAGGGGAAATAAAGTAGAAATTTTTCTCTAGAGTTTTCTCCAAATAACTGAAAACATTCTGACTTGGCGTCTCCAAGTTGAGACAAACAGAAGGGCAAGCACCCTTCTATCTGCTTTGAACCTGAGGCAGCTCCACCAGGAATTCCTCCACCCAATTGCAGAAGCACAGGACCTCAGTCCAGCTCACAGGGACTTCTGCAATCTTGTGTTTTCCTTGGACTAGTGCAAAAATGCATTCCGACACTTTGAACACAAGTAAAACAGGAAGCATGAGGGTGTGAAGGTGTTTTCACCAAACCAGTTGGCACACTGACTTTTCCATAATGCCTCCTGTGAGCCCATCTTCTAGGGTTCAGTAGGATGTAGAGAAACACCTCAAGAATCTTACAGGCAGTAAGAACTACCAGCTATTGTTAAGCATCCATTAAATTCTATACTATTTTCCTATAAGGGATATACTGTTTTGAACTGAGCAGCTTGGATTTCATTTCATCACTCAGCCTGAGGCCAGGAGAGCGCAGGAGTGATCTGTCCATTACGTGTCTTGAAGTCATTATAACAACCGTTACCAATTTTTGAGGCGGTTTTATTTAATGGCATCCATCACAGCTCTGCATCACTTCACAGGTACTGTCTCAGCACACTCACACAGGCAGGATAACCGAACCATCGGACTCCAAAGGGCAGCGGTAACTTCTGCCCTGCAGCAGTGATTAACGCCAGAAAGGCCAAGGTTTAAAATGAGGTTTTGCTGTTTCACTTCATACGAGCAATTTTGGACTAATAGCTATCCCATCTCTTATTAGCACGGAGTAGTAAATCATACTATGAAAGCCCTGCAAGGCGCACCTGACAAAGATTTCATTTTTTTTACTACTACTACCTTCAGGCATTCTCCTTGAGCTGGCACAGGAACACTATTTACATCACGGTTAGAAAGTAGACAGATGCTGCATTTTGATTGGTTTCGTGTACAGTATTTCTAGGAGTCACAATTTGCACTCAGCCAAGTGGCTGAATACCCATGAGACTCTTATTGCTAAATACAGAGCCATCTAGACAAATGTTACTGTTCTAATCCTTTGTACTTCTCAAAGGCATCAGCCATGCAGCCGCAGATCAACAATTTCAAGGTAGATGTAAGAGACTGTTTTCATGCTTACCAATTTGCATGTTTGAAGCAGTAATATTTTTCCTTGCAGTTAACAAATGAGATGCTCAATTTACTGCTGATGTTTTTAGAAGCTGACATTTGCAATTCACTGCATTCAAATCAAAGTGTAAAGGATGGCCCTACGACTTTTAGCAGAGAGGTTTCCAGCACTACTGCCAGGACTGTCTTTGCACCCTAAACAACCACTGCCACTTGCAACAGTAGGCTCGATTCTGACTTCATCTGGATGTGTGGGAGTTTATGCATGAGCTCCTGATTACGCCTAGATTTTTCACTTCAAGCAGAGAATGCGTGCACCTCTGTATCATCAGATAGTAGCAGTCCTTGTAATTATCTTGTCTCCTTCCATTTTTTTTTTTTCTTAGGTTTTCCAAAGATTATTCTCCCTCTCGGACATTATTAAACCCAGGAAGATGACATTCATTAAATACAGTCAGGCAATGCTAATATCAAGGACAAGGAAAGAAAAGGGGTTGAGCTTTTATCCTTTTCATTCAAGAAAGCAGAATGAAATTATTTTTATTGTAATCCTGGAATGGGAAGAGATCAGTCTAAAGTTTTAAATTCTATAAGTCTCCAAAGCACTATTTTTTTTTCTACAGACTTTTCAAGTTTATCATTAAGATTTTAAATTTCTTCCCCAAATGAAAATTTATCTGCATTTTCCAAGACGACAGACAATTCCTGGGCTAAACAAGTACCTCTGTAATACCCACTCAACGCATTCAAACATCCAGTGAGATAATTTCTGCTTCTCCCTGTTGCCATTTGCATTTAAATAGTCTGGTATTTCACTAGGGAGAAAATTACATTTAAAAGGATATAACCTGTATTAGTTATACTTTTGTGAACAGAAAATTAGAATTACTAAAATAATTACACAAAAGCTCTTGAGAAGCCAAGAGACACAAACAACAAAGGCCAAAGCTGAACTAACGCATCAAGGTTCTTTGAGATCTACTCAATATTATCTGCAACTTTGGAAGTGATGTTATTCCTCTATGAGTCCAATAGCTGCATTAAACTGATAACACATGTCTATATATCTTAGGGAAAAGTAATAAACCCTGCTGTGAAACACTATTTCCGTAGTATCTTGGAGGAAAGATAACTTTTTACACAAACTCATTTTTCATTTCCACAGCATTGTCTTCTCTCTCAAACAGGATATAAGATGATTCCACAGACAACTTCAAAAATGACTGTTTATCCAAGCTCACCCTTTACACAAAAGCTGCCCATCTGAAGAAATGAATAAAAATAGAAATGCATTATATTCCACCAGAAAGTGAAAGACAACACTAGAGATCAGAGCTAAACTATTTCAAGTTCTTGTCAAGGCAGAGACATTGCCTCCCATCAATTAAAAGGGCAGTCTAGTTGAGAAATAACGTTAAGTACATCGTAAGACCTTTGGAATGGCGATTTTTCCTAAACCAGTTGCTTTTGCGCTACCATTCAGACATCACTTTCTTACTGTATTTTCTCCACCTCTAAAAGCTTCTAGAGGACAAAACTTTGTCTATGAGCTGTAATGGTGTAAAGATACAGGCATCAGCTTCCATGTGGCAGGGAAGTCTTCAGTGCAGACTAGACCCTCCAGCCCAGTTAATGCTATGAGCATTGAGGTCCACAAGGACAACCATTTACTGTACTTCTACAACCTCCTTCTAATTTAATTTCCCATTGAAGATGTCTTTAAAAGATTAGCAGTACTGTAATGAGATAATATGTCATTATAATCCTATTGGAACAGAACAGCTCAGAATTTATTGCTGTCAGCAGTGTAATTGCAGGGATAGGAGGGAAGCAGAGGTGCTCAGCCCCATAGCCCATCCAAACCTCTGCTCCAGCAATGAGGGACACAGCAGACTCTGTTTGGGCTTCAACAGCAGCTGGTCTCCTCTCTGGCCCAGCAATACTCACCATCTGCTCAGCACTTGGAGTCCCCCCCGAAAGCGTGGTCTGCCATACTGCCTGCACCCGGGGCGCACGTGCCCTTAGCTTTGCCACAGACCAGGGCACGAACCATCACAATACACCGGCATGCTCCTAGCAAGACATTCATTTCTCCAACTGCAGCTACTCCTGAACCATCCTTGGCAATGCTGAAATGACTTTAATGCTGGCCAACCAGCAGGTATTCTATTGATCAGAGTTTTAATTATAACTTTAGGACTCCATTCCAGCACAACGCTACAGACTCTGACCCTAATTTAACGCAACCACTTTGAGTTGTACAAGAAACTGCTCCTGCATGGGGCTGCTTAGTCTGAGCTGTAAGAACACGCTTAAGGGCAAGTCGATACTCTGCTGAGTTTAAGTTACTCAGTAGCTGGTAACCCACTGGCACTGTATTTTGTCTGGTAACCTCATTTCCTGCTGACCTGGAATTTAAAAAAAAACACTTATGGAATTTTTAATCACCCTAAAGACAGTTTTTAGAAACAACGTATAACTTCAGAACAAGACACAACATGACCAGGAAAGATCAGACTCATTCAGCCTGGCAGCCTGCTTCAGATGAATACCCCGGTGATTTGGGAAGGGTGCACAGCTCCCTTAGGGTAGCTGACGGTGAGCAGGTACACCCCAAGGAGTTTTAGATGGACAGAATGAAACATCAATACCTTTCAAGCCTTTATTATCCATAAATACATACTTAAATTGAAAAAGTAATTTAAAAATTACAAAAGTGGTTACTAAACCTGTAGCAGGAAGCTTCACAAGGATAGCCAAATGTAGCATTAAAAACATACTTTAACCCTCTTCATAAACTGAAAAGAGGAAAGGGAAACATCACAAGCTAATCCTGTTTTAAGGGGGAATTTGGGGGGTTGGGGGTGTTTGTTTTATTGGTTTTTTTGGGGGGAGGCTGTTTGTTTTGTTGTGGGTTTTTTTGTTTTAACTAAATCAGAAATAAGTTTGAGGATTTGGCTTGGGTTTTAGAATAGGGCAAAAACAAAGACTTCCTCTTTTCCCAGAACTCACACAGCAAGATTGACTAGGAAAAAATCCAATTGGCACAAGTTTGTGAAATTTTTCAATCAGCTTAAATCTGCCTTTTCCTCCTTTATTTTAGCAGGAGTGAGGGGCAGGCAAAGATCACTGTAACATATCTATCTTAACTACAACTTTCATATCAATCCTAAAAGTCACTGACCTCCTCCAAGCCTTAT
Organism: Grus americana; assembly: GCF_028858705.1. Taxonomy (NCBI): domain Eukaryota; kingdom Metazoa; phylum Chordata; class Aves; order Gruiformes; family Gruidae; genus Grus; species Grus americana. The sequence continues at coordinate 17,139,116 of NC_072863.1, read as the reverse complement.
CTCCTCTCTGCGTGAAGCCCAACCATCAATCCTTGTCACTTGTCTCTAGAGCTGCAGGACTGAGGCAGGAGCTATCCTTGGCAATGGGTCACTACCACTGCAATCTCTCCACCAAAACTACCTGTAGTACCTATGAATATCTAATGATGTTTCTTTTAAATTAGTAATTAGCAAGTATAAAACCAGTAGTGCACACAGAGGAGATTGTAGAAATAAAGGAAGACTAAGGGTGCGGTGTGTTTTTTTTTTTTCCAGGCATCTCTACCTCCCCCCAAAAAACCCATAAAGAAAACAAGTTTCTGAGCAGCTTTTCCTAAATTCTGTATTGACAAAGCAAGATCACGTCATCACCTTGTTGTCAACACGGCTGCAGGCAAAAGGGAGGATCTGTTCATTTCTCCCGCACCAACCCCAGCAATCGAGTGAGCGCGCTTCTTTGGCCAAAACGACAGCGCCCAGATCCCAAAGGTGCCGACTGAATCGTCAGAGCTGCACCAGCTGCATGCGAGAGCAACGCCATAGATAACCACACCTGGGTCACCGCTGCAGACCCGAGACTGGGAAAGCATGGGATCGTGTGCGCATTGCGCTGCTCTGCTGCTCCCGGATGCTGGGTGTGATCCGGCGCAGCCATCGCTGCCAGTTTGGAGACTGGGGGAGGTCATTTAGGCAGCCTGTATCTGTTGGACTCATCATCAGGGCAATCCTACGCAGAAAAGGAGGGAAAGGGGGAGGAGGAGAGATTTAAAAGCAATTTCCAGAGTAAAAGACAGCAAGGTCCCTGGTTAATCACTCAATCGCTCAATTCTAAAGAAGGGAAGGACCAGTGACTGCACAAAGCCGAGACTTGACTCAGACACTCCTCACACCTCAGAAAACGCTTGGTTAAGTTTCTGCTGTGGCTGGCTAAAGCCAGAGATTTGAACACAGGTCTCGCACAACCCAGTAAGTGATGTAAATCCCTAGTTCTCACTGCCTGGCAGGGACAGGATTCCTTCAGAGCTCTGCTACTTTTATAAATAAATGTTTGCTGCAGGCAAGATACAAAGATAAGTCATGACATATAGCCAGTACATGACATATAGCCAGTGTCCTCCCCACAAAGTTTTAATTTACTTACACGAAGAACAGCTTCAGCCGCAGAGGCTGAGACAAACCCCCAGAGTCCTGAAGCACAGCCACGATGTCCATTTGAGGGCTGCCCCGCTGCTGATGTAGGGTAGGAACTTCTCTCACTTCAAAACTCTATCCATTTGAGAACAGCATCCAAACTTTATTTTGGGTTTGTTTTTAAAAAAAAAAAAATACACGTTACATTCTTGTGGAAGGTTTACACTTTATCAAATCAGCGCTTTGGGGAAGGAAGAACATTCACCACAAAGCTTCAGCCCAGCTTAAGCTCAAGTTTTACAGCAGAACTGCGAGAGGACCTCTGCCTCTTTACGCAGGAGATCACTGAAGAGAGACTGCAGGGAAACATTTTACATTAATAATATCGTTGAAGTTCATCTTTCTGTCAGGTCTTCTCACTCATTACTTCCTAAGACACCAGTGTGTATCACTGGGCAGTCAGCAGAACTTCAGCCAACAGTTTAAGTTTAAAAATTGTTAGAAATCAGGTTATAGTCACATAAAGAGCCAGGACAAATTAAGATGAGGGGGTGAGGAATAGAAGTCCATTCTGCAATTTGTCACTCTATGGACCAGAACTTGCTTGCAACATCTAAAAAAATTATTTTCCTCATGACTCTTGCCAGTATGATATTATTTGCTGTGCATTTATTTTCCATTACCAACAACATAGGAAGCAGGCTGCAAAAATAGTTTCTCTATGTCACTAAATTACATTTAAAGGGGAAAAAATTGCTTTGGAATACACCACACTGGCAGAGACACGAACTTTCAGCTGCAGCTAAAATATAATAAAAAACTCTACCAGACCAGGGGTAGAGACAGAAGGTTTTCTTGGTTACCAAAAAAATACAGAGTTAAGTAGCAACGGGTATTTTCATCTTCCTTAGGCCTGTTTTCGCATCAGAAAGACCATTTGCCTATCCTACCTCCATTTCAATACCAGCACTCAAGCTTTTGGTATTTGCTTGCTGTGCTTGCAGTGCTGAGTTAAATTCTCTTCGTCAGCTCCTATTTTTCACTATTCTACCAAAATGCAACTCAGGCCAAGCTCATCAAAACCCTGCCCACTTCATCAGGAACTTTGGAACCCCTGTACAAAGTATAGGGACCTACTTGCAACATCAGGAAGTTCTATTTAATCATTAAAGTGATGGAGGGTACATCCTCTCCTATTTATTTTCCATACCATTGGACACCCTTATTCACTCCAAGTAAGGAAAATACTAATGCTGTTTTTAATTGCTGTTTTGTGTATTAAAAATGTAATACTAAGTTGCATCCTATCTGGAAGGACATCTTGAAATGGAAATTGGCTTAGAGTTGCTCTGTATTTATCCCAATAGCATAAAGAATAAGCTGTGTAAGTACAGTAGAATTTCCAGGGGGGGGAGTAGTATCAGTATGTAAAGATTATAAAAAAAAATAACAGGAGGAACCAGACGTGAGAAATTTCACAGCAGCTACATATTCCTCATCGTAAAGACAACAATATTTCTTTACACTTTAATTCCTGAGCAAAATAAGCTACGTAGGCCACCTGAAGTTAGGGGCAGACATACTGAAAAATTCAGAGAGTGTTCAGTTCCCATACTGGTGTTAAAGAGGTAAGAGGCAGCCCTTTAGAAGAACAGAACACAGCACAAGTATGAGAAGCAGTACTTTTTCCACCTCAGAAAGAAAGGATAAAAAGAACAAAATACCTCACTATAGTTACAAACAAGTTGAATAAGGAGCAAGAATACAGTGTCAGAGTGAGGACAACAAAGATCCCATCAATAAATTATTTCTTATTTTAAACCTTAAGTGCCATTTTAAAAATTATGTAGTCATAATCCTGAAATAACCGTTAATAAACATAGTTAAGGCAGTTATTAAACCAGTCAGTAATGTCACATCAATAGCAATCCTCATGTCATCAACTCAAGTCCCAACTCAAAGTGGACACTTTGTTGTTGTTAAATTAATGCTTCTGGTACTAATTTGTTTTCTTCATGTCATTGTGGATAAATTAACATGTTTCATATATCTATTCCCCCTAATAAATCAGAGCTTAACATGGAAGAACTGTACCACAGGGTAATTCAGAGAAGAGGGCCATTGTCTGAACCCATTTTGGAAAAACACGCTGAAAAGTACGCACTGATACATTCGCTTTCTTGCTACCCGTGAAACAAATGAAGAACTGGAAGCACGTACTGCCAGTCTGCTTTCACAGTAGGAACACACCGAGTCCATCTACAGGTCAAGACATCCTTATTTGTTTGAAAAAAGTATATAACAAAAATAGGTTATGGTAGTATCCGTGTAATACCTCCCAAACGTAGCAACGCAGTAGCAAAACTTGAAGGAATGATCATCTTGTTGCCAAAGAGTGTTAATCAAAAAGGTATTAGAGAAAAAAACTAATAAAATATCTAGAGGAAAAAATGATAAAAAGTTCACATCCTTCACAAAATGCCAAGAGATAGCTAGTTTACAGAAGAACAATATAAAGAGGAAGAGTTTCCAAAACTTCCTCAAGATTTTAGGAAATCAGATCTGTTGAATTGCTTTCTCTGAAGGTACCACTGAAATAGAATCCTGAGATGACATACTATGAAAATATACACACTTGCAAGCTACCCTATGCTCAAAACCTGAGTCAATCACATATAGAAGCAATATTACTCTTTTACAGTGTGTGAAATAGTTTTACTACTGTATCAGTGAGTTTTATTTGTTTACTTTCAAGGAGGAAGTGAAACCCAGCTGGTTGTTTTTCTCTTATTAAAAAGTAACACTGAGGCAAGTGGGAAGAGCTCTAAAGACTGGAAATAAAAATTAAGTTGTATCTTTCAACCCATTTTCCAGATCCCATATAGGTACAGCTTAGCTCAGTTTCTTTTACAAAACTGCGCTGGATCTGGCTGGGATGGAGTTAATTTTCTGCACAGTAGCTGGTGTGGGGCTGTGGGTTGATGTGTGCAGAAAACAGTGTCGATAACACAGGGATGTTTTCGTCACTGCTGAGCAGTGCTTACACAGAGTCGAGGCCTTTTCTGCTCCTCACACCACCCCACCAGCGAGTAGCTGAGGGTGCACAAGGAGTTGGGAGGGGACACAGCCAGGACAGCTGACCCCAACTGACCAAAGAGATATTCTATACCATGTGATGTCATGCTCAGCATAAAGCTGAGGGAATGTTGGCCACAGGGCTGCTGCTCAGGGACCGTCTGGGCATTGGTCAGTTGGTGGTGAGCAATTGTTTTAATTTGCATCACTTGTCTGTCTTGGGTTTTATTTCTCTTTGTTATTTTCCTTTTCATTACAATTTATTATTCTTATTTCAGTTATTAAACTGTTCTTACCTCAAGCCCCCACGTTTTCTCACTTTTCCAATTCTCTTCCCTCCATCCTGCTGGGGAGCAGTGAGCAAGCAGCTGTGTGGTGCTTAGTTGCCAGTTGGGGTTAAACCATGACAACAACCCCAAAAGTCTCATCTGAGTTTTGTCTTAACCAGGCACCACTGACCACACGCATGTCCGGCCAGGATGCAGAGTCACCTGGGTGCAGCCACACGTCACAGGGTGGTCTGTCCTACACACAACTTGAACAAGCATGGAAGAACCATCATGGATATAAACAGCATGGCCCTGTTTGGACAAGACGCTCCACAAATATCAACACAGAAATTAGGGTGCAAAATGGCCCTTGATGCACTTGGGCAGCGTGAATTATTTTCTGTCTTGGAGGCAAAATCCTCCCCTCAAATCTCTTCGCTGGATAGAGATGTATGCGCTGCAGACCTCAGATATACTGTATACATTCATGCATGTAATCTGCATCTCTGATAATTTACCATTTTACAGATACTGCTCCTGGAACAGAAGCCCTCAGATATCAATTATAATAGGAGAAATAATAATTTGGAGAAATAGCATTAATGTATATGGAACAATCTGTGACCAAAACCAGCAAGATGAAGGATGTGTGTTTAGAAAGTGATTCCAGCAGTCTTCAGAGATAAGGGCACTGGGAATTTGTGAAACTCCCCAGTATATCTCTCACTTCTACCAGCTTTGTTACCCATGTCACAGGCTGCCTTCTTGTCCCCTTCAACCAGCTGCTCACTGCGGAGTCTGCATTGGAGGCAGCACCGTGTCATTACCAAGACGTCAGCTTTCCTGCTGCCTACCTGAATGCCCATGCTTACTTTTCACGAGCAAAACAGACATGTAGAAAAGGTTACATCCACCTCTGGTTTAATATATTCTTGGTTGATAGATGAGTTCTAAGCTTCAGTTTCTGCCAAGACCTTTTCTCACGCAGCCCAGAAAGTGAAAGCAATACAGCCGCAAGACAGGAAATAATGTGTGCAAATGTGACCTGAGGCAGATCGGTAACCATGCAGTTCAGGGTAATTAATTTCTAGCTCTTGCCATATTCAAGTACTAAGTCTGCCTTGGAATTACTTATTTTCATATTAGCAGTACTGGCAACCAACTGTTCCAGTTGATAGCTTATCAGATATGCATTTTTTACCCTCTAGGTTGATTTCGCTTGTAAACAGACCACAAAATGGGTTGTATGGAGGGAAATCTGCACAAGGATAACGCAATCCATTTAATTTTAAAGCATACCTTCATCTCTACCAACCGTAAAACCAAATTTAAAATAAACATATGCTATGAAATGAAAAAGAAGAGCAGCCTACCATGAAAAAAAGGAGAATTTGACATAAGAAAGAAATATGTATAAATATCAGCCAAGAGGTCATGCGAACAAACAGCTTTGAGACAAGTTTGAGGTAGTCATTAAAAAGCGATGAGCTAGGACACAGCTGGTTCCACGGACTTGCATGCAGAGCCATCTGTGTAAAGCTTTGGCAATCCCTCACCTCCACAGAAACAAGGACGCACACCATGCCTGCACATATGTAAGACAGTAGCCCCCCAAGATTTCTGCAATGGAGACGAGCACGAGGGAAGTCAGCTCTGAGAAATCATCTGTGAAGCACCACTGTACCAGCATGACAAACCCGAACGTCGCTTCCTTCCAGAAGGCTGAGGAAAATGACCCAAAAAAAACTCACCCTCCACAGCCGTTGTGTGCCCAAGGCAGAAACTTTACACTTTCTCTTTCCTTTGACCTCCATGAAACTTAGCAAAACAATCAAAGCCAACCATGACCAGACTGTCTGAGTATGTCAAATGGATAAAATATGTCCTGCTAAAAAAACACATTGGAGTGTGGTGGTGATAAAAAAACCCACTACAAATTTCCAATAGTCTTACAGGTAAAACACCACACTGAAAAAACCTGGCTACTAACTCAACAGCCTCTGCTGGAAATATATGATGGCCATAACACTTAGAACAGACAGAATCGTACTGAAAAGGAGGAAAAAAGCAGCCAGTGGCTATTTCCAGTCTGCCTGAAAAGCACACAACACAACCTCCAGCTGTTTAAATTCAGCACCACATCCCTTGTGCTGCCTGATGCAATACCTAGCATAAAAACAGCGCTGCAATACAACAAACAGCCCCCCGGGCAGGGCAGACAGAAGGGATAAAATGCTGCATCAAAACAGCACATGCCCCTTGTAATGCTGCTGGGACTGCAGAGAATAGCTTGCGACAGCAGCCACGATGCCTGCAACGCACTAGAGAGGCAGGATTATTTGAACGAGCACCTTTTCCTCTCAGAAGAAATACCAGCCAAAAGCTTTTGGGCATGGGGGGAGGTTGGAGATAAAAAGAGCAACTCCCTGGGAGAACAGAGACCTTTGTGCCTACTCCCTTTCACAGAAGGAAAAAATTTTTTAAAGGCACAAAAAACCCACCCCTATTCTTTTTATTTGAAAAAGATATATTCCGCGGTAACAAGGACAGCTCATCTCCGTTACAGACAGTCAGAACTTGCAGGATCAGTGCAGTCCATCACACATGACCTTTTCAGCTTCTTGAATTTTTGGCATCCAGGAGCACCGAGACCAGCAGAGGAAGGTGCAGGGAGAGCCCAGTTAACCCCAAGACAGTTGGTGTCTAAGAGAAACTCCTGCCAACGCTTCTGGAAAAGGCAAAGCCAGGAGACAGCCCCACCCTGGAAAGCTGCCATTCCTTCCAATTCAAGGTGTGCTGACAAAGGGCAAGGAGGGTCTGATGAAGGTGTTCTGCTCAGGGCTGGGAACCCAGATGGAAATGAAGCCTGTTGTGAGGGAGCAGCTCAGGGCTGCAGCTGATTGTTAGCAGCACGGACCCCGAACGCCAACAAAGCTCCCACTTGTTAGGAAATCTCTTGGCCTCATACGCAGCACCAAGAAGAAACACTGGATGCCCAGCTTTCCAAAGCAGACAAGGCTTCAAGACTTCCAGAGTTACACCTGAAATTATAACATGAGAGCAGCCATATAGGGTTAGGTCAAATATTCATCCTTCCCATGTCCTAACATTGGCCATAAGCAGAGGCCACAAAGAAGTTAGAACAGGATAAAAACGGATAGTGCTTCCCACAGTTCTCCCTCAACCTTCCAGATCCTGACCGTTAGTGATACTCAGTGGTTTTTCTGTCTTCACAAGTGGACGTGACTGTCCAGTCCAGACCCAAGGGGTTGGTAAGAGTCTGGTCATACCCAATGGCTACCACCAACAGCAGCTCCAGGTACTCTTATCCAAGAGCAAATCTCTGCAGAAATAGAGGAGTCTCAGGGTTGGGAAACTTTGCTGTGCCTTGCCATGGGCAGTCAGAAGTAAAGAGAAACTTCCTCTCCCTTTTATTTGCTCAGATACAGAATTGCCTGAGGAGGTACAGGGCATCTCTTTCCAGGTCACCCAACTCTTCTACGTGTTCCAGATCAGCCCTGTGAGATAAGGGACAGGGAAAGCAAACACCATCTGCAGAGCTCTGCGAGCAGCAGCCAACGGTGACAGACTGCGTCCCTGCACCTCGACGCAGCACCCGCTCACAGCCAGGCTCCAAGTGGAGCACACTCAGTGATTAAAGACTGTGCTGCTGACTATCATCAGAGTTATAACCACTATACCAGGAAGGGACCTCACTGAATGCCTCATTTTTTTTTCTGTCGAGTCATTTCAGCAGTTTACAAGGCACAATCCAGGGGAAAAGGCAGTTAAACCATAAAGCTAATTTGGCTGAGAATACAAGACACTTGCTTTATCCTCACAGAAGGCAGCGAATACTTGCTTTGTTCAGTTTAATTGATAGTAGGTTGTACACACTGCAGATATAAGTGACTTTCACAGAGTTGGCTTAGCACCTAGAACAAAGAAACATCCAAAAGTAGAAAGCTATGCTATTTGTGAAACAGCATCGCCTCCTCTATTTATAATCTGTTATGTCCATACATCAATGAGAAGAGTCCATCAACAAGCAGCCTTAGCGCCAAGTTTCTGCAACTTATTTATTTTTAGTATTTAGTTATGTTCACAATGGTCTCATAACAGCATAATTCCTTAGGATAAAGTGTTAGGGTTTAGGGAAAAGGCCCAAAATCATTTCTGTGTTTGTTTGCCTAACCTATACAGTTGGCCTCCACTGTAACAACTGTCAGAGATTTTGCTGTCCTGTACCACTGCAAATATAGCAGGAGAGAACTCCACTCCCGCACAGTTTTCACTTTTCCAATAAATTAAACATGAAAGGCTATCCATGTACAATGCAGAGTGTTTCACCTGCATCAGCCTCCCACTGCTTGATCTGGAAAAGTTCACATCCTCATCATAAACCTCCCGCCTACAGTAGAGCAAGATATAAAGGAAATTAGTCAGGAACTTCTCAGACTTAAGAACTTAAAGAGGAATACACACAGAGCAGAAACCTAGAAAACTGCAGCCTAGATTGCAGAAACATCGCTAAATTCTGTATGACAAAACCTTTGGTTAAGAGGATGGAAATTCATAGATTTTTCCTTTCTCAAAGTGTGAAACTGATTTCTTACTTTCTAATTATTATGCAGGCACAAAATATTAGTCATGTCATGGGTACAGCATCACTAAATACAAGAAAAGTCCATAACGACCAGTTTAGTCATCACCCAAGAAAAGCAAACAAGCTTAAAACTGAAGCAGAGGAAATTCAGATTATAGACTACAGAGTAAAAGAGGCACACTGAAAGTGGTGCCAAATTAACAAAAAATAAAACCAAAAGGAGAGGCTTTGTAAATGCTCAGAGTGCAAGGAGATTACTGGAAGGGCTGATCCAAAACTGTGCTGCTCGTTCTATCACGAGGAAGGGAGAGACCAGATGCACCAATGGAAGATGTCTAATCAGATGGTCCCAAACAATTATATAGTCTGTGGTTTAACACATACCACAAGTGATAAAGATCATCTTGCTTCTATTCCCATCTGTCCCTGGCTCACTCAAAGAAGCTTCAGAACCACTTTCCAAAGGGAAGTACTGCTGTTCCCAGGCATACAGAAAGCACCAGGTAATAAATCCTGCAGGCTTTGAGCTTACCTCCATGAAGTACTTTGAAATATGTCAGAATTCTTGAAATAGAAACTTTACAACACCAAAGCCTTATGAAGTTATATCTGTAACAGCATTACAGTCAAAGCCAGTCACAGCTGGAAACCATGCGCTCAAGGTAAGTGTGCCTCTTACAGGACACTCCAAAGAAACAGAGAAAATGAGTTACCAGAATTGGCCGTTGTCAAACATTTCTTTTCCAAACGATCATGTCTATACAGATTCTCCTGTAGCTTTTAGTGGCCATATTGTGCTCCACTCCAGTCTTTCACCGTGTATCAGACTACTGGGAAAGAGAGCAGAGAGGAAGCACCAGGATCATCATCCTGTAAAGTTGCCTGCATCAACTCAAGCTGGGTTAGAGCACACAATCAGCTTTATCCAAATGGATTTGCACATGGACAGGGTGCATAAGAGAACAGTTACACTTATGGAAAGGGTCGCCTTTTCTCTTATCTCCGCAAAGTCCCAGGCCACAGGGGATGCAGCCTGTAATCAATTCCCATGCAAGTGGGATATTTGTTCGAGGAGAGTCTTGGTATCATGAACAGAAATTCTGTTTTCCTATTTTGGAGGGAGGCCATCAGCATTAAAGTCAAGCCTTGTTTGTTGTACAGACATCCAACAATCCATCCAGTAAGGGTTTCTCCTTGATTTTTAAAGGACTCCTGTTTCTCTTTCCCCATCTCCTGCATTCTGCATTCCCTCCTCTGCAGCAGTTAGTGTGACCAGGCTATTTGCAATGCTGCATGAACCGTTCCTCCAGCTTTACCATCCTACCTCCTGGCAGACTGAGCTCCCTGACCTGCAACTGAGCCTTCCAATGCTATCAGCTTCACCGGGGTTCCCTCTGCCTCGCTGTCTAATGAGCTTAGAAAAATTCTGAACATCTTGTCATGGGTTCACTTCAACAGATTATTTTTCCTTAACTGAGATGGGCAGGAGGCAGCAGCTCCAGAGCTGCCCTTCCAATGCCGAGGCTGAGCCGTAGACTTCAAAAGCAAGGTTGGGATTGTTCCCCCTCCTCTTCCATTTTTACTGTTCCCTTTGACATTTTGGAGTTCAGAGGGCTCCATACATGGCCAAGAGAAATCATTTCTCACTTGGCCAGCTGAAGGCTCCTAAAGAGAACAACAAATTAACAGTAATGGCTTACAAGTAGTAAACTGGGTTTTGTTCATCTGCAGCCACGCTCTGCCCCCAAGGGACAATTTTTATAAGTACAACGTTGTTATTCAAATGTTTTCCCTCAAATCTAGACTCACCTCTTTATCAGTGGCAGGTACTGTTGTCAAAGTAAATGTAAATAAACCATCACGATAATCCACGGAGCAAAGAGCAGACTGAAAGGCTCAAGATCATCAAGCTATTTACATTTCTGTTGTAAACTGCTTGCACCACAGCTCCAAAGCAGACCTTATGTAATCTATAAGTTTCCTAGTCATCTTCATAAAACTCTAATTTTACACAGCAATAGTGTAAAGTCAGTTAAACACAAGAATGATTTTATGGGTTTCCAGAGAGCTGATATCATTTGGGAACAGTGTACTCCATTTACACATTACGTCAGGGGAAAAAAAAAAACCCAGTCAGATACAAATCACAAAGAAACATAGTGAGTGTTTTATGAGTTCATAAATCTAAGGTATGGATATGCAGGGACTGAAATTTGAATCTTTAAGCACCATAATTTATGGACACAAAAGGATTCATTTTAAATTTACAATATTTAGAATATGAGCAAAACATGCTGCAGCAGAAACAAATATATGATGCACTAAAATAACAAACTAAAAATATTTTATTATTATTGCTCCGTCGCACAAGTTCAAAGGCAGTGGTCTAAGCATGTAACAGTGTGCATCGATAAGAGGTGCTGGGAGAACGGACACATAGCACATATGCAGGACCTAACATGTGCTCTCGTTTGGCTGATCATTACGTAAGTTTCCTTTTCTACTCCCTTTTTTCCTCCATCAAGAAGGATCAGGAAGAACAACTGCACAAGAAAGGATCCTGATTCACAGCTGGTGAAATGCAATGTTATATTCTTCATAACTGTACATTCCTCTGCTGCCTATCCATGCAGGTGCTGCTCAAATGCATAATGGCAGAAGTTTAATCGGTATTCATCCACAGCCAGGAAGCACACAAGTACACAGAGCAGCAGAGATAATGTACTTTAAAAAAAATTTAAAAAGACACAATCTGGAACCATTTTTTTTACCCAAATTTTATATCTGCTCCCCAGCTACATCTCTCTGTTCTGCAGCAAAGCATCTCTGCGCCAGCAGCTGAAAGCTGTGTCAGCCGTGCTTCAATGGGGCAGAAAAGTACCTTCTGCTTAAAGAAACAGGACATAAGAGTAATCTTAACAGGCAAAATTTAACAGTACATTGCCCACCAGCTTCTGGGGTGACGTGTGATTATGCACTTGGAAATGCAGTGAATTATGGTAAAGGCTCAGGTATGACCACATCACACGATTCCCCACGCATGTGCACCTGCACACCCATGCACACAGAGAAGGTGCCACCAGCAGTTTAGTGTCAGTTTAGAGCAGATTCACACTATGGCCAGAATACAGCCCCACTTCGGGCACAAATATGGCAGATCCCTGGTTAAACAGAGCAAAAGCACACACCCAACATGAAGATGTAACAGCCATAGAAAGTTCATAGGAAGTTCTCAGCACATCAGGTGGATGCTTCGGTGCTCTCCTGACTTTGGTTTAAACCCTAACCCAGTTTCAAACTTGAAGACACTGAGAACTTGGAAGACACGTTCAAGGCCACACCAAACAAGCAATCAACCCTGTACATCTCTCACCTTGGCCTTTGCCCCAAGCCCATTTTACTCTTCACAAATGCTAATACTGCCTCATAAACTTACGTTGAGGAGAGATCAGGAACGTGTAATCACAGAATCCATCTTTAGCACTATGCCGCTTGGAGTCAGCAACACCCTCTACCCAGGCATAGCTACAGCTCTTCTGGGTCTGAACTGGGCTCCACAAAAAACATATGGAAACATTCTTCCTATAGATCAACAAGCTGAAGCACAAGGTGCTCTCACAAGCAGATATTATATTCTTTTTGTAATTAAGAAGCAAAGTGGGACACAGATGAGTTCATACTCATCTCTTGCCTCAATGGTATCTCAAGTAGCACTTTCGGCCCTGACTCCCAACTGCTCGCTCTGGTCTTCCAGCACAATAAAGTACAAGTGCAAAGTTGGGTTCAAGTAAAGCACAACGCAGTGTAGACACGTGGCTGTCCTTAGCTGGGACCAATTAGCAAAGGCCCACTAGCTCTGTAATGATCAGGGCTGTGCCACAACTGGTAATCCTCCCTTGAAATAGAAAAGCAGAGATATGATCTGGATAGTTCCAGCTGTTTCCCCTCCTATTGTCCATCCTTCCATCTTTCTCCCACACAGACATCCACATTGCTACTATTTTTGCTCATTTTTAAGAGGTCATTCACATTTTCCTTACTATCACTTTCATTGCAATGCCTAATTAATAATACTTAGTAATAGCAGCCTTTATAGAAGCAAGCTTTCCATCAGTAGACCAAACTTCAAATGGCAGTCTGCATCAGCCCTTGTTTAGAGATGAGAAAACAGATCCAGGAGAGTAAAATAACTCATGCACCATCCAGAAACTAATAGCAAGACTAGATAGAGAAACCTGGCATTCCCAGTGCCCCACATACTGTGTTCTCAGGCTGCTCTCCCAGCAAAGTAGCACCTTGCTTTCTGTTCTCACCAATCAGACTAATCATCAGGACACAATAAAGACCTTTCTCTGCAAGTCAAACCTCTCCCAGTCACTGGTGTGGTATGCTCTGGCCCAGGCCTTCATTAAGTTTGAAAAAAGCAATTCATATAAGAAGTTTAAGAGCTAGTTTAGGACTAAAAAAAGATTTAATATGGAGCCAATGCTAAAATAAACTACAGCTGGGATCTTAAGTCTAAGAGAAAAAAAAATATCAAAAATAAGCTTAAGGTGAAAGAAAGCATACCTATATATTACAAATACCAATATATACAGTTATAAATACAATATATTTTAGCATTTGCCCAATGAAGTAGGGCATCAAATATTAACAATCACCCTTACTATTTCGAGTGCAATCTTGCTTTCAGGAGAAACATGTTACAGAAATTTTGTGCAGCACATTCAAAACTACTGTAGTTAAAATAAATTACATGTTTGGATTCAACTATCAGACCCTGATGAGTCATACCCCTCATTTGGCATTTATTTAGAAAAAAAAAACTTGGAAGCCTGTAGCACTACAAAGAAAATTCAAAGGGAGGGTGAATTTAAGCACTTGGGAAAAAAAAAAAAAAGAGAGGTGCATTAATCAGCAGGTTCAGCCTCCCAACAGCAGGAAAAAAATTTATTGCTTGTCTCGGGCATCCTTCAATCTGACCTGCAAAGCAAGCAAATTTAAAGTAACATCCAGTACCTTACTGAGACTCACAGGCTGCGAGCCAAAACAGTCTCCATTATTTGCATTTCCCACACACATATAGACAAGTGTCTTAACCACATCAAGGTCATTCCATACCAAGACCATTAAATTAATTTTTCCTCTAAAATGAGGCCTCATTATCAAGACTAATTAAAGGATGACAAAACCTTCTGAACAGTTCCAATCCTCGGCAAAGGCTTATTCACAACTAGAGCGTTCTTTAGAAATTAAGTTGATTAAAATTATTAAAAGCTATTTTAGTCTCCATGTTAAAGGTCTCCAGACTATCAACACTACAACTGTACAAAATTGCTATGATACATGATTCTTCTATTTGCACTTTCACTGCATGCTTTTTATTGATCTTCTGGACTCCCTATTTTTGGCAATTATCCATCGATGTTTGGAAATCCCAGTATATTGGAAAAAGGCATGACGTGATGCTCCACTTTATCCCAGGAACACTGGTTCCACAGGAGCAGACCGTGCCACTTACAGGAGCTTATTCCTGCCATTAGCATTTTAGATTTCTGGTTCAGGTACAATGTCAAAAACTTGTTGAATTGTTCTAGAACCGAGAACCAGCTTATTTCTTAGTGGCTCGTACAGTTAGTGTTACCTAGACAGCACCAGACACACAAGCAATGCTTTGTGAACTCATCCAAGATCTGAATCGCCATTCCAAAGTGCCCGATAAAGTTAGCAGAGGAGCGCACATAATGGAAAGAATATGAAAAGACTTGCTCTCCTCTCCAGAGATACCTCTGTGGGTCTTAGACCTCAGGAAGAAGCTTCTGATATCCTATTTGCAGTCTCTATGTGGACTAGAAACCGTTCCCCTTCCTCCTCTTATCCATGGCTTCACATACAGAAGCGTCCCATGAGCTTCTCCTCCTCCTCACCTCCCTTCCACCCATTACACACCACGCAGAGATTTGCATTGTCTGTTTGAAGTGAGATTGAGAGCTCTAGACTGTAAAATCATTTTACAGATGCAAAAAGCTAAGAAACCTATTACTTAGGTAAGCACTCAGGGCTTTGACTTTTTTTTCTTTTCAGAGCAAGAATGGATTATTATGCAAGTGAGAAGTTTCTTCTGGTGTCATTGCAATTAGAAAACCTACAAAATCCCATTTGCCTGAGCACTGCAAATGCGAATCATCAGCTCTCTCCTAGCTCAGTCATCTCGCTCAGTCTTTGCCACAAGCCCCATGCCCCAGAGAAGCTCCATCTCTACCTTCTGCCAAGGCTATGCTCACCACCCTGAGCTTCCTCATTTTTAGCTTTACTCACACAGGCAGAACTCAGTCCCCAGGCTGCTGCCATCAGTCCTCTCAGTCTAATTTAGTTAGCCTTGCTGTACACGTCCCCAGGCCTGGAACAGCAACCTCCTACCATTTCCACCATCACGTGTAGGGTGAAATGGCTTCATCCATTCAGACTGAACCAGGAAGGGCTATCACGTCCATCTGCTTTTAACCAGGTCTTTGAGAGGTGACTACTATTAATGCCTTCTTCCTGCAGACCAGGAGTTACTGCCAGCAGGACTATTGCTTATTGCTTCTCAGCAGGAAACACACGTGAAACATCCACGTAGCTCACAAGTGTTTCCATGCTATGCACATAGGGAAGCTGAAAGCAGCTGAAAATCTTGCACAACCACTGATAATAAAAGATTTCATGCTGCATTTTTCAGACTCATGCCAAGGGGATGGATGTAGTCCGTTTTCCATCATTAGATGCTCCCATTGCCTGATCAAGAACCACGGGATAAATCAATTTAATACTTAGAAATGATAGTTTTCACAAGAAATTGCATCAACAGAGTAATAGCAATTTTTGTACTAAACCTGCCAGTGAACAGGGGAAAATGCTGGAGAAAGGAAGCTAATCCAGAGAGCAGGTACAGGGATATTAAAGAACAGCATGCCCAGACCTTTTTAAGGCACATATACTCTTGGTGACTATTTGGAAAAAAGTGCAAAGCTTCTAAAAAGCTATTTTTTCACTTGTTCTCCATGACAGGATGTGGTTACAAGAATGAAAAGAGACTTAGGGCTCTGAAGAAGCTATCTGACTCTGGACCACCTTTTAGCATGTGGAAATTAAATTGTTAAATTTGCCACCCAGAATATTCTTCATACAACGCACATTGCTAGAAAGGCTCCTTCATCTTTTTCTTTTCTTATGCTCTGCTGGGTTTCTCCCAACCTCACATAAACCTTTCTCTCTGCCTGTCCCTAGGCTTTAATTCTTTTGATGAACTTCTGTCTCTTTGCCTAACACTGACCTGTCTTTCTTCCTTGGAGAAAAACATCCCAATAGAGGTAAAAAAATAAAGAAAAAAGAAAGGATAGTAACGGGTTGTCACTGTATTTACCCTTTTCTCCATACTCTACATCAAAGCACCACCCAAAATTCAAGTCATCAATCATTTCTCCATTATTGCAAAACACATTATAATCCAACTCATATGCTTTGGCAATTTTAAGATTAAAATTACACTGTCGAGACATTTTTATAGCTTTACATTTATTATTTTTTTTACTCGTGTTTTAATACCCTCTCACTAGGCTTGAAAAGCAAACGTCTTTCCCTATTGATTCTGTTCTTTCCCTTTGGCAAACATTGATTTATCTCCCCCCCACCCCGTTCCAAATAAATTAAAAATTAACATGTCTGTTGTGTCCCATGACAACAGTTTCTCAGTATTAATTGCAGTCCCCCTCACAGCCTGCCAAAAACCTCATCGTTCATGACTCAGCACTATAAAGGGTGACTAAGCACCCTTCACAAAGCTACTTTTACTACAAAGACTGAACAAACCAACCATCTGAGAGGGTACCATAAGAAGTATTAGCTAGTGTTTGCTTCAGTTAAAAATCTGATTGTCTAAAGGACAAAGAAGTCTTTTTAAAAACCTATGTGAGGTCCCAAAAAACGGCAATACAACTTAGGAAAGCAATACAGCATCTGGTTTGCCAAGCCTTACTTGAGACTGTTCCATGATCCTAAACATTAAGACTGATCTTAATCATGTTCTTAAGCATACAGGAGTGTCACACCGATCTCGCCTGTTGTATGTGGAACAGAGGCAATACATTGAACAGAAGTGTGTACATATTCGTGTACGTACATAATCATGCTAGGGTCAAGTCCCCACCTCTAAAGTGATTGCAGCCAGCCAGCGCTTTGGTCATCTGACTAAACCCCAGGGCATCATAAGAAAATGATCCCATGATACTGGCCCTTGCTGTGGTTGCCCAGCAGAAACAGAAGACTTTGGACAAGAAGGAAAGGTCAAACTGAAAGTCCTAGACAACTTCTCCCATCATCCACTGGTTTGCCACCATTCATTTTCTACCTTTGTTAAACAACTTGCTTTCTAGTTATGTAGGGATCTGCAGTACTTTGGCATTGCGGAAATATAGCCTACAAGTGAGGAAGGTGATTACATTGTATGGGTATTTCCGAAGACTGAAAAGACAGCAGAAATTCCCTACAAAAAAAAAGCAAGGTATTGTTTTGTCATCAGTTGACTACAACCTTTTGGACACCCAAGGAATCCAGGCAGATAAAATATGGAAGAAAAGAAAAAGGACATTAATGACAAGCAAGAAAGGGTCTCTCCAAAGTATCTTGAGAGGTAAAGGATGCTCTTCACCACATACGACAGCAAAGGAAATCCCTTAAAAGAGGCTAACAGTGCAGCTCTTGAAAAGAGTAATTATATCCTGAATATCTGAAGAGATTCCCCATGGAAGTCAGAGTGGGGGAGATCACAGCCAACAGAGCGGGTGTGAACTCACCACGAGCAACCATCAGAGGTTGTCTCCTTCAGAAGCATTCATACAGGCAGGCGGCAACTGTTGAAAATAAAACCAGCACGCTGGGGTTTACACAGGTACACAGACAGGCTAAGTCAAGTGCAGGGCAATGCAGTGTAGGAGAGGAGCTAGAAGACTGCTAGGAAGAAGAAGAAAAAAAGAAAAAAAAAGAGTTAAGAATATGATAACAAACTTCCTAGAGAGGGAGTTCCTCTTGTTCCAAAGCAGATTGCTTACTATGACCTAAGGCACCAGATAACTGTTTAAAAATAAGCTGTGTGCAGACACAGGGCCGTTCTGACAGCGATGCCAATACAACACACTCTCACTCAATGCGAGGTGCTAAAGCTGTCCCACCACACACACAATCATTAGATAGTCACCAGGACAATGGGAGACAGTGAGCATTGCTGCACGAGGGGCTGCACTGGCAAGTGGGGAAAAGCCTGAGCTTTAGACACAAGCTGGGCTGGACTGGTATGGACTACGATGCAGGTTAGGTTCCTCACCGTGCAGCAGTGCCAAGACCTCAGTACTTCTGGCCCTGCCAGTAGGAAAGCAGAAACCAAGAGCCAAAAGGAGTTTCTTCCTCACTGCTATCTCCACAGTTAGGCAGGAGCTGGGCTGGGATTTTAAAGTGCTAAATTCTGTAGTTGAGTGCCTAATGCAGCATTTTGATGCCCAAATCTCTTCACAGTTCTAGGTGTTTAGGGGACACCAACTCCATGTACTGCCAGGTTAGAGTTAAAGCCCACAGAGATCACAGCATGTGTCCATCAATCGCTTTTAGATACAGGGATGAACTTTATCTGTTGCAACCTCAAACGGCCCAAATCCTGTTAGAAATGCCACAGAGACACACTCACTCTATCTACAGTCTCCCTCCAACTGCCTGTGGCTTGGGTCAATGTGGGAAACAGATCTCATCCACCTGCGATTATCTGTAACCATGTAAAAAGTACCCTTCCCACCTGGCTAAGCACAAAGCAATGTTAATTTAGGCCAAAAAAAAAAAAAGTGTGTTTTCACTGGTCACTGCATGAAACAATTTCTTTATCTTGAATAAATATGTTGCCAGACTGCCAAAGCATGTCTGCCAAGGAGCCCGGAATCCTTTCAGAAGATATTAGACAGGCACTCCAAGATGTTTGTACAACACTTCACACTGTCTTGAGGTAAGAGACTTAAAGCCGATACTAATGCTTTTCATATGATGAACAGAAAAAGAAAAAAACACACAAAACACAAATGGCTGGAGGGAATAAAAACAGCGCCAGCATCACTGGCCACTAGCTCGCCTGCTGTTAAGGAAGACATACTCCCACATTTTGTGCTGCACTTTATCTTTCCCTGGTATTTCAGACCATTTCACTCCCTGAGGCAGCTAGGATTTTGAGATGTTTTACATCAGTATTTTTAGATTTTAGTTTTTATTTCTTAGCTGCTCTTTCACCAAAGCCAATATGCTTTTCATCACCCACAGCAGCTCAGCTAGCAAATTCTTCATGTAAGTAACCACTGACAGGTATCACTGAAAAACCAAGGAAGAAAACAAAGGTACGTGGAAAAAGATGTTCCTCGTAAGACAATGTGGCAGGTTTTACATAGACTGTCAGTCCACGGGACAAAGTACCACTTTTTTAGATGAAAGTCCGCTGCCTTTTCAACCACCTTTCAACAAGCACATCCTTAACTCTGAGTGGTCACACTGAGAGTTGAAGTGCTGAAATGAAAGGACTGCACAAGGAACAAGGACATTCAAGCAGAAGTTTGGAAAGATGAGCAGAGTAGCCATGGTGAAAAGTAACAGCAAAGCCTGAGATGAGCTGGGTCTTGAGTCCCCTGACACATACATTGTCCAAGAAATGCCCACTTTGGTATTCCTCTGCATTGACTGCAAAGACCACATCATTGTCCTCTAAATTACACCAGGTTGGTTTGGAGCTTTATGTGAAAGCACAATCTTTGTGCATGTGTGTGCGTCTTTCTGCCTCTCTGCCACTATTCACATGCAAACTTATTGTTAATGGCAATCCACTTGGACAGAGGTCTTCAAGGTTACTAACTGCCCCAAATTTCATGGAAAATAGACAATCCAGAAGAGGGAAAAAAAGGTGTTATGGTGAATAGAGAGGGTAAGACGTAAGTGTGAGCTCAGCCCTTATTAATCATCAAGAAACCTTCATGGGAAAGACTTGTTTTGAGTGACCTAATTGCAGAAAAAAGATCTCTCAAACTTTGCAGTTAGAGATGAGAAATTCCACCTCTTATTCACTTTTTATGCTGCTACAAGTCCTCCAGAGCTCATACACAGTTATAAACTCAGTTAAAGCTCTTCATATGACCAAAATATTCTCTCCCCAACTCATCCCCACTTTTTGTGAATTCTCTGATGTCTTATAAAGCTCTACCTTGCTACTGTAGCTCTAGAATAATTTAGTTAAAAAGCCAATCAACCATGAGACACAAAGCCATAGGAAACGAGTTTTCATTAGTTCTGCTAGTCACAAAAGTACTTGTTTATTATTACAGAAGCAGCTGGAATATATTTGGTTTCTGCACAATGTCTCTCAAATTTTATTCTCAAAACCAAGAACAGCTGGGACATAAGATTACTGACAGTTGCCTGTAACATTATTAAAAAAAGGATAGCATCACAAGATAAAGCCCCAATCTGTCGAGGAAGAGCACACTAGAGTAAGGCAAGAAGTCTGCCAAAAAGCAGGCTGTATTTTTGCAATCTTTATTTCTTTTTCTAGATTGCCAGTAAAGACATGTTAATGAAAGCAGGCAGGTGACGAGCGCCAGGGGCATGCTGTCAACAACAGACAAATCCAGAGGAATCTAACAGCAGAGCAAGGAAAACACTGTGAGAAAACGTCCCAAGTTATCACTCACATCTTAAAAGTGAACTCCCTTTAACCCAGCTCTCCACAATGTGGATGTTAAATGGTTGAGCTTTGCATGCAAGACTACCTGTCTACACTCTGCTATCCATATTTGAAGCAGTCTGCTCTGCAGTGCAGCATAATACAACGAGATAAAGAGCTTTCCAACCCCCTCCCATAAGCCTGATGCATCAGCAGTTTAACCAGGGCAGAGGACAAGTAGTACCAAAAAACTTTATTACCAGACAGTCAAAAACTAGTTCTGCAAGAACAAGCAATGTCAATATAGAAAATAGCTCATCAAGGGCCAGAGACAGCCTGCATGGCTGAATAGTCTCCTCGGAGAGGAGGATGATCCACTGCAAAGCCACCAGTCAGGACTTGCTTAACACCTTGCTCCAACACAGATCTCTGCAGAGCACGGAACAAGTCATCTCAGCACATAGTCTTGCATTAGATGCAGACATCTAACTCCCTTTCCAGTCAACTAAAATGAAGGGCTTGAGTACTTCAGAAGTTCTCTATATATTCAGATCCTCGTCTGTGAAAGGGTCAGGTAATAAGGAGAGACTGCAGAAAAGACCAAGACATTCAGACTGACAGCAATAGGTGGCTGGGGCTCACTCTGCACTTGGGGCTAGAAGGTTTGGTGGAAGGGCTTTCCTAGCTTCTCTAGCAATGCAGACAAAGCTAACAATGGGAGAACCTCTGGAGCAGATAACCTAAAATAAAGCAAGAGACACCGCTTAATGCTTACGTACATAAGCAACTTCACAAGGAAGAAAGTTATTTTGCTGTTTCACTAGGGAAGATGTGAATTTCTCAATTTGGACATCTACCACATTCCATCTTCAGGGAGATGATGCTTCTTGCAGTGGAAACTAGCCATGTAAGAGACAAGGGATTATTACAGCTGAGATTCCGCCCTCCCACCCCCCCAAGAATCTAAAGGTATGTCATAGTCTGAGGCGGCTACAAAAGGCTGAAAAGAGCCTGGTCTAAAGGGAACCACTTAACAGGGATGAAATCTGTCAGGTAATATCATTGCTGTCATGTACAGTAATAACCAACATGATGAGGACAAAATAGCTGACTGCTACTCAGCCAAACCAGCTTCACCAAGACACCACTAGCAAGGAAATCATAGAATATATAGGAGGGGACCCATTAGGATCATCTAGTCCAACTCCCTGCTCCTCACAGGACTACCTAAAACTAAACTATATGACTAAGTGTCATCCAGACACTCCTTGAACTCTTGACAGGCTTGGTGCTGTGACCACTTCCCTGGGAAGCCTGTTCCGGTGACCAACCACACTCTCAGTGAAGTCCTAATGTCCAATCTGAACCTGCCCTGACACAGTTTCATTCCATTTCCTCATGTCCTATCGCTGGTCACCAGAGAGGAGAGATCACCATCTCTCACTGGTCATATTGGGCCAGCTGTTGACCAACACCCCCAAGTCCTTTTCTGCCAGGCAGCTTTCCAGCCACTCTTCCCCAAGCCTGTAGTGTTGCCTGGGGTTGTTGTGACCAAAGTGCAGGACTGGGCACTGAGCCTTGTTGAACCTCATACAGTTGGCCTCGGCCCATTGATCCGGCCTGTCCAGGTCCCTCTGTAGAGCCTTCCTACACTCAAGCAGATCGACACTCCCACGCAACTTGGTGTGATCTGCAAACATACTGAGGGTGCACTCAATCCCCTCGTCCAGATCATTGATAAAGAGAACTGGCCCCAGTACTGAGCCCTGGGGAACCCCACTGGTGACTGGCTGTCGTCTCACTGATGGTGGCATCAGGCTGGTTCTTCCAGCTTTGTGCCCCACTGAACACAGCTTTCTAGGAGCTTGTAGAAATGACCTTCACATCTTTCATCCCATTGTCAAGCTGTATTTCTGTTTCTTGCTTCTGAATCTTACCTCTGATAGCAATGACTCAGTTTGCTTTTATTGGGCAAGTCAGTTGTGCCCAGCTTTACCTGTCTACAAAGTCACAAGCCAGACAGAGAGCTCCACAGCACATGTCCCACCTTAGAATGGATGGGGAGACAAGCAATCAGAGAGCAAAGAAAGTGGCATCAGTGAGCAGGGGAGTATTACAGCTGAGCGCACATGCAGGTGGTGGGAATGTGGAGGGACACATACCATAGCTTATCAGAGCTTCACCTTCTCTCCTCAGCCACAGAAAATAGGCAGAAGCACTGATATGTTTGTTGTGTGGTGGGATTTGGGGAGATTGTTTAAGAAAAGTGAGGCCACCACATAATATCTTGGTAGTATTGCCTGAACTTAAACAGCCTAGGAAAAAAGTGTTTATTCTTATTACGACTGGGAAGTACAGGCTACTATTCATCTTCATCCAACAGAAGCCAATAGTCATGGTGCTTAAGTAGGAGGGCTGTTCTTCATGCTGTTTTCTTCTCTGAAGAGGAGTGTTGTTTTTCTCTGCCAAAATAGTAGACTAATGAATGATTTTTACAGGACTATCCTACAGGAAGAAAAAGCAGTAGGGAAAGGAAATGCCCTGGACGATAAACATCTACAGCTCTCCTAAAAACCCAGATGGCATTGTGTCCAGGGAGTTCCAACATCCCATACCTACAAATGAACTTTCTATTCCTATGTCACATGAGGCAGAGGAAGCTATTGCTTCCCTTTTACAGATGAGAAATGAAGCAGTGACTTATTCCTAGAGGGACTGGTGAGAGCTCATACCTGAAATGCATTTTGCTGCAGGGCAGTCTGGCAGGACTATGAAGAGCAGGGAAAAAATAAAGCCATCACTTTGAAAAATCCACTGAGCTCACAAGAGTGGCATGGAATAGCTCAGCAAGCCTGAGGACAGCAGGCAGAACAAGGCAGACCTGAAGAGAGAACTAGGAGGGACAGTAGTTGGGACTGGGAGCAGAAAAAAAACAGCCTTACAGATCCAGATTTTTGGACTTTTGCAGAACAGAACTGGTTTTGCACAGAACTTAGGGCATCTCCTGCTCCGTCTATCCACAATCTACAGAAAAAAGGATTGGCCAAATATTCCTACCACTGAGTCATTCCTTCTACTACTAGTCACAGCTCTTGCCTCACCAAGGAAGGTTCAAGCATCAGAAATTAAGGCTAGAAGCTTCCCTTTAGCTCATCTTAAGACAGGAAAAAGATTCTGGACAGTAAAGCAGGGATTCTTTTTATTGTCAATAAGCCACATACCCTCCATTTGGGCAATAAAAAAAATACCTCCAGTTATGCCCTGCCCAAACTACTTTTGTAGCTTGTGACCAGACCTTTATCCTTACTGAACAGAAAACACGATACCTACATAGCCCCTCTAATAAAGTTAAAGCACGATAAATACAAAGGATCTGCTCGACAAATACAGAGTTTGCAGGTGGTATGAGCAGCAGGAATCACGTGAGCCGAGGCATCAGGCCTTGAAGATAACCTTTAGTGGTCTAAAGTCACCAAAGCCTCGTGGCTGCCAGCGCGGTCTGCCTCCCTTGCTCTTGAGCCAGCTGCCTCACCCAAAGCGCTCCCAGCTTCCAGATCCAAGTTACACAGAGCAAAGTTACCAAACAAAAAACAGTCCGTCAAAGCACGTTGCCTCTCCTTTGGTTCAGCGTTCCCTTGCTTCAGAGAAGGCCAACAAGATTGCAGTTAAATTCTGTGTCTTTCAGACAAAGAGGAAACTTAATTGCAGTCTTCAGGAGACTGAATTTCTATTGAATGAGATAATGAAGCATAACCAATTGCATTTCGATGCCAGGGCTCAGAAGGCAATTTGCTAAGAAGCAGAGGTGTGGAGCAATCTCCTCAGCGGAGTGATTCACTGAAACACAGCGACTGGCAGACAATCAGCCCCAGACAGAAGAGTTTCACGGATGACAGTAAGAGGAGTTGTAAAAGGCTCCAGCTCAGGTAAACTGGGAAAGATGTATCACCACTGACCAGCTAATTATTACTAGAATATACTAGCAATATTACTAGCAATATACATGGTCTAGGACCTTCCCTATGAATGCTGAAGCAAAAATATTTACTGTTAACATAAAACCACTGAATTAGTCATGCCGTATCTAAGTACCCCCCTGCTGTCAGCAGGGCCTGGATTCAACAAGACAAGAGGCTGCTCAGGACAGAAACGTATAACTCTAGCCCTGAATAAATGGATTTTTAAAACGCTTACTAAATCACTACACAATAACTAGTGCTATATCACAGGAAGCCTCGTTTCTACTGCTAGAAGAGATCAGCTGAACAGCTTTATTTTTCAATGTATTTTTGGAATGTGCTTCTATGAGCTTAAATGATGGTGTTGAGTCATAAGCTCTGGGATTCATCTATTCAGCCCATGCTCAGGTATCTGGAATGCAAAAGGCTGGGAAAGAGAGATATGAGCTTTTGGTTCTTTACCAACTCAGTATGTCCTATATTCCACTAAGTATTTCCTTCCTCCAAAAGCAACTTACAGAGTAACTTCAGCAATCTATAGAGATACCTCTTTATCTTATGCATTACTGCACAAACACCTGACACACTGGAAAACCCAATCTGCGCTCTGCAAAGATATCTGATCTCCCACAGGAAACCAATTCTTTTATCATTGGTGAAGGAAATACAGTTCTTCATTCAAAGTCAACTCTGAGTCATGAGAATTCAGTGGCTCAGTCACTCAGGATCACATGCCCACTTAAATACCAGATGAGCTAAATGCTTGGGAACAAAATCCAGAGCAGAACCAGTACTGAAACTTCTACAAGCTTGTAAAGAACCAGTCAACCTACCACCTAGATGAAATGGCTGTCACTTCAAGAATGCCCACCACATTTAGGTTCACTGACACACCCCACCCTGCTCCCCCCCCCGCCTCGCCCCCCTCAAAAAAAAGCATTCCTTGGCTGAAAGTAGAATTGACTACAGGAAAATAATTCATTCTTCTAAATGACTGTAGATAGTGCTGGGTCATGTACCCTTCTCAAAATAGCAGAGTGGGAAGAGGAACGGAAAGGAAGATCTGACTACATTTTCTGTCCTCTGTACCGATTATTTTTTTCCAAACATTTGTACAAGACAGAATTTGACAGAGCAAAGTCTCAGCCAGGAACTCCTCAGACTGACATGATGTGGAGAAAATTTTAAATCAGGGAAGAAATTGTACAGCCTTGGTCTCAGCTGTGAGACCTCAAACATAACGTCCATCACCCAGTAAAGACACATAAAAAGGAATCTCAGTTAGTGAGTGTCAGGAAGAAAGGGCTTGGGATTTATAGCAAAAGCCAATTAAACAGTTCCCATCTCAACCACCTGAGCATCTGAGACTGCAGCCAGGGAAGAGTGTCTAACCACATCCCCCTTAGACAAAATGCATGAAGCAAAAATTCGATTACTCTAACTACACGGTTCTAACAGGAAAGGGGTCTCAAATCAATGCTCCCAGATGCTGGTAACTCTAGATGAAGATGTACAGGAATTCACAGTTCATTCCTAACCAATTAAACAGCTGAATCAAGACCTTAAACCAAGAACTACATATCCTCAATACTCCTGGGTTCTGGGGAGTTTGTTATAGATCTTGGCTGGTTTAGCTGTACAGATTTAGTACAGAGTAGCTACGCAGAGCAAGAGACAGATAAAGACCACACAGTGCTGCCATTAGCAAGTTCCCAAGCAATTCAGCTCCTCCGCTCTTTTTAGACAGTGCTGTTTTCCAGACAGAACAGAGTTTCTGGACAGCATTATTTTACATGTCACAAAGTTTTGGGGTTTTTTTTGGTGGGTTTTGCTTTTGTGTTTTTTTTAATGAATTAGAAAAACAGAACTTACTGTCACCGATACTTTGCACACCACAAGGGGTAACTAACATCTCAGGCTGTGCAGTGCCACACGCTTGCAGTAACATTTGCGGAGGACAGAAACGTGCCAGATTCCAGTGTCACAAGTGAAAAGTGACATTAACAAGGATTGAGGGCTTGTATCTTTGCATCCATGTCTCACCCACAAGCAATGCAAATACTTAACATGCTGCTGCCTTGGCACAAAAGCCTACCTTTGCCCTGCAAGTGGCCATGGGCCAAAGTCAGCTTTCACAGGCCCTCCAGCACTGGCAGAAGCGTGCTTCCACTGAAATCAATGGGAATTTCCTCGCGGAGCTAATGAGAATAGACCCTGGCCAACACCAGTCCCATCTGTACTGAGTATAATCCATCATTCTAACAAAGTAGAAAATTCATTGATACACAAAACAAATGAATATTCAGCACAGCTATACATGATACTGAGTCCAGTAGAATTATCAGCTATATAACACTCACAAGCAGAGAAAACAGCATTCTTGCAGGTCTATACTGAATCTGAACAGGCAAATGGCACATTATTTAATTCCCAGTCTCTGAGCCACCCAGTCCCTTAATGGATGTTTATGCATTTTTTCATTTCTCAAAGATCTCAGCTATTGTTTATCTGTCATCCCCATCTGCTAAAACACTAGCCTGCTTCCCCCAGCTTTGACTGAGAGCATCGCAACTTCTAATATCCCTTCTCAGAGCCCATTTTCTACTGGATGGCTCACTCCCCAGCATAATCATTTTACAGGCAACCGAAGCATGATTTAATCTGTCAGGTCCCTTAATATATCTTAAGAAATCTCTGCATTCCCAGAGCATCAAAAATCTTAAACTGTTGATTGCCGAGAATATTTGCAATAGGCAAAAGATGAGTATATTTGCTTTGTTCCCTGTACTCTTTCCCAAGGCATCCTCTTTTGGCCACAGAGACAGACTGTTGTGTTAAATGGAAAATGAGACCTGTGTGGAAGTATTTTTGTTCTGCGACAGAACTGAAATGAAAAGCAACACATACATGTTCACTTATATTACTAGCCTCCTGCAATGACCAGGTGCATCCTCTGTTTTATCCTTTCAATCTGTTCATGGATGCTGTATTTTCAACATATCAAAGTAATCAAGACACAACCTAAATGATAATTGAAGATTACACAAGGCAAGCATCAGAAAATAGCATTAAAGCTGTAAGCCTGCCCAAACCAATTATTTGTTTGTCCTTCCGGTGAAATTAATATACCAGTCCATCAACAGTAGAGGGGGAATATCAGCATGATTATTCCCTTTCTCCATTTTCAAATTTTCTTTCCCTAGACAGGTTAGTGAAAAGCAAAGTCAAATCTGTCCAAAGATCTCTAGGAAATCTCCTCTATAAGATAGGCCATGCAATACTTGTCAACTCCCACCGTTTCACAGCCAGTAACTGCTTCAGCAAGAAATTCTCAGTCATGCAACATCATCGTTTCATCCTGGCTGAGTTCCCTTCACTGTCCTTATCTCCAACTGCTGAACCTGCCTCACCTTTTCAGAATCTATTTATATCAAATGCCAGCAAGGTAGCGGGGACTGTCAGCTCCCACCTGAGTGGGACACAGCTCTGCAGAGACAGAGGACATGATTTTAGCAATATGAAAGGAAAAAAAGCTTTCTTCTCCCTGAAAAAAAAAAAAAAAAAGGGGGCAGCAAGAAAGTCTTCATATTAATGGGTAAATGAAAGCAAGGCATAGTTGTTTATGCTCAAGGGAACGATACACCCAGGGAATACTTTTGCTAACAGCACTGCAAGGAAGCTTTAAGATGGTGAGTGCACTGCAGCAAGCCTGCATACAGACAGCATGGGCCCAGGCCAGACCAAGCCTTTTTATTCCTCTTATCAGTGAATATTAAAGGAAGGATGAGCAATACACAGACTCAAAGCATCTAGTTAAGAAAAAAAAGAAGAAAACAGCTAAATCAGCCAAGGGGATTGTTTTTCCCCAACATGCCAAAGGGGAAGCTATGTTAATACTTCCAATAACCTGAAGGCACAGGAGACAGCAGTACCCACACAAACTCTCCCCTCAGGTTTGTGCCAGGCCAACAGTTTCCCTTAGAGAATGCCCTGACTCAGTTTTCCTTCTGATATTGTCTATTTAAGGAACAGAAAACCAGGAAAGCCTCCCAAACTGACTCTAGCAGCCAGAGCAGGCCCCTTGCTCTGAACAGCATGATCCCCACCAGTGCCTCTCCCCACGTTTGGCAGACTACTCCCCCTGCCACCCCACAGTGCTCCCATCACTTCCCACGCTCGGGCTCCAGACACAGAAGTGAGCTGTCATCCACTTGGTTTTACCCAAACGACAGTCTTACTCCCTCCTAGGTCTCCCACCCGAGCTACACCCCTTGCTGAAGTACCCCAGAAAATCCTGGCAGGACCCCTTGCTGCCCGCTTGCACACACAGCCAGTACGACAGTAACGTTTTCTTCTCAGCTGTATTGTCCATTTACAAAACTGTTGCTTGATAAACATAGTTAAACAAGAACTTAAAGTGCACTTATATTTTGGCCTGCGGTGTCCAGTGAATTGAGATGATAAGTCATCTATTATGCTTAGCGACGGCATCTTAGCGATGTCCTTATCCTAGCGATGACATTCAAAAGACATTAAAAAACAGTCCAACATAAGAATGTAAATACCAAAAATCTAATTCTGCTTTACAACAGCTTTGCCTGGATAAAAACAAATCTCACAAGTACGAGACTGACCCCAAGGCAGCAGAGAACATAAATGCTCCTCGTGCTACATTAGGATCATCTTTCATGGACACTCCTGTCTGATGGCTTATTCCCACAGCAGGAATGCTCCTATGGGAAGACCAGCAAGTCAAACCCTCTCAAGGGACGCAAGAAAACAAGATCCCCACATGGGACATTTCAACATCAGAGCAAAGAGTACAAATACCTAACAGCTACTGTGCCAGCACGTCAAACGCGCTGTTCCAGCCAGGAAGACTGTCCTCTGTGAATCATCCATCTGCAAAACATACTTTGTCCCACTCAAGCCACACTATGCAATTTTGAAGTGGCTGATGGAGAACCAAACTTCAGCCAAGGAGCTGGTGAAAACCCACGGAGGAGACAGACCCAGATCCTGGGCAGCAAGAAGTAACAGGCAGGTGTGTGGTGCACACCACAGCGTTTTGTTAATTCAAGAGTCACTGATGAACTCTAAATCAGCAAAAAACCAACCTGCTCCCAACAGCTTTACTGTACAGCATGGACCAGGAAAACCACTGTGCGTCTGTGCACACCCTGCCTCACCTTGCAGATCTGGCACCATCAGCAGCAGGAGCTCAGCTCTCTTCCACCACATTGCAGCTCCGTTACTACATCTGAGCTCAGCATTCAAGAATATTTAAACTGCTCTCAGATCCAGCACTGACATGACACCAGGAAGTTTTATCAGGAAAGAGTTTTGATGCATGGTCTGCTCAGTCATTAGGGGATTTCAATTTTTTATTTTTTTTTTTTTCTATTTTAACCAAGCAGTAACAGTTTAATCTTAAAATTTAAAACCAAGTAGCTTTACCTCTCGAGGAAAAAGATATGAAAGACCTCACTGAGGGCACCGTTCCTTAGGGAATCATTCAATACATGTACTAATATTTCCCCCCTCCTTCCCTGCTGTCCAACAACTCTGCTGCCCAGTTTTACTAGGGGTTATTGTTACATTGATTTTCCATTCCTTTGTCTTTGTCTTCATGGGCTGCAATGTTCATAACAGTAACAAAAATAAACAGATGATGATCTGCCTATTCCACTTGTATTCTACTAAAACCCATCAGAATTTATGAATTTGTGAGCTATAATTACCTACAAAAAGATGGTGAGAAAACAGTAATATGGAATGTTATTTTTTCTTGTCCTAGAATACAGCAACTGCACTGCAAGTAAGCAAACAATTCTAGGGAAATATCTCCTGCATTATAAGAATGATTCACTACCTTATTACTAAAAATCCCAAAGCATAATTCATGTTCATGTCCACATATCTGCCAGGAATATTCAGTTATTCTTTAATAAGAAGCTGCTCCTGCTTTTCTCCCTAATTATGAAAAATGTGGTCCTTCTAATTCTGAATTATAATAAAAGCACCGCCCGGGGCTGTTCAAGTCCCTCTCTTCCTACACATGAATTGTCCTTGAATAAATGCAAGGTAGCTAACGCATCAACTCGTGAAAAACCTTCACAGGTAAGTACCTAGAGAACACATCTGCACACGTCCTTGAGGCAAACCATAGCATCATATTGCTGTGAGAAAGCTATGTTTGCAACCTTCGCTGATGAGATAGCATAACGCAGTTTAGTTCATACGCTGCTCTAGTCATTCCCCCTTAATATCAACAGAAAACACTCACTTCAGATATTCTACTAACATTTCGCACGTTCTGAAGCATTTAACTTTTCCATACGCGCTACAGCGCATTAGGGGAACATCCAAAGAGTGCAGCCAGTCTTATCACAGGCTGCTGTTGGAAAAGCTCTCTTTATACTAAGCGACTTACAAAGTACAGACAGCTTCACACTGCTGCCGCTTTGCACTAGGCAGAGCTTCACGACTGGCATTTATCTATACCACCACAAACTACAGCGCTGGCCTGAAACATGGATGATTTTTACATCTGCAACTGAACATCATGGTCTTTTCTCCATCAAAAGCTAAAAGTAAGTTTTACAGCGTTTTCTTCAAGGGGACTAAAGTTTACTCTAGATTCCAGCTAATTACGCTTCACAGCGGTTTCACTCAGTGAATTTGAAGGCTTCTTAAAAGTCTTGGGCCTGATCCTGAGGTTGTCTGCATAAAGAACCACCATTGCCACAAAGGACGGTTCAAAGCAGGGAACGCACCCTTGGTGTGAACATCTGGCAGGTCACCAGAGCCACCAGTGAAATGCAGCTGTATTGGGGATAGAGGGGATGAAGAAGGGACGGACACACACATGGCATGCTATTGCCAGCACAAAGAAAGAGTTAAGAACGGTGTGTTTGCATTTAATCACAGAGAATTAATTTCACTATACACAAAGGATCAAGTCTCTGTTCTTGTAAGACCTACTGTGCCAGTTTAATAAGCCACGAGTGGGCAAAACCTCTTGCCACATGGTTGTTCCATCATCCTGTGCTGCCTTGCACAGCGGTAGGAAAGCTATTCCAGCGGAAAGCTCATCCCAAACCCATACGCCAGAGCCCAGGAAAATAGCCAGGGGATGTCCGCCTGACACAGCGCGGGTCCAAGAGGGCCAGAACATATACAGTCACATTCATGCGTTGCTGAATCCAAGTTCTCTAGATTCTTGCCAAAAGACATTTGTTCAGCCTCTTGCCAGAATTTGTTAGTGCAGCTTCAGCACGGTACCTGCCACAGCCATATGACTTTTGGTTGGCACGAAGCCCAGAGGAGCTCCCATCCACCACAGGTTTCTCCCTCACACTTCATTTATCAGCACAGTTTGCACGTCGTAAAATCAATTTCTAAGTTCATGTTGCTTTAGCTTCACCTCCGATTTCAGTGACCCAGCAGGCATGCTCTGCTAAGTTGGAGAGGTCTCATCTTCCTCTGCCTCATTCCTCCCACAAGGATTTTTCCCTCTGCAACACGGCTGTGATATCCACCCCTGGCAGTCACATCAAGCTGCTCACTTCACCTACAGAAAAGTCTCCAGGCAGAGTGAGAGGAAGAGTGTGTCGTTTAGTCTCAATGCTATCATCTAAGGAAAAAGAGGGACCTGAAGAGCCATCCCCTTCTGCAATAAGGCACTTGTATTTCTACAGGGTCTCAAAAACAAGCACTCAAATGGGATGGCCCTGCTGCTTTTGCCAAATCACAACCTAGGACAGCATAGCTGCAGGCACTTGGAGATCTGTATTTTTGCTCGTGTTTGATTTTTGGCTCATTGCTGACACGGGTTCATGCTCCCAGAAGCAGGTAATTTCACAAGCCCTTCTACCAGATAGTAAGTAAATACATTATGGTTCTGCATGAAGGAACTGCAATATATACTGAAAATCAATGCCTGCATAATTCTGAGGGCAAGAATTTCAGGATGTAATTTTACTTCAATATCTTATGTATTTTTATGCTCTCACTGGGTACCAATAAAAGCTTAACAGCATTCAGTTTGAATACAGCTCTGCTACGGGTACGTACATTTGACAAAAAGTGTACTATTAAAGCAGCTTTGATCTATTCACTGCATGGCCTATCCCTATTTTCTATTTAGGGAACAAAGACCAGAGTCATAATGATAGAAAATTACAGTCAACAGATTTGAAGACACAACCAACCATGGGATACCAGGCGAGAAGCCTGCAGCTGGCACCTGAAAGCTGTACCTCTGAGAAGCCACCGGATTGTCCCCTCGAGGAGAGTCCATCTCCATGATAGCGTTGGCCTGTTGGACTCCTGAAAGAGCCCCCTCAGATAAATAGCAACTGTCTTTCCATGCAGCAGAGAAGAAAAAGACCAAGTGGAGCAAGTGCAGAAAGGCAGAGCAGAGCAGCAGGGTCCTGAGCAACGCTGGAACACAGACCTTGCTGCCCAGCAGCTCTGCAAGAGCAAAACCCAGGGACAGCACTACAGTCAGTCAAGCAGCAGCCAGCTTGAACAGCCCTGCGTGCCCCTACAACCATCCGTCCGGGCATGAGGGGTATTACAACCCGCTTTGCTATTATACAATTTTACTATATATGTTTCAAAACAGCAAATGCAAAGCTCCGTTTCCCTGCCTGAGGTTATACGTAAGCAGCTGAGGTCAGTCGTTTTTCTCAGGAAGCGTTTGCTTGATATATCTTTTATTTCGCATCAGATTCAAAAGCTTTGTCTTCAGCTTCAAAAGACACTAAACAAGCAGCATAAGATTATGTACACGGCTTATGCAGCTTACAAGAGACGATGTACCTGTCAGCCATCGTTCACACGGATGTTAGTTTAGATGCAGCACTGAAAATATCTCAGCGAAGGCTGAAAGAATGAAAAAGCAATCTCTGCAGTCACATACTGCCCACAAATCAACGCGCCAGTCAGACTTAAGAAGGGAGACTTACCTCCCCATAATGAAAGGCAGTGCAATTTTGATATTCAGACTTCAAAATTAAGCCCACCTAATGAAATATCACCAGCAAGGCTATTAGCCAGGAAATCTGAGGTTTGTTTTGGTTTCTTTGGGCTTTGGGGGGAATTTGGGGTTTTGTTTTGCTTTTAAGTCTGAAGTTAAATAAGGCCTGGAAATTTCTGATGGGTTTTACAGTGATGAACTGAAGACCGATATAAGATCTTGTATGTTTTCACTGCAACTGATATGAGAACCATAGCATGTTACTGGGTTAGAGCCCAGTTTTGCACAATAACATGTAATATCTGGAACGTACCGTGACTTATCATAGAGGATATTGCCAAGAACTTATCCGTAAAACCCTGAAATAAAAAAAATTTTGTTAAAAAAATTAATGTAACAGGTCAATATTTTTTAGAGGTTTTGGTTAGAACACATGATTTTCTTTAAAAATGACGAATTGTGACCACCTTTCACATTCTTCTAAGAGAAAACAACTGCTGACACCTTGTAAGTTTTGCACATGAGCCTTTGAAATCTCCCTGTTTGGCATCCTCTGAACACCAGGCAATTTTAAATATCTTATTAACTAGGAAATACAGGTGGCAAAAGAGGGTTGATTGAGAACAGACATTGAACTGTAACTCTGAACAGTTTCTCCTGTGAAGGAGACAGAAGAACAAATTGCAATACAGTTCACATGAGTGAAGCTGTATAATTGTAAAACACAATCTCTCTCCGTGGCTGAAAACGAACCTTCCCAATCAATATTTATAAGCTTGGTATTTCAGAATCTCATTAGAACATGTCTGATATCTCACAGGTTGTGTAGAAAATAAAAAATAATGGCATGTTTGCCACGGCTTCTGACAAACGCCAGCTCCTTTTTAAACAAACACCATCCTGCATCCGCTACCCTGTGCTCACTGAATGCTCCATCTGATGTTCTGCTTTAGGGAGTGTTTGTTGCTGTGCGTAGCAGAGCATGTCACAGTAAAGTTTATGCTTGGAAAAAGTCAAGCCTGCCTAACATATGTTGTTCTCCAACGTAGTAGAAATAAATATTTTAGTTGCTTCCCCTCTTCTACTGTCAGGCTGATGTTTTTCTTCTGCTTCTAGCCACAGTCTTTTCCTTTGGGCCTCTTTCATTTACACAATTTGATAAAAGAAACAGACTCTTCCAAATAACTTTGCTTTGGATGAAGAGCTTGGTTAGCATTTCCTCCCCTTTAGTGCAAGATCTCCAAAGCCACCCCTCAAAAAAAAAAAATTAAAGCAGTTGAAAGAAGCATCCATTTGTGCAACTGGAAAAAATTTCTTCAAATTCATAGTAGCCTCCAGACATAGATCACAGATTTATGCATGGGAAGCATACACAGTGTATGCATGCCTTTGCACATACAAATCAACAGTGCAGGATCAAAACACCCAGCCTTACATACTTGCATTTATTCAAGTACAAATATAGTGATCCAATAACATGTGCAAGCAACATTCTTGCACTAGCAATTGGTCTTTACCCTCCATTATTCTCCTTATAACAAAACCATTTTCAAAGCTAATTTTGAGCCACGACAGTGATACCAACAGATACTAGGTTAAAGCCACTAAAAATCTGAAAATCCTGCATTATTAAAGTAGATACATGAATAGCACCAGCACCCAGTGATACATATCTGTATGTTATCACTCTTCCTTGAGCGGATCCAAATGAAAGCGAGTGTTGCACATCATTCAACATGATGATATTGCCCAGCGTGTTAAAACCTGGGCAGGAACCGTAATAAGGGAGCTCTTATAATTAAAAAAGTCTTTACAACAAGAACTTCCCTGTTGAACTACTCCACTGTTAGAACATAAATCTCAACATAGCTTTACATTTTCAAGTTCATTCTAAAACCTGATCTTGGCTCTGTGAGACACCAGAAATTCCCACTTGGGTCTCCAGGATTACTTGGTATAAAACATAACCCTCTTCCAACTTTAAACAACAAATATATTATTTATGTTAATATTCTTCTGGTTTCTCAGCATCCTCAGCAAACGTGAATAAAAGGAACAACCACCTACATAGAGGCTGAGCATTATGTATCCCCACCTCTTCACAGCAGAAAGCAGGCACATTCCCAAGCTGGGAACAGCCAGGAAATACTGAGCTTCCCAATGCCAAGAGCTCTGTTCTTGTTCAGTGTCGCCAAAATAAGATCTCTAAGGCAACAGTATCTCTCTTCCAAAGAAAAAAAGAACCTGGAAAATTTCGTTTTAATTTCAGTCTTTATAGAGGCATCTTTTTTTAACCTCTTGAGAATTTTTCAACTTTTTTCAAATCAGTTTTAAATGTTTTCTGCACCAAGTTAAAAAATACAATACCTTTGTGTTTCTTACCCATAGGCAGTAAGACTGAAAAAGTTAAGCAGCTTCACGATTAAACCGCAGGAGTTGACAACGCAACTTTAAAATAACTTGCCCCATAATAACAAGACACCTTTGTGGAGCACACCACGCAAGTACCCAAATAAACAGGATAGAAAAGCTGCAAAGGACAACTGGCTACTCGCAGCAAGAGTTCCCACGAACATTGGGGTGCAACAGTCTGAGCGCAAATCAAATGCATCACTGGGTGGATGAACGTTGTTTCTCTAGGTTGCTTACAGTCTGGTTAAGCACCCTGGTGTGAAGTTATAATAGCATCGGTATTTAGTGATCAAAGTAAATCTTAAAACCTATATGACATAGAGAAATAACGTCAAATTCATACAGAAACATCCCCAAGAACAGCCCCTCAACCTGGACATCACTGCTGCTCACGACTATACACAGGTATTTTAGTTTTCTGTTTAACACTCTTTTGGGAGTGCAAGGTGAGGGTGGGCTGCAGGGAGGTAACCCACGGGGCAGACCATATCAGCCCAGAAGCCGTTAGCAGGAAAGGGACATCACCTCATTCAGTCCTAAGGCCACCCACATTCAAGATGCCACATGATTAAAAGACACACAAGAACGGGGACTAGCTAGAGATAGTACATATTTGATGACATCCCAGCACAAATTAACGTGCCAACTGCTGAGGATCTCCACATAGTCACCAGTCAGCGGTAGCCCACCTGTGATAGTTGCCAGCCACAGGAATAAGTAAGAATGCATATTTATACATGACAATTTGGGAAAAGGAAGCCCATAACCTGTACCTGGCAATAACTGTTGTGATTATGGATGCAAAACAGGGGTTATCAATACTTGTGCATTTGCATAAAATTCAATAACTGGGGGGAGGATTGAGACCTTCCTATTGCTGCCCAGCACATTTACTGAAGAAGTACGAGACTATCTCATTTCATCAGGAAGAGAGAACTGTTCAAGGCAGGACAGAGCACTACCGAAGCAAGTTGTCCCTCCCCACTTGGCCAGCAGGGAATACACGAGCTCCTGACCACCGCCTGGCCACGGAGAACAGCCCAGAGAGGTGCAAGGGGCTCCACGCCGAGCGACTGCCATGCAAACCTCTCCACTAACACATGGCGAGCGGACCCAGTGACAACCAACCCACAACTGGTCACGAGTTGTCAAAACGAAACGCTGCCTGCAGCAAAGATGCAGATGTAATCAGAGAATAATGTCGTACCCGCTGTAGTCTGCCAAAAGCACCGAGAGGGGACCTTGGAGCGGGTTGCAGGTTTGCTTCAGTGTGTGAGCAGGAGAACGACTTCAGCAGTGAGCTGAAGAGCAGCACAAATACCTGCAGCCTTTGATTAGCCTGGAACATGCCACGCGTGTCAAACTGATTGGCCCTCACTGGAGGCTATGGCATTTATTCCTCAAACTATTTCAAATATATGGCTTCTATTTTTTACCACAAATAGTTCTTCCAAGATAAAAATTGAACCCTCATCCTGTCAACACCTCAGTGAACACGATGACTTCTTATGATTTGGTACAGCTAGTGGACATGAAACAAGGACTCTGCTATTTTTTAATAGCGTAAATGACATGGCTCTTTGAGGATCTCTGTTCCATTGGATCTTCGGGATATTTAAGTACAGTTGATATTCAACTACTAAAGAAATGAGAAATTAAGGATTAAATTCCTCTAAGACCAAATAGCACAAGTCACCACTACTGAGCAGAGAAGACCATTCCAGTGTATTTGTAATGCATTGCCAGAAATATTTCACATCTCCCCGATATGAAGACAGCAGCATGCAACAATAACACGTTCTTTTCCTTTGACACGAGTGCTTACGTTTAAAGATCCCTAGAAGACATGACAGAAATCTAAAGCAATTCAAGAACTGGAAAATGAAAAGTCAATATGAAAATAAACTGTCATTTTAGCATGATCCTTCCTAATTAGGAGTAAACAATGAAATGGTATGTAAAGAGGACTATATTCTCCTTCTGTTAGTTCCACAGAAATCGAGCAACAGGAACATTTCGGTAACATGCCAGCTCCTCTCAAGTTACTTCAGGCAGTAATTAATGCTGCTGTAGGGATTCGGTCTCATCAGCCATCCTCATTTGGAGCCTCAGGAGTAAATCTCAATACAACAAATCAGCGATCCACAGCAATCAGAGGTCAAAATCCCACCACATTAAGTGAAATGTGGCTATGCTGTAAGGAATAGGTTGCTTTTCTGCATTCACCTCCAGAAAAAGATTAAAGCAACACAATCAAAAGCTTCCTACCACTTTTAATATCACAACTGCCTCACAACAAACCCTTCCAGAAACAAAAACCAAATGCATATAGAAAAGCTTCCCCACTGATACAGTGAGGAAGTTTAAAAAGACAGAGAGCTTACCCAGTCAGGAAAGCAGCATATTAAGATGTTGTTAAGCTAATACACTATTTAGTATTTATTATACCGAAAAACACCCCTCAGGAGACACGTGTTTTATGAACATGTGTCTACACCAAGAGACATTTACCTGTTTTACTACTCAGTCTCTGAACCTAAATCAAACGACTCTCCATTATCGCTGAGTCAAGAAGAGTTCAGACACATACTTACAATACCATATTTCCTTCATAAAATAGTGGTGTATCACGTTAAAAACTACGTATTTGCAACATTATCCATTCCAACACCCAACAGCAGGATGTTCGCACCCTCCTGTACATCACGAGGGCCTGAGGGACAATGAAAGCTAAAACCATCCCAAAAATGCCATCTTGGCATGGTAACTTGCCATCTGCCCCGTCAGGCTGTTAAGGAAAAGGTAGCAGAGTCCCTCAGGCTTGGAGAAGTGACTGATCAAAGTTTTGGGGTTTGGTTTTTGTTTGTTTTTGTTTTGTTGTTGGTTTTTTTTTTTTTTAAAAGACTTAAAGATACTTTTTTCTTTCAGAAGTTTTACAGACAGTTTTACAGACTTTCTTTCAGAAGTTTTACAGATCAGCAACAACCAAGGAATAAACAAACACGCGTGGTGCTATGAAAGTTGGATTTGGAGGCATAGCAAGGAAGAAAAGGTGCACAGTTTGGACACTAACCATCTGGGAGCCCCAGATTTAAATTCTTATTTCACTCAGGACCGCTGGTGTCAGAGCAGGCCGAGTTCCTCTGTGCAGCACCAGCCTGCTCCTGGGGACACCAGCAGCGGCACCGCTTGCAGAACACTACGCAGATAAATACATTGGACACTGAAGAAATTCAATGCTGTGTCAAGGATGGATGCTGGAACAGGTCAGGGGGTGGTGTTTCATGAGGCAGCCTTTCATCCTGAAGGCCAGAACTCAAAAGAGGGTTGAAGCCACAGTTCACAGCATTTACCCCTTTTGACCTTTTTTATGATGCACACACTGAGTCACCCCCAGACAGGCTTCTCAGCATGTAAAGTCCGCAGCAGAGAGGAGTTTGTCCCAAAAGTTCAGGGAGGTATAGGACAACGAAAAAGCTAGTTCATCGCAAGCTGTATTTCTGCTCTAAAATAAGCCCTTGGGTGCTGGAAAGGGAAGTTAGCGATGGACTTGTGGGTGCTTAACAAAAGGCACAGAACGAAGCCCTTGCTGCACAGCGCTCAGACACCAGGCTCCCCCGTGGCTTTTCTCAAAGCCCAGTAATAGCTGTAATTTCCACACCAAAAGATTGCTAGGCACAGTCCGCCTGTCTTGAACCATGTCTGCAAAAAGAAACTCTGTTGAGGTGGTGGTATTTAAAGAACCGACAATATTTTGTCTCCAATTTTGCTTCCCAAAATTCAGGTAGCAAAGTCAGGGCACCAGGCACACAAACCCTGCTTTTACCATTTCAAAATATACTCATAGCATTGTTCTGCAAAAGGTGGCTTTGGGCAAACTAAGTCCAGTAAACATCATCTTTATCTGTTGTTCAGTGGCAAAATAACTGCCTTGGAGAAGGCTCTGAACGCAGATTAAGTGCGGGGAGTTGCACGCGGGTCTCGCAGCAGAGTAGCTGCTGTGACACACGAACTGTAGCAGGGAGGGAAGGACTGGCCGAACTGCCCACCACAGCCAGATACTCAGAGGAAGCAACACACTGGCAACCCCCTTCCACCTCCGCAACACAGCCATGGTTGGAAAGAAAGAGCTTACCATCAAATAAATACAAGCAGCTGAGACCAGTAACTTCCTTTGATGCTTAAGTGCATAATCTCCACAAGTTAAGCTTTTTTTCTTTTAAAGCACCCACAAAGGACAGAGGTACCCTCAGTTGGCAGCGTCGAGGCAATTGCCATATGGTAACTGTACGAATTAACAGCTTTTCTGGGGCTGCCCCATGCAGCCATACATCTTGCTCTTTGGTCCATGCTATCAGACACCCAAGAGATGCTATGTAACTACAACATTGTGTATCTCCCCCTTCCTGGTGGTCATCAGGAGCAAGATAAAAATGTTACTGAGAGTAAGACAGGTTTACTTAGGTCCTCTGCAGTTTGCTTTCTTTACAGGAGTGAATTCTTACATAAAGGAGGACCAAGGAGGCAAGGGGGGATGCTTTCCTCATAGACTACACCTCTGGGTGGAACGCCGTGGCAGTCCTGTATGATGCACAGCCCTCAAACCCACAAGCCCCCAATATTCCTTCACTTGCTAAGTGAAAAAATACCACAGGCACCACGGCAGGTGTCTTCAGCACATGAAGTTATTACATCAAACAGAAGCCAACAACATCTATGCTCAAGAAAAGTATGTGCAAACCAATTTCTCACGTAGGAAAAAAAGGAAAGGGGCTACGTTCAGTTTTAGTAAAGAACAAAAAATCACATCAGGCCAAAATCATAATCGCCTGAAGGATTTACTATCTGACCAAGTTGCTTCAGCTGCAGAGGCCTTCAAGGGGCAATTCTGACAGCCTGGACTTGGAGCACAGCAGCCTTACAGTCACGCTCATCCCTCCCCACTCTCCACGTGCCCGGGGCCAGCGAGCAGGAGAGCTCCCAGCAGAGCCTGTGTGCATTCAGCTGCACTGCCTTTATGTCACCCAGGAATAATCTTATGCAGGAAAAACCTCCAAACAGGAAACAAAAAAATCATCTTTCCAGCTGCTTTTGCTTCTGCAAGCGAATACAAAGCATCTCCTGGGGGTGTCCAGCTGTGAGCTGACAACAGCAGGGCGCAGCCCCGCTTCACACCCTGCTCCTCTGTGTAAAGCCATGGCCCGTAGGGTGGGAAAATAGATTTTTGGGTCTGCACAAGACCAGCGATACCAGAAAGGGGTATATTAGTGAAACAAGAGCTCTATGTTGTTCTTATCACATGCTACAGCCAACAAGACAAGGAAAACAATCAAGAAGGTCAGCATGAGCTCTTCTCCTTCCCTGCCTGCGCACAGAGGGTTTGCTGTGCTGTTCTTCCCTGCACTTTATCTAGGGGCATTCTATACAGCTCCAAAAATACCTTTTTGCTTGTTTGATGGTTTTGGGGGTTTGTTTTTTTCTAAATCTCTGCAGTAGGTAGAAGCTGAACTGTTGTAAAAAAGTACTAACATGAGCAGTGCTTAGAAATCAAGGTATTGCAAACATTTTGGAGACAAAGGCATTTATTGAGCGCACGTATGGAAAGCAGAACTAGCACTTCTGAAAACTTGAAGTCATTTTGCATGAAACCAAATAACCATCACCAATTCAAATGGGTGGGAGAAAAACCAAAGATGCAATCTTGCAAGTCTTCCTATTATTTAAAAGAATTAATTTTTGATACTCAGGGCTCAGTCCTAACCTATGCTGAATATTCCCCATTTCCATTTACTATTACAAAGAAAAACCTGCAATTCAGAGTCAGGCTCTACATAATACGTTTCCTGCTGGACCATTCTACCTGTCAAGCTGTGCACTCTGCACTGTATCTACACCTCAATCCTTGCAGTGCCTTTTGATGAGGTGCTTCCTTTCCCACCACGCAAAGTGTCACTTCACCAACAGCCTTTGCAGTTGACCTTAGAAGCGACTTCCTCGCAGTGATGGAGAAACACACAAATTGCACACAGGAGAATATACTGCAGGTCCCCAAAACATGCAGAGATATAGAAGTATGATTCCTCTGATGACCTGTTTTAAAAACCACCGTAGAGAAAGGCTAAGGTTAAAAACAGAGTACTGTTGAAAGGAAAAGATTTTAAAGTACTTGTATCCAAAAAATGCAGCCAGTGAAACAGTAAGAGTGACACAATATTCTTTATCAGTGTTTTTAATAGACTTGTCCCCCTTTTTTAAGGGGAAGTTGAATAAAAGAGTTACCCAGCCTGAGTTTCTCTCAGTATTACAGGGCAACAGAAAGCAAAGATGACCGGACTGCCTACACCACACGTGACCTTCCGAGGTCTGGGGATTGTTTCCAAGGACTAGGGATGGATCAGAAAGTTATCTGAATTAATGATTTCTCTTTCTTGCCGCTTCATAGTAAACTCCTAGACTCAAACTCCACTTATCAGCAAGAACAAGTGTGCCAAAACATTTAAACTCTCAAAAAAAATCTCAAAAAGCTGAAAAGTGAAGGGACAATCCATTAGAGCAAAAGTAGTTCAGGAGTTTCACTCTAGCGTAGAACAAAGCTTTCTCGACTCAGGACAGCGTGAAACGATTCTACGCTCCTGCTCAGCTTCCAGAACACCAGTTACTCACAGTGCTTTTGTGGGAGACTCTGCCACTGCAGGCTGCCGCTCCCGAGGCCAAGCCTCCAAGAAACCGTATTCCTCATGCTCTTCTGCCAGCCACTGTACTCGGTTAGATGCCCCCCAAAATAGCCACTGGAAACTGAGGGGCTTCAAGTACCCCAGAATTCCTGAAGAATGTGCATATTGATCAGGAACTAATTACCTCCATTTGGTCTGACACTAAAAACGTAGGAATCTCTATCTTTTCTTTCAAGTACTAAACATGACGGAACACTGCAAGCCTGCTTTTCAAGTTTGATTAACAGAAAGTTTTCCAAACAAGAGTCTTCAGGAAAGGAGCTTTTGTAGCAATTCTCTATCATCCTTTTCATACATATGGCATTACTAGCGTACATGATCAGAGCTTGAGTTAAAAATAAAGTAGGGAACTTCTAAAGAGAATTACTGTGATGGTAACCTGGTGAATTGGTAACTCCTGCCCCCGCACACCATGGTTTTGCAATATAATCATTGCTACTCCAGTATTACTGGCCAATGACCAGCAACAAACTCAGAAGCGTGAGAATGCATTCATATGATTAACAGTTCAGGCATGACTGACTGGACTTTTCTGTATGCACATCATCCTGCACTCTGATTATATCAGCATTTGTTCCCAATCACCACAGTCATTAAAACACTGGTAATTTCTGACACATACCACATCTATTGCCAGCTACAAGTGCAGAGGAAAACAGGCATCTTGTATCGCTCCTTGGAAATCAGTGGCTGGTGCAACAACATTTGTTATGTCTGAGAAAAAGCTTTGCTGCACAGAACTTCTCATTTTCTATCATTCCAAATATGACTATAGAACAGAAGGTGCAACCCTCAATCTGTTTTAATTAAGTTACAGGGGTTTATACTAAGCGTACCATATTTGGAATGACTATCCTTCAAAAAAGCACTTTAGTAGGACAGTGTTATTGATCTCACGGAAAGAAAGACTACAGACCCCTCAGAATTACTGCAAGCAAGCCTAGTATATCAAATATATATCCAATGTAGAAAAAAATCTAAAGGTAGCTAGGAGTGAGCCATATGAAATTGCTAAGTTTGTCCATAGGGTCAAATCAACGCATTTAGGTAATTAGCAGTTCTTTTTATGCAAATCAGTATCATATCTCTAAAGTTATCCACTAGCTTAACTTTTAATGTTATTGTTCCAGTTCTTTAGAAAGCTGGGGAGATTGTATGTGAATATTTCACGAGTACTGTCCAGGCTTAGCAGAGACAAAAATGTTATGTGAAGTCAAGTCAACATTGTTTTGCATCATACTGGCCTGCTTACCAGAGAGTTGACCCAGCAACATAAGTCAGGTTAAGGCTGGATTTCAGGCCTGTCCCTATCACTTGGAAAGAACAAATTGTCCTTGGGATTCAGAGAGAATAATTCCAGTAGCAAGAACTTCTCCCACTAGCGAGATCTGCAGGGTGATAACCCAAAGAAGGGCACAACTTTTCTACTGCAGATAAACCACCTGAAAACAAACATCTACTGAGCCACTCCGAGGGCAGAGGTACCTGGAAGAGGCTGCTTTAAACAGCCTGCATGCCACTGCCACTGTCACATACTTGGGATGAAGTCTTTCACTGCAGAAGCAGTTAAGCACTGGCACAATACACGCTGAGATGCACGAGCATACTTGTTGCGACCGACAGTACCTGAACGCTAAAAGAAAAGGGGACAATGAGTTCAGAAGCTCTTCTGCCTGCCTTTGGGACTGATTATACTCCAGCAGCTGACTGGAAAACTCAAAATGCATATAACAAGAATGAACTGCTTGCAGGCACTCTGCTACTGTCAGTCAGAGACTCTCATTCAACGCGCTGCCATCCAAACTGCAAAAGGTTGAAGCTGTTCTGAAGATACGTATTGTACTCAGACTGCCTTTTGCCCAAGGATCTTTTGTG
Source organism: Grus americana (assembly GCF_028858705.1). Taxonomy (NCBI): domain Eukaryota; kingdom Metazoa; phylum Chordata; class Aves; order Gruiformes; family Gruidae; genus Grus; species Grus americana. Next base: position 17,094,371 of record NC_072863.1, on the reverse strand, counting down.
GAGGAGAACCTGACAATCATTAAGCTTCCCAGTGCCCTATGAGGCAAGCCCATTGCTACCAGGGAATACAGCAGCAGAGCTGTGAAGCCCTGAAAAGTTCTCAGTCAAACTAAGAACTCCCTCCTAGAAATTAACATTGGGCAACTTGCTTGTGGACCAATTGTCACCTTTTGCCACGTAACAGAGGGCCAAATTTAGCCCTGATTTTAAGTGGATAGCCACAAGAGAGCGCATGGAGCTTAGAAAGGGATTCCATTAGCTCAGCACAATAGATAAGCTGAGAAGACCACTACAGTTCTCCTTGATTTAATTCTTACAAAAATGTCTTATCCCCCTCTATGGCCCATACACTGGTTATCCCTTTAAACCTTCTTCATTCTTCTAGATTGTAACATGCCCACTGCTGCCCAGGCAGGTGCTCAGAGGCTTGTCTTGAATCTTCTGTAAGAGAACTAACTGGATATTATCTTTCTGATAATTACATTATCCTGTGAAAGCTTTTATTTTCACTTACATTGCAGAAGCATCCAGAGGTACGAGCCACAAGCAGATTCTCCTTCTACTAGAGCCCACAAAACGACCGATAATTCTCACCAGAAAAGCGCCCTATGCTGACAGGGAAAGTAGAAAAGATAGGAATAGAAACAGAAGCAAGGAGCAGAAATTGCCACCATCATGTGGATCTTCATATTAACAAAAGGTTTGCAAATAGATCTTACAACTTCAGCTTACAGGGTACTGCCCAAGTGGAAGTGTTGCATTCCGCCGAGTATCCCGCTGCCGTCCTCTACAACTCCTGAGGATTAGCCATGTTATTTCTGGGTGTTCTGAATACTTCAAGCACTGAAAAACCTTTCCTAAGAAACCTTAAGAAAAGTCCCATGCAACCAAACCTTCCACAGAGAGGCCTCACAGTTGACATTTAAAACAGTGGAACCACATGCAGCCCACTGTCCTGCAACAGCTCCTGCTGCTGACCCAATATATACATAATGCATGGAAATAAGCTATAGCATGCACCAGATTGCCTTGGTCTAAACACAGGAGTTCGTTGTGCTAGAAGTGTCGCATTATACAACCTCTGTGGTTCAGATCTGAGTACTACAGGTAGAGGCTAATGCAAACTATTCCCAATAACGAAAACAGGGCTGTTCTCACAAGCCCGCTGGATGCGAGTTCGGATGACAAAGGCTGTAGCACGCTGTGAACTTCGAATCCGACTCTTAAACTGTGTGGGGTGCACCATGAAAGCCGGTGATGCCTCAGTAATTGCCAGAACAAGTAATTGAGTTTTCATATTCTGAACTAACCCTGCCTGAGGATTTTAGTACTTTGCAATTACACAATCCCACCTCTTCTCCCCAGACCCTAGGGATTTGACATGATTTAAATGAAGTTAAAGGAAATACTCTGCACAGAACAACCCTAAGCCCCACATAAACTGATAGGAATCACAGTTCAGACCTCGCCACATACACATTCAGTGAGTCACAAGATTTCCTCCCCCATACCCACTGCCAGAACATGAGATACTATTTCATTTAACAGTGCAGCACAAAGCCTCAAATCAGTATGTCACCAATTTCTGCCGTCCCCAGGAACATTCTGCTTTGCTGTAACAGAGTAAAACAAACAAAACATCTAAGTCTGGGAAGGTGGACAGTACATTAGGGAAAATGTATTAAGCCTGTACGCAACATATGTGGACCTGGGCAGAAGTTTCATTTTCCCTGCAACACAGCCTAGCGTCAGACAAAGGCTGACAGATACATGAGCCTTGTTCAGTGGAATCCAGAGAAATTTTGACACCAACTTCAAGAGGAGTGCAATCCTACCTGAAGAGCTGTAAGTCAGCAGAAGGGAAGGACCCTTCCACCGAGTGCTTTGGCATGACTGCATTTCCATCTCATTAGAGATGTCTCTGTCTGCCTTTCGCTGAGCATCGCACCAGTTAAAATGTTTTCCAGGACAACTTTTTTCACTGTTTGTATTGGGACTGCTCCAAAATCAAGCTAGGTTTGTTGGAGTGCTTGTTTTGGTGAAGTTAAGCAAATTAAAGTGCTACCTCAAGTTACAGGCAGTGAAGCAGCATAACTATCAGTAATACCAAGTTATATCCAAGTCTTAACTGAGAGTCATGGAGTTATAAGGAATGACTGTCTCCTGACAATCTTCATATATTCCCTAGGATTATCTTCTTGACGCTGAATGAATTCCTGGCTCAGAGAGGTGCTTTGCCATCAGCTCTGAAGGGCTCAGGTTATGTGTCTACTCTGACAAGTAACAGCAGGAGCAGATCTACAGAGTAAACCAGGTGGTGCTAAAGGCCCAATATTTGTATTTCACACATTTCTGAGAGATTCCCCTTCGGGCCAAATCTAGTTGGTCCCATAGACCAACATGGTCATGGGAGCATATTAGATGCAATCCTAGATTGTATTCCACAGTTCAGTTTCATCCAAAAGAAATCCAGGTTATATACTCCAAGATAGCCCACGATGCAAACAAAGGTACTGAGAAGTGAGGACAGTTCGGAGAAATTTCAAAAAACACACTGGTAATCCAAGCTAAAAATGTTAGAGAGACCATTTGCTCTCCTCGCTGCAAACACTTACAGAATATGCAGCCTACTTGAACTTGGGATACCAGCTGTTGCAAGAGGCAAGAAAAGAACAGAGCTAATGGGGTTCCTGAGCCTCCGAGATCTCCTGGAAGGCACAGGTTTTGACTCTCCTAACAAATTTCTTTGGGTTACAGTAACTCTCAGCAGAGGAGATCCTCTTTCAGCTGAGTGACAACCATAGAGATTGTGCAAATGGAGACCTGACCAGGTTTGATTGTAGGAGGTGCTGAATCACAACCATCTCTCACAGATGATTCACAAATGCAGAACAAATTCTTCAAGGCAAACAGGATGCAGTTAGCATTTTGGGATCAAGATGTATCTTCCAGCAATACGGTTCTCTCAGCAGCATCTTTACAAAGCAGAAAGATCATTCCACAAGGTGCTGAAGCACACAAGACCCTCAAGCTAAAGCCAAAACTAAATCTCAATCCAACATGGAAAATTGGACACATTCTTCCTATAGAGAACAGGATCTACAGTGGTCCAATGCTTGGATATAATCCAGAAAAATCTTCCCTGAGGGAAGTCTTTTCTCTTTATTGTTCTCTTTGCTGTGAAGCATTTTTCCCTGGGAGCTGCTCTGCACAAAGCTCTAAGTCAGCTTTCGATTTAAAAGGGCTCCCAGTGACAGTGCAGGCAGAGCTCAGCGTCTGTGTGCAGACAGCCCTCGCAGGGTAAAGCCGCTCCAGTTAAATTACTGGCAATTAGCGGCATGGAAAGAGAACAGCCTCTGCCCGGTGTTAAAAGCCTGTGGGTCTTCCATGGTCCATTTTGGAAGACATGGATCTGCTTTAGAAATCCTTGAGCTGCCCACGATTAGACAGCAAGATTGGGCCCTACAAGTTTATTCTTTCATAGCTAGATATTGCCATAAAGGTACATAAATGATGACAAATCTCTTCCATTAGCAGATGTAATTATGGGTTTTACATTAATAAAGCCTCAGCTTTTTCTGATATAAGTGGCATTTTCTAGCATACATTTGAATGAGAAAGTGCAGAAAGAATTAATCTTTGAAGGTAACTAAATGGCCAGACTTCCTGTTTCCCACAACATGCTGTAAAGTTTTTAATAAATTACAAAATACTGCTTTTTATGTCCAACTAGTACAGTGACATTTGAACTGACTTTAAAGGATGCAAGAAAGCAGCTAATCCAGCTAAGCCATCAACAAATGCCTTCATCCTCTACACATACGCAACTTCGCATGATATGGAAACAGTCTGTACCTCTCTGCACCTCACATTAATGGAGAGGGATGTGGTAGCCTGAGAGCCTTTAATACCCTCTGGGCTCTACGAAAATCCAGCTGCACAGCTCCCAGAGCACACGCCATTCTCAGTTCTTGCCTCTAACACACTTCCCTAAAAGACCCTGCTTAGGACATCCCCATTTCCAATATAGGTTTACACATACATTTCCTAAAATAAATTTTTTTGTAACTGATTAGGAGAGATGACAAAATAGGACTCTACTGGGACTAAACACACTCAAAGATACAAGATGCCAAGTTCAAGTTCTCAAGCCCATTTCAGGCTGACTGAGAGTTGAACCTGTAGCATGCCAAATGAGTGCCTTAACAACTGGTCTACTGTTATTTCCAGCTTTACCCCAAAGCTTTCCCATACTCCAGAAAACCCACTGAGTTTAAATTTAATTAGAAATGGCAGGCTGCCATGAAGCAAACAATGAAAAATCTTCTCATCAAAAAGTTCTGCACAAGCTTTAGCCTGACATCTACATGGGCAAACGCTCCTGCCTGTGGCAAGCTGTGTTGAAGCCCACAGATATTAACAGAAACACGAGTGCAGGATCAAGCCCAGAGATTCCCATCTGTCAGAAACTGGAAGGTCCTTGTGCATCATAACCAGTCTGGTCAAAGTGCTGGTCTGCTCCCTTCCGCTGAAACCTGCTCTGAGGGATCAGGGGACCCTTCATTTGTCAGTCCTTGGCCAATGGATCACCACCTTCAATGCTGCGGTGCATCTCCCACCGCTCCCAGGCACCAGGGCCTTCACTTTCATGGCTAGCAAACGAATTGGTGTTTTATACCCCCTTGTCCTCGTGCCAGAGCAGCCTTTACCAGGCGCTAAGCTTTAGCTGGCCTCCAGCTAGAGCCTTCTCCCTGCCTGATATTTATCTCCTTGATATATTTATAGGCAAACACATCCCCTCTCAGCCTTCGTTATACTATGCTAAGCAAGCAAGCCAATGTCTTCTAGTCTCCTCTCATAAAGTAAGCTCTCTATTTTCCTTATCACACTAGCAAGCTTTCTTTGCACCAGTTTATCTTCCTCGGACACGGGTCATCAGAACTGTACACAATATTCCAGAAGAGATCAATTCAGGTCCTTGTTAAGTAGCATTTATGCTCTCTGCTGGAAGCAGCTCTGATCATTCTAATTCTTTCCACTTCTATCCCCTCAGTCTCCTGCAGACTCTCCATCTCCATTTTCTTCACGCCTATCACTCCTGGCCCCCCAAATGCAAAGCCAGCGGACACCACTTCCATGCCCCAGGGCACTGGTTGCTGGAGAGCAGAGTGAGGTTCTCGGGGGAGGCAATACCCAGCTGGCATCCCCCATCCCGCAATAGCTGGGGACATTGCACAGGACGCAGGTGGCAGAGTCCTGTCCCAGATGGAATTTTGTGGTGTTCGAGAGCAGTCCGGCCAAATTTGGGCCAATTTTCCTCAGCTAGGAACCTTGACAAAAGTTGCAATCAGATTATTATTTTTTTTAACCTTCCCCCCCAAGCATAGAAATACCAAGCTAGGGTAAAGGACTGCCCTACCTGTCCCACCTACAGCATTTCTAGAGTTTCTTATCCAGAAGACCACCATCTCATTTCTTCCACAAGAAAACTTCCCTTTAATTTCATATTGGAATTCCTCATCTCTTTCACCTACAACTGGAACCGATATTAAGTTTTAACTAAAATGCTGAAGAAGCACTCTAAAATGAGTATATGTAGCAACAAGCACTCCACAGGCTTTACTCTGACTGTCCAGTGCCAGAAGTATGTTAAATCCAAGTCTTATTTACACACTGTTTCATTAGCTGAAAAATTTCAGTGGGTAGTGATGGATGCAGTTGCCTGGAAGCCCATTATAATATGCAATGCCTGTTATCTTGAAAATCAGACACAGGAGTGTAAGTTAACTGTGTTTCATATTGTAATACATGCAGCATACCTAATTTGGAAACAATATATTCTTGTTACCTTTGTTTTAACCAGTAGCCTTCGCTTAACACAAAATTCAACTCCACAGTTCAGCAAGTGCCCCAAAAATTGATGTTTACCCCAGCTTCATCTTCAAAAGATATTTTGGGTTTCGTAAAAAGGAGTCTAATCAAAATGCTCAGTGCCCTTCAAATCAGACTTAAAAAAACAGGACTCAATGAGATTATACAATTAGAGATGCTAAAAAACCTGCATATATTGTGCAAAAATTGCCACGTTCTACAGTTACAGTCTTCTGCTGTTAATGGGAGCCTTCACTATGCTTCAGTTGTCCCATTAAGAAATATATTTTAATGGAATTATACAAGTTCTTGGTAAAAATACTTATTTACAGGCTCAGGAAATACTGAAAAGCATGTAGAACTATTCTATGCTTCTCATGAATACCATTTGGTAATACTGTATGGCATCTTGTCACATAAAACAAACACAAAGACATAGAGCTTCAAATCAACAGCATATATTTACAAGTCTAATTCAGATTTATTTCTTTTTGGTGGGAAGATGCAAGGTCACAGAGGGAATTTTGTTAAGAATGAGGGAAAAAAAAGCACTATTTCATTGAAGCAGATCGCTCTTTTCAGATACCGAGTCCCAGTTTGGGAAGCACATTTTTCCCATTGCAGTGAAAAGTCTGAATCAAATGTTGATTTAAATTAATGCAGCAGGGCAGTCGGTAACACTGCGCTAGTTAAACACTGACATCTACAGTCATGTCTTGGGAAAAATATTGTCTCTGGAGTAGGATCCAACAGAGTCACCAGCACCCTTTGGAAACCATTGCCCCGTACTCACACTCCAGTAGCCACGTCCCATTCATAATTAACTGAATTACTATTTGTTATGAACAACAAAAGGGCAGACACATGCAGAACGCCACCACTGCTACCGGGAGGCAGGAAACACACACAGAACTCAGAGTCAGGCCCATGGCTCAGGGTTTTGGGTTGGTTTTTTTTTTTTTTCCAATGCCACTTGATCATCCATAATTTTAACTGAAGTTTGCTGGCACTCTGACAAGAGGAGGAAACACCTTGCAGTTTCTACTGCTCCCAATAGGTAACAGGGGTTTTTGAAATTATATTATTAGACCAGTAATTGCAATGGAAAGAAAAAAGTTTATTTGATAAGTTATGTAGTACCTGAGCCACATACTGCCACAAACAAAACCAGATGACAGCTATAAGTTTAACAACATTTCATGCTAAAAAAGAAAAAAAAAAGAAGAAAAGAATAACATTTACATTAGACAATTAACACTAGCTTGGCCTTGAATTTTCCTCAGGTGAGACCAGATGCCTGGACCTGCACAAATCCTTCCCAGCTGCACGTCTTTTGTTTTAACTGCTGCAGAACAAGCTCTCCTTTTTTAAATATCCAGGAAAAATAAAGCTGTAAGCAGCCTAGGGCAGCAGCTACTCCCAGGCTCTGTGCGTTCATCCGCTGCAGTACCTTTACTCCATCCACAGCCCTCACCTCCTCCCTCCAGCACACTACTGGAAGGATCACGCACCTCAGAAATTCACTCCTGCTAAACTCGAGTAGCCGACACTACTGCTGCTCATCCACAGTCTACACACACTCAAGCCATCTCTTCGTCCGTGCATTGTAAGACTGATTTTATTAGTCAATGCCCACTCCCATTGAAGGGATCAGCTGCATCAAGGATAATTTTAAACCTTCAGAGATCCACGTCTTTCAAAGTGACCTCAGCCCACCTTATTATGCTCTCTTCAACATTTCCCTGAAGGGAAATCTCAGCACACACAACAGGGCAGAAGAGATAAGATACCTCTGCCATGTACAGAGGATACACTCACAAAATGACAGTTGCTAGGAGGGAAAGGGAACAACACCACCAAAGTCACCCCATGTATTAGAGTCTGCATTTCCTATTTGAAAAAGACAAAGCTGTAATTCTTATGTGAAACCTCAACGCAACATAAGAGATTGTAAAATATGCACGAAGGCCAGGAGAGAAGAACAATGCATGGCTGGATGGATGAAGAGAACCAAGTAAGCTGTTGTTACAAGTGGCCTCTTACCATGAAGAGCTTAAGCCCTTAACATCCACCGAACTGGAGGGAACTCATCTATTCTCAGGTAATAGTCACCTCATTAGGAAAGGCTCTATTAAAAATGCAGCTCTCAGACCCTCAACTTTATTGTTTTTCTCTTCCCTGCTAGTTGGAGGGGGTTTTATTACCTTAATTTCTTTGTGGTTGGCAGACTGGATTTTCCTGACTAAAACAGTCAGGAAATCCTCTTTTACCAGCCTCTTTTCATGCATGTAATCCCAGGCTACTCTAAGATGATGCTGTTGCACATTGCCCTTAGATCACCGATTAGACGCAGGACACCTATTGCTCTCTTGGCAATTTGCTCTCTTCTTAACAGAGCAAGTCACAGCCAGGTCATCAAAAATATCTGGGTGTTTCTGTTTAGAGCCAGCTCTTCCCTTTCTCAGAAGTGCTCAAACTTGCAACCTCTCTCAGGGTTCACCATCATTTATCCGGTTAACCTACTTTTATTACCTGACGATGGATCTGGTCTCATAAACACCATCTCGCAAGTTAAGTGATTTTCCATTCATGGCTTTTGCTCTTACAACCAAGGGCCTTGCCAGTTGTCACCCAAGATGATTATATCCTGTCCACTCACATGTGGACATTGCAGTTCACTGAGCATCGCACAAGGTTTCATCCTGTATACCAGTCACTGCAACATCTGGGCTAGATTACGTGGCAGCAGCCCTTGGATCGTAAGCAATGGATTAGCAGCAATGACAGGAAAGCTCTCGGGTAAACGGCTGCAGAGTCCTGGGTTCACGCAGCAAGAAAAGTCAAGAAATGATCTGCAGAATGTTGTAAAACCACTGAAATACAAAACTGTGTATTCTCCTGTTCTGTCATAAGTACGTGAGTAACATTTCCATGACCTTTACTGCACAGCTCCTGCTCTTCAGGGGTGCAATCCTAAACCTTTGCTTTGTGATTGCTCCCATCGTTTGTCCTGGGGATTGGGCACATCAGGTCCTTTGAGGCTTTGGGCATCCTCGTCTAGTGGAGGGTGTCCCCACCATCGGCAGGGGGTGGGAACTAGATGGGCTTTGAGGTCCCTTCCCAACCCAAACCAGTCTATGATTCTTTGAGATCAGTAAGTGACAAGACCCAGCTGTTTGTGCCATATCATTTCAGGATTAATTGAAGCGGAATGAAGAATAGAGCTCAAGTTTTAGTCTGCTTTCAAGTCTTTGCCTCACAAAATAATTAACTGATTTTCCTCGTGTCTTACCCAGAATATCACAGACTGGAAAGATAAGAAGAGAGCAAAAAGAAACCAATTTAAAGAGCAGCATCTCAAAAATTTCTTTGGAATACATTATGGTTTCTCACCCCAACTGCCAGCCTTGATCCCCTTACCTCTCAGTCTCCATGCATGAATCCTCTCCCTCTGAAAGAAACCCTTAGGTGGAGAAGTCATTTCTGCAAAGCCCTCAAGAAGCTGCAGTTCCTTAGTCTCAGCCCTTTCGCACTCAAGCAGGGGGAGCCAGGCAGACCTCTGCATTACATGTGCAAGTGAAGGATGAGGCAAGTAGTTGCCTGTAAAATCCAATTATGAGTGCATTGAAAAAGCTTTTATGCAAGACTTCTGGTTCACAAGAAAAGCAGATGACTGCTTTTAAACTATCAGTGATGGAGTACTTCAGATAAAAAACAACCATCTGTTTTATTTATTTAAATTTTAAGTATTACAATATTGGTTCTTTAAAAACTTGTGTTTATTAAAGAAGTTACGCAACTCACTAGAACACTAGCTGAAAGGCAAGTTTCTTTTCAGTATTAATACCAAACCATATCTCGTCACAGGGAAAGCTATTTCTCAGAGTTTCTCCTTGAAAACAAAAACTGTCAGCTAAGGCCAATAGATAGGGAGTGCAATCAAAGGATGAGAGGAGGAAAACTCTGAACTGCAAATCCCTGGACTACCTCTATCATCACTCAAAGAAACAAAACATGTATCTGAGTGTTTATATATCACTATAATTTATTCAAGGGGTAGCAGGTTTTACACTTTTATAGTCATAATTATACAATCCTGTATTGCTCTTCAGCAAAAGCTGCACACAAAGTAAGTTTCAAGAGGTCGTTATAGAGCTCCAATCTGCTCACTGCTACTGATCTCAAACCTGTTATTACATCCCTTCCCATTTTTTCCAACATACTAAGTCACACATAAACACACTTGTTTCCTTTAATGAGAACTAGGAAAAAAAGGATAAGATGTAGTGTTTTACCTTGCAGAAGAATTTTGACACTACCCTCCATCTTCCCCAAAAAAAGCAGTTTTCCAGGTTACTAGTAAAAGAAGCTTCAGCTTTTATTGCAAACCAGTTTCAGGTAGTTTATAGAAGCCAGAAGGCCCCAAACTACTTGTATTTTACTACATCTCAAATTTAATTGGCTGTTCAAATACAATTGCCAAAAATTGGGTGGTTTCAAAAATATCAGGTTTTAATCAGAAATTAACACAAGATCACGGGAGATTTTAGAAACTGAATTTTCCTGACATTTCCATAAGTGATAATTGTTTTAACCATCTCTAAGAGCCAGCAAATCATGCTAGGTGAAGGACTAGTATTTATATTATCTTATTATGTTATGCTGAAGGCTGTGCTATTTAGAGAAAGAAAACTTCTCAAGCTGCCCTGCAGGCATCACCACTCTCACTTGACTGTTGGGGCAAGACTGGGCAGGAGGGCCAGAGGGTTAATTCATTTTTTTGTTGGGACATTTGTCGCTTGACCAAAGTCATCTGTATATCTGTCCTTCAAGTCTTACATTTACATCACAGCTAAATCTTCCCTCTCAACTGTTTTCCAGCTCTGTTTATTGTTTTTTTTAATTTCCTAACACTAACGAGGCTTCTTCCTGTCCCTGGGCTTTTCACCCACCCAGCTCTGGGCACCTCCAGACACCTCCCATATCACTTCGAGAAGTAGTCAAAGGAGCAAGAAACACAGATGTCCTGTCTCAGGTCATACAAGTGAGGTGCAACACTACTGGTAAGAATCCTGCTAACAATTAATCCCATTTCATTTCCAAGACTTGCATTACCAAGTACCTCAGCATATGCAGGACAAGCTATTTGCTCACGAGGGTGGTGGCTCAAGCTCAGCTGCTGAGGAGCAACGATACCCAGCCCCAATTCTGCAGCAATTCAGCAGGTGGTTCCTGGACCAGAGAACATTGTCCTAGCATCCGAATGGAGGAATGCTACTGACAGCAGAAAGGCAGGGAGAGTGACAGGATGTTAAAATAGATTTTGGAAATAGCATGTTGGTTAATAAAGATGACTATTTTAGCAATAAACAAAAAAAAAAGAACAAACTGAGCTGGAAGGTGGGATCTAGGATAAGGTCCCTGAGATACTTCAAGATCACAGATTACTGACATGTGGATAGGACACACTCGTAGAGATTCACCTCTGCTACACACACAGAAGTTTTCATTCTTTGGCCCAACTATAGGCATCTTCTGCGATTTGTCAGAGAATGATTGATATGGCAGCTGTATTAGTCTCTCCGTATTGCTTCCTTCAGCGTGCTCTTGGGGGTTACATTGTCAGTCAGAGCATATACAAACGCAACACATAGGCAAGCTATTATCACTGGGAATACTTTAGGCAAAACACATCAGAATTGGTCCCAAAAACAAGTCCTAAGAAGGGTTACCAGGTAGGGTCTTGCTCAGGATATCCATCTGAGAAACACCCTCTGCCTGCACCCAAGTTTAGAAGCACATAAATCCAGCACAAGGGTCTGATCAGCAGTCAGGGTATCATCCCAGAAGGCTGTGTAGCCAAGCTTGTAACCAATGTGACAAAAACCATCCCAGCCACCACAGTAACACACCACTATGATCTGCCAGCAGATGGATAAGACTTCTATTAAGACTCAACAGGATATTTCATATCCCACTGTTATTCTAATAGTGTTTATTAAATATGGAGCTCAGCCATGAGAAAAAAAAATCCAGCTTTGCCTGCATGCTTTTTTTTTATTGTTTTAAACCCAAATGTATCTATGGCCATTTTTCTGAAGCTCCAGATGAGACCAACACTAAGATTACTGGAGCTCTACAGATGCCCAAGCCCTACCCGCTCTCCCCGGGAAGCGGCACGGCACAGCCCCCCAGTTCTGACCAGCTGCACCCAACAGGCACAACTGTAGAGTTCACCTCACCAAAAGCAACATAATTTCAAAAATTTCACTGACATTGGAGTCATAACTTAGCCTTGTATGAAAAAAGACCAATTTTTAAGTGCCATAAAAAGCCTAGTCTTTTAATATATTCACACGGATCATTAATAGCTTCTCTATCTCAATTAGACATTTAGTTTCAGTAAACCAATGGCATGATAATGGAAATTCATCTGCTAGTTCTTACGTGTATTTAAAGGACAATGGCAGGCACATTTGGCAATAATACTCCCTATCACTGTTATCACCACAACTGCTACATACAGTCAAAAAGACATCTTTGAGGCTGCATCAATTTTTAGAGTTTCCATCAACTGCAAGCACAAGCGGTTAATCCTGGGACACAGGCAACCTGCCAGGCAGGATTGCAATGTCTCCCTTGGATTAAGTCACCAACTCTTCCTCACCACTGCAGAACCCATTTTTCCCTTCCACGTTACATTTCCTCCTCGCTGGCTGCCCTCTGTACATAGATTTTCCTCTCTCCCCATCCGCTGAGAAAGTTCATTGACATTTTCCCCGGTTTCTCCTCACGCCAATATTTTATATAAATAAAATCCTTTACAGAACACCTCTTAGTAAAGCAAAAGTAATAAAGTTTTACTGTATAGATATATCAAATCCAATTAAACATTATACAGTGATAATATTTTACAGGGATTATTTCTTTAAGTATGATTTTGAAATTCCTTATGAGCAAAAAGACTTGCATCTCTAAATTTACCAGATGTTCCTGGAATATGTAATGACTCAGACATTCATTTTAACATCCGTTTGAAGGATTAGGTCTCCATCCCTTATATTTGAGGATGTTCCTTAATTTACTAATGGCAATAAAGAGATTTCTCAGACAATATACACACAAAAAAACCAGTCCTCTGTACTGAAGGAAAAAAAAAAAAAAGAGGGACTGAATGACACCTGAAGCTCAGCGGCCAATTCCCTAGCATCAAGATGGGAAACCCTGAGAGTACAAGAGAAACAACAGATTTGTAAGGTGAATTGTTCGGACATTAGAGTTACCATTCTGTGGAGCATGGTACAGACAATGCTCCCAAAAGATTGTGTAACAAATTCACTATTTTTTTTTTTCAAAGGAAGTGTTTCCAAAGGAGAACCAAGTTTGCACGCACCAAGGAAGATATATGATCTGCGTACAGCACTATGCCAAGATCCAGAAGATTATGGGAGCACTCCCAAAATTAGGATAATCAACAGGTTGGAGGAAGAAAAGCAGAGAGTAAGCTACTATCTGAAGACACCAAGTGTTATTTCTCCCATTCAAGTGCACGCACCCATGCCGGCAGTCTCACGCTACTGGAATGCTGGCTTTTCCAGGAAGTCCTAAGCATTGTAGCTTCTCCAGGTGGGCCATCCCGTTTTGCCCCCTCCTCTGGCCAGCTGCTTCTGCCTCTTTCTCCTCACTTCCTTCCGCTAACAGAAGAGCAGTAGCTCTGGGCTTTTTGGCTGTACATCATTCACCACCGACCGTGATCCATACACTGAAGGAGTGAGAAATGCAGAAAAATGCAAAAAAAAAGCAAAATACCCTCAAAATAGATTTGAGGGGATAAGAAAAACTGCTATCATAAATAATGTAGGATCCAGGGGAGTCAGCCTTAAACCACTACGCTCTGAGCAAGTTTCCAGATGTACAAGGAGGCCAAGCAATTATGTTCAATTCTTGACTGATTTAATTGGTATGCACAGCAAACCCACAAGACAAACTACAGGCGTAGTTATAATTGCCCTGATTACATAGCTCTACAAGACGCTTTCAACAAAATAACATGCAGAAGTTTTCCTTTATTTATATCTGACACTGAAGAACATCATGGACAATCCATTTTTAAAACCTCCTCTAAAGAAGCTACTGTCAAAAGCAAAGAATAATAAAAACGAGAGGTGGAAAAACAGTGATCTAGTCGGTACCTTGAAGCATACCCTGTCTGCTTTAATGTCTCTATTTTGTTTTGTTTATGAAGGCTTAAAAAAATGCCCAACAGTGTTAATGACAAAAATAGCAATTTATGATGTAATTTCTTGATGCCATAATGTAGCAGTGAAGATCATCTTTGTTTTTCAAGAGATAAAAAATGTTGCCTCAGTAAATATGCTCACAAAGCAGGGTTTGCAGCACAAACATTACCCTCTAACTCGAGCTGAATTTCTTCCACTACTACTGACATAAATGTCAACTTAATCAATAGGTTATACTCAACTGTCAAAGTCTTTCCTACACTTATATTTTATCTTGCTCTTCAATAGTTAGAGGGGAAAAAAAAAAATGAGCTACCTAAACCAACATAAAGCCAAACACTGTGTAAAACCTCTCTCCTGCAGCCTGCAAAGATGAACCTCCCTCCCAGATGTTCTTCGTGATGGTGTGCAGGACAGCAGCTCTTTCACCCCAACCCCATGTCCTTCCACCAAAGGCAGGAGACAGTGGTGTTCCTTGCAGATCTTCGGTGCTAAGGAAACCCTTTCTCTGCCACCGGCACAGGTCTGTCATCTCTGGCTCAAGAGCTCTGTCTGCACAAAATAATTCATACGTGCATATGGACCAGGACAGATAAATAGAAAACACTGAAATCTTAAATTTTTCAAAACTATTATCCATCTATACCAACGTGTTTCCCTATTTGCCAAATATCCTACACCTCAAATGGAGATGTGTTGTGCTTAAGAGTCGGTCTTCTCCTGACGCTTTGGGAACTTGTCCATGCAAGTGCTGACCCGCTCCTCTTACCGATAACGTTGAGTACATTCCTACTTTCAGAGATTCATGGTCTTCATATTCCATTATGTATCTTAATTGCTGACTGCATTGTCTGGCCTATTTAATCAGCCTTCATTAAATACCATCACTTCTACCACTAACAGCCTGACCAGTGAAATACAGCCTGGTACATCCTGATCATTTGGAAGTAAATAAAAGGCTAAATGAGACCGGGATCAATATGCAAATTCTGACCCCAGATCAAAGCAGCGCTGGTCTCCAAGCAGAGGAAGGCACCAGCTGCCACATGGAAACCTAGGTGGAAATTCCTGCTCCATCCCAGGTTCTGGGTAATTTGGAAAATTCCATTTGGCCCATGGGTGACTTTCCCAAATGGTACCTAGGTATTTACTAGAGCTTTCAGGCCAAAGTAGGTCACTCATTCCCAAAGCCAGTGGCAAGGAAACACTTAACCTCCTTCAACATTTGTAAATCCACCTGGGCATTGATCTGCATAACTAAGTACCTGAATACAGCTAGTCCTCAGTTTCTCTCTGTCTTCACTGTCTCCCACTGAAATGAAACAAAAGTTGAATATATTCAAGAGAGACAGACTGAACCAGAAGCTCTACTGGCATAAGTCTGGCACACATTTATTTGGCATAAATTTGGTCCAGCAGATTTGTTGCTTCAAAGCTTAAAATAAACTAAAAACAAAGCTGCAGATGCAAAGCTTCACACTTCATCCTTGGAAGCGCAGAGTAGTTCTGGAGAATAGCTGTGAAAGCTACAAACGGTAATAATAAATTTTTAATAAAACTGCTGGTTTAAATCATTTGCTTTTAACATCTATTTTGCAAGTCTCAGAGGAAACCAAAAACCATTTTGTGGCAGCTTCCTCATTTTTATATAGTATGAAGAATCTCAAAGATCACTCCAGCTATAAATACATGTTACGAATGGAGTTTGGTATGGAGGACAATAGCTGTAAAATAATGCCTGGGGGAATGAAAAATTTACTGAGGCTGTGATATAACACTGACAGGCAGATGCCGAGTGCATTATTTCAGCATCAAGGTAACTTTTCTGTCCCAAGGACAATATTTCACACAGCGACTGCTTGAAAAAACAACCAATGTTTCTTTTATTACACTTGTCTGTATTTTTTCCCACACCCACATATTGAAATTGCTATAAATCCTACTTGCTCAGGGCAACACTACCCATTTCATTTACTTGGGTGACACGCTTCTGAGCGCACGCTATTTTTTCCACGCTATTTCCCAATTTTCCAGAAAACTGTGCATATTAGGTTGTTTTAGCCCATTAAGGGACAGGGGGAAGAAAACAGAAGCTCTCGGCACAGCTGTAATGATCCCGACCCCCAAAGAGACAGGGAGCAGCGCAGTACACAAAAATCAATACACCCCTCAACTGCAGTCACACGTTCTGCACGTGACGTAGGTCCTCTTGCAGCAAACTGCCAGCTGCAAGCAGACAGGTTGTTATGCAGCACACACAAGACAAGCAGGAATCCTTGTCTTTCAAAAGACACCAAGGGAAAAAAATATTATCTACACTCCTTTAGCACACCAGATCAGCGGTGCTGCGGTTCCCCACAAAATCAGGGCATTACACCACTAAAAGCATTTGCTTTGCGCCCCAGCAGGAAACATTTCTGACACACGCACGGAGCTCCAGCCTAGGCATCGCTGCGAAGCGGCACAGTGAACAGCTGTGACGGCAAAGCGCTTTTAGACAAATTTCCAAATGCAAGAGCCATTAAGGGAAGCTTGGTCAGCACGGCGGCACTGCCAGGAAAGCAGAGAACACGCTGGCACACGGCACCGCCTGGACACTAGCAGCACCCTGCACACTCCAGCTGCACTGCAGAACGCTGCTGAGCTCAACCCAATTCTCCTCTCACGCTTTCTCAGTCCAGGAGCTGCAGATAACCTCCAGAAAGCTTTCCTCTTGCCGCATTCCCACCCAGGAAGGCTTTTCCTGGCTTTGAGCATTTAGCCAGCTATAAAGCCATTTTCTCCGTTTCCCTTGTGCTAGCGCTGAAGCACGCGGAAGCGAAGGATGCGTAGCAGGTCCAAGGGGCACTTCTGGAGCTACAGGTTTCTCTGAAGAACAGCTGGGGGGCTAGCTGAGAGGACACAAAGCCACGCGGGCAGCACCGAGCCGGCTGCAGCACGTTACTGCGCTGGCAGGGAGCGGGAGCACTAGAGAGTTTCTATTTGCCAAGGTTTGTTAGAATTCTGACTGCATTCCAACCAGGGAGAACAAGCTGCCTTGACTCGGTTTCGCAAAGTTGCTGCATCTTGAGTTTCAGTCACTAGTTCGTTACACTGAGAGTTTTCAGCCAGACCAGTTCCCATTAGTCCGGAGTTGTCTGAAGGAGCTGCATCTCTCCAGAAGAGCCCCTTTGGCCCCCTTTTAAAAAAAAAAAAAAAAGGTGCTTTAAGACATGGATTACTGTGGCACCTAGAGCTTGAGCAGAGGCTGGCACATGAAATGCCCAGAGAAGAGAAATGGGCATGCAGAGCCCATACAGGCAAGCCCAGCAAAAAGGAGGTTGAGAGTATGTGCTGATCCACAGTATCGTTACTACTACCTTAGCATCTGCATGGAAACTTCGGAACAAAACCAACACAGCGCTTTTCCTCCGGACACAATGCAGAGCACTGCCTTTCTGTCATCTACGTATCTTGTTTTCACCACCTGCATGGTAATGCCTGTCTGTCCTAGGCAGAAATGATAGCAACCCTGGTAACTGTCACTGAAACATTCCCGCTGCAATCCAGGATGAAAATCCCACGCTCTGTGCTGTTGTTTGCAATGGCACTATAGCCAATAAAACGAATTGGGCCAAGGAAGATTGATTGCTTTTTTTGATCAAATTACAAAAAAAACCCAGTAGCTGAAGGGAACACAGGAGATGCAATATCTTGACTTTCGTCAAACATCCACTGTAGTGCCTCACAAAAATCACTAAAATGTTTGAATCACATTGGTTTGGACAGAAGCACTGTCAGATGGTTTGAAAGTTAACTGGAAATCATAAGCAGAGAGCAACATCGGGCAGTGTTTTGAACAAGAAAAAGGCATTTATAAGTGTGCTTCCACAGGGATTAACATTAGACTCCATTTCATATAACATTTCTACTGAAGCATCTGGAAGAGCAAATAAGCAGCACATTAAATTTGTGAATAGTAATTGCATAGAACAAAGAGGAGCCAGTTGGAATTGAAAGTACACAACCACTCACAATGCAACAAACCCATCGTATTTTTAACCGGTATGAAAACATCATGGCAAGAAAAATAGTGGGAAAGCAGTAAAAGCAAAAGAGATGCCTTGCCTTTGGCCAGCAGAGTAGAAGAACCACGACTTACGGCCATCTGTTTTCCAAACAGGTTGCCATTCTCCTGAGCAGAGTAGGTAAGATCACAGGGGACACAACAGCTCTTTATGAAATGTGCCATCATTTGGTAAGAGTTGGCCATCCAAAGACCAGATAGATCTCAGTAAAGCCAAAAAGGTTTAAAGAAAGATCTTTATTTATTACATCCTGGAAGGTTTTCCTCATTAGTTAGCAAGTGATTTTCTCTGAGCAGCAAGGAAGATGGAATGCAATAAAAGCCAAGACTTGCAAACTCTAGCAAGAAACAGATGGTCCTGCTCTTGGTCAGGGAGACAAAGCTATGGATTTGAGTCTCTTGATCCGCAAATACTATCCCCTTTTTTTCGCATAATGTTAATCTGGAAATAAGGTTCCCATAATACAGTCCAGACATGACACTCAGGCTGACTTTACTGCTCTCTAATTCACCTTCTGTCAAGCCTGTAGCTGAAATACACAAATTTTCCTTTCATTTCTGTCTGCTGTCAATATACCTCAGGTCTTACACGTCAGAGGAATCTTTGTTAACAGCCTGCGATGTTTTGCACAGCCAGTCTCAAAGCTGATTAAGTTGCTGGATAAAACACATTACATTTCATGTCCTAATTCCCTTTATCAACTACAAGAAAACACGCCACGCTATAAAATAACAAGCCTTACTGTGAATCTTTAGAAGCACCTACAAGGCATCAGACATACAAATTAAAGAGATTCCTATGCGCTGCTGTAACGTAAGGGTCCAAGTGCATCCAGATGCTCTGCAGCCTCTCCCTGGCAGGGTTTGGCCGCTCAAGGCTTGCTCTGACCTGGCACGGTGGTAACCAGGGGTCCGACTGCTGAGAAGAGCCACGGGGGGAAGATACAGGAGAGGTCTTGGCTGGGGGCTCTCCCCCTTGGTTCGGGAGGTCACTGCTCTGCCTGGCTCAGCATCACCCCGGCTCCCCACTCGCCTGCCCCTGTGGAGCAGTCTGCCCTCCCTGACATCTACCTGGCTTACCCGTCGTCGGGGCAGGGCACCTGGTGTGCAAAGTTATGCTTCACACTGACAGGAGCTAAGTAACCTCTGCTCGTTGGTAATTAAAGTACATTACTGCTAATAAAAGCTGTTCCCAAACCCTGCTCTATAACCAGCGCCGGCCCTAGGGCCATCATTAGTAGCTGAACTCGGGCAGGAGACAGTCGAGGCAATGAGCCAGACCAGCGAGAGCCACGGCGGGTATTGCTGCCGGTACCCTGGGCACGCTGCCTGCCTCACGCCCGTCCAACACTCGCCCTGATCCACCAGTGCCCTACACACAACCCAGCAGCCCAGTGGCACTTTACTCCCAAACCCAGGAAAGCTAGAAGCGGCGAGGACCCGCTGCTCCTGAAGCACAAGTCGTGCACAGAATGGCACGTTCTCATGGGCGGTCTCCGAAAGAGAGGAAAAAAGAGAAAGGACCCTTCAGGCCAGCACTACTGAACTCCCGAGGCTGCTCTTGAGGTACATCAACGCCAGTTATGACTGCGTGGCTCATAAGCAGGACACTGGTCACACCACTGCATTTGCTTTTCTTTTTTTAAGATTGGGGGGGGAATGGGGGATGTTGTCAACAAGAGGAAGTACATCCAGGCACGCTATGCACAACATGGTGAAATGTACAAGTCATCAGCTACCACCCTAACCCTATAAACACAGCGTAACTGACTTCAGTGAGAAACCCCAAGCTTGTGATCAACAGCACCATGTACAGGTTGTGCCACCAGTAACATCCCTCAGAGCAGATACCGGAGTCAATGCTATTTAAAGTCTTTTTAATCAACCTAGACAACATTCTTGCCAAGCTTGCAGACAACACCAAATTGAGACCAGCACTTGAAATTCTGATTAAATATTTGCATGATTTTATTTTTTCCCCACCATCCAGGTGATCAGACACCAGAACAGGGGCCAGGTAGGTGGAGAAGCTTTATCCTTAGAGATATTTAAAACTCAACTGGACAAGACTCTGATCCAGGCTGGTCCTGCTTCGAGCAGAACATCTCCAAACACACGACCCCCAGAGATCCCTCCCAAGTTATTTTACAATAGCATCAGTTGATATATCAACAGCAGAGCCTGTGCTTTTGTATACCCTCTGTGCAGTATTACTGCAACGGGTTATGGAAACCCGAACATCCTGAACACCACTCTATCTTTCAGGTTTCTTTTTTGTTAAAGTATCTAGCTTCTGACACAAACTAAATTAGATTTTCCTCAATACTAAGCAGCAATGAACAGACTGTCTAACGAGTACAGAAACTTCCCCAACCACATTGCCTCTCCTCGATGGCAATTGTTACGATGACATTTTCAGCTCAGTAGCCACTTTTAAGGCGAATTGTGCAAACTATACAGGTTCTCCCCAGAATTAAGTACAAACCTTAGGTCAGCTATTTGATAGATTAAAAAGAAAAATAATGCACAATAAAAGTCCTGATGGCCAGTGTGAGTAATTACTTAACTAAAAGCACATTTTCCTCCCATGTCCTGAACACTCTAAAGATTCTCTGCCTATGGTTTTTGTAAGCAGACTAATTCTTGACCTGCCATTCTTTGCATATACTAGTTCATTCTGCTGTGATAAATTGTTGCCTGTAGATGCACTGAATCTGCAGAAATAAAAAAAAAAGGAACCTCTCCTTTTGGCAATACTGCTAGAAAAGAACAAAACACAAAAACATTCATTTTAGCCATAGTGCAATGAGTAATGAAGGAATAAATAAATTATAATTGGTTAAATTATTGATGTCTTTCATTTAGGAATCTTCTTGTTCAGCAGTAGATGTTTCCCTCCCTTAGCTATTTACAACGTGCGGGTGGAGCAGAGGTAGAGGGTGATATATTTGCAGCTGTATTTGGATAGCATAGGCTTGCAACCATTCAGTATTCTATTGAGATCTGAAAGTTGTTGACCCTGCCAGCAAATAGCAATTACAAGTTCAGTGGGATCTGATTGTCCTAAAGCCTTGCTTTAAGGAAGCATTCAGCTTAATAACAAGATACCAGCTTTCAAAATAAATACAGAAAGATCTCCTTGCCTATAGAGTACAAAGCAGCATTATACAGCCCGAGACCTGCAAAGCATTTTTCTGGTTAGTTAGAATTTTCCTTTACAAGTAACTGTGGTAATAATGATTCTATGAAAGCAAATAAGTACTTGAAAAACATTCAGGAAATTTATTCTATGTAATGGACCATTTCTCCTTAAGGATGAGGTTCTATGGAAATATGGGCCATAAACCTCCCTTTTTGAAAGAATACCACTATGCTTTTCAGGATATTAAAGTTGAAGCAGTTATCAGAAAAATAGGGCTCAACTAATTACAGTCCTGTGTTCTTTCCACACAGTATCGCAGCGTACCAATTTGAAAGAAATGAATGCAGCCACAAAACGCCTCAGCAGACTTTTGCAGCTCCCCACGTTTTAGTGTTGCTTTGCCTTGTGAAGGCATCTGAATTACGCTCCCAGGTCCCTGCGCGCCAGACAAACACCGCAGTGTGCTGCAGAAGGGGAACCACAAATGCCCATGCACTAAACACCGAGCCCTTCGCGAGGCTTCAGCCGGAGCGGAACGCAGTTGTAAGGCAACACTAGCACCAGCGTCACTACTCAGCACGGAGCCCGGAAGAAAAATAACACCACCAGTCCCTCCCATGTTCTTCCCTCCATGGTTTATTAATTATCTGTGATGTTCAGGGCTTGCTATTGTTATAAGCCCGACTCCAGTGGTAATTAATGGCAATTCCCAAAAACACAACAGGAGCCTCTTAATGTTATCAGTGGGAAGTGCTGAGAGCACAGAAAGCCCATTTCTCCAAAGCACTTTCACTTTCAGCTGCAGAGATACATCTCCACACATACCTTGAAAAGTCTCCTTAACTTTTTGAACAAAAATGAAGCCTCTGAACCACCACATCTGGGGTTTTTTTTTTCCCTCCTCTGTGCTAACCAACACCTTCCCCCCAGCTACCATTGCTACCTGCGATACGTTTCCTACTGACGCCCAAAAGCTGTTGACCTTGCCGGAAAACAGCAATTACAGATTCACTGGGAACGTGCTGCCTTTAAGCTTTGCTATGAAGAAGCCTGTCTAACCCCGAGATCAAGTACACAGAAAGTCAGAGGTTCAGGTCCCTCCTTGCCTGAGGAAACCCAAGCGTGCTGCTCCAAGGAGGATGCTCTGGCAACAGACTGCTTGGGACAAAGGAGAGAAAGCAACGCTTGCGTTCACACAAACCAAGGCAGATCTACTCCACCTGGAATAGTTACACAATCGCTGACCAGAGAGGAGCACAGCACCCAACATATACTGGCAGAGGAAAGCAACCTGGACTGCAATCCTCCCCCTGATTTATTGCTGGTTCACATAATTTAGAATTCCCAGTTCCTCCCTCTCCCAACGCGAGAACATCATACTCACTCTTCTCTCAGCA
Organism: Grus americana; assembly: GCF_028858705.1. NCBI lineage: Eukaryota > Metazoa > Chordata > Aves > Gruiformes > Gruidae > Grus > Grus americana. The sequence continues at coordinate 17,071,655 of NC_072863.1, read as the reverse complement.
GCCTGAGGGCATATGGTCCAGCAGGCAGAAGATGGATCAAATCTTCCTAAACAGAGGAAGGAAACAGCACTAGTCCTCCCATAACACCACTTTTCCCTTCCACAGAGAGCCTACTCTCCTACGCAGACCCTAACAAATACCTAGTTGATCAGCAGCTACAACCAAGACAAACGCAGAGACCTCCCCCCTTTTGGGAAGCCCGTAGAGACTAGGCCACCCAGCACAGGTGTGATTTATCTCTCTCTGAGCCAAGCAGCAGAATTTAAGGCACCTGTGGCACTTCAGTAACAAAACCCAGATACACCTGTAGATGTGCGATCCTCCGGGGTTAAGACAGTTATAAGGATTTTAACTTTGGACTTGCAGGTCCTGAAAGTAGCAGCTTGTCCCATATCTACCTTCTTGAGGATCTAAGCCTCAGTAAATTCAGGGAAAAGGGAATACGCCCTTGCTAGGCATTATCTCCCTTCTTTTTTAACTATTATTCATTTAGGGCTTGGCATAGATGTGGGTGAAAGCCCAGCCCCCCCCAAGGAATAACCACCATCAGCCTTGTCCTGTATGCAGTGACCTTGACAACTTTACACCACCAATTTTCAATCATAGATGATGGATTAATCAAGGCTGATTTGAAGCAGCTGCACTCTGTCAGAGTCTTTGCTCTGATCTTCACGCTGCAATAGCTTTCCATTTTAACTGATTCTGCCAGGGGTGAGGCTGTTAAGACAGCAAAGTACTCTTTGCCTCCCTTCTGACTCAAAAAAAAAAGCAATTTTCACTAATACTACTAAGGGGTTGGTTTTTTTACAATAGTGAGAAGACTGACATGACCCAATTTCTGTCAAATTCTTATGTGTGCACATGTCCTCATTAGTTGAGGCTTCAGAAACTGTCCTCAAATTTGAAGGTCAGCAGACCAGGCTTATGCCACAAACAAACTCACATCCGCAGAAGATTATTCATAAGTTTCCCAGCTCTTTCTGTGCAACTTACAGCTTGCTGCCTTTCAAGGAAAAAATTCACTACTGTCCCCAGTCTCTGCCATGTACCATAATAGTCACCATATAAATGCATCTCACTGCTTATCCGTCACAAAAAGCACATTCTGTGGAGGCTTGTAGGTCCCCAAAGCCTAAATCAAAAGCTGGTGTTGGACTGTTTGCTCTCCGGTTCCCAGCACACACAAGCACATGCTTGCCTGTTAATACCATTTTCAGATGAACAGCAATTGCCAGGCTGCTCCGGGCACGGTTTCACGCCAAAGCTGCTGGGCTTGGTGAGGTGGAGGGCAGCAGAGTAGCGTGCAGCCACCTGGAAACCCAGGCCCCAGGATGGGCGAAGTTGGCGCGGCAGCCACTGGGCCACAGGCTCGGATCACTACCTGCACCCCCGTCCTGAGACAAGGAGCTGCTCTACCCACATAACTCCGGTCAGCTCCGCGATCTCAGACAGCTTCCCCGTGTCTGGGTAAACAGAAATCCTTCCCAAAGCATCAGGAACGATCTCAGTTTCAGGTTTGGGGTGCAGGGACCCTGCTGTCAGCACAGGGGACAACAGCACCAGAGGAAAGAGACCGTCTCCCGTCTCTCCTTGTCCTGCCGCAGCCCATCCAGCGTTAGACGCGCTGCTGTTGCTGCCTCCTGGCATGCTGGTTCTTTTCAGTATGCTTTCATTTCTCACACCGCGCTTAGCACACCACAGGCCATTTTGCATAACGATCCAGCCTCTCATTCAACCGATCGCTTCTGTCCATGGAGTGCATGAGTACATCAAGGGCTTGAGCCCTCCACAGCCAACTCTTTCCAGCTTTCCTGGTTCCTCCAGAGATGCTTAAAAGTTCTGAAGATCATACAGACAAATATTATTATAATATTATATAAGTAAAACTACAATAGTCACTAAAATAACTTTAGCAAAAATAATCAGCAGTTTACAGTAAGACAGACTATACTAAGGTGGCTCCTTTTAAATGCTACAGTAGAAGCAGCTAGTCTGAAACACGCAATCCTGACAAGGCCAGAGCTATGAAGGGACATCGGAAGGCTCATCAGAAAAAATTATCATTAAATGACGGCCTCCACCAGGTGAATTTGAATGAAGGGGCACCACTGATCAGCTCGGAGGGACATCTCCTCCCTTTGTGACCCAGGCAGGGATCAGAGTTGGAAGAAACGGGGATTCGTGTACGCCCCAACATCCATTCCCTCTGACGCGAGAAGCTGTGATGTGAACAGTCTCTTCTAGCACATTAATGTGCCCAGCCTGCTCCTTTCTTGTCTGGTTTAATTGGAGGAGAAACAGTTCATTGGCATCCTCCGAGTCTTCACAACAAACTTTTGAACTAACGCATGATGGGAGGAACGCCTGCAGTCCATCTCTCTCTAATATTTATTATGTCAGGCTGACTGCAAGAATAAGGCATTGATTACATGCAGTTCATGTTTTGAATATTAACATCCCAATCACCAAGAGTACAGACATTTTAGTTTGAACAAGAATTTAGCTTTTAGGACACAAAATAGCAGATTCCAGAAGAAAAAAAAAAAAAAAACCAACACTTTACCTGTGTACTGTGTCCCACTTTGGCCCTTGGGTGTAGTGCTGAAAGCCAACACCTGACCCCATGCTGGAATCCCAGCAGCCATATGAATCCAGACGAGTCACTTAATCATGCTGTGGCTCCATCTTCTCATAGGAATAATGCACAGCTACTTCACTGGGGTAATGCAAAGCTGATTTCATTAGCATTCACAAACTGCTTTCTGCCCAGCAGAGAAAAGTATTAAGGAAATGCTAAGAATCTCTGCTGCTGGGCTTCTCTTCTGAACTAGCTCTTTTCATAAGTTATGTCCTACCAAGCATGCAAAAATTTCTTAGAACCTCCTTAATCAAGAAAGCAAACATATTCTCATTTGCCAAACACAAGCTTGTAATTATGTGGGAACGAGGCAGAAACAGCACATATGTGCATTAACATTGACATGATCAAGAGCTAATAGCACCATTAATGTATCCTCTTGGAAATGACAGTTTGCAGCCAGACAAACAGTTGGAAAATCCTAAGTGGGGCTCGTTAAACATTTTCTTTTGCAAGATGAATTAAACAAACAGGAGGTTGAAAGAATGCTGCAGTAAATCAAGGGAGAAAAGGGACAGCTGTGTTTAAGTGCGCTAAATACATCCTAAACTAGCCATCGAAATGGACCCATGGACCTCAGGTACCCAGAGCAGACATTGAACGGACTGCTGGACAGCTGTAAAGCACCAGCTGACCTTGTACGAGCTCCTTCACCTGCTTCACACAGAAAAAAATCTCAGTCAGTAAAGATAAAAAAGCACATGCTCCTCGGTAATTGATGCTAGCACCCAGAAATGGTATAGGATCAGGAAGGTGAGCAGCAGAACTGGGCATAGGAACAGAGCAGTCCATCAAACACTTGCCATTACAACACAGGTTACCTGAAGGAAAGCACTGGGGAAACACCTGGATCTGTGTTGGAAGCCAGTGTAAACTCAGGGTAAAATTTATTCCACTGCCAATCTGTAACATAGAAGTTGTTCTTACTCCTACCATATTCTGAATTAGTTTCCTTTTTTCTTCTTCTAGTGCTTTTTAAACTACATGAACCTATGTGAAAGAGGGTGGTCTTCTCATTGTTTTGGTTACTACTGTAAACACAAGTGACCATTCTTTTCCAAAAGCTACATTTTTGGTAGATCTTTCTCTGCCTGACGTGCAAGACAGAGCCCTTTCATTTTAGCAATGGTTAAGATTGGATTAGGTTAAACAAATGCAAAGCACTCGGATCTTTTTCTAAAACAAATTAAGGCTCCAATATACTTTATTAGATCTGGGAAATACAGGATATTTCTCTAGACTAAAAGCTATATTGCTTCCGTTCTCTCACATTGCTACAGCTCAGGTGCTCAGAATTTGTATCGACACCTTCCAATATCTTTAAAGTTCCACACATTGTGAAGTAAAGCTTTAATTATCTTCTTGTCATTTTTCCATTGTTGATCTGCTACCCGTAGCGCTATATTAAGTCACAGACCAGAGATGTGACATGGGCAAATACTGATGGGGAATTCTGGGGGGGGAAAAAAAAAAATCACCTTAGCTACATTAATAAGCTTTCCCCATAAGGCAAACTCAGCTCAAGCTGCTGCAGTCTTAATTTCTAATTTGTTTGGAATCTGCTTTGATTTTCTGTCTCCTGTTAAATACAATTCTCTTCTGGGCTCTGTTTTATGCATTGATTTTTGCAATCGCATCCATATTACATTGGGACCCAAATCCACAGTTCTCTAATTCAGGTTACACAGAAAAGTTTAGACAAATACTCCTTTTTTTTCTTTCTTTTTTTTTTTTTAATTAGAGAAATACTTTGCCTCTTTGAACAAGAATGGGACTCAGACTAGTTCCAGCACCATTTGTTCCGCAGTCACGAATATACGTCAGGAAGGGATGGACTGTTGACTTGTTAAGAGTATACTAAAAAAATTTCCCTCTGGACTATACTTTCTACTGGAAAAACTTACAGTTTAATGAAGTCATCAAACTATTATTTGAAGTAGCTGTGCTCCAGAGTGGCCATCAGTGCTCCACTGAGAGAGAACACAGAGAATCTCCTAAAAATCTCTTCCGCACACACCTCGTCTCCAATGCAACACACGATGACTTTTTCCTCTTAAGTAGTAGCAAGTGGGTCTGACATTTTTATTTCAAGCAGGGTAATTTTTACTGATTTTTATGGCTACTAGATTAGTTTTAGCATGTATTCATCTCAAAAATACACTCAGAGAGCAGAAAGATCATTACCGCCGCGCAGACCTGGTTTCTATTCCTGGCAAATCATTTAGGGCTTTCTGGAAAATGCAGGTGCAGACGGAGGCAAAGTCTCCTACCCCTGCTCTCAGCTCAGGAACTCCACTGCTGAAGGCTGTACCTGTGTCAGCACAGCACCGTGCCCAGCATAATCCGGTTGTATCCTCTCTTACAAGAAGCTCCTCCAGCTACCCTTGTCTTCAACGGCAATTGTAAGAAGGCAACAGCTCCAAGGATTACAATTCAAAATTAACTGGGCTTGAGACCGTCCCGTTTGTAAGGAACAAATATTATTAGCTATTTTTCGGTGTTTTGCAAGCTGTAGTTACTCGGAGCTTGTAGAAGCACTTGGTGGGTATGAAACAGAGGATGATACATAAACATTAAGAGCAATTAAAGGCGTAAAGGGGGGTTTTGTCTGTTTTGTATAAAAGCAAATAAGAACTCTGGCTAGCAGCTGACAATTTCTGCTGCTATAGGAAACGCTGTTTCAAAGGCAATGAAATCTTTGTACCTAAACACCCTTCCCTCACCCTCTTTATTCACAGGGTGTGAGACAATAGTTTTGGTCCCCTCTTGAGTTCAGTTCAAATAAACATTTTCAATCACAAACTTATTTTATACAGACAGCCAGGATATTGTCAAGGACAAGAGTCTCCCTCCTGTTTCTCCTCTCCCCCGCCCAGTTTCTTCCTACAATGAATATGCCACAAGATAGAGAAGCCCATGGTACTATTCCACTAATACTAAAAGGTTTGGTTTCCTTTCTCTTACAAAACAGCCTATTACAGCTAGATGCGTGCTAGATTGCTTGCTTTTAAAATAGCCAAGCCATAGCCCGACAGGGTTTTTGGGCTCGGTTTTGGTGTGGGTTTTTTGGGACATAAACGAGGGCTCCCTTCTTACCCCTCTTCAAGCAGAGCATAATCTGTATGTTTTTCTGATCTACTGCTCGTTGTCTAAGTTTACTCATCACATTGATCAAGGAGTCTGGAGTAGTTTAAGTACCTTCATTGTGATCTTACTTTCATTTCATGGGGAGATTGCCTTCTCCCAGTGGTCTCAGATGGAAGAAAGCAGAGCAGTCACTGTGATGTGCGGCCCTACCATTGCGCTGACCAATCGCACAGGAAAAGAGACTTTGTACATTTTTTAAGAAGACAGAGTTTTCTATTGCTCCACCACGGTGATTACATTTGTGTCTCATTATTTCAAACCCTTTCTGTTTCATTATAACAACAACACCATTTGCTAGAGCTAAGGTAACCAGCACAACAGCATTTCAAGGCAACGTGAATTAATCAATACAGCCTATGTCACTCTCACTGGGAAGGTGGAGGTTTCATTTCAAGCTGCTCTCCACCCTCCTAATGAAGCACTTTATAACTCATCTTCTACAAAAAGCCTCAGCTCCCAGCTATAAAAACAAACATCTCTGTTCAGATGTGAATACAACCGGAGTCAAAACCAAATAACCCAGTTGTAGTAGAAAAGAAAGAAAGACAGAAAGGACAAAAGGAAGAAAAAAACTGAGTCAAACATCATAGTCCCTACTCCAGCTAGAATAGTTAGGCTTGACCGATACACACCTGCTATTTTCTGTAGTGTTCCCAAGCCTCAGCCCTTCTTTGATCTGGCAAGAAGAAAGGAAGCAAGGGCCAAGAGAGGTTTCCCACCCATCCTTTTCACTGCCGAACACCCCATCCCATTGCCAAAGGGCACTTGTTCTGGTACTGGGGTACTGCAAGAGCACAGATCATGCAGCCTGGCACTCACTAGAACTCATAAAGACATATTTTCCTCATAAAGACAGATTTTTATTTCCAGGGCTGCTATTGAATCAGGAAGCTGTTAAGGGTTAAGGCTCATGATGTTATTTCAGCTTCACTGAGTGACCTTCTACATCAAACATTCAGTCCATTAGCTGTACTTACAGAAATTTGACTTTTCGATAGGATACTGCGTTCCACTGAGTCTTGTGAGCGGAGATAATTTCCACCAGCACCCCCAACCCACCCAGAGCAAACCAGACCAGTGGGAGCCAGCAGAGCCCTGGGTTAATTGCTGTAGGAGCTGCTTGCAAACTCCTGTACAGCCCTACCAATACAGTCACCCATGCAACTTGCAACTCAGCCTCTAGAGTTAAGAGAAATGTCCTACGGCAAGAAAACCAGCCCTGCTCCTTTCCACTTCCAAGCCACCAGTTCAAGATGTAGAAGAGGCCAGGCTCAGGGACTGTAGCCCAATATTAGCTCTTTCTAATTGCATGATTAGGCAGCGGGAGGAGCAGCACCAGTCCTTGAGAGCAGGAGGAGTTCTTCCCTTCCTGCAGCACAGCAGCATAGTGGTCTTCTCCATCAGAAGGGACAGAAGTGCTAACTAGGAGTTAGCACTCACCTCTGTGTGCCGCACCGTGCTGAAGGGTGGATCTGGCCTCTGGTGATCATACAGGAAAAAGCAGACAAATGGGAAAACACCATTTCTCTTTTTACTCCCAAACCTTTTATCTAGTTTGCAGTCGAGCACTAAAACAAAGGCTTAACACAGCCAGTGTTTTCTTTAACAAGAGGGCACCCCCCAGTTGCTTTTGTTCAGCTGTGCCGTGAAGAGATCTGGTTTGGGGTCTTTTAGAAAGTGCTGCAGACCTGACAGAGGTAGAATAAATGCTTTGAATAAGGAGATTTTGTGCATTTTTTTAATTTACTTTGTGGGAATCCTACTCACAGACCGAGACTAATATTGTGCCAAGAGCCAGATGCATACAACACTGCAGTTTATTCTGTGTCATGCTGCTGGTTTTCCAGTGAATTTAATGTATGGGATTTTATCACCAGTCTTTCACCAGCAGATATCAAGCAGTCAGAATGAAATGGCTCAAGAGGTCTCTTACTGGCAAGAGTTTAGATGTCTGCTTGAAGGGCAACTGGAGTTAAAATATGACAGGCAGTAGACTAACCCGTACCTTAACAAAAGATGAAGCTTTCAAACAGTTCTTTCTCTCCCAAAACACAGGGGTCTGCTTTGCCTGCGTGCTGTAAAGGCTGGTAGCAGTGTACTAATCCAGCCCTTGGGGCTGGCTCAGAACAAGAGATGGTGTTGACTGCAAGCTTGGGAAAGAGCAGCACTCTTTTTACTGAGGTATTTTACTTTCCCCCTTCAGAAAGATATTTGCTTAAAATCAAATGCAATCAAGACACCAGTCTACTGGCCACTCTGTCAGATGGAAAGCAACTCAGCTTTAGCAAGCAATCTCCCAGCACATTAGGCTTTCCACCTCAATCTAAGGAAAAGTTTCACTTTCTTCAGTTTCTAAGTCTATCTAAAAGCAGATTCAGTAGCAACTCTTCCACATATCCACTTTATCCTCCAGTGGAGAGAATCAGAAGCAAAACCGGCTCTCAGAATCAGGTACAGCCAATGCAGAGAACTGCCAGCCTTTGGATGAGTGGTACCGAGGACGATACGTGGAAAAGCCTCACAAGTCTGTTTGGCCAGACTGGTTCCTACCATACTTTTCCATGTTTCAGTACTATAGTGACCCCTTCCAGCCGAGGAACTTCTGTTCCTTAAGTTCTGCCAGCTGTGGTGAGCTCATACAGTCTGCTTTGAGGTGCTTTCCGATAGCAACACTGCTACCTTGGCAGAGAGAGAAGAAGTCCATTCCTGCCTGAGCAGGCTGTTAGAAATAGTTACCTTCCAAGATAATACTTCAAGGGCTATTCTCACATATATTTTATATGAAGACAAAGCACACATCAGGTAAAAAAAAATAAATAAATAAAAAATCAAGCCTCTTGTTTGGTCCCGGATTGACAGCTGAGGTAACCATCTAGCTGGAGATTTTGTAGCGGCCAGAGGAGGAAGCAGTCACTGCCCTGCTTGCCTCCACAAAGTTAATCCTGAAGGAAGGATCTCTTTCACCAGATCAGAAACAGTCCCCAGCTCTGTTTCCTCCAACAGCTGCCTGTTAAACAGCTGCAGTAGGCTCCAGATTTTTCCACCTGGCCTTAACTTCCTAGTACAGACACCGTTGTATCCTTGCCTCTCCAGCTTCCTTTTCAGAACAGACCTGCAATACGTTCTGACTCCCTCCTCCTTAAAAATGGAGGTTGGCTAATTGTGGAAGTCACCACTTCTTTTGGCATTGTCTAAATTAGCGTTGCATTATTGCATCTGCTTATCTCGAGTATTGTTGGTGCTTTTCCCATTTCTTTTAACACCACTGATAGTACCGCACCAGTACTATCGCCCAGCGTGAGCACGACGTGCCAGAGCAATGTGAAGGGAGGGAAGAGAGCTCAGCAGGCAAAGCCCCCTTGCAAGACCGCTCCACCTCACAGCATGGACACAGCTACCCTGTCTTTGGTTAGCCAGGTCGGTTCCCCAGTTTCAGCCCAAGAAGGGGCAGAGACCACAGCGACATCTCCTCCCACCGCGCTGGGCTGACTGTACACACACTTACAGCCCTGACACCTCCTCAGTGAACGTGCTTTGCTCTGCAAGTGCAGAAGAGTAGCTCCTTCAGCTGAGGAAAACGTGCCGGGCTTACCGCAGAGCCGAAGTAGCGCAGACAGGAGCAAGTTCTGTGGCTGCGTGCCAGCACGCAGAACGGCGGCTGCAAATGCACAGCACTGTCCTCCCACAGCCGAGACGGCAGAGTTAGACAGTGAAGGCAGAGAGCAGGAGCGGGTGGTACCAGCGCAACCCATTTGGTCCGAGAACAGCTCACAGAGGGATAGTCTCAGCCATAACAGGCCTTCAACCTGAGCAACCCTGCCCTAAAAATGGGAGGCATCTATGTGGCACATTAATACTCAAGGACACACACCAGGCAAGATATCTATCCTGCTAGCAACACGCTTTCCGATGCCAGACAACATGAGAGCTACTAAGCCGAAATCCAATTTTAATCCCCTTGTTGAGTGAGTTCACGTAAGTTCGAAAGGGAGCTCTCTATCTTTGTTATAGATCTCATCTCCTGAGACAAGGTGAGGCAAGTAAATCAACAGCAGTATCGTTACTAAACCATAGCAGAAATGGGTGTATTGGGGCTGAGTTGGTTTTCTAACTGCAGCTTTGATTCACCTATTTTTCTCAAGCCTGTCTCATCTGTCAAGCTTTCCGAACCGGTACCGTTTCAATGCCTTGCTGAGCTATAAACCTTCCACTGTTCCTCATTCAGCTTAATGTAGCACTCAAGCCTCTACGCTAAAAACTGTGGAGCCACATGGAGAGAATAGATACATTTAAGTTTAAAGCTCACTATAGCTAACAGTCATTTATGTTAATAGACACTTTTGTTTCTTGGAATTAATCTTCCTCTGGGATTGTTTCTGGTGGCATAAATCAGGATGGATTATTTCCCTTACAATTTAGAATACCCTTCTTTCTCAGATACTGAGCAGAGAAAGACAATCACAAGCAATTGAATTACCATATCCTAATGAACTACCATTTGTCAGCTGAGCCAAAGTGACTATTTCCTTGCGTGTAGCAGGTAAACATCAGAAAGGCTTGAGGTAGGTGATTAATTCTGCACGTTTAATTCTGTGCGTTTAATTCTGCATCTGCAGAAGGCTGAGAGAGCACTGTCAACCACTTACAGCCACTTGTCTTCAAATCGCCATCAACTCAATCTCTTGTCCTCACTCCAGGTTTCATTTCTTTTCATTTTCTTTTTCAAGTCTCCCAATGCTGGCTATTCCAGCTAGTTCCTGCTGAATTTTCCACTGATCTCTGAGAGCTGGAGAGAGATGTATTCCTGTGCAACACAGGTTTCTGGACCACCAGCAACAGGGAAGTGAAGAGGCTTGCCTGGTGTCCTAGGAAGCCAGAGGGAAGCTCTATTCTCAGCTCTGCAAGAGACATTTTGATATTTCTTATGCCACCTTTTCCTCACATCTGAATTGAGAATAACTTTGTAAAACATCCTGAGATCCTTGGTGAGAGAGTCCAATATATAATAATCTGGGAGAAGGAGATGCCTAAATGTGACATCTTGAATGACTGCAGTATATATACATTTGAAATCTCAGCTACTACAAGAAAAAAAATCATCCTCTCCTATCCAATAAAGGGTTAAAGGTTCAAAAGAAATAGTTTTAGCAATTCTGGGTGCAATATTAGCTCAGATACATGAGTTGAATCCATATGGCATATTAACGATTCCCAGCAAAGAAACAATTTCAGGAGCTATTCATTTAAGCAATAGTTTTCATTCTATCTAAATACTGGAAGCAATAAAGGCTCCTACACACCCAGTAAAATAGATGAGGAAATGGCATAGTATGACAATCAGAGAATAGGAGACAGATGTCAGAGTTCCAAGGAATAGAAAGTAATATTTTTATTTTCCGTATTCCAGCTTTGTGTGCATGAAGGGGCACACACAGAGCCTGCTTTGGTTTTCAACACAGCACCCAGGGATAAGAGCTTGTGTGCCCCCCAGGAGAACACAAGGTGAAAGAGGGGGCGTTTGCAACAGAGGTGGTGATTCAGAGGACCCAAAGATGACGTGCCTAAAACAGGTAAGGGGTGAATAATCCCCTCACCGGGAAAGCAGTTGGACTTGCCTCAGCACTAGCCCTTTAGATGCTCTGCTACTGTTTCAAAACTCCATAACAAAAATTGGAGAAAGCTTAGTTCAAGCAAACTCCCTCACATGCGGCACGGGAAAAGCAGCGCACGCTTAGCCCCAGTCTGTCATCATAGACACGTAATGCCCTGCAGCAGTGTCACATCCGTGGCTCCACGTGTACCTTCTTACAAAGGCCTGACCTCAGGGGCAGCTGGGGACTACAGGATGGCTCAAGCAGCCTTTGGCTGGTCCACACAGGAATATGTTAGGGCTGTGGAGCATAAGTCACAGAACATACATTTCTCCGGACATTGAATTTTTCCTAATGGGATGTGATCATCTTCTCCTTTTGCTGATGTCTGTGAAGACAATGCACAAGTAGCACCACATACTTCAGCCACAAACACTAAGGATCTGATCTTTCTTTATAGAAATACATATTATAATAGAAAAGTTTGTGGGTGTTTTTGCATCGTATTAATTGGAGCTGGATCAAACCCAGGATGAAGGACAGCATTCCCTACTGAGACAAAGGGCAACAGTGACCTGGAGCCCTTTCATCTCATTACCATCAGAGCATCCCAATCCCAGCAGTTACATCAGCACTGCACGGAGAGTAAGGTTTTGTCCTGGCTCCTGTCAGCCAGCATTTGAGTAGACTTAAAAACTGCAATATTATTTCCAAGAAAGGCTAGGCTGTCACAGGCAGGAGTAATCGCTTCTCTCTCTCCAGGAGGATGTACGCAGATTGCTGGGGAGTCGTAAAGGAAATGCATCCCAGAACTACAGCAAAATCAGTGAAATGCTTTACTTGGTTCAACTCACTGTTGAACCATCCCATTTGGCCACATACGGGGGCAGGTACTATGCTACTGCTCTTTAAGAAATTTACATCTACCATCTTTCTCCAAAGGGAAGAATAACAAAACTTCAAATAGCCAAAACCTCTGAGGCATTCAGGAAGCCTACAGTGCATCTGGCAGTGTTCTCTGAACGCAGCACTGCTGTGCTCTGCCGTGTCCTCTGCCCTGTCCCATCAGATGTGTTGGGTGTACTCACCTGAGCTGTGCTTTGAATACCAGCTACTTCTGGGATCACCTTAGATATTTTTCTTGTTCAAGCAACTCTGCGGCAATGCTTCCCTCAACAGTATTTCAGCCTTGCTGCCACCTAATCTGACTAAACAGATCAGCACTCGGTTTCCCCAGAGTCTGTGGAAATGGGGCTTATTCTAAGAGAATGCTAAGGGCTTCTGATAAGAGCTGAAGCCTCCTCTGTCATTGACCTCAGGAGGGACTAAAACCATTGAACATCTTGCAGAGAAATCTGTCTACACTCAGCCACCAAGTTCCAGGGTAGGATGCTCACATGTCGTACACAAGAGCCTAATAATTCACTTGCAATGTCTTTAATGTTATCATTGCAGGGGGGAAAGAACATTTTATCACAGCAACAGAAGTCTCTTTTTTTGACATTGCCTGAAAACTGACAAAAAACCCTACGCACAGCCACTGAAAAGGCTTTCCTTCAGAGGCCACAAAAACCTCTCCCTTTTCTTTAAGGCTTTCTGCAGTGCCACTTCCACGTCCTATTTTTCACCATCTCTGCTCTGCCCGCTCCTCCTGGGGGTCCTCCCTGCCTCCCTTCTCCAGACCTGGGTCCTACCTGAACAGCCTTTCTGTTCTAGCACTGGGGAGAGGAAAAACACACTGGATGGCACGTCCTGTACCTAGGGTAGGTGGGAGAGACAACAGGAGTACCAGCGCTCCCTCGGGCTGCTTCACACACCTACCTCCAGCACAAGGCACGTATGTCTCCAAGAACATGTCCTGACACCTTGGCAAACAGAGCAGCAGGGGCTGGGTGCAGCTCAGAGGAAAAGTCCCGACACCTTGTCAGAAAGGTTGAAAAATATCATCGCTGCTAGTGAGATGGTGTTGCTTTTGTGGGAAGTTCAGCTGACATCACTCGTCACCATGCAGTGAATGGGTAGCTCTGATGTGCACACACTTGTTGCTCTACATACACTGTTTGCATTTCTGCAGAATACAAAAAAACAGGAAGAATGGGCAAGGAAGGGAAATTAAGATTGACCTCCCTTGTTGACTTCATAATGGTATTGTCAACATTAAGGCTCTGCTACAGGTCTTGCAAATTTGGCTACGTACAAGGCGTGCTCCATCATGCTGACATTTGACATGCGCCAAGCAAACAGATTCTCCAAAGCAACAGCTACCTATGCTGCAATGCTGATTTCTGTAAGCTGCAGTTTCCTGTCCTTAGTTGGCAGTTACAGGAATGTTGTCAGTATATTCATGCCAAGAAGTCCAACCATGAAAGCAAAAACTAAAGAAAAAGGGCATTGCCAAAGAAAATCTGGCCTTTCTGAGACTCTGACATATCATGAGTACTGTAGATGTTGGATCATTCTGCTCCTGAATACTGCTGAAGTCAGCCATTAAATATTGTTCAATAAATCCAGCGTAGACTCACTGCCCCGTACTGAAAGTTTTGCCTAAGCTTTAGAGATCCTACAAATTATAGCAGGGAGAAGTGAGGCCACTCATCCTACAGAGAAGCACTTCCATTAATGAGAATTATAGGACCACCATTGTCAAATACAGCAAATCTGTTAGCAGAGAGTCAGGTGACCTTGAGGGGAACATCCCCTTCTAAGAAACTTGTACCCGTAAGACTGAAAATTAGTGGGGTTAAAAGGCCTCACAGGCTTTTCTGTCCTTGGTTGCTTCCTTTGAGCCAAGTCATGCACGGTGATGAAGCACTGACCACATTAAGTTCCATGAAACTCACTGTCCTAGCTATATTTCTTGCTGATTTGAGTAATTTCTTAGAACTGTTATTTTCTAGTGATTATAATCTTGCAGGAACCCTAGGCGTAGGGCTGAAGGGACCTCATGGATCACTGAACCCAGCCTTCTTTTCTTGAAACTCTACCATATAATCCCACTCACGAGACTTGCAAATTCAGGCTTTAAATTAGCAAGGTTCCCAGCGCTCTATGGATATGGCTTTTCAACATAATGCCCTGATGCTTAACTTGTTCTGCTGTGTTTTTAGCAAGCTTTATATAATACTTACTCTCTTTACAGCTCTACCTGCAAAATACTTCAAAAGATTCTCTGTTAAGACTACCACAGTAAACCTGCTGACTCCATAATACAAATTCAAAGTAATTCCAGGTCAAACCTTTAATCAGAGAGACCTCTCTAAGCTTCCTCTCACCCTTATTAAAGAGATTTACAAAACTGTGAAGGAGGTTGGAGAGTTAACGATGTGCCATTTAAAAAAGCTCCATTAAGATTTGGGTATTTTTATCTTTTAGAAAAAAAGCATTTGCAGATTATAACTCTAAGGAGACAATTATAAGAGCATTCTGAGAGTCTTTTCACTTGATCTATAAGGGGAGAAATGGTACAGCAGAGTATAGGAAAGAAAATACACTGCCTAAGCCTTTTTCTTGAATAGGATCCTAACTAGCCACGTTGCAGCTGCAGTGAAGTGTCTTACGTTCCTGTGATTTATTACTACAAGGGCCACATCATCTGCCAAAGTGTGCTTGTAAGAAATTAAATGGTTTCCAAAGGAAACACTAGAATAAGACAGATTTTAGATTTGCATTTTTACCCTGATTAGTGCCTGTGAAGTTCCTTTGAAAACTTTTGTATCAAACACAAATACAAAATTATTGCCAAATGCAGTTTGAGTTTGGGAAGGTTTCGGGAAGGAAGCCCAGTTCCCCACAGAAAGGGATGAAGAGACTGTTTACCGGAGTGAGAATGCAGAACAGTACTGAAAGAGAAAGGAAGTGGCAGTCTTCCAACATGCTGCGCCTTGGACCAAATTGCTTTCTGTCTAACATGATGAGTTGTTCACAGGCCTGAGTTATTCCGTTACCCTTTTAGCTCGACCTTGGACACAAAGCTTCAAATCAAATGTAAGTAACAAATTAAGGGCTTGATCCTGCACTCCGACTTCCCTTTCACTTCAAACTGAGGAGGGGGAGCAGTATTAAGACCTATATTAATGTTGATCGTGGTGGTATTCCTGATAGATTTCCAACCAGAAAAATCACAAAAGAAAACTCCCACAATTAGCCCAGCTACTGCTGACAGACAATTTGGGATCACAGCAGAAAATGAGGCAGCAATATTTCCATTGATCCCAATAGCGTCCGTGAACCTCAGGGTCAGCCTTTCAAGACATTCGTTTGCATATGAGCATTTCTGCCAACTTGTACCGATTTCTCCACTTCAAAGGGAAAGAAATTCAACCTCACAGTATTTGTTCATAGTTGTAAGACTCTGCTCTGTTGTCCTGCCATAAGTTAAGAAAACTGAGTACAACTGTAAAGAAGTCCCAATGCTTCCATCAGAAAGACCTTGGGAGCATACACTATGAGTCTATTACACTTTTTTATTTGTCATTAAAGCATGGAAAGAGGCAAAACAAAACAAAAATACATGGAAAAGGAAAAGTATGTCATCATCTAAACAGATTGGCAAGCTGTAATGCTGGGTATTCTGTCATGAATGCCCAGAAGTTTACCACTACTAACAGGCCAAACAAGCCTCTCGATCACTATCTACTTGACTCACGTTGTATAAAACACCAAAACACTCACAGTGAGAAAGGACTGACATCTTGCAGGCCTAAAAAGGTGACTCGATTTTCAGATGTCTAAGGAAGTTGCTCCTGGCAAATTACTGTTGTCCCAAGTAGCATGCATTCTGTAGAATAATTGCTAACTTCAGTTTTCTAGGATAGGAATCAAAAAGCACAAATAGTTGCCATGAGACACTGGGAACAAAGCAGCTTTGGTAGTTAACACCACAGAGGAAAATTCTCCCCTGAGTTTACATGGTCTTCAGAGGGGACGTAAAAAATCCCAGGGAATAATCAGATGCATGAACAGCTGGAAATATGTGGCTAATCATGA
Source organism: Grus americana (assembly GCF_028858705.1). Classification (NCBI taxonomy): domain Eukaryota; kingdom Metazoa; phylum Chordata; class Aves; order Gruiformes; family Gruidae; genus Grus; species Grus americana. Next base: position 17,055,293 of record NC_072863.1, on the reverse strand, counting down.
AAAGAGAAGGGTTTTTTTAACTCGGTCTTCCCACCTTTATCTGTATTCCTCCTACAGAAGTTTTGCAGAGATTCTACAAGGGATTATTTCTGATTTGGAATTTGCAATAGCAGTTGTAACCAATAGCACCTCCCTGTAAGCCATGAATATCTCCATCCGCGTTGAAGGAGCACGAGTTCCACCACCCCAGTACATCAATCCATTTGCTGTAGCACCAGTCTATAAAAGGATGAGCCATAACTGCTTCCTTTTCTCATTTCATAGTCACAACAAGCACTCCACCTAAACTACTGCAAATTCCCTTGGGTCGACAGGATCACATTATGATGAAACCCATCAGATTTGTTTTAGAACTATAAAATGTCAGGATCAGCCCATAAGGATCCTCCAAGTGTATGGCATAGTTCTCTTCCTTTACATTGTTTCTACAATCCCATTGCAATTACCGTGTTCCAAAGCCTTTTCCTCATGCAGAGAAGCCAGCTAACACACAAGAACCTATTGAAAACATTTCTGACAGCTTCTTTGACAGATGTTCAAGACACGCTGTTGACAGTATCTTTTTTAACTACTTAGAATTAATAATTGAAACTGATTCAGCACTGAGAATCTTCTAACTTTGTTCTGATCAGGAAAAATCATGTTCAACTATGAGATGACTAGTATCATTAAAATTCTATTTCAGAGAACTGCTGTTAAGTGATAATTTTGCTCTTCAAATTAGGAGAGAGGATTAATAATTGAATCCAAAGACCTAGTTACATATTTTGGTGGGTTTGTTTCCTAATAGGAAGAATGACTTGAGCAGAAATCCATTAAAATTTTTAGTATTCCCATGCTAGTCTGATTCTAAGATTTTCCATTAAGTAGCACAGTCATAATGGCATTAAACCACTTAAGCAGCAAAAACAGCACATAATTATCACTTTTAATTCAATCTTTTAGAGTGTGAATAGATACTGTACATCACTGACAATTCACACTCCTAAAGAGATTTTTCTATTCCTTCATGGCAGCTTCACAGCCTCTTATACTGATATAACTGACCCAAACATCTATAATTTTTTTCTCAAGAAAAATTCCCCAGAATAATGAGATAGCAAAATTAAGCCCAGATGAAAGAAGGTGTAACAATCAGCTACTGCTTTATTCTTACTTTAAGGTAGATGTTTAGATATGAGTGGGAACTAGGGCACCATTATCCATGTATCAGCATATCAACATTTGAAACTATGAGTGTACTCTCAGAACTATGAGCATGTTAGATATTGCACAAATAAAATTTAAAAAGTCCCACATAGAGAATGTTAAGTACTTGGAAGGTCTATAAGGATGAGGGGAGAACAGAGAAGACTATGCAGCACGTAGCATCCCCTCCCTTGCCCCTCAACAGACCCCCCTGAATTTCCCACCTGGGACCTCTTTCCCTTGGGAATTAGGAAGTGTGACATCTTCACTTGCTGCCCCAAGCCGCAGTGACAATGGCTTGCTCCCTGCCATCAAAGGACTGCATCAAAGGGAGGCGCAGCTGGTGTGAACAGAACCGATATTCGCTTTGCATCCTCGATGCCAGCACCGCAGGGAGCCAGGAGCAACGCTGAGCCTTGGAGGGTCAGGGATGCCCCAGGCACCTTTCTTCAGGTGCCCCCTCCCATACAATTCAGCCTCTGGCACACTGTGCACACTACCATAGTGCTAAGGAGCAGTGGCACCTTCGCATTTTCGTATATGTTAAAGGGATCCATAAGGGCCAATAAAAGGCAGAGCGCAGGAACGCTGTGGTTTAATTGTCGACAGCAGAGCCTCTGCTAAAGGCTGCGGTAACAGAAGGCTGTGCAAGTCAGGAGTCTAAATACAGCCCATGATTTACAAACCAAACTGAGAGAAGCCAGACAGCATGCTAGGACGGGCCAAGCTGAGCCCCTGTGAGACAATACGACACTGACAACAGCTGTATGAAAGAGAAAGAGGCTAAAATCTGACACATTGACTGATCTCACACGCAGCAATCTCAGACCCTGTGCACTCTCATCTTTTGCCTGCAGTCTATGCTACTCCCTGCTCACACACGCACACTATTAGCACTGCTTACATCCCTGCTTCGCCAGAAAGCACAAAGCTTCTACATCTGATCACGGTGCCAGAGTGACAGCATCCCCTCCTACACAGAACAAGCTCTCTCTTTCCTGGGTCCTCAGCTAGCAGGTAAAGATGAAACTGTTCTTCCTCCACCCCAGGACCCAGCATATAATGTTCATGGTACATACCCTCTCTGCTAAATCACAGGTTTACAGCTGCAGTACAGGGCTCTGAGTTGCTGCTATAACATCGTTAATAATTCCAGTTTGTTGCAAACACATATCTAGCAGACATTTTTGTTTTGCCTCTGCACATACAGCTTGGGAGTCTCCTATTTCAACATCCGTATAGGGAAGCAAATGTCTGCTTGGAGGGTCTGGTACTTCAAAACCTCAGTTTCCTTGGCAAAATGAAGGGATGTCAACATTTGGTACAAGAAAGCATCTCATGGAAGCTACTGACATTCAGGCCTGTCAAATGCTCTGCTATTTCCATCCTTCCTCTCCCTCCTCTTCTCTTAGTGGGCTAATGTCAACAGAACTTCACAGATCTTTCCATCCAGTAACAACAACTATTTACTCACCATAACCCCTTTTACAGTAAATGCCATGCCAGAAGCTTTTGTGTATCTCCAGTTGCAGGTAACCAAACTGAGGCAATGTCTAAAGAAGGTTTCCTCCGACACCGGACCAGAACTCCTGTAAACCAAACCGCAAACCTAGTCCTGTGCTCAGGCTCCGCAAACTGTCCATAAATTATGTCAAGGCAGCGCCCCAAAGCAAGGTTCCCCTTCTGACTCCCCTGTGTGCCACAGGGCTGTCTGTCACTGCTGCTCGCTTCTTACCTACACAACCTGAGCCTGAAAAACCATTGTTTCAGACCATAACTTCTACAGAGGCCCTTTTCAAATAAGCTCAGACTGACAAAAGCAAGCTCCTTAAAGATGCAGCAAAATCACTTCATCACTGTTCATATATTTTATTTTAAAGGACTATTAAGAATCCCATTCTTTCTGATGGAATTCTATTTTCATCTCCACTTCCCCCCCCCTCCTTTGGGAGCTTGAAAAATAAGATTTCTCTCTCCCTGCCTTTTTTTTTTTGCCTGTCTGTTTCTATTTGATCAACAATGATTCTTTCTTTCCTGTCCTTCTAAGAGAGCTGACATTAAAATGTCTAGTTCCTATTCTCTTTCTGTTGTATTTGTGCATCGGAGCTATTCACAATGATGTCAGCTCAGCTCTGGGCATTGTCTCTGCTAGTTCAATTCCAGCTGAATTGCTGGAGCTAGCAGGACATTAGCATTCACTTGATTGATTTAGCATACCCAGAGAATAAGATGGGGTTTGCATTCAGCTACACACATTAAAAACTGAAGAAATTATAAAGCAGACCAAAGTTGTTAAGTTCTTTTGGAGTCACACATCTTTTGCTTCTCATGTATCTTCCCGTGCTTGAGGGCACCATTTAAATAATGGCTGTTTCAATGCCAAGCCCTTCCCTGACAGTGCTCATGGGTGAAAGAGGAGAGAAAAGCAATTTAAAACTATTGTTTAACATACTTTATCAATTTAACAGATTTCAAGGCTGAAAGATCGTATTATGCATGATCTCCTGTAAAGTGTGGGCTATACAATTTCATCCTCTAATCCCAGCATTTTGTCCAACAACTGGAGAGAACACTTTCAGAGGTAAATACTTCAGCCTGAGTTTTTAAATTAGTATTACGAATACAACACACTATCTCTTGTTGGCTTTAAAACTTTCTTCCTTTGTTCGGTGCTACCCCTGTGACAAGGTTTTGGTGTCACATGTGGCTGTGCACACTTGCTCAAGATGCACATGACCTGCGAAAAGTCCATGTCTTTCCAGATTCCAGATTTTCAGTGTGAAACTAAAGTGAAGAGGAAGATGCAGGGCAAAATTTTCAGAAGAGAGGGCTAAAGTTTGGCTCCAGAATCCATCCTCCTCCAAAAGCAATGCTGAGCTGAGCAGGTCCCTGTGAAGGGAATGAAGAAATCTGGCTTTACCTACCTGCAAGCTAGAATCTGCACCTCACTATTAAATGACTTTAGAACAGGCATTCCCAAACCTTTCCCAACAAAAGGATTGAAGACCTCAGCAGGCATGTTTGTTCAATTAGGCACTTTACAGGCTGAACGAAACAAAGTGCCAGGCATGTAACAAAACAGTAACAGCTCGCCTCTTCATAAAAGCCCTTTTCCCACACTGTCGCTGTTGGCTGCGATGGGAGCTCAGGTGTTCAAAATGAGCGTTTGCAACCTTCAGACCATAACTGAATGTTTAAGTTAATTAATTTAGTTTAATGGCTTTAAACTAAAAGAGAGTAGATTTAGATTAGATATAAGGAAAAAATTCTTCTCTGTGAGGGTGGTGAGGCACTGGCACAGGTTGCCCAGAGAAGCTGTGGATACCCCCTCCCTGGCAGTGTTCAAGGCCAGGTTGGATGGGGCTTTGGGCAACCTGGGCTAGTGGAGGGTGTCCCTGCCCATGGCAGGGGGGTTGGAACTAGATGGGCTTTGAGGTCCCTTCCAACCCAAACCATTCTGTGATTCTATGATTCTATGATTCTGTGATAACTACACTTGACCCCCTCTTCTGATGGAGTCAGATGGACGGATCAAACTCGTGTGTTTTCCAGTAGCTTCAACATTATAAATATATGGGTGATGTGACCACCAAGTCAGCTGTCCCAGTTCGTTTCGCATCATTTCAACAGTATCTTCTGATTAGATGTTCTTTCTATATGGCACATAGCTCAACTGGTGTTTTAACTGCCCAGAAACGTCTGCAATAGCTCACCTCTAGCTTTGGTTACCCATTCTGACTGTTACTGCACTGCTCTAGCCCAGCCTCCCTGCTGCATGCTTAAATAACAGAGAGACAGATGAGTCTGTTTCCAAGAGAGTGGACAGTCATTTGTGATCATTAACAAGCAGTCACTGTAAAAGGTGACAATTCATGTGTCAGCTGAAACATTTCGCATTAATTGGAACAAAGTTCCTATCAAATATGTTTTGATAATAGCCAATCTCTCATGGACATTTCGGACCACGCAGTGAGAACATAATGTTTGATGTCTTTCCTTGGAGGCAAAGAAAGAGCATCAGAAGGCAAATGCAGCTGCAGCCAGCGAGGAAAGACAAACAGAACACAGCAGGGGATCAGCTGTCTGTTGAGACAAGCAACGAGCTGTGGAGCTCTTCAGCTCTGTGAGCAGTTTAGATCCCGGCACAGGTCTGTAGGTTTTAAAAGCTGCTACTGTTTGAGAGTGCGGTGGAGATACTACAAAGGATCAGAAGCAATTAAGGGGTGAAGCTGTGGCTAACGAACATCTCAATAGACAGCAAGTCAGTGCTTAAAGCTGAAATCTGGCCAATATTCTGTAAGCATACATGACTGAATGTTTTAATACAAAACTAATGCACAGCCATTTGCAGTGATCTTAGAGGAGTCAGTTCTCCTGGTTCAGTCCCACCTTGTGACTGAGCATCTCCCTTGGCTTTCCTCTCTTAACTTCCACCTTAGGGCTGGCGCTTCCTTCATTATAACATCTGACTGGTTCCCAGCCCCTGGCAGACTGACTTCAAACACTCTTTTCCTGCAGTCTGTAAAAAAGTTTCTTGTAGTGATTTGATAGTTTACAGGAGTACATGTGTATCTAAACGAGCTACAATATAGCTCCAGAATACTTAACAATGGCTGTTGTGAGATCTTATGCATTACTATGCCATTTTAGTCCTTTTAACACCAAGCAACAATTTCAAGCACCACAGAAGCCAGAAGAGTCTCTTCATGCTTATACATGCTTTACATGCTGCTTAAATTTTCTCTTCACTGATCTGCTGCTGGATAAAAGCAATGTTGAAAACATATTAAAGCGACCGTCGAGATCTGTAGCTACATTAGTCATTCTGTCAGAGCCTTGGAAAGAACCTCACTGAAGTCAAGCAGTAAAACAATTTGTTGAAGCATCAGCTGAAGCAGTGAGTCACGACTCATTCAAATCTCTCTAAAATACGAGCAACTGCTGAAGAACTGAAAGCCAGAATTGATTCTGTAAACAGGAGATATGTAAAACAAACTTTGAACTGACCTCCAATCTCTGGGATGTGATAACAAACTGAGTGTCCACCTATTTATACCTTAAAGGCAGCCAGGTGAGAAAAGATAGGATGAGTGATGTTCTGTTAGTGTAGTACCAGAACTACCCAAACATACAACTGACAGTATTTTCCTATCACAGTGTGTAACTGGGGTTTAGTTCCACTGAATGGAGCCATTCCGGACATACACTGATCCCACCAAAATCACTATTTTATAATATTTTTACCTGAACCACAAGCAATGGTTCCCCAGGCCCAGAAGAGTGAAGCAATCAATGTTCTTACACATCTTTTTTGCCAAAAAAAAAACCCCACCACCCTTACCTGAATAACTGAGGCATCTGGGGAACCCAGCCAGACGCCAGAGAATCCAAAGCAGCTCAGCCCTAAATTGACTTAAAGCTCACTAATTTCAGCCAAGCAGGCTTGCAATATAGGGAAAAACCTATATAGGACTTTATCCTAACCACTGTGTTAACCTAAGGGTACACTACCATCAGCTAATAAAGAGATAAAACATGTAAAACCTTCCCCCCCCAAGAGGCTGGTGGAAAAAGGGAACAAACAATTGCTCAGTGATGCTCCTTCAAATCAATTTTAAGTTCTTGAAAGATGTGTAGAAAGTGATTCAGACGTACTTCTTTCAATCTGGAGCTCAGGAATAATAATCACTAAAGGAAAGAAAAAGTTATATCAGTAGAAAAATATTTTGGCTTTACTCTTTAAATATTAACTAAGCTTGCGCGTGTGTGGTGCTCTATGCTGGGGGAAAAGGAAAAGCAGTGAAACTACTTCCAGCAGTTTATTGTATCGGTTTGGAAATTTAGGGCCGTGGATCCAATCGGCGTCAGCCGATTTGATCCTGGAGAAGGTTTAAGGCCGGTTCTGCCTTTCCTTCCCCACCCTATATTCCTATCCATACACCTTCTAATTTAAAAGCACCGAGTTTGTGCTGGAAACTTAGACTCTTTTCCTCGTTAGTCACGTAAATAGGTTCGCAGACTGATCCCGATGACTACAGCGAACAGCCGGCTAACCGGGCGCTCCCGCGGCGGCAGCGGGGCAGGACACCCCGCGCTTCCCTCACAGCTCCAGCCCGGAGCCGACCTCCACCGCCCCAGGCCGGCCCGGGGACAAGCTGCCAGCGGCCCCTCCCCGCAAGATGGCAGGGGCGCCCCGCCACGCCGGCTGCTCGTCCGCCGGCTCGGTAACCGCCCGTGGAGCCTCTGACTAAAGGCGAACCGGCAGCGCTCGGCCCCGCGAACCGCGGGGGCGCCGAGGCTCCTGCAAGCCAGCCTCCCTGACGGGACCGGCCGCGCTCTCCTGTCCCCCCCCCCCGGCCCTGAGGGGATACCCACCCACCCATCCACCCCACTCGCCGTGACAGGCCGCCGCCGCAAAGGCAGCGCGCGGGGAGAGGCTGCCGTGAGGGCAGGGCGGGGCGGGGCGGCCAGGCGGGCAGCGGGGCTCGCGGTCCCGCGGGCGAGGGCACCGGCAGGTGGCATCCACGCCGACAGAGGGCGACCCCGCACCAGCGAGCGAGCGAGCGGCGGGCGGCGCCTAGAAGGGCCGCGCGCGGTGCTTCCGGCAGGGAAAAGGAAGCGGCGGTGGGGTGGGGCAGTGCGGCGCGGCGGGCTTCCGGGGCGGGGTGCGGGCGGCCCTGGAGGTACCGGTGAGCGGCGGGCGGGCCGGCCCTGTCACCGGGGCTGCGCGGGGGAAGGGGAGGCAGGAGTGGGTCGCGGCACCGGCCCCAGCGGTTGTGAGGCTCCTCCGGCGCTCCGGGTATCTCGGGGGAGTGTGACGGCCGGACCGAGCCGCCGCCAGCGGGGTCGCGGGCAGGGTCCCGGACGGCGAAGGGCGCCTCGCCGCGGGCCGGAGGGTGGCGGGGAGCGGGACCGACGGAACCTGGCCTCCGGGAGAGCCCCCCCCGGGGGGCTCCGGGCGGGGAGGGCGCCGTGCGGTCACGGCGGCGGAGCGGGGCCGGTGTACGAGACCCCTCCCGCGGGGCGCGGTGGTGCCGTTACCGGTAACGAGAGCCCCGACTGGGAACTTTTATTTTTGCCACCGCTCTTCCACCAGCATCATCCTGGAACCGCAGCTGGATTTAGAAATTGAAGAATGTATTAAAACTATGCGGCATCTGCGGTAGCAAACTTATTCCCGTCAGTTCTTACAGCATGTCTCCTTTCTAGGAAAAATGATGTCCGAAAGCAGCTCCTTCGTGAAGGGCATGGTGCTAGGAGGAGCCTTCTGCATGTTGGTTACGCTCCTTGGACATATTAAAGTCGGCCACGGGACTAAAGCACATCACCACGAGCATCATCACATCCAGGCTCCCAACAAAGAAGATGTCTTAAACCTTTCAGAAGGTGAACGCGTGGAGCTTAGTAAAAGCATCCGTGTTTATTGTATCATCCTTGTGAAACCGAAAGATCTGGGGCACTGGGCTGCAGTGAAAGAGACGTGGAGCAAGCACTGCGACAAGGCGGAATTCTACAGCTCTGAAAATGTCAAAGTGTTTGATTCTGTGACCCTCAACACAAATGATATGTGGGTGATGATGAGAAAAGCTTACAAGATAACGTATGAACGCTATAAAGATGAATTCAGCTGGTTCTTCCTTGCGTATCCAACAACATTTGCTATTATTGAAAATCTCAAGTATTTCTTACTGAAAAAAGACCCTTCGCAGCCTTTTTATATAGGCCATACTATGAAATCTGGTGACCTTGAGTATGTAGATGGTGAGGGAGGAATCGTCTTAAGCATTGAATCACTAAGACGACTCTCCCATGTTCTTGAAGACTCTGACAAGTGTCCGGAGCAGGGAGGTATGATTTGGAAACTTGCTGAGGATAAACAGCTAGCGATCTGCCTGAAGTATACTGGCGTGTTTGCCGAAAACGCAGAAGATTCAGAAGGAAAAGACGTCTTTAACACTAAATCAGTGGGTGCTCTCATTAAGGAAGCAATGTCTACTCACCCTCAGCAGGTGGTGGACGGCTGCTGCTCCGACATGGCCATCACGTTCAGCGGGCTGGCCCCGAACCACATGCACGTGATGATGTACGGTGTTTACAGGCTGAGACCCTACGGCCACACGTACAACGATGCACTCGTCTTCCTTCCGCCTGCAGGCTCAGACAATGACTGATGTCACTTCAGAGAAGACCTGGAACCGTGGAGTCAGCTCTTCTTACAACACGCATTTGTACTGACAGATTTCCATTTTTGTATCTGGTGGTACTGGTGTACAATTTTTTTTTTTTTTTTTGCACATTGAGGTTTGGTAAAGCTCTTAATTTTCAAAGTGGAAGGAGAACTTTTTTTCTAAATCTTTTATACAGAAACGCTTCTGGCTTTTGACAGTGCTGGAATGAAATGATAAAGAAGTTGTTAATGTTTATGATAAAAGGAAATTAAGTTTATACAGGGGGTTTGTACATGTAAATATTTATTAATGAAAACTCAAATGAACTTTAGTCTACTATTACAAATATATTTTTGCAGGACTTTGATTCTCTCAATTCTTCCAGACATTTCTAGAATGTCTTTATATCTTTCTAAGATGTAAAAATAAAACTGACTAGAGATTCAGTCTCAAAGACTAACTTTAAACTGTTTCCTTTACACTAAACCACACAAGGGCTTGAGCTATGCTGTTTACACAGCAGCTATCGCTTGTATGTACAGCAAGGAATTAGCAGGAAGCAAGCTAACAAGATCCAATAGGAAGTTGCAGCAGAACAATGTTAAGTGACCTTTGGACTGCTGTTTTTTAAGCAGACAAAAGAAAGAGATAAATATGAGTAAGTATTAACATGGTCAGGTAACCTGTTAGCACAAGAGTAATTGCTCCCTTAAAATTTCACTTCATATAGAAGCATTTTAGAATAAAGGTTCAGTATTATTTTCACTCCTAAGAGTGTTTACAAGGAAGAAGTTGGTTAACTCTCAATGCAACTGTAGTGTAGATATACGTACAGGTATTTTTAACACCAAGATGCAGAAAGAGCAACACGTACTCACACTCCTAACCTTTCTTTGAATGTTATGCAAAAGAGGTTATGTGCACAGCAAAGCAAGAGGCAGAACTCCCCAGTATTGGGTCTGGGTGGGTGGGTTGGGTGGTGGGTTTTGGTGTTTGGTTTTTGTTTTTACAGCCGAGTGCACTTGAACTCAGTTTTATACAAGTTACCAGGTCACACTCCCAGTCACAGGAAGTGGGAATAAACAGCACTTAATATTTACTCCATTCAGAATTCAGACCTGGCTGTTTCCAGACGTAAGGAAGGTACTACACATCCATCTGCTACATCTAGGACTATCACAGGCTTTGGTGGTACTGCACTATCCGTAAGAGACCAGAGAAGATAGTATGTTATCTCCCCTTTCTTTATCAGGCCATTTGTACTATCTCATCCTACCCTGAGCTGTAAAGGGGCAGGTGGGGAAGTGAAACAGCTGCTCCAGAGCTGATGAGATCCACATCTCTTGTTTTAACCATCAGGTCCTTACTGGTCTTGTAAAGAACTAAGACAACTGCTCAGGCCCCCAAGCAAGCTACCGCAGCTCAGCTGTTTCACCTTTTGCTCATTCTCCTCTATGTCAGTCAGAGCTCAGCTGACATAGCGAGACAAACACATACATGATTGCTGCCAAAACCTAGATAAAACTTGTATTTTTGACAAAGTTTTGCTAAATTGGTATACAAATTAATTTAAGCGTGATTTAACTTGTATCTTCTTACAGAATCATTTTTAAAAGGTTCAATCCACAGCCTGGAAAGTAAAATTTTTATTTCAGTGGTGTTTCTGATATTAAAGACAGTTCTGACCCCGCTACAAGAAGTGGTCATAGGGCAAGTCAAGGAAAAAGAATGGCAGTTAGCTATTCAAACAAGAATAAATATAACTTATCACAGATTTGAGAGGTAATGTGACACAAGAGGAAGAGACAAGACGGAAGGGGGAAAAGCAAGCCACAGAACTCAAGACTAGCTCTTTTTATACACAAACTGATTCCCCATAGCACCAACAAGAAACTAGTACATTTATAGCAGAGTCTTTAAAATGCGTAAAAATTACCATTAGCATTCTGAAGGGAAGGTCTGAAGTTTGAGCAGAATTTTTTCTGCAACACTGCTGTAATAATCACCTTAATTGTCTTCCTACGTTAATAAATACTTTCAGATTTGCCCCGTCATTTTCAAAAGTACAATCCTGCAAGTAATTTTACAGGAGAAATTTAAAAGTAGGAATGTGTTACCTAATACGTGCATCTCCCATGTCTTAATTTGACTTTAGACTCGGATGGAGAATACCTCTGACACTGTCTTCTGTAAAGGTCCCAGAGCAGGGAAACCAAACATGCACAGCACCGAGACAAGGCACTTGCATACAAAATTACGCAAGTGTTAGAACAGAGACTTGAAATATTAATAAATGCTTCCAGAGACAGAGTTAGGAGTGGTAGACCTTAAAGTTTCCTTAGTTTATTAAATGATTCGATGGCACAGGCTGTTTTTTCCATAGGCATAGCTTTGGGTATGCAGTCGCTGAACAAAGAGTTGGATTACCCAGACAAAATACAGAGTGCTCTTTAACCCGTTCCGTAGATGTACATACACGTGGCGGTGTGCACAAGCCAAGATCTCTTGAAGTTCCACCTGAAGAAGTTGCTCCTGGCTACACTGATAACCATGTTTTGCTATCATGCCTTTGTTAAACAGTGACTTTGTTTCTGCTCCTAAAATAAGAAGGCAAACAGGGAGTAGAGCATCAGGCACCAAGTTGGCACGCTCTCCATTTGGAGTATGCCCACCATGACTATAAACTCCACTAAGGAGAGCAATATCAAAGTGTTGGCAGGTAGAAATTTGAACATATATATATATTCTTCAGATATGAACTAGCATAAAAGAATTTCTAGTCCACATATCAGTTTAAGTTCATAAATCCCATACAGATAAATTCATATTAAAAAGAGAAAATCCTTAAGTAAAGCACTGAAGTTAATGCTGTTAATAAGTTAAAAAATAAATGTCAAAAAACCTGATTTCTCCATGGTCAAGAAATAGGTAGACTAACAAGATGTTAATCAGAAGAAACAAAAAATCTGAAATGTTTCAGAGGTTTTATAAATCGTATTAATTGTATTTCACGTATGCTTTATATTACTCTTTTAGAAGAGCATAAAAATGTAAACATTTCTTGGCTTTTTCCTCCTTTTTGTTGAAATAGTGTACTCACAGTCCATGCAGGATCTTTCCATCAGATATCTTCAGTCACTGAAGACTTGGGTTTAAGACAAAAGAAAAGAACTGTAATAAAAAGAATTCTAGAAAACTATTGTAGCCTAACAGTACTTTCGCATTCACTTGATTTATTTAGCATAGCCACAGAACAAAAGAATTTGTACATTCAGTCACATTAAAAACAAGGAATTACAAAGCAGTCCACATTTAATCTAAGTGCATTCCTTTGGAGTAACACAGTTCCTTTTGTTTCACTTGTATGTCTTCATATGCCAAAGGCCATCATTTAAATAGTGGATATTTTCGATACCAATCCCTTTGTTGACCTTTTCACTGTAGGAGGAGGAAAAAGGTACAGAAGTATTAGCTAGGTTAAATATTTAAGTACTGTATTCTGTACTGCTCTGAAGTAGAAAATGCAACATTTATCAACTGGAAGGGGAGAAGCTATCATCCACAAAGTCATAATCTTCAACAGCAGGTGGACAAGAAACAATATTTGTTATTACACGTACCCACATTGCCAAATGATAAGAGGACAATATTTGCCTTCCACATTTCACCAACAACCTGCCATAATATTTTTAACTACTTCTTTGTGGGAGGCAGTACTTCGGGCAACACTTCTCCTACTTTTCTTCATTTTAGTGTTTCTCTACCAAAGCAGCACAGCAGTTTTAAGTCTCTCCCCATCCTAGCACAGGAGGTGGTGTAACACAGCTGGAACGTGGAGTTTGACAAGTTCTGGTTCCAAGCATGCCACTGACACAATCAAATGCAGGTGAGCTGCTTTGCTGCTAGTTGCAAGACATCTACCCACTCAATAAAGAATTATAAATGCAAAATTTATGTGCCAAGGACTTGCAGCATGTTACAGACATACTATCCTGTATCTTTTGAGTCATACAATCTTTTAAAAATGGTTGTTTTCTTCATATGCATTGGATGTGTGTTCATCTTTTTTAGTATATTACGCCATGGAAAAATCTAGTTTTGTCAGGATAACCAAGCAGATCTCATCATTCTAGGACTGAGAAGAAACTTCATTCCCCTGGAGGATATAATTTACTGTATTTATACTAAGTTTTTTCTTTTTACTTCTACAACTTGCCCAGAGGTACTCAGGAAGGAAAATACTATGTTAATTGCACTAACACATCGTGTATCATAATCACACTAAGTGTGAAATCCTACTGTTTCACAACTTCCTGTTTTAAACAGTATCACACAAAAAAGCATCCTAACAGGCTGCATAGATCAGTATCATTTAATTTTCCTCTCCAGTTCATGCTGCTTCTCACAGAACAGGATGTTCAGCTGCAAGGCTGCTGAATTTGAAGTCAGGATTAGGAATATGGATAATCTTGTTTGGCAGTGTCACAGCAGGTCACTGCAGACGTAGGACTGGGACAAAAGTAGCTATTCTTTCCACCTACCCTTGGAGTCTTTTGAAGGCACTACAAAGAATCCTGAGGAATATAATTCCTCAACAGCTACAGCAGGTCTATATCCAGGTTGCTGCAGTCCTGCTCTATCCCTGTCCGCCGTAACATTCCCACCTCTCTGCCCTGTGCTACCATTACAACTCAGGACCGCAGAGTGACCATGTACAGAAGATGATCCTGCTGAGCATTATCCCCACTAGAAACAGTGACTTGTTTTCAACAAAATCAGCTTCCTCACCCACACGAGTGCTAGATGGGGCTGCAACCAACGCAGCCCAAACCTGCTGGGTGCATCTTACATCCTGCTGCAAAAGTCATAGAATTTAAAATGACAAAGTGCTTTAGCTACTTATAATTTAAGCACTATCCGAATGCTAAGAACAACTAACATCCATTTCCATTTTCTGTCTCTTTTCCTTCTCAAATACTTTTCACTTGATGTTTATCCCCAAAACAGACCTCTACATTTCACAAGAAGCTCAGCTAAGTTAGTAAGCACCTGAAGCTGGAATGCTACATGTGGGTACAAGGTAAAGAAAGAGAAGGCCACAGAGGAAAGCCCAGCTGGTCAACCAAGTACCAGCAGGACTTTGGTCTGCAGGGACAGCAGAGACTAAAAACACTTCAACATTTTCAACCCCCTCAAATCCAAATTACATCTCTTGCCCAGCCCAGGTAGTACGTACTCTATACAAATATTTCTTTGTTCAGCAAGATCTTTGAGAAAATATGATCAGAGAGCAAGAAATACTAACAATCAGAGGTAGTACTAGTGTCGTGTGTCTTAAAATCCATACTCACATGAAAAGAACTATTTTGATTCCATTCAGTAAACAAGTAGGGAAGATATTCCCTGCCTCCTCCTCTTTTCCTGAATATTCATCAACAAAATGAAATCTTAAAAAATTCTGTATTTGAACAACATGTGCTGCAACAGCAATGCAGTAACCTTGACAGTGGTGCTTATATTCCAAACAAACATAGGAATAACGATGTGGGATGGGTTATGTTTCAATTTTTAAAACACTTACATGTCCTCAGCTGACATCTTCATTACTCCCACACATAATGCATGTTGTTTCCCCTCTGCCATTATTGCCTACAAATCACCGCTAAGGAAAATATTTTTTTTAAACTACTTCAGAAAAGTAAAAGCAATATGAGGAAACTACTTTCCAAAAAGTTTCAAAATCCTGTGTTGAACTTTCACCCTTTTAGTAATTCTAGAGCTCTAGCTCTTGAAGATAAGCCAAACAATGCACTGCATTTAACAACTGAATCACAGTGTATAGAACAAAGCATGTATTTATGAACTTCAAATAGCAATTACAGAAAAGATCTCCCAGCACTACACCCCATTTTTTCCTTTGTGCCTAACACAGAGATGATAGTCTCATCCTTTCTAGAACAAAACTGCACGTTTGTGGGGCCATTTTAGATTCCAAGGTACAGAAGAATTGAGACACAAACCTAAAAATATAGCAGTACTGAAATCAGATGTGTCCTTTTCAAAGCTTAGCAACACGTGATGCGAACTGATCTTTTCCTATAGCATCTAACCAACAACAAAAGCAGCACAGCTCGGGATTATTAATGCTGTACTTGCTCAGGGTTTCTTTCTCAGTAACGTAACGAGCGGGAGTGAATTAGCATACTTTCCTCACTTTACATACGCTAACTTCAACAGACACATAGAGCAAGTCCTGACTGCAGCAAAGCCGATTCTAAACATCTTTCCAAATCCCCTAGGAACAGGAGTAAATTCTTCTATAACTGAAGGAAATACAAGATTGATTAAGGAGGCAGGGGATGAATTACACTGTACTTCATCTATTTTTACAGTTTGGCATAAATCACAAAGGAGCTCCAATTATCAATTAGATTAATGGAATAGCATCCCACTCAACAGCACAGCAGGAACAGTTATTTGGTTTGGAACATCACAGTAAGTAAAAAAAAAATTAAGAACAATTTTAACCTTGCCAAATAACATCTGAACCTCTGCAACTCTTTTCGGATTACTGGTTATTCCATGAAATACCATTAAAATACAAAGTAATTCAGATTATGATCAGCTGAGAACACAAGAACAGAAATTTAACTCATCTCACAGCAAGCAGTAATTCATAGTTAAAGAAGGATACAACAACAGTATCAACGGCAGCAGGGTAAAGTTTTGCTCCAGGAGACGTCAGGCCAGGGCACATTATATTAGCTCCACTTAGTACAAATTTAATGGCGCCTTTATCAACCTGCTGATGTGGTAGAATAAATGGGTCTAGGAGTGGAGAGATACAGCATTACAATTAACATGGTAAGATGACAACACAAATAACTCATTATCAAGTCAGTTTAGATGGGGCAATTAGATATCTAGTGTGCTGCGAGGGTAGGAAGTTTGAGAAACAATTACCGGAGCTCTGGCTGGGCTGTACTGTCCCAAAAGGACACAAGTACCGTTCTCCCAGACCACATCTTTTATCTGAGAACCAAAGGGTAATCCAAAGGCCTCCTGCATATTCATATACCCATAGACCAAGTAACAATTTTGACAAGTTCCCCCAATGAAAACAATCACGCAAGCGCCCACGTACAAAGAGGTCTTAAATCTCTCAAATTACATGTATAACCTCTTAGATGAAACAGTTTAATGTTAACAGGACAAAAAAGGCAAAGAAGGACAAAATTCTTGAAGACTGCCAGCTCTCCAAGCCATCCTTGAAGTGGATGCACCTTCTTGAAGTATTGCAAACAATGAGGTTTGACTGAATAACCTTTTTAGGGACACCCACGCTCATCCAAATCAGAGTAACACAATTAGGCAGAATAGTAAAAACAGCAAGAAAAATAACACAAGAGAGAAAATTGTAAAAAGTACAAAGCATGCAGCATAAATTTTTAGATAGGACAAGTATGCATTACATCATTAAACTCACGATTAAAGAGTATTTTTCTAATAAGAACCTACAAGTATTTGGAAGGAAGCAAAAGGGTTTAAAGGAAGACCTGAAAGAACAAAGATAGGGACTAAAACCAGGAAACTTAGATCTCTGTCCTAGGGAAACCTCTCTCAAGAGTTTTTGTGGAGCTTTGCACAATTTAATTCTTAGAAATCAAAGTTTAGATTGCTTAAAATATAGCATTACAAGAACCATGGGGGAAGCAATCCATATAGGCACCTGAAATAGCAAAGCAACAAATTACAGTTGAGAAGGTAGACTATACCTTTAAGATCTATTCTGGTATATATGCACATAAGTGGTAAGTTCTTTTTAATTTGGTTCTACAGAAGTCCCATGGAATCACACGCTCACTCCTCTCTCCCCACCACTACCATCCTCAGGAAACTTACATTTGTGAAGCAACCTTAGTGTCGGGTAAAAAATCCCTTCTCTTTGTCTGAAGAACAGCAACTCCCCATTCACAGTGAGGATTTCTATATGTTCATGACTGCAAGATTAAAAAAAAAATTGTTCCAACAGCTACATAACACTTTTATAGTTTAAAGGAAACATTTCATTTCATAGAGTCTGGTCTATCTTGGCATTTGAGAATTAAGACAGTCAACTAATTTAAGACTAAAAATACTATCCAATACTGGCCTCCTGCACACTTCCTTCCCCTTTAAAAAAAGAAAAGAAGAAAAAAAAAAAGAAAAATCTACAGACAAACATCCAGCTGTTTACAAACTGCATTTCTTTGGGTTTTTTTAATTGCAATGCAAACAGTGGACAAGGAGAAGCAACCAGCAAAAATATACTATCCTCTATTAAAAATATATATATCCAGATACAGTAAGGAAATGCTACTGGAAGGTATCCAAATAAGCGTGAATGCTTCCCTTCAACAACAGGCTGATCCCTGGAGAGTCCTCAGATATGTTGCACATTCACTACTCGGCAACATTTTTGTTCTCCTCAAGCGTCCCACTAGCGTGCCTTGAGGAGCACAATCAGCATGTGCAAACTTTCTGGTTTGGCCATAACATGAACTATGATCTATAAGAAATAAGATGCTTTTCAAAAAACACTAGGTTCATCTACTATACAAAACAAACATATAAAGGAAGCAAACCCGTCACCTTGGAAGCAAAGGTTAAGAAAAAAGAAACTTACCATCTTACTATTTTGACTGGATCTTTCTTTGGCATAATTTGGTTTAGCCATGGTTCAATAACAGGAAACTGGTCTATCAGTTGATTCTTAATACCTTTAATAACTGAAGTCTTCAGCTGAATGCAGTTTGATACATTCTCCTTTTCATCAAATCTGTCGAGCAAGTGAAAATATTTGAGAAATGCACAATTTGCTGCCCCAAAGATGCTGTATCTTAGCAATATTCTTCAGAAATGTTTATAAATTCTCTGTAACACCTTAACAGTACCATATCTGTCCAGCTTTCAAATCTAGCATTTCATGAGGGTTAAATTTGTCCCCCAGGAACACTGGGCTGGGGGAAGGCACAGGGGTTCCCGCTAGTAGGCTGGCTTTGTCCCTAAACTTTGCGTACATCCACAAAATGTGGTTTTAGTCTCTCAGATACACCTTGGTACGCAGCATTATCTCACCCAACTCGTAGACTAGACTTTGCTGGTAACACCAACACCTAGAGCTCTGTTCAGGTGTGTTTATAAGAGCCCTTCACCACAGACGTATGAACTGTGCTTCGTCCTACCCCAAAGTTCAGACAATTAATGACTCAGCTTACTTTTTAGGGTTTTTTTCCTTTTACCAAGCAGTGCCCCAACAGCCCAGGCAGCGCGCCCGAAGGCAGAGCCGGCGGCTGCGGGGCGGCGCTGCCCCGCGAAGGCCGAGGCGGCCGCGGGGGCTGGCGGGGAGCGGGGACGGCTACTACCGCGCTGCCCCGGCCCCGGCCCCAGCCCCTGAGCAGGGCCCGGCCGCGCCGGTCCCGAGGGCGCAGCGCTGAGCCCGGGCCGGTAGGGCCGAGCCCCGGGGCAGAGGGGGCGCCGGGCCCGCTCCGGCCCCCCACCCTTCCCCCACCCTCCACACCGCCCCCAGGCCCCGGCCTGGCGGGGGCGGCGGGGCGGGCCCGGCCTCACTCACTTCTTGAACATCCTGGGGGCGGTGGGCGCCAGGCGGGCGAGGCGGGAGGTGCCTGGGGCCGGGCGTGAGGCCGGCGGGCGGCGGCGCGGGGACCCACAGCCTCCGCGCTCCCTCACACGAGGCTCCCGGCCCTCCCCTCCGCGCCAGCCGGAAGCGCCGCACGCTTTACGGCCTGTCGCGCCGCTCCATAACAACGGAACGCGCGCAGCGTCACCGGGGCGGACGGGGACTACAATTCCCAGGAGGCAGCGCGGTGCTGCGGCGCATGCGCACGGGGCAGGGCGGCGGCCAGAGGCCAGCCCGCTGCCCGTCGCACAAGAGCGGCTTTATCAGGCTTTCACAAGAACCAGGTGCTCATCACCTGCAGGCGCGGTGCGGTTTTCCCAGGTAATAATATCACTTTTCAGTAAAATAAATCCTTCCAAAGAAAATCAAAGCGCTAATAGCTACTAACGCCATTTAAACACGAAATTATTTTAACGGGGAAAAACGCAGCCACCTTCAAATTAGCAAAGCAGAAGCTCTCCACCTGCCCCCAGTTACAGAACAGGACACAAGATCCTTGTAGACAGTATTTTGAGGGGAAAAAAAAAAAAAGGCATTTCTTGTCAAACCGCAGATAGCAGAGCCGGCCAGGGAATCAGCCAAAGGCGACGGTGCCGCATCCTTCAAAGTGGAGAAGCAGCAGCAGAAACCAGTGACGATCTCAACTGCCAGACGGAGACGGGGTCTGGTGAAGACACTTGTGCTAGATAGCGTCTGTCGGAATGAAATTAGGTTTTGGTGGTGGTGGCCACGGCAATCGTGAATATTAATAGAAAATCATAGACAGAGGTAACGTTTTTTAACTCCTGGAAGAGCAGACACGCGTGGTTTTGTTCTGTAGGCGGCAGCTGCTATGGAAGCACACGCAGGCAGCAGCGCTGTTTCTCCTCAGAGTAATGGAAATGTCACCACTGGCATAAAGGAGAGAAGGGAGAGGACATCAAAGAGCAGGTCGTCGTTTATGCTAACTACCACCTTTTTTCCATACAAAACAAATTAATCAGCTTTGATACTGTAACAACTAATAAAAACCTAATAGCCAAGTTGTATCAGCCACATAAAGTAAAATCAACCCTTTATACATGGTATCGTTTATTCAAATAGTGAAATACAGAGGCAGGAACACACTAAAAGCTTTTTAAAAGGATAGGAATGAACTGTGGTATTATATAAATATTCAGGCATTTAACTCATGAATGCCACCTCCACCTACTTTGTAGCATCACTAAAAACACTGAGCTGTAATGAAGAATTCAATTTTAACTGAAACACAGTGACACTGCTCATACCCAGATTAGAAAGCAAGAACAGGAGTTTATCACACCGACAAACTAATCCATACCTTTTTCATGCTCCTCAGAATAACTTCTATTAAATAATACTTTGCCAAGTAAACAATCCTTGCAGGCATGCTCACATTATTAAAAATTGCAGTGAAAAATTCATCATACTCCCACCTTGAACATTAGAAATGCAAGGTAAACTTTTACCCTCAAAGATGCCCAGTAATTACGGCACATCTCACTGAAGCCACCCAAACCACTGGTTTCACGCTAGCCTAAACCAGCAAGATTTGTTCCTAATTTTCAAAAATGGCTTTTGTCAACAGGAAACTCTTATCTCCATTCTCCTGCTACCTTAAAGCACCCAGACCACTGGCTCCCTTTAGGGCTGAGCTAACCTTGAGTCTGGTCTCAACATCTCTATCTTCTCTTCCAAATGCTTTTTGCTGGTGTAGCTGCAAAGACGAAAGCTAACTGCTTGCCCAATTTAAATTTGCTTGTACAAAGGATTTTTGAAGAAGGCTCCAAGCACCTAGACTGGAATTTTTAACACAGGTGCCATTGTTATCGTTCAGCCTCACCACCAGCAGCTGGAGACTGTTGCTCTGGTGGCAGTGTCACTATTAAGGAACAGAATTTTCAAAGCATGGTACCTGGATAAGGCTGACAAAGCAAGAGGCTTTACAACCCCTCCAACTCTGAAGGAAAACACCCCTCAGGACCATATGCAAAATAGAAAGGATTTAGAATCTCTCTCTCCCCATGTTTCAGTGGGAAAAGGGCAAGATCCATTGCACCTGGCTTCCTCCTGGGACCTCAGCACTTCACCTGGCCCTCACCCGCTCTCCCACATATCCCAGATCACAACTGGTCAGGAGCTGCATGTTCTGACTGATGGGACACCGTCACCAAGTCTTCCCCACCCAAATGACTGCATGGACAGGATAGCCCTCCTGCTACTCCAGGAAAAGGGACACTTACTCATGTCTCCTCTTTTATAAATCCAATCGTTTTCACAAACCAAGAATCTGTAGAAATTTAAGATCCTTTACAGCTCTACACCTCTGACCTGATTTGGCTTAAGCAAACATGACAGTTACTGGGAACAAAGGAAAACCTGATAGCATCACGTAAGTTTTATTTACTTAGCAAACCTGTTTATTTCTATTACATCTCACTTGGAGAGTAACTTATTAGTGCTTGGGAACTATACAACCTGTTCTAAAGCCAGTCAAAACTAGACTGTTTGTTTGTTTTGTTTTTTAAATCTGGAAAAAGTACTTTTCTACACATCACTAGCATTAGGTTTCAGGCCTCAAGAGCTGTCTGCCAGTTACTCAGGCAGAAAACACGCTCCAGAAAAACCTCAGTAAAATTACATTCCTATCTCTACGAACCACAGTTTCTGTCGAGACAAGTTAGCGTATCTTTTTCTATCAAAGACAGAACTGCCAACAGCCTTCCCCTGAGGAGCTCTGCTGTCAGGAAGGCAGGTGTAAGCTCCTGGCTGAACTCCTTGGAGAATCTCTCCTGGAACAAAACCTCATCGCTTGTTTTGTTACTTTTTCTACTGCTATTTCTCAGCAGTGATTGAATCATAACAACACTCTTGGACAGTTCACATTTCCTTCGATAATGGATACACCAGCATCAAAAAGAGCCACTAAAGGTCCATGATTTTTATTTTTGCTTCCAAACGTTAAGAAAAAAAACCCAAACCCAACCAACAACCCTAGGCTTTAGCCCAATGTGAGTCTGTATATATTAAAATCATATGAAAAAGCTGGCATTGGTGATTGTTCATAAACAAATGGAAGAAAAATAACTTCCAAAACAAGCCAACAGGCCGAAGCCTTCCACTTGACCGCAGGCCCAGAGCGGAGCGTCCGAGTTCCAGCCAAACCCAACTCTGTACCACATTTACCTCAGCCGGCAGGCCCTACGGCAAGCGAAAACCGGGACTTCGGCTTCCTCCGCGTCCCTGTAGGGTCTGCCCCGGCACCGCTCTGCCCCGGCAGGAGGCCGGCAGGCGGCAGCCGAGGCGGCCCGGGCTGAGGGGACGGGGAGCGGGGCCGGGGCCGCGCCCGCCAGCGGAGGGACACCCACAACCCCCTCCTGCCCCCAGGTACGGGGCGCGACGAGGGACAAACCCAGCGCCCCGCCCTCTCCGCGCTCCCGCCACGCGGAGTGCGGCGGCCACGCCCCCTCCCCGCACGACGCGCCCTGCGCCGGCGCGCGAGGGGGTAACGAGCGCGCCCGTTACGAGCGGTCGGCAACCATGATTACTTCCGGTAGGTCAGAGGGCAGCGGAAAGGAGCGGGGGGCACCGGCGGGAGCAGGGCGTGCGGGCAGGGCCGCCGGGCCGGAGGTGGGGCCCGCCGCCTAGCCGGGCTGCACCGGCCGCGCTTCCGGGCGGCCTCGCCCCAGCATGCACGGCGACCGGATGTGCCGCCATCTTTAGGCTCCCTCTCTGCCGTGTATTGACAATAACAAGCCCCGGGCCGGGCCGTCCCCCCCCTCAGGAAGAGCGAGCAGGAGGCAGAGAGGGGGGAGGCGGGAGCCTGAGGAGAGCGGGCCGCGGGGGGAGAGCGGGCCGGGCGGCGGCGAGGGAGCGGGAGGCCTGTGGGGCGAGGGGCTGGAGCCGAGGCGTGAGGGAGCCGCGCTCAGCCCTCCCCGCTGCTGCTCGGCGGAGACGAGGCGGCCGGAGCTGGAGGGGAGCGGAAGGAAAAGCTGGGGGAGCGGGCAGCCGTGGGGAGATACTGGTGCTGGAGAGAAGAATTGACAGAAACTAGTGGGTGGCGAGAGGCAGGAACGGAGACGCTCTGCTGAGAGAGGAGTAAAAGCAGGAAAGCAGAGGCAAACTGCGAGAAGAAACAAAGTAATAAAAAAGGGGAAGAGAGGAGATAAAGTGATTCCTCCGAGAAAGAAGAAAGCGAAGGAGAGGGAATACGGAAGGACTCCACTGATGAGAGAGAGGAGTTGAAAGACGCCCCCCTCCCCCGAGAGACACCAAACAGAGACTGGCTCAAAATCTCTCTCTCTCTTTGTCACACCACAAGGATTTGATGCCCCTCAGCCTGTTCACTTCTGTGTGTTCATGTTTCCCACAGGTTTCTCTTCCCCCAACCCCCCAGCTGCAGCCCAGGAGGTCAGACCTGCCACTGATGGTAATACCAGCAGCAGCTCCTCCTGCAAGAAGAGAAAGTTAAATAACAGCAGCAACAGCAATTCTGAAAGAGAAGAATTTGATTCCATTTCTTCCTGCGCCTCTTCTCCTTCCAAAAACACCTCATCATCATCTTCCTCCATCATCACCACCTCCTCGTGCTCCTCCTCAGGGGTTGCCTCCTCCAACCATCACCTCCAGAAGAAACTGCGCTTTGAGGACTCCGTGGATTTTATTGGACTCGATGTGAAGATGGCTGAGGAGTCTTCTTCCTCCTCCTCTCCTGCTGCCTCTTCTCAACAGCAGCACCAACAACAGCTCAAAAATAAAAGCCTTTTAATTTCGTCAGTGGCTGTGGGGCACCATGCAAATGGCCTGACCAAAGCTGCCTCCTCTACTGTTTCCAGTTTTGCCAACAGTAAACCTGGCTCCGCTAAGAAATTAGTGATCAAGAACTTTAAAGGTAACAGGCCGTAATTTGTCACAACCTGTGGGGAGCAGACGCTCAACTTTTTGTTTTGTTTGCAACGTGAAAACCGGTTGGCTTTCACATAGCTCCAAGTTTTACAGGAAATGCTTTTCTGTGGTGAATGTTTCTGTACTTATGTAAAGGGGGAATAATGTTTTGTGATGCATACTTGCCCAGTCACGTACACATCCTGAGCTACACTTTGCTGCTTGGGATTATTTTTCAGACTCTTTTCACTCTATCGAGAAGGCCTTAACTTTTATGTTAGACAAAAGGTTTTACTACATAAGTGTGTAAATTGCCTTTCTTCAAGCTTTTACCGTTTCATGTCTCTTTTCTAGTAATCCTGATTCAGGGTTTAGTATGTATTTTAGCCCAGTTTATGATAAGTCTTTGCACAGAAAGCATTTTTTTAAATTGGGCCTGAATCTATATGTCTGGCCCCTATCCATGTTGTCTGTTTATAGGTTAATCCGCCTGCGCTTAGTTTTAAATGTTGAAACTAAGGTGATTATCTGGCTATTATGGTGTATTTCCTTTCTGGTTTCTCCACTCGCCTTTAAAGTAGGTAGTTCAGATTTTTTGCTGAGTGTTTTCCTTGCAATATCCTTGCTATAATTTTCATTTAACTCTTTAATGTCTTTTCTCTGTCTTAACACACTCTCACTTTACAAGCTTATGTTATTTTATAAATTCTCTCAAAAGATGTGTTTGAGATTCTTGAATATTGTTACTAGAAACCAACTGAAGCAGAGAAATGAAACTTTTCAGCTGTGATGCTGCTTCATTTCCTAGTAAACAAAAATACAAATAGGTGTAGGCAGAAAGCTTAGCTAAAATTCTGTCCTTTTTTTCCCCTGTGAAGATGGGGAAATCACGGGCTTTTCTCATTTCCTGCCTCTTGCTATCTTCTACAATGGTCCTATAGCTTGCTTTCTTGGGCTATTTTTCTTTTTCCTCATGTGTTTGGAATAGAGTGGGGTAAAAGATGTTACTGGCATTAAAAATAATTTCTAAATGCACAATCGATACAAATGTTACGTAGAGATATCTTAGAAGGTAAGGATTAGGATTATTTTAGCCACTGTAATGTTTTACAGCAATTCATGATCACAGTGTTAAGTTTTTGCTTTAAGGCCCTCCTAATTCTCTAAAATGTTCTCCGCCCATCACGTCATCATCATTTAATTTGATTTTTTTAAAGTTTATACTTATGATACATGATAGTGAGAAATAAATGCCACTCTTCTGTTGCTTGTACACTGTTATCTTTAAGGGATGTCAACTTTTCATGTTTAAAATATTTGTTAAATGTCGTGGATTGCATAGTTCTGTGATCATCATTGCATATTAATTGGAATTTGAATCACTTGCTTGAAAAGGATGTCTCAAGAATCTGCCAGCTTTGCTTTTTATTTACTCTCAGATGATAAACTGAATAATAATCTTAAGATTGTAGTCTTTATCTTAGCATGAGAGGAATAACATCCTTTACAATGTAAATAACTTCCTAAAGTCCAGAATCTTGGTATTTGCTGCTGAGTAGTGTACTCATTAGTTTCTAGGCAAGTCTCACTTGTAGTTAGTTGTCTCTCTAGATTCTTAACGATACCGCTGATCTTGAGTTACTGCCAATATTGTAGGAAAATGCTTCAGGGGGACAAAAAAAAAATACTTCTCTCTGTTTGTTATTTCTAGAGAAATCATAAAGCTTTACAATTTATTTTTTACTTTTAGGTATGTAAAAATAAATTTTAACAGAGTATAAACTGTGGGCCAATTTCACCTGTTGGTGGCATGGATGTGCATTTGAATTCCTCCTTAAATTTTCTCCTCCTTCCTTCTCTGTTTGGGAACATGCTTATTAGAACACAAACAGTCATTTTAGCTGGTTATGAGAACACACAGAATTTTAAAATAGTCCTGGTATTCTGAGGAATATTTGGGGAATCTCTCTTAGCCTGTTGTAAATGCTTTAGTCTTGTCGAAGACTGTGTAGTAGGGGCATCTGTAGAAAAGAGGCTGAAAAAAAAATGGAAAGAATCAAATCTGCAAAGCTTGATCTATCTGAACATTAAAAGTGGGCTTAACTCTAACAAATATCCACTGGCCAAACCCAGGAGAGACGTCAACGTTACAATAGGAAGGTTTTCCTTGCAACTGTAAAGCCTGTATTATAATTACAGTATGTCTGTGCATGTTTCTTGAGGGTTTCTTTCCAACTGTTAACACAGAGTAGAATTAATGAGCAGTAAATTTAAAAAAAAAAAAAAAAAAAAGCCATACACCACTCTGTATCTTGTAATCCATCATTTTTGGCCTTTACGTTCACTTTCTTTTAGCTGTGCTGTCCTGGTAGTGAAAAAGAGTGTAATGAAGATGAAGATCATTCTTGCTGGTTTTTAGCCTTCTATCCCTTCTGGAGCTGCTCAGGCACAGTATTGTGATTTTTATAAATCACACATACTGTTTGAGCTACAGAGCTGTGATGTGTATGTGAAGAGCAATGCTGAATTTTTACAATGCATTACTATTTCAAATGTAAATAAGATACTGCTTTTACATGAATGCTTTCTAATGCTAGTATAAATTTAAATCTAGAGCATCAGCCCATACCTCTTTCCTCTCGAAGCTACATTTTTCATTTCTGTAAAAGGTAAAATGTTCTGCTTTTTTCTAAATACTTTCTCCAACTCTGTATAAATTTCTTTTAAAGATAAACCCAAATTGCCTGAAAACTACACAGATGAAACCTGGCAAAAACTGAAAGAAGCTGTAGAAGCTATCCAGAACAGTACTTCAATTAAGTACAATTTAGAGGAGCTCTATCAGGTAAGCGCTTTCAGGGAAAGCAATGATGGTAGGGTTTTTGTTTTCTTGTTGAATTTATTTTATTTTTTTCCTTAAAACACTTTTGGTACAGTGGTAAGAATATGACATTTTACTTGATGGCTGCTTTTGTCATTGAAAAACTTTTCACTGAATAGTTTCTCAAATTTTAAAATAATCAGTAAAAATTTCCCAAGACCTAACATTGAAATTTTTTTACTTGCCACAACATAATCCAAGGTATGGTTTCCCTTGCAACAGTTCACAAGAATTAAATAAGTCAAGGAGCTGTATTCCCTTTACTGTTTTGGGGTTTATGGTGTGTAGCTGCTAAAGGAGAAATGTGAAATCCTAAAACATTGGTGTTTAGGTAAGAAAAAGATGATTTATATTAAAATACAATCCTTTTTCTGCAGACAGTATCTGTTCATGATTGAGGATCATAAATAATTTAAAAACTGAAACTTTTTATTTGCCTTCTTAAATGGTATTCTATTTATTTTTTTCTTAATGAATTGTATTACTTTGGTATGATTGTAATATTTATCATTCAGCATTCTGTCTGTTCTAACAACAGAGAATCAAAATTTATTCCCAGCAACAGCTCTGATTGTTTTGCCCTAAATGTTTTAGGAAGTGATCAGACTTGAACTGCATTTCCTAACTGTTTGTTTATATGCTCCACTTCTGCTTTTTCAACTGAATGTGTTAGGGAGATTTCTCCCCCCTCCTCACCTTTTCCCTACTAACATCGCTGTACTTGTGGTTTTAGCGGCCTAGCAACAGTACTCCTTTAGCTAGGTATTAAGAAGCACTTACGCTTTTTACTCTACTTTTAAAGCCTTTATTACCTGGGTAGTTGTTTGATTTGTTCCTCTGTGTCTATATAGCCTTCTCTACGTCTGTTTTTAGTGTCTCTTCTTCCCCTGCTCTCCCCTTTTCAATAAAAGTTGTATTCAGATATGACTGATTTCTGTGAAAAGTTAGGGAGAAAAACCCTGTTTGCACAAGATTTGGGGAGGAATTTAGGAGAGGATAAATTGCCATTTCTCGTGGAACCAAGAACCTCATGGGCCAAGTTTGTCAGGTTTTAAGCTCATTATGATCTTTTATAATGTTCAATTAATCTAGAAATACCGTTTTTAAACAGTTTGTCAGGATAACATATAGTATTATTAAAGTAACAATAGTATTGTTACTTTTTCAAAACTTTGTGAAACTAATAACAAATTACAATCAGCTGTATTGGAGGTATTGTAAATTACTAGACTGATCAACAGAGCAAATATCTGTTAATTAAATGCTTGAAGGATATCCAGAATTGTTTAAAAATACAAAGTTCAATTGAAAGTCTCGTTTCTGCTTCACAGTTATCACTTAAGTTTCTGCTCACTTTTACCACAGGCTTAATTGAATGTTACTTGTGCTCAGAAAACCAAAGATACACTTTTTTCCTTTTAAATCTCAGTTTTAACATTGTAATAACTTAGATACTTTTCAATGAAATAAGAGTGCAATCAAGTATTTCAAGTTTTTCTTTTTTTTAATAAAACTAAAAATAAACGTCTTGATTTTAAAAATAGTGACAGGAATCACTACTGTTTTTAAATGCTAACTAAACTAATGTCATTTCTGAACAGCTGCTTGGTAAATGGATCTGATGCCAAATATGCCTTGGCAGACACCATTCTCCAAGCATAGAGGGGAATTGCAAAAGAGTCTGCAAAAGTTCTCTTGCACACCTCAAAATAAGATACTACTTTTTTTTTAATGGAGTTAAACTTCTTGAGTTTGGTTTAACTCTCGAAAAATCCCACTGAGCAAACATTTTGAGGCTTTATTTCTTTGTGGGACACGAGCTTTGTACTTGCTTTGTTCCTCCCCAGCAAGAGAAATTATACACATCTTTGAGTAGCTGAAGTGCTACAGAGTTGAAAGCTTCTTTATTAGAATAATTTTCCTTAGATTAGTACCAGAAAATAGAGAGATAGATCTTTGGTACCAGATTCCTAGTTAACTTTTTTTTTAATCAATTAGAGTTAAGTACTTCTCAAAAGTTCTGATTTTCTGTCATCAGAGCTGTGTTCAGTTCTTTTTACTGCTTTTCCCCAGCACACAAACGCAAGTGTGGATGCTGCAATTAAAAAACAAAACAAACCCCACATTTATATCACACAGAGAAAATACGACACTTCGCCTTCGGTTGTTCTGACCATCTTCAGGGCACAGATTCCCTGATCAGAAAGCTTTATTCCACTAATGCAGAATAAGATAATTTTGTGAACTAGAGCCCCTGAAGTTGTTGGGAATTTTTAATACATTACAATTATTGTTGTGTGACACCAGTAATTAAATTTGCAAAGTTTAATATTGCGGTAGCGGTGTTATGCTCCACAGAGCAAATCTCAGTAAAAGGTTTTGTGTTTGTGTGCTTAGAAAGTTCGATTGAGCAGAATTCACAAATTAAGACATTTCTATGGGTATTATCAGTGAAGATGCAGAAGTTTTGCACTTGACGTTGAGATACTCAGTACTAGCTGACATGTTTAACACTTTTGCATTTGTGTATCAAAATTCCAAAGCACAGCTTCATATGAACACGTAACAGTAAGTGTATATTAATATGTTAACTTATTTCACTACAAGTTAATAGTATGGATTTGTCCATCTACGGTGCAGAGGGTAATTCTTTTAAGGATTTGGAGCAGCATGGTTAAATAGTTGTTTGATAGACGGCAGTTATGAACATGTTGGTAGTTGAGATGGATGAACTGACCAGAAGTAAAGTGGCCGCTGGTGTCCTCAGCTGGTAGGTAGAAGCGAGACTAACTCTGGTTATGCAGGTGACCAGCAAGTTCTACCTAAAACATTCATCTTCCCAGCTCTCAGTTGGCTTCTCCAACTTAAGTGGGAGAAAAGAAGAAACCCATTTATTGCCCTTGCTGAAGGTCTAATCAGGCCATCCCCTTTTTCTTCTGAAATCAAAGTAGCGGTTATTTCCTGGTTTGCTGCCATTTATTTAGAGCCTGATCCTGTGGGTACAATAGGAGAATAGAGTTGAGCAGTGTCCGTAACCTACTCTGAACAGTGAACTGTAGAATATATTATCACATCACTGTATTTGTTTAGGGTTTCTTAAATGTTAAGGCTGAGAGTTGAATTTGTTGCTGTTTTCAAATATTAAGATATGTACACTTTCAGTGATAATTCTGGCTTTCCTAATAATCGTCATTCAGCCCTGTTATAGTCTTAATTGGCACACTTACTCTCTTGCTATACCTGTTTGTTTCTGACAGTAAGCTTACGCAGGTTTGTTTTTCTTTTGTTGTTATTGTTGTGTGGAATGGTTTTGTTGTGGGGTTTTGGGTTTTGTGGTATGGTTTTGTTTTTGTTTAAACTCGTCTATGTCCTAGAGCCAGTATTAGCTGTAGTGCACTTGCTCTAGAAGTTGTTTACTACTGATACTGAGAATGTTTACCGTTAATATTCTAGGATAAACTGAGGAACTCCCTGTTTAGCTGTTTTGATTGTTGCTGTGCTTTTAGTGGTGGCTGCTTACTGTTTGCTGGTGGCTTCTATTTGAACTGTTGGGAAATACTCTGGGGGACTTCAGTGTAATGGAGTGGATCTGCTCTGTATACTTCTGAACTATGCCGTCCCTGCACGGTTGCCTGTGGTTGCTGGGGAACAAACTTGATCTTCCAGTCTTTTTTTTTTTTCCTATGAGTTAGTCGTGCTGGCAACTGAAATATTTTCCATTTTAAAAAAGTAAAATTGAGAGGCATTAGTTGACAACCATATATACCTCTCCTTTCTAGCTTCTGCAGATGTTTTACAGAATAATCACATATTATGTCTTTCACTAATCCGCAAAGAGTTAAAGTTGCTCAGTTGCTTTCCAAATCTGGACAATTGGTATAAATTTTGGAGAAGTCTTGAATTACACTTAAGGACTTAAGAATACTTGTTTGCTTGATCAATCTCCAAGGCATGTCCTCATTAATCTTCTTACTGTGTAGTGACAGTTCTTTTAATACTTGATTATGATCTAGAGATCTGAGATTTGTCACTGTAAACATCTGGAATGTAGTCATACTACTAAAAATTGTTCAGGATTAAAACTAAACTTACTCAGTCAAGTGGTTGATGGATGGAGATATATATAAAAATATGTATATGTATGTACTTTGGGGGATGAGGGAAGCTTAATCAAGGAAAGGACTGCAAAAGGAAATAACATTAGCAGTGCTTTTCTACTAATATCAGTATGACTTGCAGAGCACAGCAGTTAATAAAATTAAGACCGTAAGTGTCTGCTTTGAAGTATGAAACCCAGCAAGCTGCTGGAACATATTAAACTAACATCCTTGTTCTTAGAGATGCAAGTCCTGCAGTTGCTTATGAGATATTGGTACTCCAACTGAAATTAATAAACTGTAAGCTGTTCGGGGTATGGCCTTCCTTTGTCTCTTATTACCATTATAGTGCCATATATAGTGCCATGTCTCTCTCTGGTGTTTTGCATGTGACCATTAACTATGTTACACTTAAAAACTGGTTGATTTTTGAGTGAGAAGCAGAAGAGTTCCATGGTTGGATTTGGGTGTTTTCCCCCCTTTCCTTGTAAAAGCACATATAACAATATAAACAGATTTCTTCATATCTGTTTCTCTTTACTTCAGGCTGTTGAAAATCTCTGCTCCTACAAGATTTCTGCAAACTTGTACAAACAATTGAGACAGATCTGTGAAGACCACATTAAAGCACAAATTCACCAATTCAGAGAATATCCTTTTTTTAGCCGTTGACAAGCCAAAACGTTTTTACTTGCCAGCATGGTGATGGATTTCTTTGACTAGTTCATGACAGTAGGCCGTGGTAATCTGAATTCCTGTTTTTTTCATAATTGGGTCTGATTCGGGGTTTGTTTGTGTGTTTTTGGTGGGACCTCAGAGAATACTACTAGTTCCTTTCTGTCACCATTTGAAAAGTTTGTGAGAAAGTTTCACTGGTATTTATGAAACACTTCGACATCTTACAAAAGCTCATATTAGACTTAACAGCAAGCCTTAAAAAGGCTGAATTGGCGTATCACTTCAGGCTTTTTTTTTATGTGCTGATCTTGCCATGCTCAGGTAAACAGAAAAGTCTTCCAACAAGTAGTTCTTGTTTTCTTTTTGAAAAGTGCTAGTGGTCTGGCAGCACACAATGTTAGTGGTTCTGAGGATCAAAATGTTTTATTTTCAAAAGTTTTGAGTTGCATCAGATTGAGATCCTGTTAAGTGGATATTAATTAGTACCAGAACTATGCAGTGAACTGAATAAAAGTTAAATTTAAAGAACAAAATTTATCTCTTAAGGTTATCTCTTAATATGAGCTGAAATTCTGGTATCTGTGTAGTGGTGGGCTCTTACATGTATTGTGGATTGTTGGTTTTTTTGGGGATATGTGTGTTTGTTACACTCCACAGGGATGGGGGATTAGACAAAACATTCAAAAGTATTTAGATCCTTTTTTTCTTAATCATTTTGATTTCTCATTGTTAACAGAAGGACCCTTTTATTAAAAATAAAAACAAACATTGCAAGAAGTTAACTGGTTCTTTTTGGGAATAGATGAGTTTGTTGTGCTCTCTGTTAAGTGTCTTTGAACCAACATTATTATTTTTTTATTTCATTGCTAACACTACCTATTAATCATAATTTTCTTAATGATTTCTTCATGGATTCATTGGATAGTGTCCTTTTTCTAAAGAAAATAGACAAATGTTGGCAAGATCACTGCAGACAAATGGTAAGTTTTTTATCTTTTTAAAGAAAACCAGTTGCCTAGTCAGCCTATGTTTTGCTTAACTTTGTTCCTGTACAAAAATACTGTGCTTCTGAAATGTAGACTTAAATTTATATAAGGCTTCTTTGTGAAATACAACTGTATCTAGTTTGTCAGAAATTGAGCCTTGAACAGACTTGTCTGTAATGTCTTTCTTGACACATTGGTCTGACCTTGGACACACACCCCCACACACACCCAACTCCTACCTCTTGTTTCTGTGCAAACCTTTTTCCTTTTATACTTATTATAAAAGGAGCTATTCTTTTGTACAGAAAGATGCTAAATGTCGCATTGAACATCTCACTGAGATTGGCAGAATATTTTAAACAAAGCAACACTAAGAAAGCGCTGCCTGACACCTGTCAATGGGATTTTTTTTGTTGTTGAACATAATTTGTGTTGCGCTTCAGTTTCAAGAGTAAAATGATTGATTGTGGCTTTTTTATTCCTTCTCATAACAGATTATGATTAGAAGTATCTTTTTGTTCTTGGATCGAACTTACGTACTTCAGAATTCAATGCTGCCATCTATTTGGTAAGGGCACAAAGAATAAAATTATTGGGCAGTGTATTTAAATTATTATGTATCTTGCTGATTTTCAGGGTTTTTTTTAAATATAAACTTTATAGTGACCTGTAAATTAGATGGTGAATGCACACATACTTGTTGCAAAGGGAGATTTCATTTCTAATTTATCTGCCATGAATTACAGGATTCTTCTAGAATAGCTGTGATAGCAAATTTCAGCTAAGTAGATATCAACTTCCAGTTTGCCCAGTAAAAGGAAAGGGCCTGTTCAACAGCTGAAGTGCAAGGCTTTGGGTTGTTTAGTTACTGGCTTTAACATGCATAGTATTTCAAGTTCTGTAAGTATTTTTGAAGGAAAAAGTTACCAAAATAAAAGCAAATTACTCTCTTTTGGACTGCAACCTCTGCCCCCCAACATTTTAAATAATTAGCAAATGCCCTACAGTGCCTGCGGCACTACCTGAATTACTTTGCCAGAGATTGAAGGAGTGGTGAATAGACGGCCTGCCTTTTTCTGAGTGTCCAGACCCACAGTTTCAAATTCATGGAGGGTTTTAACTGGGATGCCCAAAGCAGAGATCTCTGCTTTTCACATCACTGAGTTCTAAGCTCTGCCTAAGAATTAGAGATTAGAAAGTGATGGACAAACAAGAACATTGTCCAACAGCTTAACCATGGAATTGGGACCCAAGATGGCAGTGTCCTTTTCTCGTGAAGGTTGCTGTTCATTCAGTTTCCATCATCCTGCCAACCACGTGAAAACTAAAGATGCTGCAAAAGTTAGGTAGTTATTTAGGAAAAAAAAATATGTGACCTGGTCTTTAAAATCTGTAGCTTATTGTTGATGCTTTGTCATGGTTTATTTTAGCGTTTGTGTGTTCATCTTGAGTGATTTGGGGGCAGAAGAATGAGGAATTTAAAGAATGCTAGTATTTATTGGCCTCTTTTTGATCTAGATCAAATTTTATTAGTAGAGAATATTTGGATATGATTCTTATGCAATTTATTGAACAGTCTTTATTTTCTTTTTAGGGATATGGGGCTAGAATTGTTCAGAACTCATATAATCAGTGATCAGAAGGTTCAGAACAAAACTATTGATGGCATTCTTCTGCTGATTGAGAGGGAAAGAAATGGTGAAGCTATCGATAGGAGTTTACTGCGAAGCCTTCTAAGCATGCTTTCTGACTTGCAGGTGAGTAAACTTGTTTCACCCTTAAACTAATAAACAGCTCAGGTTCTTATTTAGTGCTCAGTAAGCTTTACCCTGGACTGCTATTGTGTTGTTTCCCTAGATTTATCAAGACTCTTTCGAACATAGATTCTTGGAAGAGACTAACCGCCTATATGCAGCAGAGGGACAGAGGCTTATGCAGGAACGAGAGGTATTTTGAATGTTTAACAATATTTGTTATGCCTAATGACAAAGCATTCATCAGGGAGAGGAACTATGCCACTGCTTTAGCCAGCCTACGGGGCAATAATGTGACCTTTATGTTTTATAGTACTCTGAAAAAGCAAATTCACATGCAGTTGCCTTCAGTCACAGTGCTAATGATTTCTGCTTAAAACTGGAGTTGCTGCTGCTGTCAGACTAGTACTGTCCTCTTTTTTTTCTCTCTCTTTTTTTTTTTTAAACATACAAAACTACTCTGGCATTTTCAGGTTCCAGAATATCTTCACCATGTCAACAAGCGCTTGGAAGAAGAAGCAGACAGGATAATCACTTATTTAGATCAGAGCACACAGTAAGTGCAATCTCTCTTTGCTTAGTATTGTTAGCTGTTTGGCTCCTCTTCTGTTGAGGGCCATCTAATAGCTACAATTTATTTCAGTTATTGACTGACCATCAAATGCTTCTCACTTCCCACAATTCCTTGTTTACAATGAAGCACTGTCTTGGCTTACACAGCTAATTTCTTTTAAGCCACTAGTTACTTTGACGTAATTGTTGTTGGGCACTTGGCTGGAGAAAAATAGGCTGTCACCCCCAGTCCAAATGTCTTTCTTGCTGAAATGCAGTTAATCAGCTGTTGCCCTACCTGAAAAAGATAGGACCCAGGACAGAGGATTCTCAAGCTAAAGGCTCTGAATACTTTGCATTTAAATATTTGCATATTCTTTAGGGATTCTGGGAAATTGCTGACTAATGTCACTCTCCAATCTTTTCTACGTAGAGGCAGGATTTCCTCAAATACAATCAAGTGGAGGTCATGACTGGTAGGACAGGAGAAGTGTTCTCCTAACATAAAGCCACAGCTGTTGTGTCTGAGAGAAAATATAGGTTGCTAATATAACAAAACTCTTCAAAGAAGTGGTAGCAACTTCTTAAAGGGCAAGTACAGAGGATCTCTCCGAGAGGAAGGTGCTTTATTGCTACCGTCATACATTTTTATTTCCTTCCTCCTTCAGCTGTTAAAAACATTTAGCTTATTTAGTGGCTTCCTTTCTTCCACACCATTATTAGTGGCCAACTCCCTATTTTGTTTTAATACCTCTTGACTCATGAGGTGTGTTTTTTCTTCTCTTTGGTTTGTCTCCCAAGACATGCATCTCCTCCCACAAAGCAAGAGAAGGTACATTCTTTGTCAAACTTTTGCCCAGTTTCTTCACTGATGGAACCATTGTCCAGCTGCCTAGAGGTCATGTACGGGAAAAAAGATTGCTTACTGGGGAGGAAAAAGGATAAATATGTGTATAATCATTTTAGGTCTTTGGCCACAGATAATTAGGGTGCTCCCAATGACGAGTGTAGTTAACATAATCTCAGAAGAAGAATTTAAAACTGTCAATAATGGAAAAAGGAAAAGTAATTCTAAACATTTTTTCTATAGGAAGCCACTAATTGCTACTGTAGAAAAGCAACTTCTAGGTGAACATTTAACAGCCATTCTTCAGAAAGGTAATCTTTCTTCTTTATAGAAATGTTTCTAATTACTGCTTTGGGGCTTTCAATTCCTGTGCTGAAAAAGAAAGTGACAGATTCAGGTGCTGGGGGAGGACACAAGCTACATCATTCTTTAACGCCCTTTGCTACTCAGTTCATGAAATAGCATTGACCATTTTGCAAGAGGGCAAATACCATTCTCCTTGTTAGAGGTAAGGAGACACAATGCTTTCTTCAGATACGCAGCAAAGCAAAAGGAAAACTAGAATGGGGGACGCTGGAGTTCAGTGTGTTAAATAGCATTTTGAAGACTCAGAGGTAAAGGAGTAGCCTTCGAGTTATGGCTGTACCAGGAGGAGAAAATTTTGTTTATTCGCTGCTCACAAAAAGCAACTTGTTTTAAAAATTTAGTACAATTTGAGCAATGAAGTCCATTGCCCCAGTTCTGCAGTAGTCTGTGGAGTCAAGTGACCCTCTGTTGCTCTGAGGGATAGTCTGGAAATAGATACAGGTGCAGCAAGAGTTGAATATTAAAAGAAAATTATCAACTCCTTACTAGCCAGATTCTGGATGAAACAGGTATGTGAGCATCTTCGTGTACATCTGTAACAGACTCTTTATTGAAAGGAGTATCAAGTTTGCAATATTTACCCATCTACTTTCTTAGGACCTTGCTGTGGAGCATCAAGCCTTCTCTGCCAAAAAAGTTTAAAAGTGAAAGGTGAAGATACTGCTTGAAGCTGCTTGCCTTCAAACATTTGTAAAATTTATTTTACAGCTGGAATTGAGACTCAGAGCTCTGTCTTGCCAAGGAACCTTTCCTACAGATCAGTAGAGCGTAAACTTTTCAAATCTTTAGGGAACAGTAAAGCAGAAGTAAGCAAAGGTGTTGCAATAAGTATACTACATGCAGTACATGTAGCCTAAGATATCCAGTGCAATAACAAGGTTTTTAAGGTTTGAGCCAGTTCAGGTAGCCATTCTGTGTTTCACTGTTAAATTAGGTAGCTTAAAAAGAAAAGCTCAACCACCACCACTAATTGCTTGATAAAAAATATTAGCTTTGGAGAGGTCCCTTACTGTAATAATATGCTGCGCTTTCTTTGGATTACTCTGGTTTTAATTTCTATTGAAATTCTCTCATTTGCAGGCTTAAACCACCTTCTTGATGAAAACCGAATTCAAGACCTGTCTCTTCTGTATCAGTTGTTCAGTCGTGTGAGAGGCGGAGTACAGGTTCTCTTGCAACACTGGATTGAGTACATCAAGGTACTGTTTTTAGAACTCTGGAACCCCTATTGTATTGATGGGGTTTATACACAGATATTTGAGTCATCTCTATAAACTACTGCATTTTTCTAAGAATTAAAGACTACTTGCTTCTAAACTATGTATCTAATGGACAGCTTTTGAAACTGTACTAGGAAAAGTACAGTAAATGTTCTAGCCCCATTGAAGAAGATATTGAATGTTCAGTTAAATTACTGAACTCCAAATAAATGTGGAGTTTTTATCTTGCTTATAGTTAGTTGTGGGGGATAACTGTATTTCTCCAATAGACATTTTGGTAATGGCAGAACATTTCTGTCTTCTACCTGCTAAAATTTCTTGTCAGAATGAGTGGTAGCTTAAGCGACCAACCAATTGAAGTTCAAAAAGCACTTGAATATCGCTTAAGGT
The DNA here is from genome assembly GCF_028858705.1 of Grus americana. NCBI lineage: Eukaryota > Metazoa > Chordata > Aves > Gruiformes > Gruidae > Grus > Grus americana. The sequence continues at coordinate 17,017,603 of NC_072863.1, read as the reverse complement.
GTTTCATCTTATTACTCAGTGAAAACATTGTCAGAGAAAGTATGATTGTTCTGAAGGAAGGCTTTGTAATGGCATAGGAGTACTGTTAAATAAATTTGAGTTGAGTGGGAGCTTTACCCGTGTAAAACTTGAGGATATAGGTGTTTAAAAAGGGTGTGTTGGTTTTGTCATGCTTAAGTTTATTTCTTCCGACAAAAATTCTCAATCTGTTCACTTATTCATAGATTGGTTTTGAATCAACGTACAAGGTCTAGGAATGATTATATAGTAAAGACTTCATAATGCTATTACTTCTATTGTGTTAGTAGAACTAATATGAATACCAGAAACAAGACATTACGAAGATAACTTAGGCTTTTAGAAATCTTGTCATTTAAATTCATTATTCAGGCTAATTGAAAGATATGTTTTACTTTGCAGGCATTTGGTAGCACTATAGTAATTAATCCAGAAAAAGACAAAACCATGGTCCAAGAACTACTTGATTTTAAAGACAAGGTTGACCATATTATTGATGTTTGCTTTCTCAAGAATGAGAAGTTTGTAAATGCCATGAAAGAAGCCTTTGAAACATTCATTAACAAAAGACCAAATAAGCCAGCTGAACTAATAGGTATTTTTCTTCAGTTTCTTCCCATGTGAGAATTTGGGTGGGGGACAAGAGGGAATTGCTGATGCAGCTTACAGATGGGATATGGTGGGATTGTGTGTTACAAGACATTATGGACAATGCATTGTCAAACTGGGGATCTGCTGTGCCTTATTATGCAAGTGAATTATTTGATAGGATAGCATTAAACATTTAGAACAAGCTTTGTTGATCGGTTGACTGGCTAGGCTATAGAAAAATGAAGAACATTAGAACTTAGGCATTCCAGCAATTGACTGGTGTCCAGATGTGAGAATACTGCTAATAATTTGACGTTTCCAGAAGCTTATGTAACTGTGCCACCACACGTGCACAGAGCTCTTAGGGGCTCTACGTAGATATCTATCTTTTAATATATAAAAGTGAAGAGAGAGGAGGATGCACTGTACCTCTCACATTCTGGGGACAGAGCCCCTGTAGTTTGCAAAGAACGTTGTTTACAGATTTGTGTGTTACAAGCCTGGCTCTCCGCACTTTTGAATACCTTAATCATTTCACTGCACAGTGAATAGTACTTGCTTTGCAATCTGTTGTGCTGTTAGGCTTGCGGAGTAATGCTTTCTGCCCTCCTTTTTTTAAATTAATTCACTAACTGTAATGTGTTTACCAATCCATTAGTAATCTGCTAGAGAAATTCAGCAGTATAGTCAACACATTTAAATAACTGTTTTACCTATTTTTCCTCTGATTTTTTGCTTCTATTATAGCCATGTCGGTCTATAGCAATAGTGACTTTTTACTTTGAGATCATAATATGGACTGAGATTTTTTACATATGCAAAAATCTTTTTTTAACATTATGTTAATAAAGTTAAGATGCAGTAATTGCTTATCTGAAAAAAGAGATTAGGCTGTAATGTTTTTATACCTTTATTGCCTCTATGAAAATATATCAAGCTAGCTGTAATGAAACTGATTTGAAGGTAATTTCAGGATCCTTTACATTTCCAAAAGATTTCACAATATTAGATTTTAAAACATTAACATTAAATTATTGTTTCATTGCAATACTAAGCACATGCTAAACTTTTTATTCCTCAACACACTTTTAGCTAAATATGTAGATTCAAAGCTTCGTGCAGGCAACAAAGAAGCTACTGATGAAGAACTTGAAAAAATGCTGGATAAAATCATGATCATATTTAGATTCATATATGGTAAGTATTGGGATTTTTTGTGGGGATACAGTTCTTTAATCAGTAATTTAAAGGTACTTTGACATAATTTTTGCAGTCTGTCTGCATTTTCGTGTGTTCATTCTCTGTAGATGCAGTTTGTCGGTGTAGTGCTGTTTAACTAGTTTGCATGTTAAAATGCCGATAACAAGACCTGACTCTGAATCTTTGGAAACCTTAATGTGAAGGCCCTTGTTAGCTTTGCTGAGCTTTGAATTGGGCCTCTCGTAGGTAATGTTTGCTTAAAACAATGATTTGTGATCACTGTCAAATCTCATCTCTTTCAGGAAAAGATGTCTTTGAGGCCTTTTATAAAAAAGATCTAGCAAAGAGACTACTAGTTGGGAAGAGTGCTTCAGTAGATGCTGAAAAATCTATGCTTTCCAAACTCAAACATGGTAAATATCTATCAGCTTGTTTTCTTTTAAAATAGTCATTTTTAACAGGCCTTTCCAGAAGTGCTGTTTGTATTTCCCCTTTACACGAGGGCAAAAAACTCATGTGTGAGTCTTGAATGACTGGTGGGTTTTGAGGAGATTCATTTGCTTTTAGTTTTGTAATTGTAGCAGCAATAGCCAAAACCCAGGAGTTTAAGTGCACGATGTATCTTGGCCTGTGGGATAGAGTTGAGGCTCCCTGCTGAATAAATCAGTGATGTGCTCAGAGAACTTGAGGGATGACTTCCGCTTGTTACTTACTCTGTATAAGGTTTGAAATGTGAAGCTGCCAGCTAGCAGTCTTTTCATCTGGTCTTCATTGCTTCATAGGATGGAGTCTTTGGGTGATAAGAGTACGATATTTAGAACTTGATTGTGTTCTACCATCAAGAGACAGTTTAGTAGGCAGCTGGTAGGGATCAGAATTGTCTTCTGAGTGACAGGTGGCCAGTGGAGTCCTAGGATGAACAGTCACATCCATGTGGAAAAACAATTGGGTTGCAAAATAACTTCCACATCAAAACATTTTCCCCCTTCTTGTTTAAAATTTTATTCTGTATCTTAATTAGAATCCAGGTCTTTATGTTAGAACATAGGCTGAATTAGGTCATCTTGCTTCAGAGTACATTCTGATATTTAGAATAATTACTCTATGGTGTTGAAAATAAAGAAGATTAATTTTGAAGATTTACATTTTTTCTTTTATAGAATGTGGAGCTGCTTTCACCAGCAAACTTGAAGGAATGTTTAAAGATATGGAGCTTTCAAAAGACATAATGATACAATTTAAACAGGTACTGCAGGAAAGTCTGCCAGGGCTCCTTCATTTACTTGCTTTTTAAATGACTTATTGTGGGAAAGTCTAACAAGAGAGTGCAGGATGTCTTCAGTTGTGAACATTTCTATTGTAATTGAGTTAAACTCCTTTTGAGTTATTCCAGTTGTCTGTAATGTTCTTTCACTACAGAGAAAAAGACTTTGTAGGTGATTGCTTTCAAAAGGAGTGGACAAAAGTCCAGCTGGGAAAACAGTCTCTACTGATAATGCTGGAATCTATTTCTTAATTCTGTGCCATCTGTTTTGAAATTTTTTCTGAATTTATGAATGGCTTTCCTGAACAGCAAAGCAAAAAACCTGAAATGTGAAGCTTGTTTTTAAAAAAAAAAAAAGGAAAAAACAACAAAAAAAAACCCAAGCCAACCCACTCACAGCACTAAAAGAAGAATTGTAAACTTATAAAACATTTTAACACCAGTTATAAAACATTTTTAACACCGCTATGTTCTGATGGACTGGCTTGTAAAGTTTTTGCCCGTTAGTTCTGGTGGTTCTGTAATGTTTTGATTACAAGCAAATTTTAACATTCTTTCATCCAGTCACACATAATTAGGTATATCTTCACATCAGCCTGCTAAAACGCTTCTTTTGCTGTTTTCTTCCTGTACGGAAGTGCCTTTAGAACTTCAGAAAAGTCCTTTTTCTTTTCCTAATTTTCTTGAATGTAACTTGCAGTTTATGTAGCAAAGACATCATAAGGTCACTTGTCTGTGCTCTCATAATGCCTGTTCTAACTTTTCAGTTCCACCTGATGTTTAATAAACATTGCTTTATTTCAGTTTACTTTGTTTCTTTCCGCAGTATATGCAAAATCAGAATGTACCTGGCAACATTGAACTAACAGTGAATATTCTGACAATGGGTTATTGGCCAACCTACGTGCCTATGGAGGTCCATTTGCCCCCAGAGGTAATGAATAGAGATGTATCATACCAAGTATCAGCCCATCGGTAATGCATCTCCATATCAACTGCGACTTGGTTTTAAATATACATATAATCTCTAGAAGGAAATGCCGAAGTGTCTTTTTTTAAATAAAGTTTGTTTTCTTCTCTTGCAATTCCCTTCATCTTTCTAAGCCTTTATTTAAGGCTTATTTGATTATGGAGGAGGGAAGAATGCTTTTACAGTAGAAATTGTGGTTTAGTGTTGTTTTTTTCCTTTTTTAGATGGTAAAACTGCAGGAGATTTTCAAGACCTTTTATTTAGGAAAACACAGTGGTAGGAAACTTCAGTGGCAGTCAACACTAGGCCACTGTGTATTAAAAGCCGAATTTAAAGAGGTGAGTGTATTGTTTCTCTTATTGCTGTTGCTTTGCCAATTCCAAATCCAGGTTGTACCTTAGGGATATATCAGGAAGTTTTTTTGTGCTGTGATGGAAAACTTATCACTGTTTTTACAATTACTTTTAATTTTTGACCCCTTCCTGTCATTTCTGGAGTTGGTAGTTTGTGAAATAGATGTATTAAGGTCTAAGATGATGCATCTGATTTCTGCACTGGTGGAAAAAAAATTGTTGTTGGTAACTGCTTGGGGAAAATATCCAGTGGGTTTAGTTCCATATTAAAAATGGCACTAATTTTTATATTGGGGAGAAAAAAAGGAGCCATGTTCCATAGATGACCTTACTTCATCTGACAGCATTAAGCATCTTTACAGTAAGCTTTTTCACTACTGAAATGAAGAGGTTTGGATTGTACAAGAACACAGTTGGTTTTAAAGGGCTTCCAATTACTCCCCTTCAGCAGTTCTTCATGGGCACAAATATATTTCAAGAAAATTTCTCCTGGAATAGGAATGCTTACCAGTTCTAATTTTCAGAAAAATGTTAATGGTAAAACAAGTATTATCAAACTCGGTTATTTCAAAGATCCTGTAGTTCCTAATACTGTGTCTCTTAAACTGTTTGTGTTATGGTTTGACTGAAAGGTCTTCCAAATTGTAATTTTAAGCACTAGGTGCTTTGAGATTTGTATTGAATAAGTCACTGCATATTTTGGGTGAGTTTTGTCACTGGATACAATAGTCTAACCTTCTGACCTCTAGTTTATTCTGGATTTCATAGTAAACACAAGGTGACCAGTAACTTTTATTCTTTCATATTCCCAAATGAATAAAATAACAATCACATCCTTTAAGTGAAATTAATTGACATACAAAAGTGACTTGTTCCTTGCTTCCTAAAAACCAGCATAGTGATGTCTGCTAATGTCCTTTCTGACAGGGCAAAAAAGAACTTCAGGTCTCCTTGTTCCAGACACTGGTGCTGCTCATGTTTAATGAAGGAGAGGAGTTCAGTTTAGAGGAGATAAAGCAAGCCACTGGGATAGGTTGGTATTGAAAGCAGCTGACTACTTCCAAGTGTTCTTACTAAAAAAAAAAAACCAGCCACCTAAACAACTTGTTTCTGCTTTAGAGGACGGAGAGCTGAGAAGGACACTTCAGTCTCTGGCTTGTGGCAAAGCCAGAGTACTGACTAAAAGCCCCAAAGGCAAAGATGTGGAAGATGGTGATAAATTCACATGTAACGATGATTTCAGACATAAGCTCTTCAGGATAAAGATCAACCAAATTCAGATGAAAGAAACGGTATATTCTTTTTAATCCTCTGGGGTTTAGATCCTTGGGTTAAGTATCTTGTTGCCTGCCCATTTACAAGCTTTTTTCCTCTTGGTTGTAACATACATACTGATATCTTTGTAAAAGTTACACGTATAATTTGGACGATAGCAGACACCTAACAATGCAGATTTAAATGTGTGCTTCCATACTAACTTAGACACCAGTGATGCAAGATGTCTTGAAATAAGGTTGTTTGAGAGAAGTTCCAATTAGTGAATATTCTTTTCACCTTTGATCATTCCCTGGAACTTTACTGAATGGTTTGTGAACATAGAAACAAGTTCACAGTGAATTTTCCCTGACAGCCATCCAATATAAAATCTGTGCAAAGATTTAATTCCTTGTACAAGTGGTTTTTTTTAAAAACAATAGGTGTTCATATTTGTAAAGGATTTATCTCATCAAATATTTGACAACAGACATTTTTGCTGTCTTACACTGAGAATTGTCTTAGAGATACGAAGAAGAATTGTTTTGACAGTTCTAGTGTTCTCTTTAAAACTTTTCTAAATGGATCCTTCAGGTAGAGGAACAGGCAAGCACTACAGAGAGAGTATTCCAGGACCGGCAGTACCAGATTGACGCTGCAATTGTACGAATCATGAAGATGCGGAAGACACTGAGTCATAACCTGCTTGTGTCAGAGGTCTACAACCAGCTTAAGTTCCCAGTAAAGGTGTAGTACTGATTTTTCTTCTTCTAAAACTTTATTACTTCTTTTTATATTCCCTGTCCTGTCCTTGGTTAAACAGTGTTTCTGTCGAAAACATGCATTTTTTTACTGTTAGGAAGGACAAATACTTTCAGGAATTTTTAAAGTGCCAGTTGTATTAATTTATCTGAATATTACCTCAGGCTTTTAGTAAGTTAATGAAATGTATTACCAAGGGCTTTCAGAACGGGAGTCTGTTAGCAGCAACTGAAGCTAGTTCTTCTTGCACACTGCTGTTACTGCGTTTAAATGTTCTGGCAGTGCGTTCTTGGGGATGAGGGAAAAATGATTCAGATATGTAATGCAGAATTATCTTTGATTCTTAATTTGGTTCATAATTTTTAATGAATTACTAACCAATAAATGTACAGTGTTTTTTCCAGACAGATTATATTAGTTAATATATATATACACACATAAATATATGGAATGAAAATTAGATATTGGTGAACATCTCAAAGCTAAAGAAGCTCACAGTTGCAAATATAAAATTAATAGCTTGCTTATTGTGTACAAATGGAAATGGATTTTCAAATAGACACTGGTGCATCAGTTTGAGCTCAAATATATACAGTGCTTTCTGTCAGTAGAAATATAAAAGGTACTGCCATCTCATTCTGTTTGTTATCACGTTAAGTTCCTGCAGGCCTGTAAGTATTGCATAAATTGCAATTGGGCTTTGCACGGTTATAACAGATTATTTAAATACTTTTCCTCACTCGTCATCATGAGGCATTTTTATGAAGTCCTTCACCCATCAAAATTATAGGACACCCAAACTGTGCAAAACTGACTCAACATAAAATGAAACTTGTACCATCTTTTACCAGGTAAAAGTCAGAAATAGAAACACTTTGGTATGTAATGCATAAATTGCAGTTCTTTAAAGTAGATTTCACTTTAAACAGCAGCAACTATCTTTCCCTGCCGTAAAAAGTCTATGTTTAGCTGCAGGTGACAAGGTAATTTTGTAACTTTCTCTTCAATCAATTGTACATTGCAGACTTTAGAAGCTTTGATACGTTAAGGGTGGAGTTTTTTTAACTGTTATTTCTGTTTCCTCAACCTTCTTAAACAGTATGGATATTTGCCTTAAGTAGAAAGAAAGAACTGAGCAGCATTGACTGCAAAGTAATAATGCTGACATCTGCTTTATTTTACAGCCTGCTGACCTTAAGAAGAGAATAGAATCCTTAATTGACAGGGACTACATGGAAAGAGATAAAGAAAACCCAAATCAGTACAACTATATTGCATAAACATATGTTGGCCTTTGTTTTACTGCACACTTGGTGTCATACACAGTTGCCAGTGGATAAACTAGCCTGTTGATCCCGTTAATTGACTTTTTATACTACCGATGATTGAATGAAAGCAGTGTAATGGAAAAGTATGGTAGAGTGGACTTCTTTCAGTGGTTAACATGCCCATTTAAAGAGTACTATTTACATTTTAAGAAGAATGCTGTTGAACTCTTTGCATGTTATTTAGTAAGATGTGCAGAAAGCTGAAAGAAAGTACCTGGTCTTTGTGATTCCATTTGTCTCTGGGTCTGAAGAGGAGTCCCTTGATATATGACAGATGTCTTTCACACCTTTAAATGGAAACAGAAGGTTAATTAATATAAGAAAATAGCCTTTAAAATGCTTAAACTGCATGCAAACTTTTAATTTACTGTACAGAATGCATTTCAGTTAGTAACATACCATTGGTTTGGTTGATGCCCACACTTGGATTTTTCCCTTGAGGGAGGGAAAATGGGGAATAAGCCAAGCTACGCTTATTGCTGATCTAATGGAAAATATTCTTGGTTGCAATTAAGACAAAATGGTACCAATATAAAACAATGTATAAAGTTTGCAGTGTGGGCATATATACTGTATATACAAACACCATTCTTAAATAACTGCTACAATGAAACAAGTTCAGATTAGATTTATATGGCTTGCCTGTAAGACTTAGTGTTCACCTTTGGGAATTTTAAGCATAAAACAGCCATAATGGAAAAAGTGACAGTTTTTACTAGTCATGGGTAGGAGGCCTTCACCTCTTGGCAGCAATACTCTAGAAAAGAGAATCTATTTACAGATATCTATGAAAAGCCACACTGTTCTTGTGGTAAAGCTGTAAGAACAAAAATTACAAATGGATTTTAATACTTGTTTTGCTTTGCAACATTCTAAACTTGAACTAACCTCAAGGTTTAGACAGGGCAGCTCTTCTAAGACTGCCCTGCTTTGGATTGCTTTAACTTAAAGCTTTAAGAACTCAGCCCTAGATGTGGCAGGCCTCCTAGAACCCAGAAGCCTACCTCTCATATAGAAAGTTAAGTATTGCTACAAGGCATCTAAAATGTATTTTCTTAGATGACCAGAGAGCATTCTTTGCATCTTTATAAGACATGGGAGAATAAGTCACTTGAATGTAGAGCTTTGTTTCAACAAAATGCATTTTTTTATTGCTATAGCAGCATGTGCCAGGAATATATGGGAAAAAAAAGTGTCAGGAGAAAAGGTAACTCCTCCATGTTAACAGTTCTTCCTTACCCAGCCAGGCTTTAGACCTACTATCAGCTGTGTTGCAGAGCACAATGAAAAACCTCATCCTCTTTCAGGCACTGATAGTCCTGGGGAATACCAGATACTTCTTGAAAGCAAGATGTTACTTTTGTTTAATGGCAGTGTAACTTAGCTCTCTACAATCTATAACTTTTATCACTGTGATCCCACATTCAGGGGTGTGCATGTGCGAGAGAGGGAGAGTGCATGTATGGTATGTGTGTGTATTTTGTATCTGACACATCCCATCCTTGTTGCTTTTTTGATCTACTGTTTAATTCCATATTTTCTCCAGCTGTGTTTTCTCTCAAGCTCTTTTATATGCAGTCCTCAGCTGACAGATGAAGCAGATGGGTTTTTTTCTCCTACTAAATCATTTGCTGTCACCCTCTATTAACTGTCATACAGCTCTTTATGATCTACAGAAAATCTACCTTATCCTTTGACACTATTGCAGCATAACCACTGGTAGATATCCAGGACCACCCTTGCCTCTGTAAGAAAAATTCTAACAGTAGAGTTATCTGGTAAGAAACTTGAAGACTGCTCCTGCAAATCTTTTAAGTATTAGTTCAAACAGAGATCCACCAGGGAGAAAAGAATGCCCCCCACAAAAAACCTTCTGTATTTTGCATTCAATGTTCCTTTTTTCTTGTATGTGTTTTGTATCTTTAGCCAATAAATGATTCCTTTTAAAAAGGTGTTTTGGAGAAGGAGCATAAAACTTAACTTTTTGGGAAACAGGAGATGATGAGTATCAGTATTGAACTGGTTCCATTCAGTCTGTTGTAGCATATAAATCTGACACCACTACATGTTTAAAATACCTATGCTGGTAAAATCCTCCCTCATTAGACAAGTGTGTTGCATTTGGTCAAACTAAATGGAAAGGTCTGAAGGCTTATTTAATTTTTATCCCATCCATTTCAGTAACTTAATGCAGAAAATATTATATAGAAAACGTCCTCAAATCTCACAGACTTCCACGATCTGAGGCAAACCCTAAGCAGCAATCTAGTTAAAGCAACCCAAAGAACGGACTTTGAGAACCCCAGCTAGGCCGAGAGAGGGGGCAAGAGAGGGGAGGGGAGAAGGCTTCTCCTTGTATCTTCATGGGTTTTCCCCAAGAACTTGTTCATCTCTTCTGCTAAGGTCTCGCTCATTCCTGGTTAATGACAAAGCTGCAGCCAAGATTTATCGTCCAGCCGTACAACTCTGCAACTTCTTGCTGGGATCATGTGCCTGCCTATTGAGCCATATATATCTCTGTAAGAAAAAAAAAAAAACAAAACTAAAGTGGGCTTGGACCACAACTGATCTGGCTATAACACAGCTTGTCTGTTTGGCCACACATTTTTAATCTTGACTCTTGCATGCAGTTTATAGCACCTTGTTCATAAGAAATTGCAGTTTATTCTTAGAAATATATATTTTAGGTTTTTTAATCTTTATACCCATAAATGGACTATTTTTTTGTCTTGGCTGGTTTAAAAAGTGACCATTTTGTTTAAATGCTGTAATTGCAAATGTGTTGTAAACGTTGTTTTGTTCTATAGTTTACACAAAGGTGCCAAAGTAAATAGTTAATAAAAAAAACAAACCCTAGCAAATTCTTAAGTTGCTTTAGCTGTTCTTCATATTTTGGTCTCCGCTTTTTTTTTTTTGTCAGTGTTTCATTTTTTCCTAGACATATCATTTGCCCTAATGCTTTGTTTAAAAGAAAAAAAGCATCTAAAGAAATGTTCAAATACCACTTTTTTTTTTAGTGATTTCATATAGTAGGAAGAATATTTTCTTTGAAACGTTACACTAAAATTGTAAGAGTACAGCAGCATTCAAAAATGTAATATACTTTTTGTATAACAGTTCTTCAGAGTATGTCTGGAGTGGGGGAAAAAAAAAACTAACCCTGTTACTTTTCAGAAGCCTCTTCACTCGGCTACCAGAATATAAAATTGTGCTTTTTCACTGCATCAAAAAGTTATAGTTTATGCAGACTTGCAAACAGGGCATGTATCACCGTTGCATCCTTCGATGCAAAAAGCAGCAAAACCTTTTTTATGTTTCATAAGTCTGATATGGGTACAGAGAGTCTTTCTTAAGTTGGTAAATAATGTAAATACATGTCCTTTCAGAGAGTGAGTCTGTTATCTAGGTATTTTGTGTCATTTAATAAATATTAAACAGTTTTGTGTTGATAAACTCTTGTGTGTAAAATGCCTTCTTACTCAAAGTCTGTATGTTGGGCTTACTAATGTTTGTGGCTTCTTTAAATTCTTTAGCTTGTGCTTTGATAGCAAAATACCTGTTTGCTACTTAATATAATAATAATTAGTTCCTTCAGTCATTAAAATCCCTTGAGTTTTCTAAGTGGCTTCCATTCCTGAATTGTTTTTTTTTTTTTTTCCAAAGTCTTCTACAAGGTTATTGGAGGGGAAGGAAATAAGTATCCTCACAAACTCTGAATTGGGATTAGAATGTGTAGAAGTGCCAGAAATGGTACAAAAGCACCAAAGGTGGTGGCTTGTTGCTACTAGAGGAGGCTACTCTCCTGCTGTACGATTATTCCTTGTCTCCCAGTACAGTTAGGATTTTTTTAATGGCTCTGGTACAGTTATTGAAGTACAAAGGACAGAGCTGGACAGGGAATTGTTTCTGTTACTGGTGATGGCCGACCGGGCCGTATCTTAATTTTTCTTCAGCTATTTGGAACCGCTGGACTAAATCTGAGCAGAATTTTTCAGGAATATCTTCAGGTGTGGGTGCTCTGAGGACTTAGTGGAGAGGGGAGGCAGAGTGTTTTGATTTTCCTTCCTGAGCTCTGGAGGGGAGGTTTGCAAACAAGGAGAGCTGCAGCAAAGCCAGCGCTGACCCTCCAAACGGATCTGTGTATGCTGCGGGGAGGCTGACCTTGCACAGCGCTGCTGTAATCACAAAACTTTCCTAGTGCACAGTGGTTTTAAATAGGCGAATGGCTTCCACTAATACTGCTCAGGTGCTTTCTTCCTCTGTTACAGCTTGGAGGCATCTAAATGCATGGGATGGTTTTTCCACTAACAATTTCTCCTTAGAATATTTCCTGCTTCCTATGTTCTCCGCAATCCTACAGAATTTTGTTGTTAAAAAAATCCTACAGAAGCAGATGGATATGTGGAGATTGAGAGATCTTCTGTCTACTCTGAGAAGAACACAGCGCGGTAAATTATTTTAATTTGTTACTGTATGTCATAAAGTGCAATATACTTTACCGTACTTCCTCCTAAATTTGAGAGAAAGTGGTGCCAAATCAAATTTAAGACAGTAGCTTTGGATTTATCTTTTTTTTCCTCCTAAAGAGGTGAGGGCTTGTGCACATACTGTGGTATTTAGAAAATGAACATTTCAAAACTTACTTGAGGGGTTGAGAGGCATTGGACTTTGTGCAGAGTGTATCTTGTAAAATACGGAGTGATCTGGGAAGAGGAGCAATGGATGTTGCTACAATGGAGCAGGTTTTTTCCTCTGGTTAAGTAACTGCTTCCTGATACAACGTCATCTTTAAAGTTACTCTTATAACTTGTCTGGCTGCTGCTTCTGGGAAATAAGCATTAGGATATAAATGAAAGAAGGAAAATAACTTTGAAAGTTAATTTTCTAAGATCAGCAAGACATTGCGTAGATAAACCCCTTTTCTTAAGCTTAGGAAAAGTAGTTCACATCCAGCAAATACTAAATTTGTATTGATTGTTAGGGATTTATGCAAGCCGACCACAGGGCCTTGGATCCCACTGAGAATGCCAGGTCCGAGTGAAGGTTTCCAATCAGTGATTTATGAGTTCTTCAGTTACAGCTCGAGCTGGGTGCCTCTGGAGAGGGACCCCTACCCCAGTTCACACCTCTCAATTACACCCGCTCCACCATCACCCCATCCCCAATCACTTAATTCTGGTCCGTGCTCTCTTGATTTCTTACAGGTTTTCACTGTCGCTGGGCTGGCCTTCTGAAGTTACTTCATTCTCTTGGAATTGCCTCCTTGGTCCTTATCTTCATTCCGCTCGTATTTGCTGAATTCAGTGACTTCATTAGCAGCGTTAGTTTTACAAAATATTTATGCTTGGTCAGCTCTTGCAGCCTAAGGCTTCAGCTACTTTAGCGGCTACTGCCAGGCCACTAATGCTAAAGGAGACTATTCAGAGAGAAGAATACAGTTAATCAAATTTCTTCTTTAACATTGATGATAGTTCTTTAGCTGACACCTTAAAACTATCAGTTGTTTTTCAGCTTAAAACACCTGTATTTTAGAGCTGGAGGAAAAGAGGGATGTCACTGGGTACTTCTGTGTTAAAATGCCTAAGTAATCTTAACTTGCTGCGAAATTTTGTCATTTCAAAAAAAGTGTAAGCCTGGGGGTTCTGCTCCATCTAATGATATTTTCAGTAATCAGGAAGCTGCAGTAACTACTTTTCCAGTAGATCAAACATTTAGATGCTTTATGCAATTGCGGCACACAGAGGGTCAGGCATCAGACTGGTGATGCCCGGGCCATTGCAGGGCTCAAGGGTTGCGATGCTGCTTTACAAAGCTTAGTCACGATGACTTTGCAAATAGAGACGGGCTAGTATGCAAGTAAATTGCATCTAAGATTACATGGAATGTAATACCCATTTGGGGTGGTAAGTAGTTTTAATACAGCATGAAATATCAGTGCTGAATTATTAGCAAGATGTTCACTTAATATGTAGCTTTTTTTCCCCTCCCAGACCAAACCTCATATGAAATTATCACAATGCATGTTCTCTTTTACCCTTGTGTAGTCTCTGAAGCCTGAAGTATATCTGAGAAGAATTTGTTACCATGATCAAAAACAGATACCTTTTTCAAAAGCAGTCCCTTAACTATAGCAAGAAAACCTTTTGGTTGGTGCTAGTTTGAGGCTCAAAGCAAGCCTGCTTTACTAATTTTCACTAAAGGCTGGGCAAGACACTGTGCAGACCAAGTTTTGCCAGGTGCTTGCTGGGGAGGAGGTACAGCTTTTGGGCATGAGATGGGAACAAAGATTAAAAATACAGCCTCTGCAGAGGTGAGCTGGAACCTTGTCACCATGCAGGTAAAGCTCGCTTGTAGGCTGCGGGAGGGAGTAGGTCAGGCTCACTCCTCTGGAGAACTGGTTCTGCAACCATAGGGCTGCGATTCTGCCGCTTGCAGAACCGGTACTGTCTGTGTATCCCTTCAGTTTCTTCCTTTTTATTCTTATGGCAGCGGCTGCTGCTTCAAATCCTAGCTCCAAAAGCACCAAGCAGATACACAACCTGAGAGCAATCACTCCCCGCAAGAGTTTTGCTGCTCGGGACAATGCAGTGAACAATCTTTAGCTCAGGGTTTGCCAGACCTGGTTTCCTAGCTCTGTCAGAGCTGGAAACTGTAGACTAGTTACATATATTATTATTACATATATCATCTGCCCTGATGTGCTCTCTGTAACAGGAATGTAATCTTAGTCTAGGCCACAAGGGACCCTGTAGCACTGAAGTCCTGCAGCTAAAATACCCAGATATGAAAAGGACTGTATAGTACGTGGTCTGCCTTCCAACCCTGTGTTCTAAATATAACTTCTTGCTGAAGTGTGAGATTTCCTGCTGAAATTTCTCAGAAAAAGTTACAGTCAACACATCTTTCATAAGAGTTGGAGGTGGGAAGTGCCTCGTGTGCAGAGCCAGTCATTTTCACAAAATAATTTCTGCTCTGAAGCTGACATGTATCTCCAGCAAGTTAGCAATGTATGTCGATAAAAACACAGAATTGAGAGTATTGACGCTTTTCTACTTTGCTGTTACTACTCCAAAGAATATGTGGAGTTGTCAGTCAAACAAGTTCTTTTCACATTAAAGAGATCTACATCTAGAAGTAGTTCAGTGACTCACAAGCTGCATAAATCTCATCAGCTGCCACATGTTAACCTGGCTGCTGAGTGCTCCCATACACATCGCACCCAGCAGCAGCTGGAAATGCCTCTGAGCACAACAGGGTACCCAACGCCACGGCACCACCTCCCCCTGCATCCCACGGCATCGAGGATGCCCCCGGTGGGACAGCAAAGGAGCAGCTGCTGTACCAGCCCCATGTCAACGCCCAGCTCCTGCCAGGTTTTCACCTCCCAGGGCAGCCAGCGGATGATTAAACCAAGTTGCGCATATACGAGTTATGTTTGTATAACAGGCTTGTGACGAAATACCACCATCTGTGCCTTTGCTTCTTCCAGCTAAGCTGCGAATGTGTTTTTCCAGCTGTGCCACAATACAAGATTTCAGAGTGCTTTTGCAGGAAGTTTTGCAGCTAGCTGCTGCAACCTGCTCTCTGATCTCTTCACCTCCCCACCGAGGTTTCTTTTTTTGGCATTTCACGTGATTGCCCCAGTCTTGACTCAGCAGTTTCCTGCAGCAGTATTTAATGGTTTGGTTTCCTACCACCACCTCCTCCCAAAACCCAACAGCTCAGAAACACTGCCATCTGCTCGGAGCAATAGTGAACCACAGCTTTTGCACGTTTTATAAGCAATTTTTTCCAAGCTAGCACAGCAGAGCTATTGGGCGTCATCCATTTTCTACCACTGAGCAGGCTAGCAGACGCGGATGTCACACTGTGCTGGACAAAGCATGGTCATCTTCAGTATGATGTCTGGATCACATTAGACCCTCGTTCTCCAGGCTACAAACTGAGGCTGCGTGAGAAGGAAAACTCTGGTGAATAGCTGTAACTCTCACGGTTGTTGGCACAGCCCCAGGAAGGTCCCTGTGGTTCACCCCCCTCTGCCAAGTGAATCTGTGAACTCTCTGGCCAGCATTAATCTCTTCCTCTTTCCATTCCTCCCACGTGAAATGGTACCAAATCCTTTCTCTGCCTCCTGGAAAGGAATCGTTGGTTCTGCTGTAATCTTGTCCCTGGAAAAAATGCAGAAAATGCCCTGTTGTTTAAAGGGACATCTAAAAGAATGAATAAAAATACATTAGAATAAAGTAGCGATTACCACATGTCCTAGGTATTATCTCTTTCTTCTTTTTATCACAAGCTGTACTCCTCTGCACCAGACAGAAACATTAAGTTACTCAGTGCTTCATTAAACACTGGACACTTTGCTCCTGACCACACACATCGATCAATTTTTGTGATTCCCAGGGTTAAGAAAAGTTTGATTACAGATATAATATCTAACCAGCTGAAACCACTAAAGGATTCACAAAGGATTAAGCATACGCTGGACATCAAGATTATGATGTGAATGAAAGTCACAGAGCAGCCTATACATTTGAAATTAGGCATGAATTTATATTTCTTGATGAACCAAAGCTTTAAAAAGAAATCACAAGGTTTTGCATATTTGTGCTCAGTACATGTCAATACCTCCTTAAAACTACTGACATCAGGCTAAGTATAAGATATAGTAAAAACGTAATGCCATACAGAAACATTACAGTCCTCATTTTCACATCCAGGAATAAACATAAGGAATGTCTTAGAAATCTGGGATCAGCTTGCCATCCATCAGTGGCTCCCAAATTGATGCCAAATGCAAAATCATTTCTCTCTAGTAAGCAAAAGGGTAAGGCATTTTCTCTGCATCATGGTAACAAGCATCCACACTCTGTTATTAAAGGAAAATAGCTGATCATAGGAGTTTGATCTCACATTACTGAAGTCTGACTATCACATAAATTTTGCCATTTTTTAAGACTGCCACAATCAGCAAAGAAATTACTCATGATAAATAAGATGCAGTGGATATTTGTTAGAGGTTGAATCCTACAAGGACTGAATATAACAGCTTTCCGTGGAATTTCAGAGGAATCGGACGTCTGACCCCAACCACTATTTTTGTTTTTTTTCTAAGGGAAGCTTGAGGATTTGTTAAACGAGAGAGGAACAAAGTTTTATTTTGCTCCCTCCAGTGCTACAAATGGGAGATAGGCTTTGGGAACTGCCCAAAAATTCTCTATTTAGGGAGAACAGTGCCAAAACCAAGCTGCTGTCAGTTGGCTGGGCAGGAGGAGACAATCACTGTGCTAATGCAAGGACACGTTAAGAACCTCTTAACACATTCAGATGGCTGGAGCATGTGGGCTTTGCTGGGCAATCCTCATCCCATACGCCAAGGTGCCAAGGCGAGGTGCCTGTAGCAACTCCCTGCAGGTGGAATTTGATCCTTTGGTCTCCCCAAGGACTTTGCGCAAGGGCAGAAACCCTATGGGCAGACTTTGTGGCTGCCTCGTCGCTTCCTGTATTGTCACTGGGGTCAGCCTTGACGTAGACACACCACAGGCACATCAGTCTCTCCTCTGATATTCTCTGACAATTAAAATAAACCACCAGCTCAGTCTCTGAATTCATATGACTTCACTGTTCTATTAAGCTACTCCTATAGCCTGTTTGGCATTGACTTAACTGAGAGCAGGATTAGCCTGTACATTGTTTTTCCATAGATCCAAGGGAGGAACTGACTTCTCATTTATCTTGACTGATACAGCAAGCAAGAAGTAAGCCTCTGAATAAAAAGTGCACCTGCTAAGATCACAGTAAAATGATGTAATACCACAGAGTGCCCGTGGAAGGCAGTTATGTGGCAGGGATGGAGATACAGGGAGGTACAAACAAAGAGAGAATAATCTGTGTTCTGATATTAATTATGAAATTTCTGGTGCAAAATAGTATATTTTTCATTATGCAAAATTATATAAACTATACTGTTCTTCTAATCCCACACTAGTTGCTACTTTTATTCTGTGTTATTAAATAGAAACCAATTTGGTTTTGCTATGGTAGCTACCATTTGACTCCATTTCAAGCTTCACTAAATTGGCATAAAAGAAACAAGGTAACCAGTCTTCCTTTCATGTCTGCAGAACATCTAGTCGTTCTACAGTCTATTTCCTATGTACAAGCAAGAAATCAAAAAAATTCAGGATTCTTCATTCTGAACAAGGGGTTGTTTGACCAAACCACTATTTATACATAAAGCTACATGTCCTGAAGTAAATGTTCCAGCTGATACAAAAGGTGACATTCCACCACACAAACTGCCTGGAACATACCAAACATTTTCTCCTCCTCCAATTAATTAAAGCCTAATTCAATGTTTCTCTCCTAACAGTCAAATCCTCTTAATGTAATTGCTCCTAAGTCCCTGAGAGATCACTTTTTAAAAACAGGACTTTGCATCAAACCAGTGAAGCCTGAGGAAACACAAAAGCCCCAGCAGCAGGACTCTCCCTCAGCTCTGAAATGCCCCATTCTGTGGTGGAGCTGAGAAAGATGAAAAACTTGCCACTTTTAGAATTCGTGGTTTTGTCTGTGCCGCTGCTACTGGATGCTCCCCCATAGCCTACAGCAAGTGCTAGCTCAGTTATTAAATATAAAGTTTATTTCTACAGATAAGTTTTCAGTAAATTAAGCCCAAAGGCTAAATAAAAAAATATTCTAAGTGTTTTGAAATGACATGAATTGTGATATTCACATGCAACGATGCTTAGCCATGCACGTGCAGGTATGTAATACACATGATAAGTCAGTTCTAGGTGCAGTTATTAAGCACAAAAAGAAATGCAAAGAAGCAGTGAACGCGTCTGAGCACACAAGCAGCTGTGCGAGGAACACCCACGTGCACGATGTGTGGGTTTCAGTGGTGGTCCTGACTTGCCAGGTTTGGTTTTGTGACACTCTTTGGAAAAAAATAGTATTGCGAGTATACAATTGAGAGTACTTAGCTGACATTTTTATCACAAATCGCATTATTTCAACTTCTGCAAGACTTCGTAACTGCTTTCCTATCAACACTGTCTACACTCCCACTGTCTCACTGTATCAGGTCAATGTGTTTTGCCTTCTTCAAGATCTTTCATTTTCTTCCCTCATGACCGGGCATGCCTCTTAGTGCCCAATTATTCAAAATACGATTTGCAGTTCTCCTGTGGCATCAGGAACAGGAATACGTCATTCCAGGAGGGCCCTTCCTCGCTGAGCAGAGAGCTCCCGTCTCCTCAGGCAGCTGAGCATCCGCCTGCCATTTTTCTCGCCGTCTGCCAGCCTCAAGCTCTTCTTCCCCATCTCCCCTTTCTTTGCCAAGCCAGCCTGGATTTTCTTTTTCCCTAATTAATGCTCTCCAGGCTGCAATCCAACATCCATCACATTTTATACCTCCTTCCAGTCTCAAATCCACCAGGTTTCACGTCCACTCCTCTCTTCCCCCCCCTCCACTCCGCTGGCTCTTTTCTCCCTCATTTACACCAGGCAGCTGCTTTCTCACACTTTCTTTCTGCCTCATGTTTTGCATTGCAGCATCATCGAAAACACGTGGAAGCGCCCCAGTTCCTGCCGCCCCCCTTTTCGGAGGCCATTTCTGGAGCACAGTGCCCCAGCGAGCCGGAGACCATCTCTGGTCAGCCCTGGGTGACACGGGAGGATGGACAACGATGACAGTTGTGTCAGCCGGGAGGGACGGGAGGACATTGTACACATGGAAAATATCTTAATTATTTTTTTGCAGTGAAAGCCTCTACGTTAAACCTCTTTGAATGCGTACCTCCTCTCAGCTTTCTCAACCTACAGAAGCACCAGCAAAGGTTGCCGAGGGTCAAAGCAAGCCGCCGATACCCCGCTTCTGCGGAGGCCCACAGTGGCCGCCGAGGGCCAAAGCAAGCCGCCAATACCCCGCTTCTGCAGAGGCCCAGAGCGGCCGCCGAGAGCAGGGGCCTCCGCCCGGTGCCGCCCCCCCGCCAGGCCCCGCTGGGCCCTCGGAGCAGGCTGGGCTGGGCCGGACCCGCACCGAGCCGCCCGCCCGAGGCGGCGCACGCCAAACATCCTGTCCGCAAGCCATCGAATCGAGACCCGGCGCGGCGATTGGCGGGGCGCGGGCGGCACCGCCCCTCCCCTCACATGACCGATGGCGAGGTTTTTATCGCGCCCGCTCGCTTTCCACTCTCGTCCCTCGTTGCTTCGCGGTGTCTCTGCGTCTGCTACCGGGAGCATGGAGCTGCGCTGCTGCTCCCCCTGCCTCCTCTTCCTGCTGCTGCTCGGCACCTCCGGTGAGCGGGGCAGCGGCCATCCCTGGGCCCACGGGTGGGCGCCGGGCCTGCGGGCGTGGGGGGAGGGAGAGGCAGGTGCTGCTTCCCCTTCCCCCCCCCCGCGTCGCGCACGTAAGGCTGTGTCGGGCAACGGTCGGGCGCGCGCGGGGCTGCCGAGGCCTCACAGGCCCGGGGCCGCCTCAGCCCGGCGGCGGCGGTGGCTTCCCCGGGGCGGCCCTGCACTCGGTCTCGGAGCGGAGGCGGTGCCGGGTTGCCTCCCCGCAGCGCTGTCACCTGCAGAAGGGCAGAGGGGGCCTAGCGGGACCCGCCGCCGGGCGGGGTGGCTGAGAGCGTCGCGGGGGAGGGGGGGTCGGAGCGCGGTTCCGGCCCGGCGGCCTTTCCCAGGCTGGGGTGCAAGGCGGGCGACTAAGGCCTGTGTTTCACTTGGGGGCCTGTCGGCCAGAGCAGCCCGCTGGCCCACCCGAGCGGCGCTTCTAGGCTGTTGGCTACCTGCATGTGTGGATCTTGTCAGCCCTCCTCACCAGCTGCCAGCTGAGGGCTGTGGGGGTCAGCGGTCACGACAGTGCACGTCAAAACTGACTGTGAGGGAACGCCCCTGTTGAGATTCACAGGGTTAAAACCCAACAACTGTAAAAAGTTCCCTGAAAATGTAGAGGGAATTTAGCATCCATGTCCTTTGAGCCAGAAATCATGGAAACACAATGAAGGCAACGATGGGTCTCATCTCTTGGTGGTCAACTTGAGTCATAGCACTGATGAAACAGATAAGATAGTAGGAAGACCCTGGTCTACAAGCAGTACACTGTTTAAGCACTGTGTTCATGCACTTCAGTTCACTCACTTTATCATCAGAAAGCTCATGCTCATTTACGTTATTGGTCTTTGTCAGATAAATAGATTATACAACATTCTCCCAAATTTTTATCTAGCCTGGATAACTTCATGGTGTGTTTCCTAGTTTTAATACTCTTTAGAATTCTAGCTACTCTTTCAGTGTCTGGCAAATTGAATCCAGTCCTGAAATAAGTGACTACTTTGTACTGACCAGTCCTCTTAAGTAGTTCTAGAAAATGAAGTAAAAGCAATGTCTTAATAGTTAATAATCATATCTTATAGGTTTTTTCCAATCCTGTGCAGTGGAAGTAGATGTAAAAGATGCTTCTAATGCTACGTGCCTGTATGCAAAATGGATGATGAGATTCTTGATAAAATATGAAACAAACAGTAGTGATTATGTAAGTATTTGGAAGTGACTTTTGCTGAGAACTGTATTTTGTCCTGGGTAAAAATTTAAGTACAGTCTTTTACCTAGGATGTTTGGGTTTTTTAACTTTTTTTTATAAAGGCAGTTAAGAATATTCCTAAATATTTATTTTAAAACAAAACATAAATTTTCAATTAATAATACAAATAACTGAAAGTGGTCTATTGTACTTACTTAAATGGCATACCGGTCGAACTTGGTGGGTTTTGTGTATCAGTGTAGTAATGTTATTAGCCCAAATAGTAAATGTAAATTGCAATTCAGCATGGTCCAGATCTACAGCCAAGTTAGATTTGTACTTGAATCCCACATAGCTCCTTTCTTAGTCAGATATCAGGGACCCTTTTTCATAATTTTATAGAATAACCTAAAAGAATCTTGCTAATCTTGTACAAGGTTCTATCCAACTCCAGCAGGTTTATAATGCTGTCACGGGGAAGAACTGCTATCTGTGAAAACATTGAAAATTACCCTTTTCTTCTAGAAAAATGCAACCTTGAATTTGTCATCCGATGTGACACACAATGGAAGCGTCTGTGGCAATGACACACAAGCTGCACTTCTGGCAGTGCAGTTTGGAGAAGGTCACTCTTGGAGCGTTAACTTTACAAAAACCAATGAAACTTACCAGGGGGACTTTATCACATTTACCTACAACACCAATGATACCACTGTATTTCCTGATGCTAAAAGAAAAGGTAAAGTTCAGTGCAGAACCCTACTTACAAGACAGTCTGGGCCACAAGTGTCAGATCTCATGTACCTGACGTTGGTTGGCTTTTTCAAAGTTAGAAGGACTAATGATGCATCTAATTTCTGTGCCATATAGTGCCTAACTACTGTTCATCATACCTGCCTACTGGGTTAAGAATAAGTTAGCTTCATGTTTGTATCATTCCTTTGTGTGGAATGGAAGGAGAAGATTCACTGTCTGAAGAGCCTTGATCAGTGAGGTGCTGCTAGTAGGCAACAGGCATATAGAAGATTCATTTTAGTGTGCACTACTTGACCTTCCACCTAGCAAAGCGCTACAGTGTTAGGCTTTTGTGTACTAATACCTACTAATAATAGGATTATTCTTCCTTAAAGAAAAAATTAAGTAAAAAGGTTTACCCTTCTAATGGCTTGTGTAGTTCTGGAAGCTTGGTTACTTCTGTGCATTACTTGGCTCTTTAGGTTGGGGCACAAAGGTAAAACATTCAAGAGAGGTTAGGATTGCTAAACTTGAATTTATCTCTTATGGAATTATATAAAGCATAATACTACCTATAAATGTTCTTGTAGTTCATAAGGCATTAAAATATTTGTGCTTATTTGTAGGACCAATTACTGTTGTTGTAAAGGATACTATGCATCCAGTTCAACTGAATAATGTCTTCGTGTGTCATAATACTGACTTTTTTGAAGCAGAAAATGTAACACAGGTTTTCTGGAATGTTACTGTGCAGGCTTTTGTTCAGAATGGCACGATTGGTAAAAAAGGTGAGCATCTCAATTGTGAATGAGCTTTTTTGTATTGCATGTTAGTGCAGGGAGCAAAGTCCCATAATAAAAAATCGCTGGTTCTAACATGTGCTATGTTGAATAATATTCATGTAAATATCCTTTAGTACTTCTTCCGTTGTTCCTGGAAAAATAGGTTAGTGGAACAGATTTAGTAGTATATAGTAATATTGACTGTTCCCATGCCAAGGTGGTAGTCTAATAAAGTGTGTATTCCAGTTATTGGGGTATTAAAAATAAGCACTTCGAAACTACTGTGGCTGACTAGATCACTTGAGCTTGAATGTTTTTAGCTGACTGCCTTCCATTTTCAGTGGTAGCCTCTACTTTTTCATTTAAATAGTCTAAAACCTGTTGTCTCATCTCATAGCTCAACTACTCAAGAGATGAGCACATCATCCTGCTACATACAGCTTCATAGGATTGCTTACTTTGTCTACAGCAAATACATACCACGCTTCTATAATCACTTAGCTGTCTTTGTCCATGTATTTCACTGGAGATAAGTAATACTGCATATGCTACGTGGATTTAAAACTGTGGGCATTACAGAATTTCTGAGAATAAATGGTGGCTGTAAATTGTTTGGAATGCTGTGCCATAATGCTGGGTTTGAGACTTCTGAGTTGCTGGTTAGCAGACTCCCAATGAGCCTGGATCTCAACAGAGAAATTGATATCTGTATTGAACTGACCTCTGAGTCACAAGACTTAAATAAAATTTCAGCGCTGAAATGGTGGTTAAAATCTCTTTTCAGAGTCCAGATGTCATGCTGACATGCCTACTTCTGCACCTACTGTTCCACCTACTATTGCTAATGTAACTACTGCATCTACCACCACTTTATCACCTGCTCCAACCACTGCTCCCAAACCTGTGGAGAATCCAGACACAGGAAACTATTCTCTTAAAAGTGGAAATAAAACTTGTCTCCTGGCTACTGTGGGGCTGCAGCTGAACGTTTCCCAAGACAAGGTGCTTATCCTTTATTTTAGAAGAGTAGAAAGGTTGCTGTAGTTATTTGGTATGAAATGTGAGTGCAGGGTATTTGCTTTGTAAACTGGTGGATGTACAGAACTGCTCCTAAGTATTGTACATAGCACCACTCTGACAAGGGAATAGATGTGTGGCCTAATACCTAGCTTCAAACCCTTACATGGATTCGGTGTGACTCATTACTGGGAGTACCTCTAACATCATTAAAAGCCTGGAACTTTCTTAGCTTTTAAAGCTGTGGTCCTTGCAGATACTCTTTCCCCACAGAGGGAGCCAAAGCTAACCTGTTGCATTAGGTCAACAAAATTAAGACTTCACTGGGCAACTTGTTTGCTTCAGTATTACCAGTGTGTAAACCTAACTCAAGTAGCCTTAGTTTGGTAGTAGCCAGGCTCAATCTTCTTGCTGTCATCTTAATGACAAGCTCTTCTAGCCTGAGACTGCTACTGACTGAAACAATGTATTCCTCACGGCAGCCAAATGTCCTTGACGTGGTATGTCTGTATTTCAGCCTCTTCTGATCAACATCAATCCAAAGACAACTAGCGCAGATGGTACATGTGGTAATACGACAGCTACTCTGAAATTGAATGATCGAAATAGCACATTGATTGGTTTTACATTTGTTGTTGTAAGTAACCTCTTCTATTTTAAACTAAGTTTCCAGCATTGCATGATGATCATTCATAGTAAAATCCTTCTGTCACTTGCTGGTGGTAGGCTGTTCTCATATAGGAAGTGGAACTGGCTAGCTGACTGCCTCAGGACAAGTGAGGAGTTGGGTTAAAGTTGTAGAAAATGTAAGACTGTGGTAAATGTGTTACAAAGCCTTTGTAAAGCATGTGTTGTTGAAGTTAAAGATGCAGAATTGCACATTGACGGTTGGTTCTTGCTTCTTTAACAGAAAAATGCCAGTGCAAGTGTACAAAAATTTTATCTGAAAGAGGTGAATGTTACACTGCTCAACCGTCTGAATGGTTCTGGTAAGAAATAGCCTCTGCCTTAAAGCATGTGTAGGCTTTTATTCAATGTCTGTTTGTCAATTACTTCTGACTTTTTTTAAAGCTGTTCATGCTTACTTATTTTCTTTAAGTTGTTAAGAACAAAAGTAATAAGCAGAAATGGCTGTGAGAGTTCCTTTTACAGCAGTGTGGGATCATTCTCTTTTCCTGAAACTTCAGCTAATGGAGTCTCTTTGTGATAAACATATATAAATTAAGAGGGCTTCTTTATAACTGTTTTCAGTAACACATTTTTTTGTGGTGTCAAATACAGTTGTACCAACTCTGAAGGTTTTTGGTTTTCCTAAACCAGCTGTTGTCATCTTTAATTGAAGATGCTGCTGTATCTTCCAACCTCTTCTACTTAACTCTCCCTGGGAAAAGAGACCGGTCCTTCAAAAACTCAAGCATACTTTTTTCTGACTCAAAAGTATGTTGTTGTTTTTAAAGTTGCTTGTCATGACTACTGCAGTTAAAAGGGCACTAAAGCTAAAATGCTCACAAATCTGCAGTGTTGGGATGAGTGGAGGTACAAGGAAAGCCTCAGGTCATGTCTATATAGAGGATAAGTTACTGCTAAGTACTGTAATAACTTCAGTGCCTGACTTCTTTCAGTTAAGCAGATTCATCACACTTCACACTACTTTGTTTCTCAGAGCAGTCAGTGTTGAGAAGTTGGCTGCTCTGGATTCAGCTCCTTAGTATTATTATTATTGTTATTATTGGCAACTCTCTTGCACTTTAAGTAGGCATGCAAATTTCCTTTTTTTTTTTTTTCCTCCCCTTTGTTTAGTCATTTCAAGTGCAGATAACAGCAATTTCAGCCAGTGGGATGCTTTCCTTGGTAGTTCTTATATGTGCCGAAAAGAGCAAACTCTTGAGATTAATGAAAATCTTCAAATACATACTTTTAATCTATGGATTCAGCCATTCCTTGTGAAGGCAGATAAGTTTTCTACAGGTAAGAGTTCCTTTGTTTTGTTAATTCTTGCAATGCTTGCAGAATTCTGACTTGCTAAAAAGCACCAGCATTGGGCACTAGCTCTTTGTTTTTGAAGCCCTTGTTCCTTTTTTTTAACACATGGAATGAAGAAAAGTTCTGAGACTGACATTCAAGTTCAAAGAAAGCTTTGTTTTCACTTTAAAAGTCTGCTAGGTGTGTTGGTTCTCCTTCATAAAACTTGAAGGAGCTGAAGATACTGAAGAGGGACTTACCCTATTCTGCAAGACAATGCTTATAAGTTATCTGACATCTTGACATACAGCTTTTTGTAGCTCGACTATATAAGAAAATGGGGACAAAACTTTAGCAGAAGTGGACTTTGGTAATGCTGATAAGTGTTTCATTTATTTTTACCTCTCAGTCTGAGGAATAGGAGTGTTGAGGGGAAAAAACGATTTGACAGAGCTTCTTTCAGAAGCAATCTTGAATATCTAGAACTAAAGAAAGATTCTAAAATGTCTGTTTGCTGCATTATCCTGGTCTTGTCTGGGGAAAACTGGAATGGCTTACATGACCTTTTTCTTAATCTTTACTGTAACCTGGTCTTTGTACTTATTGGTAATGCTTGCAGCATAGTCTTATTAGACTAGACTAATCTGTAGACGAATAGATTGGGTGCAGATTTTTGAATCTTTTTTAGGCAGAGGTAAGTTAACTCCCCAAATGTATGCAGGGTAAACAGTGTGTATCATAATAACATTCTAAAGAGTTAAGGTCCCATTTCACTCTGCCATTTGTTGCAGCTAGCTTCCTCCTCCTAATTACAGTTACTTCATCTCTCTGTAACATGTCTCCATTCTGGATAGGCTCTTGATACCAAGTCTAGGTCGCTTTACTCTTAATGACTAAAAACACCACACTTGCCTTAAGTGTGAACTAGATAAGCCTGATTCTGTCTTAAAAGCAGAAGAATGGCTACTTCCTTGTCTAGTACAGATCTTGTGCACATGAAAACTGGTACACCAGGGCACTTCTGTTAGCGTACTGGAGTTTATCAAATGTTCCAAGTGATTATAATGCTTAACATGTGCTAGATGTACCCATGAGACTTCTGCAGTTCTTTTTCTCTTAGTGTAAAGATGTAGTAATACTTGATTTTTGAACACCTTCATGCTAAGGAAAACAGATTTTTTTTTTTAATACCACACTTGGCAAGCATTCTGTCTTTATTTATTCCTTGTTGCAACCTTTTTCTCACCTACAGCCCAGGAGTGTTCGCTGGATGATGACAGCATTCTAATCCCAATTGTAGTTGGTGCTGCACTTGCTGGCTTGATTGCCATTATAGTGGTTGCTTACATAATTGGCAGAAGAAAAAGCTATGCTGGATATCAAACTTTGTGAATCTAAATGTGATTCCTGTTCCGATTTCACTCTAAACAAAGCAAGTGCAAGTTCTGAAGTCCAAAAAAGACCCAAAACTTAGGAGTAATTACTAACCACAGCTAATTGGAGTTGAGAAACAAAGAGAGAATGTTTATCTCAAATGAAGCAGAACTACATTTTTAGCTTTCCTGTGCTAAGACGACGACGTGGGTTTCATAGCTGTTTTGAAGATGTCAAATATTGGATGAGTTGCTAGGCTAAGGATTTTATCTTGCAAAAACCCTGAAGTGTTTAGGATTTTTCTGCTTTTCACAAATTGTAGCCTGAAACAAGAACA
The DNA here is from genome assembly GCF_028858705.1 of Grus americana. Classification (NCBI taxonomy): domain Eukaryota; kingdom Metazoa; phylum Chordata; class Aves; order Gruiformes; family Gruidae; genus Grus; species Grus americana. The sequence continues at coordinate 16,990,131 of NC_072863.1, read as the reverse complement.
CATTCTAAACTGATGTGCGTTGGGCAACTCCCAGAATAGCATAGAATTTGTACTTGCTTCTCTCCTCTGTGTTCCTTAGTTGTTGTCATAATTGTGGGTTAAGCTGGCAGCATTAGTCACTATGTTGACTTGTGTAGTATTTAACAAGGATTGTACAATGCCCAGTAACAACTTTGTTTTTCATCGAATTGAACTTCAGGCTGGTGATCAAGTGATCTTTTGAAGTGGCAGCAGTAACTTACTTAGCTTTGACAGAATTTGAGTAGTTTACTCCTGCCTTGGTGTAGTTTCAGGAATCATTCTTATACCCTGGCTGTACAAACAAAATGGGTAACCTATACTTGCCAAATGGTGGGTATAGGAAGACTTCAGTGCTATCTCCAAATGCTTAAAAAAAAATAAATAAATAAAATACTGTTAGGCACGGAATTCTTCATCACTTGTTATACCTTGGCAATCATCTAAAATACTCAACTAAGGCAGAGTTCTGCTAAATTAATGCAAGCTTTTTTGCTAGCATCGGTTTAAAGGGAATAACCTTTCTAAATATTCTGGAACTTTAAAGTGCACTTAACTTTATATCATACTCTGCACAGAACTGGTCTGTCTTGTTGCTTTGAATGACCATTGTTTAAAGATGCTTTCATTTAATGAGCCAGTATCTGTTATTGCAGCTTGAGCTGTCTTTAAATCTTGAACGGTTCTCTGCCAATCAAAATTCACATTATAACTGCCCGCCATTGGCATTCTGAATGTTTAATGTACTTTGTGTTTGATTGTTTGCTGTGTAACATTTATTAATGTTAAGGATGCAAAAGCCAAATGAGTCTGAGATGGACCCACAACACCTGTTTTTCCTTGCTGTATGGAAAGGATAACTAGCTTAAAAAATGCAGTGCAACTGGACTGTTCTTAAACTGCAGCTCTGTAGAGACTAACCCTTGCTGCATAACTGTTCTCTGGCCTCCTTGTGCTGTAATACATAGCTTTTACTGCATGGGAAAAAAAAAGTCTTTTAGACTTTTAGATAGGTGTGGCTTTTTTGCATATGTCATAACATGAGCTGCCTAAACCTAGTTATTTAATGAACATAACGTTGTCTCCCCCTTTAGAATGAGTTTAGCCTGCATCAAAGCTGGTTTAGTGTTTTATTAGTGTTTTCTAGGGTTGTAGAGATGTCTGTGGCATGTTTGTATACAAATCATAAAATACATTTCTTTCAGTAATCTTTTTTTTTTAAATGGTTTACTCTTGACACTAGCTAAGGAAGCAAGTATGGGTGGATAATGCTTACTATAGCTTGTAGTCTACAGCTTGAATTTTGCATCAGTTACTGAAATTCATTTTAATGAAAGTGGGGAACTACTATAAGTTTAATGCTGAAACAGGCTTCAAGACTTTCCATTTTAATTACAAAAAGTGGATCTTATAACTTTCATATTAATATATCCTCAAGTGCAGAAGTTCATACAGATTTTTAGCATTTTTGTGACTGATGTTCAGCGGCACCAGTTACACATGCATTTCTGTTAAGGAGTAGTTACCACATTCTATTCATCTGACCATGCAAATTTTAGAACTGTGCACGATATCCAGGTGACAGCACAGAACATTAGTGCAAAGCACTCCCAAAATTCAACAATACTAGAAGTATCTTTGCAAAAACCTGCAGTTAATCTTCATTTGCAAATATATTGGCTCAGAGATTAAAGTACTCCTAGACTGATGTGCAGATAACTGGTTCAAAATACATCTAAGTTTCACCCGGCTGCCTGTTGTTATAAAACCACTAGTTTTCCTGTATGTATTGCTCAGTAGGGAACTGTCAACCTGTTCAACATGTGCTCTAAATAATAAAGATTGTTCTATTTCTTAAGGAAACTTGTTCACATTTTTTAAACTGATTTGAAAACAGACATCTTGTACTGTCTTTTTTTTTTTTTTTAAGAAAATAAACTGAATGAGTAAGGTCAACTTCAATCAGTCTATATCTGAGATTCTGTTATATAGCTGGTGAAGGTGCTCCTCAGAGTCCTCTGTTACCTGGGTTTAATGCTTTGTTTTGCAGCACATTCTGAAGTGTGCTTGGGTACAATTTGCTAGCAGAAGACAGCTTGGGAACTAATTGAGACACTACATCTGGTTCATTGTTAGAAATTTGCTTGTAAACTTTTTTGTCGATTGTAGCTCCATCCAGACAAGATGTTTTTATGATTGATTTTGCTGGCCATCTTAAATTGGTGTACAGCTTTGAACAGTTCCTTCTTGCAGTTGTCCTGGAAAATGAAATTGGTCTCCACGTTCAGCAAAAGGGGGAAGGCATTAGGGCGACTTCTGGGAACTGAGTAGTAGCGTCATCCTCTGAGGTAGAAGCTGTGTTGGTCCTGTCTGTGCTGCCAGTTCTTCTGGTAACAGTACTACTACATACTTTTTTTTTAGTGAGAAACACTAGTCTTCCCTTTACGATACCTCTTTCTGGTCTGTCTTTTGAACTCCATAGTCATATGACAAAAAGAAAAAGTCTGGTCTAATCCCATACCCCTTCTTGATTCTAGGCTGCACCATTTATATAATCATTATGTTAAAGCTGCTTTATCTGCTACACAAAGGTAAAATAATGGTAGCACCTTGCTGAAGTGTAAGCTAAAGTTGGCTGAAGCTTTTTTAATGTGAAGAAAAACCCAAGTATTTTAATAGGATCTTGTTAAAGAGCTTAACAGTGGGGTTCCTAAGGATGTAAATCAATCAGAGTGAATTTAAATATAGAGGGACTGCAGGCATCAGACTTCTGTCAACTTATCAGTACAAGTCAGTCTGAAAGAGTCGGTAACAAAACTCCAGCAAGCTGGAGTTAACTGCTGTCCTGCAATAAGTGTAAAGACACTTTTTTTTGTCAAAGCATTACTATTTTCACTGTAATTCTATCTCCAGTATTGTTGTCTCTCCTGGAGACTTGCAGTGAGTATCTAGACACTGGAAGATGGGACTTTGTGGTGTACAGTAATGATAAATCTACAGTAGTATGCAAATACATGCTTTTGGAGAAAGTACATCATGGAATTATGAGTCTGTTAGCTATGATGTAAGGGGAACTGGTGCTATTGTATTTTGGGGAGGAGGTCAGGGGTTTGTGGATGACTGTCTGATGTCCTGTTGGGGAAAGGCATAACTGTTTTAAATAGTGAGAGGGAGGTTATAGTGTTAAATACTTCTATTTAAACGCATGTGTCTTTCAGACTTGCCCTTTTTCTGTTTAGCTGAAGGTGGTAGCCCAGAGGCGGACAACTTCATTGTAGCAGTAGGAACAGCTTTGGGAGAATTAGTTGTCCTAGTACTTGCTGGCTTTGTTGGTTACAAGAAATGCTGTAATACTGGATATGAGTAGTTTTAAAATGTGAAAGTTTAACTTTATTAAAAAGAAAAAAAAATCTGAACTCAAAAGACATTTTGCTGAGTCAGGCAAATGGTTTGTTAAAAACAAACCTGGTTCAGAAATGATGCAGAATGTATTGTCATGGTTTGTTTGAACTTAACAACTTAGAATATGTTCTGGTTCATAATCGAATGATGAATTAATTTCAATTCTTCCAAAATATGACACTTTTAATTTGAGAATATTAAAGACGTGCAGTGGCATTATGTGAATAAAAATAGTTCTGTTCTGTGGAAACAGCATTTAACTTGTGTGTGCTTGTGGATGTTGAATATTAATGTGTATAATTGTGGTGGGTTAACCCTGGCTGGAGGCCAGGTGCCCCCCAAAGCTGCTCTGTCACTGCCCTCCTCAGCTGGGCAGGAGAGAGGAAATATAACAAAAGGCTCATGGGTGGACATAAGGACAGGGAGATCACCCAGCAATTACTGTCAGGGGCAAAACAGGCTCAACTTGGGAAAATTAATTTATTACCAATCCAAATCAGAGTAGGATAATGAGAAATAAAACCAAATCTTTAAACACCCCACCCCTCCCTTCTTCCCAGGCTCCACTTCACTCCCCATGACTCTACCTCCTCACCCTGAGCAGCACAGGGGGTCAGGGAATGGGGGTTGTGCTCAGTTCATCACATGTTGTCTCTGCTGCTCCTCTCTCCTCACACTCTGCCCCTGCTCCAGTGTGGGGTCCCTCCCACAGGAGACAGTCCTCCATGAACTTCTCCACCATGAGTCCTTCCCCCAGGCTGCAGTTCTTCACCAGCTGCTCCAGCGTGGGTCCCTCCCATGGGGTGCAGACCTTCAGGAGCAGACTGCTCCAGCGCGGGTCCCCCACGGGGCCACAGGTCCTGCCAGGAGCCTGCTCCAGTGTGGGCTTCCCACAGGGTCACAGCCTCCTTCAGGTGCCTCCACCTGCTCTGGTGTGGGGTCCTCCAGAGGCTGCAGCTGGAATCTCTGCTCCCCATCATCCTTCCTCCATGGGCTGCAGGGGGACAGCCTGCCTCACCATGGTCTTCACCACGGGCTGCAGGGGGATCTCTGCTCCGGCGCCTGGAGCACCTCCTCCCCCTCCTTCTGCACTGCCCTTGGTGTCTGCAGAGTTGTTCCTCTCACATCTTCTCACTCCTCTCTCTGGCTGCAATTGCTCCTGGTGTTGCACAGGTTAAATACGTTATCGCAGAGGCACTACCACCATCGCTGATGGGCTCAGCCTTGGCCAGCAGCGGGTCCATCTTGGAGCTGGCTGTTGGACATGGGGGAAGCTTCTCCCAGAAGCCACCCCTGCAGCCCCCCGGCTACCAAAACCTTGCCATGCAAACTTAAAACAATAATCTATGATAGACTGTGGTTTGTTTTGATTGCTTTTGACTGTGCCTTATATGCAGTTTACTAAATATTAAAATTTTGCTCTAAGGTACCAAGATTTCTGATCTTTTAACTTAAAGGTGCCATGCTAGTAGTCCTCAAAAGAAGCTTTTCCTGCCAATGAACACTTTTTTTTTTCATTTTTAAATTTACCACAGTGTTCTCTATTGTATAGCATATACCAATAAAAACACAAAATTTTGGGCATCTCATGATTGGAATTAAAAGGAAAGATAGCCCCTTCCTGGGGCTAAAAATTTTGGGGGCCAAAATTACTGATTATTTTGAATGGAGTCACATTCAACCAAATATGTCAAAAAAGCTATTTCTCCTGGGCTGAATGTGGAGTCTGCTTGTGGTGGTATGCAGGTACCAGGTTCTGCATTTGAAGACACTTCTCCGAAGCTTCTATCCATTGTACAGTGACAATACATGGATGGATGCATGCCAACAGAAGTGGCAAACTGGAGAGAGGTAAAGGATGGGATATTCCTGGTATGAAACTTTAAACCCTTTTTTTTGCCTGGGAATTCCTTGTAACAGTTCTGTGGTGTGATGTGTATTGCAGTGATCTCCTTCCCTTAAAGAAAAGAGAAAGGGAATTTCTGTTGCTGCCTGTTGGGCACCTTTTGTCCTTAGCAAATTCATTCATGTTTAGTATTAATGGCCTGTTATCCAACATGTAGTAATTAAATTGTGTATGTCGATCTTCAGTGAACAAAGATGACTAAACATCAAATGCAGTTCTCTTTTTAAGATGCTTAAATGCTTTCTCAGTAGTCAGAATATTTTTAAATAGCTCACTGTATAAGGTACGTATTTCCTTTCCTCTTTTTTTCCCTTTTAAGTGTTGCTCTGCTTGGCAGTAGGTGCCTTCAGATTGTCCAAGTTTAGTATTTTCAGGTGCTGTTTTCTTTCTCTTAGCCAAAGGTTTTGTATAGCCTTTCGTGAAGGGGTAGTGGCAAGTGTGTACTGGACTGTAGTGAGCTAAACGAGACAGTAAATGTTCCATAACTAAGGCTGATCCAGTTAGAGGCTCAAATGGTTTAAATATTCACTGAAAACAATAGCTAACTTTGGATAAAGCATGGAATGTGTGCGTGACACTCTGCTCTAATATAAATGCAAGCAAAAAGGTTTTATAAGGAGCTCTGCTTTATTAAAAGCATGTAAGTCAAGCACCTTCACGGTGTTGCAGGGTACACAGACGCTGTATCGTATCTTCAAAACATCTTGGCACCGCGCAGGTGGAGCTCTGCTCTCCTTACAAACGGGAAGAATGCCAAGCCCTGCCTCCACGTCCAAGGTGTATCGCTGAGTCTGAAATCAGTTCCCAGTCTTGTTTGCTAACCCTTGCATCAGTGTTTGTATCGGCAAGTCCATCGCATATTTTGCAACCTGTCTATTAAAAACCACTGTAGCATTACAGCTGTCTCTTTTTTTTTTCTCCTATGTTGATTTTGGTTAGGTTCTCAGCTGAAACTGATAATCCTTTCCTTGTATTTGGATTGAAAATAAAGTTACCCACCCAAAGAGAGAGTCTGTCAGTTTTTTCCATTCAGTGCTTACAGTGTATGTATCTCGGCTGTCCCCTGCAGTTTTCAGTCCATTTCTACTGTGTTACTTGGTTTGCAGTCTGTTATTTCTCTTCATGTCTAGAACCTAGAGAAGTGCTGGTAACTCGAGGGTTTGCAAAATCACTTGGCCAAGGCAGTAATATCCCCGCCTGTCTTTTTTTTGTTGCTCTATTGCTGTTAACTCTGATGTGTGATCAGCTAATGTGTGCTCTGACTGCTGGTTTGTCCTCATGTTTCTAATCAGAGGGGACTGTTCGCTAGAGGAAGATGAAATTAGATGTACAAATTGGAAGAAGTATATTACCAGTACAAATGATGTGTGTAGTATATATGTTTAAAGAAATTAAGTATACAGATTTAAAGAAATCAATCTATCGATTCTTTACTCAATACTGATTTTACTTTAGATGTATTATTGTATCTAATACAGTGTAAGTTCTCAAAAATGTCTGTTTGCTCCTTGCTTTCTTTGGTTTCTAATGCTTGATTTCCTTTACTAATTTATTCTCCCTTGCTTTTTTTTTGTTTTTCTTCTTTCTGCAGCCGAAGAATGCTTTGCTGATTCTGACCTGAACTTTCTTATTCCCATCGCAGTGGGCATGGCACTTGGCTTCCTTATCATTCTTGTCTTTATATCTTATATCATTGGAAGAAGAAAAAGTCGTACTGGCTATCAGTCTGTATAATCTCTTAATTCCCTCTCGGTTGCCACCTTCCCTGCTCCTCCTTTTCCCAAACTCCCTGATCTGCCCCTTTAAAAAGAAGAAAAACAAATGAATTCCTAGTTTCTTTATTTAAAAAAAAACCCAAACCACGACAGAATAACGTGCCATGACTCTGAAGATGAGTTGCAGAAATACTTGAAGCTACTGTATGATTTTGGAGAAAGTAAGTGTTCTGAGGACCATAGAATTGAGTAGGGTTGATGTGTGTCCACATGAAAAATGTGATTGAGTGAAGAAAACATCTACAAAACTTTATTTCTGTTGTTTAATCTTTTTATACAAGAAAATTTCTAGTTGAGTTCAGCTTATATCTCAGATAATGCTAAAGCTAAAACCATAATTGAAGGTGTGAATGCTATGTAGGAAGGGACTGTACATGCTATGGGAAAATGAATACCAAGCTTGTAACAGACTTCTGTTGGGAACTCGGCCTATGGCTGTTGTCTTTTTTCATTAGCAGCTCATTCTTGTGAATCAGCCTGAATTTCCTATTCCTTCTGAATGTAAAGGTCGTACCTGATCTCACTAATAAACTAACATCATATGAGAAGAACATCTGATTCTTCTAGTAAATTAATTTGTTTAACATCAGTATGGAGAAGTTGACTGCTGATGTATGTTAAATAGCTTTGCACTAGCATGATGCCTTTAATGTCTTTGTTCACTAAGATAAGGCTCAGTCCTGGAGAACTTTCACTACTCAGAAAAGCCAACAGTCTGCTGAAGGAAACGTGTCCTGTGCTATTTCGCTTGACTGTGTTTTCTCTTTTGTTCTGAGCTCAATTGCGAAATGAGGGCAGGAAGCTGGAATTTCGGTGGCTGCAGTTTGTCTCAGCTTTGATTCCATGCACATAAAAGAAACTATGCAGCGTTTCAGCGCTGGTCCGTGTGAGGCTCGAGAGTATTTTGAGTGGTCTCAAAGACTGACTAAAACCAGAGATTCCTGCAGTTCCTTTGGTCAGCTTTCGTGGGTTAACAGGGGATCGCTGAAAAGCTGTGATCTAGGCATGCAAGTGAAGATATAAACCCAGTCTGTTTCGATAGGATTAATCTGCTTTTAACCTCCTAATTATTACTCTCTCAAACCACAGTTGAATAGTGTAAGAGCACAACATCTCTGGTATGAGGAATGCTAATCACAAAGCAGAAACTAATACATATATAAGTGACGAAAGTGACTTCCAAAGGACTAAGAGCATCTGACTTCTTCGAAGATGCTTTCTTTGTGATTAGTGCCATACCTTTTGCAATTCTACATTCTGTATCTAAACTGTACTGGAATGGAAGCTAGTCAGTGGTGGTTGTGTTCTGCTTCATTCCCATCATGTCGATAGGATCAAAGCAGCCTCTTGCTCTTTCAACCTCTTTGGTCCATCCTGGTAAAAGCCTTCAGCAGCTAGTGAACCCTGATTTCCGACTGTGGGACAGCTCAAGAGCTGCCAGGTCTGCAGAGAGCTAATGACAACACACAGAGTTTCTGTCCTCTGCAGCAAGTGTTTACTAAAGCTTCTTTAATATTTAATCTCTTTGTGCATTGAGCCTGTATCTGTGTTGTAGGGAAAGCACCTTCAGTAATTCACGTGCACAAAAGGGACGGTCAACAGAGATGTTTAAGTAACTCTAAATAGCTATATATTCAGGGAAGGGAGATTTCTAAAGAGTTAGTTTTGATGTTTGAGAAATACCTGTACATCCAATTATTCTTGTCCTCACCGTGACCAAAGATAAGCTTTACCTGAATCTGACAAAACTGATTTTTGTACCGCAAATGGGCTCTTGAACCAAGTCACCTTTTTTTAGGAGTGTAATTTAATGCTGCTGAGTTGGACCGTGTGCTTTGGTTTTGGTTGTCTTGGTCTTTGGCGTTGTACCTTTGCTCTCGCAATACTTGATTTCCCTGCCAGAGTGATAAAATGGTGAATTATTTTGAGTCTGGCAATTTCTGAGTAACACCTGCTTGTCGGAGTGTGTTGCTTCTCTGCTGCCAGCAGATGGATTCCATCTATGGTTTCATGCTCAGAATGCAGATCAAAGTATTTTGCATCACTTTTGCTAGGTTATTTTAGTAAAATGTGGCAATTTCCTAGATGCACTTATGTATATATTTTATACATATAAAGTATTATTTTGGGCTTCAATAGAAGTCAAAAATTGAGCCAGCACTTTAAGGTTGTTGTAGCATGAAGAGTGGTGTATACAATTCTCCAAAGCTTGAAATGACTGTACAAATATGCTGAAAGCAGAGTATGTGTATGGATAATAAAGTTAACTACGGTGTTTATAAAGCTTTGTTTTGGTGTAAATAAAGACGCATGCCATTTCTGAGAGCTATTCCAACGGGATTGTAACGTGCCTGGATCTGGGAACCTTTCGCTTCTAAGCTGTTCACACATTTACATCCCAATTAGTGGATCTTTCTTTGTTGATTGGATCAAAGCATGGGTCCAGCATCTGCTAAAGGACCAGCTGCTTCATGAATCCTTCCAACAGGCAGGTAGGGAATAGATATAAATAAAGTTTTGTCCTGTTGCTAGCAGGAGAGCTATTAATTTCATGGCCTGAACCATGAAGGGTTTGGTTTTCTTTCCGGATCCTACAGAAATACAATATTTTTAAAAGAGCTAAAGCAATTGGCAGGCAGGGAAAGGTTAGTGGATTTAACTTATTTAACTTATATCTGATGTCAAAGGAAGAGCCGCTACCATGGCAGCATCTTCCTTGGCAGAAGCCGGTTTCTGTTGATCAGAACAAGCCCTTTCAGATAAGTTGTGCCGGCGGAATGGTTGTGTTGCCCTAGCTCTATCAGTGTCATATGAATAACCACATCTGAGCAAAGCTAGTTCCTAAACTACCTCTGCTTCAGGTTTTTAACGGTTCTTAATAAATAGGTTCTGCTCGGTGGTTAGTTGTGGTACTTAGTGTATAGTGAGTCTTACTGTACGGGGCTTCTGAACTCTCCGGCCCTAGAAAGTTAATCAAGTGCTCAAAATTCAAGGGTCTCATTACACACTGCTGTGAAACTCAGTCCCTAACTGGCCAGCGCAGGGAGCTAAAGTCACAAACAGCATCTCTTACACCGGTGTTTTAAGAATGGTACCACAGAGTTAATTTTACAGTAGTTGCTTTATTTTTAATACAAAAAATTACTTCTTAGAGACTTACATAGATCAGGAAATGACGGCAGATTAAGTACCTGGACTAGGATGTAGGACAAACGTACCACAATGCTCCTGTTCAGTCAGTAATTTTAGTAAGTGTGATTTCCAACTAGTACGTTATCCTAAGGTGTCCTGTCCTGCTGTGTTCTCCTAGCTCATAACATGTGGAGTGTAGTTCATCTCTGTCAAAACCGAAGGCTACATGCTCACGGGCCCGGGAGGGTCAGGCTGCCCGCACAGCAGATGTTGCTCAGGTTAGCAGCACTCCGCTCTGATAAAGGCGAGCGTGCTTCATAGGTCTTTGAGGATGATAAATTGATGACTTCACTAATACCAGCCTTGACCCCTTAATGATGAAACGACTAAGCGTTTCCCTGTGGTTTTCTTCTTTCACCTTGGGTGTGCTGAACAAGCTGTGTACAATGCTGCGGTCAAGATGCTCTGGGTGCTGAAGATCCTAGGAGGCATTTTGAGATCTGCCTTTTTCACTTTTTAACTGTGTTATTGCAGGCATAATCCAGAATTTTTGCTGTTTATTAACTAGAATAGTGCTAATAAACTACCCTCTTGTTAGCTTTTGCCTGAGAAATGCACATAAAACTATCATAAATATTAAAATTTAAAGTCAGGAAAAATGCATTCCACAGGGGTCACTCGTAAAAGACCTTATGAAAATAGTGTTCAGATACCAGAGGGTTTTTTTAATCAAAACTGAAATGCTTTTGTGGGTTCTCTGCCCAGGAGATAACTCTTAATTTTCACTAATAATGATTTACATCAGATGATGAAAAAGGTGGTTCCAAGCTCCATTGCATCTCATTTGTTTCCTAACTATGAACAAAAAATAAATTAACAAAAATCTCCATGTGCCTGTTTTTCCTAGCAGAAAAAATGCTGGCTTTATGCTTTAAAAAGGAAAAAGCCTCTGATCGACTTAACCTAAGTGCCCAGTGTTTGCGGTGGCTACTTTCCGATGCTGAGTGTGAAGATGATCCGGCCCAGGAAGCGGTCGCTGTTAATGTTGTTGATAATACCTTTCCCATTCAGACTGCACTGAATATGAACCAAATAATTCTTCTTCACATCTGTAAAGTGCATGGCCACCAGTGGGGACGTATAGTTGACCTGAAAAGAAGGGAGATTTAAGCATAATTTTTGAGGGAGTGGAAAAGCTCCCAGTGCTTTCATGTTCAGTAAAAATCATTAGTAATTGGTTCACGGTTCCCAGGCGTCTGAGTGCGTTCGCCTGATGTCCGTCGTGGTCCCTCGGGATGCTGAAGCTGAGCCTTTCTGTGCCTCAGAGGGATGGGATCACGTTGGAGTTTTGCACTGCACCATGCCTCTTGGGTTGATTAGCCAGGACAAGTAACAGCGGATAATGGGACTCTCAAATACTTTCTGCTGTTCTACAAACAAACCTATGGCTTGTAATAAGAAATCCGTGGTGTTCCTGAGATCTGTGTGCTCAAAGGATGTGCAGACCTGGTGTCTGGGGCTGTCACTCATCCTCAGCCAGCAGCAGTATGACAACAGGAGTCTAGTGCCTGCCTCATCTTTCATTTCAGCTTGTTTTGTGAAGGTGCGTTACCTCCTAACACTGTACAGCCCAGCACAGACTGAAGCGGTGCTGGCCAGCGTGTTCGGAAATAGCCACCGATGGTGGACTGCTCTGTTTTGAGCCACCTGCTCTGAAGTGGTTTTGTCATAGCTTTGACATCCTTTTCCTCTTATGTCACCTAACCCCTGGCTTCCGTAACGCCCTGGGAAAATGCGGGTGTTGAGACCTTCTCTGGGAGTTAGCAAAGCCAGCCTTAGCCTCCAGATGACAAATGAAATCATTCCTGTTGCTGGCAAGGGGGAATCGGAGTCCCCAAGGATTTCCCGCAGTTTGTCAGAGACAGAAATAGAGCGCTGTAATCCCAGTGCCCTCCTGCCTGCATCTGCCCAAAATAGCCAGAAAGCACATCTGTACTCTGTCCAGCAGCTCCCGCCCTCTCCTTCCCAAGGAGACGTAACAAAGATGCCGGAGTCCTTACTTACGTGAGTCATCTTGCCGTAGTAGGGATAATACATGAGATCAAATGTCCCATTTCCAGGGTAGAAGTCCACGGATCTGAGATCGCTCTCATTGCCTTTCTGCGATTGGGAAAAAAAAAAAAAAAAAGGTGCACACATAGCACGTGGGACACAAAATACAGCTCCCTTCAGAGTAAGGTGAAGGAGCTTTAATAGAGGCATCTCTTGCAAATCCACATCAGGGCTGAGCAGCGCGTTTGTTGTGGAGCCAGCTGCTGCTGCAGCGAGCCAGAGCGTAACGGTGCCGTGAGGGCACAGGCGAGGGTTATGGAATTTGCGGCCCGTCGAGCCCTCCCTGCGCTTGCCTACTGCTCTGTCGCTCTCTGAGGGTATGATCCAGCTGCTGCCTGGGCAGTGGGAGCCCTTCCTTCACCCTATTCTGTTGGCTTGCAGGGTGCTCTCCGGGACCGAGGGTCAGGGTGAGGATGGATGTGAGCAGCTCCTGCCTCTTCCTCCCCCTCCAGTGCCAGGCCCTAGCTGGCACCCCAGGGCTGAGCAGAGCGCCGCCGGTGAGGCTGGTGGGAGCCGGCAGCGCTCGGAGGGTGAGGGCCAGGGTGGGAAGCAGGAAACCGGTGGCCTCTGTCATTCTCAGCAGACCAGCCCCCACTTGCGCCCAGAGGCATCGGCAGCGCTGGTCCTGTGAACGTTTGGGGTTAAAATGAGGACAGGTATTGGTGGGGTCCATCTGAGGGAGACATTTGGCCTCCTACGCGCCACGAAGGAAAGCAGTACCTGCACTTTGCAGTCCACGCTCACGGGGACCCCAGCCCCAGGGCGGTAGCCTATGATCTGCAAAAACAAAAGACATCCGTGCTTGTATGAAATGCAGTGCCAAGTGCGTGCTGCCTCCCTTCACCAGGGCTTGAGCTCTTCTACGTGCCAGTCACGTCGCTCGGGACAGGAGTTACGTGCCCCTAGAAGCAGGGTCTGCCAGCCTGCGCGGTGCAGCTTGACGTGCCTGAGAGCGGAGGCAGAGCGGAGCATCCCGAGAGCCCAGACTGCCTGGAGCAGTACAGCCCCTTCCCCCCACGGCTCACGCACCCCCCACGTGTGTTTTCCCAGCAGCCGCCATGCTCTCAGAAGCTTTCAAATAAATTCGATGCTATGAAAACTCCCATTATAAAGAGACTGGGCTCTGAGGTGTGGCCCTAAAGCTCAGTTCCTCCACACAGGGGCCTGGCACAAGACCCTCCAAGTGCTCAGCAACTCAAATCAAGCAAGTTTTGCAATGTTTCTTCTTTATGTTTTCTAGCTGGTATGAGCCAGCAGGTTTTGGGATTCTAGTTCCCTTTTTCCCTGGGCCTGAGAAGTGGAGGAGTTTCAGTCCCTGCATGGTCTTTATCACACTGGGATGCACTGGAGGAAGGAATTAAGACAGCTTTCTCTGTACCCGGTTCATCTTCAGCAGGATGCAGGGCTGGCCTGTAGAGTAGCCAAACGATGGGTCCTCAATGCCAGAGCAGTTCTGCAGCAGTGAGCGCTTGAACTGGCAGGCCTTCTTCTCCTCACTCTCATTGCCCCCTTGGATGAAGTACTGTCCTGAGACACACTCGATATTCTTCTCCTCTTGAACTTTGTCATCATAAGCTGGTGGGGACCAAGAGATTTGTTAACGTTTCTCGAGACCTGCATAGACCCACGCTCTCAGAGTACATCCACATGTCCAGTTGGACAGTCCCACCGGGAAAGGCAAGGCTCCCTCCCACAGAAGCTCCCGTGACCACCTTATGAGCTTCCCTTGCTAGATGGGGGGCATGAGATGCTGAGAGCTATCTGCACCCCAGGAGGAGACCCCTGCACAGTGTGCGTGTGTGCATGGATGCAAACAACTTGCCGACATGGCTCCTGGGGTGCCTAAGAGCTTACCTGTGAGGAAGTGGTGCATGCTGTCCACGTAGGGTTGCCATGTGCTGGGCTGAGAGACGTTGAAGGCAATGGTGAACCCATTCAAGTATGGTCTGATCATTACTCCTGGAGAGGGAGACGGAGCCTGTTAGAGAAAATGTGGCTGGACTGGCCACGGGCTTGGGGAACGCGTTGAAGGGGCCGGTTGCGCTGCGACTGGGCTTGCGGCTGGGCACCAGCACGAGAGTGGCAGCACCAGCTCACAAATAAACTCTCTCCTCGACCCGCTGATCCCTCGCCTCCATTTCACGCCCAGAGAACACCACGTGGGTCAAAATACCCTGGGAAACATGGGAGACCTGGAGGGTCTCAGCAGCGCTGTGGAAAGCGATGGGCTTGGGGCTGTACACAGGGGCTGAGGGATCCCCCATGCTCCCAGCCGCACGACCAGCTCCAGGCAGGGAGCAGGGCAAGGGGGCCTCGTGTTCCCCACCGACATGAAAATATAGGGAAAATGCTGCTTCTGACACAGGGAAAGGAGTTTTGGAACATTATCTTGCCATGACTCCCCCAATAATAATGCATAAAAACTAGTCTTGATTTGCATTTTATTTTGAAGATATGAGGTATAAAGGGGCAGCAACTGAAATGAATATCACCTCTGAAATGCCTAAACTTGCCCATTTACCTTGAGAATAATGATAACAACAATTAGCATCATTAGAATAACAATTAGTATAATTATATGGAATGCTTCACACGGGGCTATTTAAGATGCCTGATCCTCTGCAGAGAACCTGCAGCCCCGTCAGTGCCCCGAGGTAAGTGGTGACACCTCGTGTTACGGAGGGCTGGTTGACCGTAGGTGCATACAGCTCCAGCGGGGCTTTACCCGAGGTCCCTGCAACGCTATTTCGGTAGCACTTTGCTGGGCGAGTGGCAGCAGAGGTGGCCGAGGCCAGGCTGGCTGGGGTACGTACCTGGCGGAGACACTCGGTCCCGGTACGTGGGCGTGTAGGGGCTCAGGGTGAGCAGCATCACGTACATGCAAAAAGCAAACATTCCCGCCAGGCACGTATAGAAAATGAAGTAAAACAGTAAGATCAAGCCTGCAAAAGAGAGAAGGTGGGTTGCTGTTAATGCAACCAGAGCACGTCCAATGGGCTGTGTCCCGCAGGGATGCACAGCCGTGCTCAGCAGAGTGTCCTCCGCAGTTGAGTCCATCGTGGAGGTGGGAGCTCGCAGCCCCCCTCTGCGCACAGACCCTGGCATTTTGGGGTGCAGGACTCTCAGCAGACAGACTCCCTGCCCAGCCCTGGGGCCAGGGCAGCCGCCGTTTGGCTCTGTACCCCTTTTGCTGCACAGCCCTACCCAGAGCTGGGTCAGGACAAGGTCTGTGTGTCCACCTGCCTCAGCCCTCTCTGATCAACAGACACGACCTTGGCTCTTGCCCTTCCGACCCTTTCTTGGCACGGTAACACATCAGGGTACCCAGTGGCTTCAGCACATCCAAATTCCCAATGGGGGCTATGGGGCGATGCTCCTGCCCCGACTCCTGTCACCTGTGCCGCAGGGACACAGCGCTGGGACCGAAGCGAGCGGCGTTGCTCAGGGGCCACGGCACCGCTGGCTGTTTCATAGCCCTGACGTCCAGGGAATGGGTTTGTTTTTCCTCTAGACCAGGCTGAGGATGTCTCAAGAGGCCACGGCCTATGAATAAAACCCAGTGGCTCAGAAAGCAAAGTAAAGCTTTAACCCAAACATTTCCCAGGAGAAACGTGCCGGCAGCTCGGAGGGAGCCCTGGGAACACAGATGTGCGCTCCTGCTGCGCTTCTGTCGGGGCTGCGGTGCTGGGAACCACGAGCCGGGGCGGATGGGACCATCACCGCTGCTAGTGGCACCGCAGGGACAATGTCCAGCCCTGCCACAGCAATGCTGGGGTGGTGCCTCCACTCCAGGCTGGCAGGGCTGGAGCTGCTGCTGGGGTGCTGAGCCGACATTTGTTGGGACTTGGTGCTGCTACCGGTCCCGTTCTTATGTTTCCTGCAATGGAGCAGGAAGCATTGCCACCGGCAGAGCCGAGGGTGCAGCCTTTCCTGGGGGCTGGGGCCTCCAGTGCTGACCCCCTGGCCACCTGGCTCCCTGCGTTTTGGCAGCGCAAGTCCCCTGAGCACCCCCGTCCCTGGGGAACACCTTTAGGGCCATGGGGGAGCAGCCTCAGGCTGGCCAAACTCCCTCCTCCTCACCTGTGAGACGAGAGCGTGAAAGTTCAGCTCCATTCACCTCCAAACGCTCTCATTTTAAAAGAAAACTTGATTTTCACAGTAGCTTCAATGCCTCTCTCCTGCCCCCCTATACGGCCACGTGAGCACACGCGTGTGCAGCCGGGGGGATGCGTGTCCGCGGGGCAGTGGTGTTGCACACCACGATGCTCCCAGGGTGCGGGAGGGCACCGCACCCTCCCCGAGGCTGTAAATAAATAACTTCCAGCAGTAGCCAGCCGGGGCCAGCCGCACAGCGGCCTGAGCAAGCCCTCTCACCGGGCCTTTCTCAGCACCCGGCAGAGCCTGCGGAAACCCAAACCCACATCCCTAAGGACTGTCCCCCTGTGCTGCTCCCGCACGCCACTCTGCACCTTCCCATCCAGCAAAGGAGCAGCAAAACCCGGCTGCCTCCACGGCCGGCAAAGGGCACTGGGGAGCAAACGTGGATTTCAAGGCTTGTCCCAGACTTGTCCTTGCAGGTTTTCAGACTCCTCCAGTGCTCGTGGGCAGTTTCCTTTGTCTCTCCCGACAGTCACCGCAGGCTTTGCAGGAGACCCAGAGCACTTGGCGGAGGCACAAGCAGGCTACAGGGCTCGCGAGCGTGTTGCCAGTGGTGGCTGCCAAGGGCTGCAAACACCGAGCAGCAGCCCCCGATAATTCTCAGCCTTACACCAGTACGGATGCGCATGCGGCGCTGGGATAAGGGTGGGGATTTTCACTCCGCTGCGGGGGCTACGTGCTGTCAGGAGAACAGAGCTGCAAAGGTGGATGGCATCGCATGTGCTGTGGCACCTTGGTCTTGGACCGAGCCCGCAGCGGTGCTCGCCCTGCAGCCACAGGCCGCTCTTAACCAGGCGGGGCACCTCCGGGCTCAGCAATAATTTTCGAAGGCCACATGGATACAGATAAAATAGACAGGATGCTCACATCCCAGCACACCAGCCCCGATAGCACATGCGGGTTCTGCGGTGGGTGCTGTGTCACGCCCCGGGAAGCTGCAGGGTGACAGCGACGACCAGCCCTTCCTGCTCCAGAGCCAGGCTGCACGCAGGCAAGGAGGGCTGCTCGGCCCCGCGGTGTGCGCCCTCCCCAAAATGCCTGCCCCATGACCCCGGCAGTCTTCCCCCACCAGCATTGATGACCCCAAAGCCACGTCCCTGTGGGCTCCTGACATAGGCAGGAGCCGGGTCGCTGGTGGCAGCAGGGTGCATGGCTGCGGCAGACCGACCTGCAGCCCCACGCTTGCTCGGGCTCTTAATTTCTTCCCAGTACACAGTCCAGGCAGCCTGAAATCTTTGCTTTCACATTCTCAGTAAACATTCACATCCAGACCAAGGGTAACTTTCCCAAGGTTTTCTGCTTGTCCTCCTCACTAGATCTTTATTGCTCTGGTTAGAAACATCTGCCCTGAAAATGTGGGATGGGGGTGGCCAGTCCAAGCTATCAAGGACGTTCACAGGCAAGTGTATCCATTGTGAAGCAGAAAAGGCAACGATTCCCGAACACGGGGCTTGAGCAAGGACCTACCCCAGCTCTTGGCCGTTCTCCCCAGGCACGTTTTCTCCTCCGGGTTCCACAGGAACATCTTCATCTCCCCAGCCAGGTCTGCCCAGGTTTTGCTCCCCATCTCTGCCTTGGTCTCGTCCTCCCCTCTGTCAGGATCCTGGACCTTCTCCTCATGCTTATTTTCCTGGAAGAGTTACAGAACACAACCCACACATACAAGCTGAACATCTCATTGGCCAAAAATAAATGCAAAAGCACTTAATAGCTGGAAATGTTTCAAATTTCCATTTTCCCATCATCACTCTTGAGTTAAAGAGAGGCAGTTTTGGCTGTTCTGACTTTAGATCGCTTAGATCCCAGCATCCATTTTTCCATGACACGTCCATCACTGTCGTCACACCGGGTACTGTCTCCTTGTCCTGGCATTTACAGAAACTCATCTTTTTCCACCTGCGTGAACACGACCAAAGAAAACCTGCGAGCTGGGAGGGCCGGGGTTGTTCCCACGCTTCTGCAATGTCTCTGGGCTCAAGTGCACGTTTTCTGTCCAACCACAGATGACAGCAGGTGGCATTACTTACGAGGTCATCCAGTGTGTTTTTCTTGGCGTGTGAGCAAGTGTTTAGTCTTTGGAGAAATCCCTGTGTTGTTATTTTTTTAATTACACTAAGTTCCAGCAAAAAGCATCTCCCTAGGTGGCGAGAGTTTGCTTTTTGCCTCGGTGGTGAAAAGTCATTTGTCTGGAGCTCAGGAACACAAAAGTCTCTGTGCCTGCACCTGGCCAAGACCTGCGTGAGACGAGACATGGCTCGTCGCTAACCCCCCTGGAACTGGGGCAGGCTCTACGTCTCCAAAAGCAGGCAGCGAGGTGGGAGAGGGCACAGACCTTGCTTTGGGCTCGGGGCAGGGCTGGACCAGGTACCGCCGGGGAGAAGGGGTGATGCTGAGATCCGGAGGGGTGCATTGCCTCCCCCAGCTGGGTCAGAGCCATGCTCACCCACCCTGGCATGACTCCCCGAGGCCACCGTGCCTGCTGCGAGCACGGCCCCGCGGCAGCTGCACCGGCATGATCGCCCCATGTTTGTGCCGAGGGCCATGGAAACCCGCCGGCCGCGGCACCTGTTGGAGCCAGGGCCGACAAGCGAGATATTCACACCCCATGGGTCACCCCGGGGGAGCCGGGAAGCGGCCGACAGCTTGGCAGAGAGTCTGGCTTGGAAACACCTTCAAACTGGGGGGCATTAAACTCTGCTCAGACACACAAATACTGCAAAACAGTGACAATGGGGAAGAGTACTGACCCCAAAATCCAAATTTGTGCCTTGGAGAGCCTGGGCCAGACCCAGGGGGCCTGTAAACCATCACCATCCCACTGATTGCCCCGACTGGACCTGGTTAAAGCCCCAGAGGGGCTCTTGTGGGAGCATGCCTGCACTGCTGCCGGCAAAATGCCCGAGGCTGCCCGTACAACAAAGGCGATGCTTGGCCCAGGTCCTGCGCTCCAGGCTGGAGCCCTTCCTGAGCCAGCTCCTGCGTGGCCACAGCCCTGTACCATGCAGGGCTGATGAAACCAGCGGGTTTCGGAGCGGGGAAGCAGCAGCCCCAGCACGAGTCACCGGCAGGGACATGCGAGAGGAGATGCAGGGGCTGCTGGCTCCCAGGACACCCGCAGAGGAACAA
The DNA here is from genome assembly GCF_028858705.1 of Grus americana. Classification (NCBI taxonomy): domain Eukaryota; kingdom Metazoa; phylum Chordata; class Aves; order Gruiformes; family Gruidae; genus Grus; species Grus americana. The sequence goes on along the minus strand of NC_072863.1, from coordinate 16,970,502 downwards.
GTGATGGAAGAAGAGGAGGAGGAGTTCTCCTTCCTCCCGTTCTCCTCCTCATTAAATAAAAGAGCTACCGGCAGCTGTTCTGGAAACATTTTCTCAGATTGCCAGAGTAGCGGGGACTGCTTGGAGGGATTCTGCACCGATGCTTAGAGCTGCTTTGGGAAAAGCCCTTCGGATGTCACACCAGCTGCAGCTCGGAGGCAGCGAGGGCAGCGGGGGGGGGGGGGGGGTGTTTGCAAAGCCCTCACCCAGAAGCTGCTACTGATGCTTAGAGCTGGGGGGGGACACAGGGACACCCCCACGCCTCTGGCTCTCACCCGGGAAACCCAGCGGCTCTGCCCTGCAGAAGGCTTTGGCAAGGAAGGAAAAGTTTCCGGCTCTCCTGGCTCCGTGCTGCGTATCCAGCACTTGGTGAAGGGTCCCATCCTGTGGGCTGGGAGACACCACGGGGGATTCGTGGCAGCACGGGAAGGCTGAGGGGGCCCGGGCTCTCCCCACAGGCAGGGAGGTCTGTGTGGGGCAGCTGGAGAGGACAGGATGACCCCACTGCCAGGTCCCTGGCAGAGGGCCCTGAGCTAGGGAGCTAGGCTGGGTCTGGACTGCAGCACCTCCCAGGTGTTTTATCTTTGCAGCCCAGGACCAGGGATGGTCTCGGAGCAGTCCCTTGCCCCTGGACAAGGGGCAGGAGGAGCAGCAGGACCTGGGGTAGGAGCGTGCTGGGGCAGGGAGGGGACCTGTTGGGACCCTGGACAGCCCCAGGCTGCTGCCCGCCATGGCAGCTGGGGTGACTCTGGGTGGCAAAGCAGAGCCATGGTTTGTCCCTGGCAGGATCACACTGTGCTGATGGTCGTGGGTGCCCTGAGGGTGGCCAGGGGCTTTCCCCATCCTCACCCTGCACCAGGTCAGCTCCCAACGGCAAGTTCCTCCTGCTGAAGGCCAGGTGTGCAGAGGGTGGCCCATACCCAGGTGTCCCCATCCGTCCTAGCCCCCCTCGCTGCCCAGGGCCACCAGCCAGACCCCCTGCTGCCCCTTCCCCTCCCCGTGCAAAGTGCTTACGCTTTGCCTAAGGGAAAAAGCGGCATTTCCTAAAGCAAAGTAGCTGTATTTATCAGCCTCAAAGCAGGTCCTTGGCAGCAGCCCCCGCTTCGCCTCTCAGAGGGTGGCCAGCAGCCCCCAAAAGACTCACCGCCGTCCAGTGGGGAGTCCTGTGCTGGCCCTCTGTGCCCTCGGTGCTGGCATTCCCGTCCATCTCTGGGTGGGAAACGCAGAGAAACATGAGCATTAGCAACGCAGAAGCCAGAGGCTGAGCCCAGCAGCACCGGCACCATCGTGGGTGCCACGTCACCCTGGCACTCAGGGACCCACAGGCACAGCCCCCTCCCCAGCACAGCTCCCCAGTCCCACAGCATCCCCCAAAAAGGCTGAGCAAGTGCGACTGCGCCGACACCTTTGCCTGTCTGTGGGGAACCACACTGTTTTGCCTCCCTACCGTGCAGGACTTCAGCGTTCGGGAGCGGATCAAAAAATAACTTGCTTTCCTAGGAGGGGTGAGCTCAATGCAACAGGATCCCATCCCGAGCCCCCTGGCATTCGGTGCCCTTTGCAGCACCCTCGCAGCATCCTGCCCTGTGCCCAAGTCCCCACCAAGGCCAGCCAGTGCCGTACATGGGGAAACTGGGCTCTCCGCCCCAGGGAGACCGTGTAGCTGTTAATAAACATTAGCAAATCGCTAGGGCTTTCAATGGCCACATGTGTCTGTCAACATGTGCTTGTCAGTCACAGTGGGGCTGCGTTCGATGCTTGCAAAATCTGTTTTGCAGTGAAGGGGTAGTGCAAGGAGCAGGTCTATATTTATCCCTTCGAATTGAGACAGCGGCTAGGAGCACGCAGCATCAGCTTCCCCGACCCGGCTGTGAGAGCCAGCCGCAGCCACTGAGACAAAATCCAGAGGGACACCTTGCTGTGACACCCTGCGGACCAGGGCCAGGGAGTATCAGCTTTTCCTTCATCAGTGGATTATGGGCACAAGATGGTTCATTAGGGGCATGGGGCGGGGGGGGGTGGGTGCTGGAGTTCCGCTGCTGCAAGGGGCCAGAGTGGTGGGAGTGCTGGGGGGCAGCGGGGGTACGGGGCACTGATGTTGGGCCAGCCTGGCCAAAGCCCTGCCTGCTGCTGCATGTGCAGCAGCGCCTGGAACGGCTTCAGCGGTGTGATGGCGGTGTGCGAGGGCTGCCCATCCCTGGCTGTGCCCCATGCAGCTCTCGAGGAACAGCGTGGCTTGTCCCAGTGCTGCTGGGACTGGCTGTCCCAGCAACAGCTTGGCACCATCCACCTGCTCATCCCCTCGGCTGGCAACCCTTCCCCTCGCAGGAGAGCCAGACCCTGTGCAACGGTGGGGAAAGGCTGCCTTGCCCCATGCTGGGGCTTTTCCCACAGGCACAGGGACGTCCGTCCTGTGCACCCACAGGGCTGCACCGCACCATCCAAGCAGGCAAAGCACCATTTTTAACTTTCCTCTCCTGAGCGTGGCCGAAAGCCACTCACCGGCTGTGCTAATAAATGGGCGCAGCGGGAAAGAAAGAGGTCTGGCAGCTGCCCCAGTCTGCACCGAGTTGGCCGGGGCTGCCGCATGCCTGCTGCCGGGGACGCAGGCAGAGCTGTCTCGGTACCGGTGCCTGCCTGCAGCCGGGCCCGCCGGCAGGAGGGCATGCAGGCAGCCATGCTCACAGCTGGCTCTCCCCAGCTGGGCTGGGGCCTCAGGGCCAGAGAGTTGCCTGCCCAAAGCTCGGGAGGTGGGATGTGGTGCAGGAATTTAACTTGGCCTGAGCACTTGTGGGGCACCAGCAACACCCCGGGGGGCACACGCACGCCGTCACAGTTGTGCTGCCACACAGCTCAGCCCTGGCACAGAGCGGAGGAAGGAGCCAAGACCCGTCCCCTCCGTCACTGGCACGGAGTGGGGGTAACTGAGAAGGAGGGGGCTAGTGCCGGCCCTGCTGTCTGGAGGGGCACAGGCAGTGAGCACAGGGCTCCTCTAGTTCATCCGAGGTAAATAACCGCTCTTTTCTCTGTAGGTGATGCATTCTTTGCCATTAATTGATCTGGGCATTTGTAACTTACCTCTTGCGCTGCTGTCTGTACACTTTCTCTTTTCTCCCAGGAGAAGCTGGTAATTAGGCTCTTATCCAATAAAAGTGTGGGGTTTTTTGAAGCAGAGATAGGACTAGTTTCTTTTAACTTGATGAAATATGCTTTGGCTTGAAATAATTACATGATTTGCACTTAGCATCTCTCAGCCCAGGGCATTAAAGTGATTTACAAGCAATTATGAAGCCCGCTGGGAAGATGCTTTTATCCCCATTTTACAGATACAACGTGGAAAACAGAGGTTGAGTGCCTGTCCCGGCTCCTTGGCTGAAGATGTGGGGAGCTTGCAGGGTCTCCTGGGAGTGCTGCCTCCGTGGGACAGGGCCCAGGCAGCAACAGGCATGGCCACCAGTGCAGAGATCTCCGAGCACCCAGCAGTAAAACACTGGGCCAGTGGCCGTGGCGGGGTGGCTGCCCGGGATTCCACCAGCACCACAGGGAGGAGGGAGATGGGAAGGATGGGGGGACAGAGAGGTGCCAGGGAGATGTTTGGGGGAGGACACAATGGCCTGGGGCAGCGGGGCTGGAGGTGGGGTGGGAGCCGCCGGGGTGCAAAGGTGCTGGGGAGAGGTGGGGAGAGGGCAGGGACACCCAACACCACAGAGGTGCTGAGCCCCTCCGGCCGGGCTGCTGCTGACTGCGGGGGGGGGGTCTAACGCCGGGAACCTCCTGGAGACGGGGCAGGACCCCCATCCCTCCCCTCCCCAAAAAACACCCCTCTAGGGCACCATCGCTCCGCTGGTTTCCAGCAGAACGGTACCAGCTGCGCGCGCGGGCCCAGACCCCCACACGCCGGGGGGGGTGAGCAGTAATTTTACAGCCGCACACATCCACCGGCCCTCCCGGTGAGACCCGGGGGCTCCGCCTCCAGCCCCACCGCCGGGCGGGGGCAGCGGGGGGTGCGGTGCGGTCCGGCTCCGCAGCTCTCGCCGCTCCCGCCGCTCCCGCCCCAGCGCGCAGGCGCGGTGGAGCCGCTGCCGGGGCTCTGTCCGCCGCCGTGGCCCGGCGGGCTGCGGCGGCCGCGGCAGCAGCAGCAGCATGCGGCAGTCCCTGACTCAGCAGCGCCCGGGCGGCGTTGCGCTGCCCGACTCCGTGGGTAAGTGCTCCGGGGGGGGGGGGGGAGAAGGCCCGGGAGGATGCGGGGCGGTGCGGTGCGCGGGGGGCCGGGGGGCGCGCGGCCATTTTGGGCGGTGGGTCCCCGGGGACGGACCGGACCCCCGCCGCCTCCCCCGGCCCCGCTCCCCTGCCCGTCCCGCCGCCGTTTAGGCGCGGTGTCAGCCGCAGGGGGACGGTCCGTTCCCCCCCTCACCGGGGTCGCGCCGCCCCGGTGCGGGGCTACGGCAGGGACCCCCGTGGGGCGGCTCGCAGCCCGGGCGGAGGCAGCCGCCGGCCCCCCGCAGCCCCGGGGTCACGCAGCATCCTTTGGACCGGGGCCGGAGTGCGCGCCCGCTCCCCCCGCAGCGCTCCTGCACCTCCCTAATTAGGTCAGAGAATCCCTCATACCGCTCCGCACCGGCTGCTAATTGCAGTTTCCCCCCCATCCAAGCAGGAGATGGGTCACCCAGACACCTTCAGACCCCCCCCCCCCTCCCGCGGGCCTGCCAGCAGGGCCCGTAATTAGTGTGGTTTGGGTCACAGCTCGCCCAGTGACGCTTTTTTAGCAGAGAAGTGGAACAAAAGGCGAAGGGCTGGGAAGGAGAACGGCTCGGTGCCATTTGCCACCGGTTCTTCTGGGGTAAAAGTTAAAGCTGGCTTCCTTGGACTACTTTGTGCTTTGCTTGTGGCTCCCCCCCCCCCAAAGAACAAGATGGAGAAGTCGGTGCTGTTTCTGTGCCAGCCCATCTATTTTTCTTTGGATAATCAGGAAAAAAATTAAGTGAGTCAAGGGTGGTACAAAGATACATGTCATTGGAAACTTTTAAAGTAATCCAGAAAAACCTGCTACAACCTTGTTTTTAGGGTGGGCTTATATATGACAATTATGATTAACAGGATGTTTCCGAGGCTTAAGATAAAAATGATCTTTCGGAAGCCTATACACATTCTGAATGCCATTTTAGTAAAAGAAATAGCCAGACTATAGATAGCATTAATTTCTTTACTTCTTACAGAATTAAGCACAGTATTTCACACCACCTTGTATACTCATACTGAGGTAAGCACTGCAAGTTTTGAGGTATCTAATTTGGATAGTCACAGAGAAAAGGCCATTACTGTCTTTTAAAAGCAGAGATAGTAAAGCTGTTGTAGCTCCACTTCTGTGTGTAAAGCTGTACCAAACTCAGTAGCAAAGAGGAAAACGATCTAATGGGGAATACTTTCAGCAAAAATTAATGTTGAGAGAGATGATTTTGCCAGGGCAGCCCTTCAGCAGCTATCAGTGGAGATACTGAGTATGAGTCCACGTATGCTGAAGCAGCTGCAGGCAGCCTTACAGGAGTACAAAACCACTTTTTCGATATACACGTAACGAAATGTGTTTTCAGAAGAAGAAAAAAATGGAATTTGTGTCCCAGTACAGAGCTGAAGTGGAGGTAATCATGTTATCTCTTCAATTGTGCATCTCTCTCCAATATCAAGTTAAAGGATTATGGTTGGTTCTGTTAGGACCTGCAATAAAAGCATTTGGTGTTTGTTTGTTTTCTTTTTAATCCTATAAGGAATATTGAAAAACTTTCCGAAATTTTCCAGTTGAAAACCTGTTGTTTCACCTCCGTGTTGCATGTTGGCGTGTGCCAGTTGTGAGCTGGGAAGCATGTAGAAACGTAAGAGTGGAAAACATGGTGGCTCTGAAACGAGTTCAGAATCCATAAACAGTGTTTCAAGCTGCTTCTTTTAGAGCGTTTTCCTGCAGAGATGCTATTACAAAATACTCTGGATTTGACGAAAACGGCACGTTTCATTGTAACTTTTTGAAGCATCTCTGATGGAAGTGCAGGACTACTGGTTTGAGCGTGCAAACGCCACGCTCGTGTACCCACGACGCTCCCTCAGACGCGCTCTGCAGAGTGGTTTTGCATGGCACGCAAGCATCTGCACACCCACACAGCCTAACCGTGAAGAGTTGAAGCCGCGTACGGAGCATATGGCTGGGTTTACTTATCTTCGGCTCATTTGCCAGCCAAACTGTAGCAGTAATCAGAAGTTTGGTAATCTGTCGTAAGCGAGACAGGTTCGTTCTTTCTCTCCTTTCAGAACTAATCTATCTAAGAAATAGCAAATTTTTTGTCCAGTTCCTGAAGTTTTGTTCAGCTAAACCTTTGGTCTCAGTACTTTGGAATTTTAAGACATTTATATGATACTTGCATTTAAATGATTACATTGGAACTGGAGCGTGGCACAAGTGATAGTACTTAGGAGGCAATACGTACGGAATGGCCTAATATCTTGATGCATTTTGAATGCTTTAGATGTCTAGATTTTATATTATTAACTTATTTGGCAGATTTAGGAGAATAAAAAGATTAACTCCAAATGCAACCTGCAGCAAACAGGTGGGTACCTTTATCCTGTTAAAAAAAAAAAAAAAGGCATGAAAACCTAAAGATCACTGATAAAAGATCCAGCCTGGATCTTAGGGTGGTCTAGCAGTTACTTAATTTTATTTTGTTTGAAATTAGTAACTGTCTAGCTATTCATTCCAGCTAAGGACTAACTAGTTGTCAGGCTCCTTGCTCTTAGACCCAGTGATGTCCCAGGGGTGCAGTCACAGCTGTGCTCCAGGACATGAGCAGAAGGTTTGTGGGTGGAGAGCTTTCCTTCCAGAGACACTGATGAGTCGAAAAGGATGTGGCTTTTCTTTATAGACCTCTCTTGCCTTTCATCTCCTGTGTTGAGCTTTTTAGGACTTGCCTGTGATTTCGAGCTCACCTGGTTGGTGTGTGTGAAGTGATCCAGCCCCGTGCCCACGGCAGCCGTGCCAGCCCAGAGCACGGACCGGCACGGAGAGGGAGCGCTCCTGCCAGCAGCACGGCTGCTGGGTCAGGTTGGAGGGGGTGTGGAGGAGCAGCGGGGAGCTGCTGCGCTTTTCCCTGGGGAGAGCTGTCCCTGCAGAGAAAGGGAGATAATTTGGATGGCTGCATCGGTATAGCTGTTAGGGTGAAAAGATCTCTCTAGCTGTGCCGCAAATATGCGCAGACCCTAAAGACGGGCTTGCGGGCACCTGGGGCGTACGTCTTCAAGAAAGCTGCCCAGCAAGTCCTGGTGTGCTCCCCTCTCTGCAGAATTTGGACAAGGAGGTTGTGCTTGGCTGAGTCTTTCCTACCAGCCTTTCTGCAGGTGCTTTATCTCGCCACACACAGGCTGTCAGAGAACCCCTGAACACCTCAGATCGGGGTTCCCAAGATGGTTTGCTTTAGGGAATATGCTCAGCGTTGGTGGAAGCAGCTCCTTGCTCTTGGAACACGTCCCTGCACTTCTCTGAAACGCTCTGAGAAGTGCTGGTAGCATGCACATCACTTGAGAGCCTCTGGGGTGGGAAATATCTTTGCCTGCTCCCGGGGTGCATTAGGGAGCCCCAGGCTGTGGGGATGGGATTCAGGGTGGCCCCAGCAGCCCACGGGGACCATGGCTGGGGACCATTACAGTCCATTATCCTACCAGGCGCTCTCACGGGTGCTGGATTATGTCTACATAATGTATGAAATATAATCAAAAGGATTGTTCCAAAAAGTGATGTAAAGATGGCAGAGCACACGCTGAACAAACACGCCTAAAGATGGTGCTGAGCGTAACGTCACAGCCAGCTTTCCTCTTGGCTGATGGAATCACTATTTTATATTTATGCTCATTTGGGAGATCTATAAATGAATAAAAGCCAGAAAAAAGAAACCATAATCAGACAGCTGTAGATGAGTTTTACTAATCCACAAATTCATTATTCAAGCATCTAAAAATACCTGGTCCTTGCTGAAAGTAGAGGATGATACTACAGGAGAAGTGGCTGTTACTGGTGATGTCTCATTTACATGGAAAATTGTTGATGCCTTATGGTATGAATAAGGCCAAGATTTCCCCCCTCGAAACAAGCGGCATACAGCGTGGTTATTTAGCTTGATGTAAGTAGACAGATCAGAAAATACATAAATGCCTAATGGTAATATTTCTCATCACTCAATCGCCCCAGGCCAGAGGGGCTGGGAGGCTCCGATGCGTCCAAATGAGCTTTGCAAAGGTACGGTTCTTAAGGCTTCTCTTCCTCTACATCAGGGCGATGACAAGTAAATGTGAATTCAGATGCCCTAGTAACGCTTGATAAAGCATGTTAGTGAAGGTGAAAAGTGACAGCCAAACCCAAAAATATTCTCAAGTTAGAAAATTCACCACGATGTGGTTGGCGGTGGGAGGAGAAACTTGCGGTACCGTGACTGTCCCCAGATGGAATCAGCAAATTCTGTTGTGTATGTGTGTTTTTAGGGTCGTTCAATAGAAGAAAAAGAAATTCCCTCTACGTAACTGTGACTCTCCTCATTGTGTCAGTATTAATTCTAACGGTGGGCCTAGCTGCTACAACAAGAACCCAAAATGTGACTGTTGGAGGTTATTACCCAGGGGTTATTGTAAGTATAGAACTCCTAGGTAGGTCTAGAAAACTTATTGCCTACGAAGTCCCTTGTAATGCTGCGAATGTTATAAAGGGTGATCGTGTCCTGAATATTATGCTCAGCTACTTCATTGCCATTTGATTTATTTGTTTCATTGTTATTTTGCACCTGCTGCTCATTCCCATGCAAAAATCCCATCCAAGCGGCAGCTTCCTCTGAGCTTAGGTAATAACATGCTTTTGAACTAACGGTGAGACAGATAAATAGGTCTTATGTCAGTCAAAGCAACCTTAGACCCTCTTTGTTTGCATACATCACATTAACCCCAGGCTGAAGTAAGGCAAAGAAGGACCATAGATGCCAAGAACAGTTGAGAGAAAAGGTCTTGAAATATTGTTCACGTGGACTCGTGGTCATAAAGTTCACTTGCAGAAGCGTTTAACAATTTGGAGTCCCTGAATGAGGAGAGGCACGTTAGCAGCGGCCGTGGCAGCTTGCCAGGGAAGCGCGCACATCAAAGCAGCTAGCATGTCCATTTCTTCTTTTTTGTTATCAACAGATGAAAATGGGAAAGGACAATCTTAGAGCTTCAAATGGCTTAATTTAGAGAAGACCACTGGTGCCCAGCCTTCTTGCCACTAGATGCATAACCTCCTGCAGGGAGCATAAGGGACGAGTACATGTGGCCCTCCCAGTACGAGCAGAGGTCTGACACGAGCTGGAAATCAAGTCCTGGTCTGTTCCTGCGCATCTGAGACACGCTCATAAAGAAGCACAAGCAGGACTGAGCTGCGGTGCAGTGAGGTGTGTTAGCAGTGTAACTGCAGCCCCGTGGCTAGAGGCTCCGGGTGTAACCGCTCTGCATTTAGGTTTGGAGCCTCAAAGTTGGAGGCTTAAAGCCAGTCCAGATAAGTAGGTGGAGACTTGTTCTTGCCTTAGTGTGGTTTGATTTATTTGCCACACATTGCTGATCTCAGGGAGGTTTATACTTCTCTGTGGACAAGCTCTTCCGTGACTGAAGAAATCTCCTTTCCAGCCATTAGTGTGGAATGTTGTTACAGACTGTTGGGCCTCTCGGGCTTAGGATTGGTTTTCTGGCTTGTCCTCGTAACTCCTGCATTTGGGCCTGATCTTTTTTAGAGAGAAGCATAGAAGAAAGGTGTTGAGAAAGGTGACAGGCTGGCTTCAAACTCTCCGCACTTAGCCTACGCTCTGTCAGCCCGAGTTGAACCTCGTGCTTCAGAGCAGGTCCTGCAGACTGATGCAGATGGGTAGAGCCTGTTGTTCACGTCTCCTTGACATCTCCTATTCTATTTATGCTCCAGGAACGTCAGCATCGCTTACGCTTTTGTAAGACTCAATCTACTCAAGGAATTAATGAATTCCTGGACTTGCGAAGGGCCTTGAGTTGCTTTATTCAGAGGCACCCTGACAGTTTGTGTTTGTCACCAAATTCCCCTTCTCAGTTATTCATTAATCTGCTGTGTGGAAATGTGTGACGACCTCGCCTGTCTCTCTGCACAGGAAAACATTTCAACGTGCTGCTGGATGCTTCAGCAGGTGCTTAAAATAGCTGATGTTTTGTAACAAGCTTCAGTTTCTCCCTTTTTTTGTGGAAAAAAGGGCTTGCTGTGGTGCATGAGTACTCTGTGAGTTGTCCCCGAGCGGGTGGCTTCCACAGCCCTGAAGAAGCAGCTCCTTGGAGGTCTTGTCATCTAGAAATTCACATGAATGTTAGGCCTGTGTGCATCTCCATCAGGGGTTTCTGTGCAGCATTAGTGGTGTACCACCATTAGTTGTGCCCTGCATTGGTAAGGAAAAGATAGAGCCAGAAGACCCTTTGTGTGCTGCGTGACTTCTCCATGTGTGGACCAGATCCATGGATGGGATCATCTCATGGGACATCAGATGTCTCATTGCTGCCATGCGTAATGCACCGTTCTGTCCTGCTTTAACTTGCGTGCCTTGGGCAAACGCTTCTTGTGCAAGGAGGAAATGTGCAAAGAAGTGGCTGTCTGATGTGGGGGATTATCTTCCCAAGCCTCTGCTCCTGAGGAAGGACAGAACAGGGCACTGGATACCTTCCACGCATCAGTGGGATTTTGTTTGTTTGGGTTTTTGGGGGGTTTTGGTGTTGGGTTTCTTTCATAAACGGTGCAGTTCCTCATTGACACAACTGGAGGAGCTGAAGCTGAGGGTGCAGTGACACGTCCTGTAGCCAGGCTGCCTTCACCCTCCTCCATGACCACCTTCACGACTACACCGTGAAGCCACGCAGCTGTGCCTCTGTGGGAAGTATCCTCACCTGCGGCCGGACGACTGACCTGGGCCTGGGAAGCCCAGAGTGTAACAGTGATGCTCAGTAGACAAGAGTAACGATCAGGTGCAGAGGGGAAGCACCCTTATGGAAGTGAAGCTCTGTGAGATATGTGTGTTGTCTGCAAGTTACACCAGCTTCCAGCATCTGTGGAAATGACTGACCTTTCTCAGGCTTTTACTGGCAAACCTCTTCTGTAACGGTCCTTGTCAAGCATGTTGGCCCAGGGCTTTACCCTGGAAAAGCATGTTTGTTTTGGGTCCTGTCCTCCTTTCAGACAGACATCCCAGGGGATCATATCCACCAGCAAATAAGTGATGCGATTGATGCAGATTACTAAGATCTTTTTGTCCCATCCGTAGAAGAATGACTGTTTTTTCCCATTGATGCAATGAGAATTCCCGTTAATTAATGAGAATCCACTGATTTATTTGGTCTTCACCTGTTGGATGTACAAACTTGCTCTAATTTCTTCTTTTTGAATTATCTTAAGTATTTCACCTTTTGGTTTGAGGCTGCTCTGAAACACCACGTGGACATTTCTCTTAAACATGTTGGATCAAGCTCAAAGGGCGCAGAATGTTTTCCTTGAGCATTTGCCTTAGGTGTGTGTTGCCCCACAGCTTCCCTGCTGCCAAACATCACCAGACTGAAAATAATACCTGGATCTCCCAGGTTTTAGGCTTGGAATTGAGCTGTAGAACTCCTGTTACTTTGGGAAGGTTGGGGTTGTTGCTTGCCCAAGCTGAGCAAAATAATAAGCCCAGAAGCACTGGCAGATCAGTTTGGGGCAGTTCAGCAGTGCCCCCGGCTCTCTGCCCTGCCTGCCTGCTGCCCCAGTGTTAAGCAGCACCTGGCTTCGTTGCTCTGCTTCCCACCATGGTAGTTTGTCCCTGATGTGGGGACAACGGTCTCCGAGAGCTCAAGGGTGCGAGGCGGACAGCCGGGAAGCAGCAGCCTGATCGGCCACTCCGCTTTAATCCCTGCCGTTTGAGTCAGCAGCCCTCACTCCCCGCGGCGCTGCACCAAATGTTACTGAGCTAAAGCAGGGAAAGATTTAAGCCCAACTTTTTGTCATGTTTGTGTCTGCTAATCTCTGCACATGCCTCTGCTTGTTAGTATCGGATTTAAACATTTGTTTTCTATTCCTGGATCTTAAAATATCGATTCCAGGTTATTTGACTCATTCTTGAATCACTGCAGCTTGTCTCATGCCTTATTCTACTTTCCGAGGAGCTGGCCAGGTATTTGACGTTCTCACTCAGGATTTTTACCACCCCCCTAATCTATTGAGTGGATTTGTACCTGCTTAATTGACCAGTCCAACTGTAGGACTTTTCTGGCATTTCTCATTTTGCCAACCTGTAGAAGTGGAGTTGGATATGCTCTACACTGATCGAAGACCTTTCTCGGTGTGACACAGAAGTACTTCTGCATCTCCCCCCGTGGTCCGTAAATAGAAACTTCTATTTAGTGTAGCTAAATAGCTTAAGGCTGTGGAGAAAGGTGGGAAATCACCCTCCTGGCTGACTTCACTGACCTGAAATAAGAATGGTGGTGTCAGTTATGGCAGTGAGAAAAGATGCTTTTGCTGGAGTAGTTCATTCTGCTGGCTGGACTGGCATGAGCTCTTCTGGTAGAAGACCCTGGTTGATGCATCCTCACGCCTGGAAATGAGGGAGGAGTAGAAGGCGGCAGGAAACTGCTAAATCTTGCCGAGTATAATTCTCTCTTATTACATACTTCACATCAAGAAACTGAGTTGAAAACCTAGGTGATTGCTCACACCCTTGGTGAGGTTACAGGAGCCTGGTCCTGCGGACGCTAGTGAGATGTGGTCCTGCTAGGTTTGCATCTGGAGGCTCCGGAGAGTTTGTAGGGTTGTTCCAGAACAGCAATGCATATCCTCATCCACCAGCCATTTCTCAGCATCACTGGGGAGGGGATGGAATTCAGAGCTCATCCTTTTGGTTTCCGCACATGCTTTTAGTGTCATAGAAGGGATACGCTTGATAGTTCCTCCTAGTGAGAGACTCTGCTGATTCCTTGCTGAAGGAAGAGTGCTCACAGATCCGCAGGATGTTCTTTTGCTGCTTCTGGATTTAATTGTGTTCTGTCTGTATGTAAAATATGTTGGATATTGTCCTGATCTAAATGCTAACAATATGTTGTTTTTCAGCTTGGTTTTGGGTCGTTTCTTGGAATAATTGGATCAAACTTGATAGAAAACAAAAGGCAAATGGTAAGTTCGTTATAAAAACTTTTTTAAAAAAAAAGACAGTAACTCAAATTTTGTATGTAAAGAGTGTTACTGGTTTTCCTAACTTTTCCAGGGTAGTGTTGCGTACCTCTTGAGAACTAGAGGTGGTTTCTGGCAGCCTAGGAGAACAAGGCTGTTAACCCTGATATTTTTAAATTAAATTTTAAAAAAAAAAATGCTCAAGGAAGCACAAAGTGACTATACACAGTCTCACTGAACTCAGTGCGATTTTTTTGTCAAGGGACAAAAGTGTTTGGAGTCTTCAGGATACTCAGTGCTTCACAGACTCATGTCCAGGCTTTTTCTGTTGAGCTGTCACAGTATGTGATACATAATATGGTAAATAACATAAACCTAACATAGTTATTTTAAATCTTTTAAAATATATTTCTAGAGGCTTGAGGCTCTGCAAAATTTGTTTTTGGCCACTTTCTATTCTTAACAAAGGATAGAGGAGAAGATCAAGCAGGTGGTGGAACTGGCAACCCAGAGACTGGAGGTGAAAACCTGTACAGGGCCCAGGAGAAAGTCCTTCCTGAGGACAGGAGCACTCAGAGCTCGCTGCTCTAGATACGTTTAGAGAATAAATCACTTGAGATAGGAACATGACTAAAAGCATGAAGGCTGGTGTAACTGAAAAGCAGCCAGAGTTGCTGATTACATGTATGTTGCTGGTCCTTGTTTCCAAATGCTTCTTCAAGTAGGAAGGAAAACCGAGAGACTTTGCATGCTGTAAAGCTGCAGTTGGGGACCTGAGAAACACAGAAGATGCTGGCTAGACCAGATGTGTGGACCACAACGCGCTCTGGTTCCCTCCTTGTGCTGCAAGGAGGCTTTTGTGCGGTGGGGCTGGGCAGCCGCTGTCTAGGCAGGTCTCTGGTGCCCATTCTGTGGGAGCAACGTTCAGAAGAGAGCAGGTGGGCAGCAAACGTGCGGATAGCACAAACCTGATGAGACCGGCGCTGCTGATACGAAACGATCACAACTGAGCTTGTGCTGGGGTGGGAGGGGGTCTCTCTGTGCAGTAGGGACAGAGCTGGCCCACGTTACCCACTTTGGCAAGCACAGGAGGCTTGTGTGGACGTGGCTGGGTTTCTGATGGCCCCTAAACCTGTCTTGCGGATGCTGTTTCACAATCCCCTCATCTTCCTGCCTGTGCCTGAAGGTAGGGGCTGTAGTGCTTGGAGGTGTCAGTAACAGGGCTTAGGGTGGGGGGAAGTCTTTAGGGAAAATTTAGCAGAAGGTAGAGAGAGATCAGAAGAAGTTGGTACCCAATGCGGTCCCAGCAGGCTGTTCAGCGCAATCTTTCCTAGCTTGTTTCCTCTGCTTGCCACGTGTGGCTGGCTACAGGTAGTGTGTGGGGAGGTCCGGTCCAGCTCCCGGAGCACCCCGTGGGCATGCCTGCCTCCGCTTGGCTCTCCCAGGAGCGTGGCTGCACCCCCCCCTCCCCAGGGGTTGCCCCCCGCTCTGGCAGCGAGATCCCTCCAGCCTTCCTCGTGGGAGGTCGCACAGGGCCAAGGGGGGATCGTGCTGTCCCTGCGGCCTGTCCCGCTGGCCCAGCGCTGCTGCCTGCTTCTGCAGGGACGGAGCTGCCTCTGCGGGGGGGGGACGGCGCAGGGATCAGATTAGCAGGGTGTGCTGCTCACCAAGGCTAAGGCACGTTTGCCAAGCCGCGGAGGGAGTTGGGAGAAATTCCTGCTTGTCCTCATGCAGAGGCTGGACCGGGCCGCCTTGCCCTTTGCTTTGCAAATAGTGTGCTCCCTGCAGAGCAGGAGGGAGAGGGTGAGACAGACCCTGCAGGAGAGGAAAACTGCCTTTCCCACAGTCAGACAGGCTGCAGGGCAGGTGGGTTTCCTAGTATATATTTTTCATTATCACTCTGGCTCTGCAAGAGCAACATACCCTGTTCTTTCTGTCCTAGCAGGGTTTCCAAGCCTCTTGCTCAACGTGGATTAGCACCATGCCAGGGTCTGGTTGAGCAATGACCATGTTATGCCAGTCCTGCGTTCTTCACAGGAGTGCCCATGAGTGACAGCGTGGCTCTGACTTGACTTGTTTATTCTGAAGAGCCCTGGGTAGCCCATGTTTATTCTTTTCATCTTTCTAGCGTTTTGTGTCCTAAAAAGCACGCATGACCCAGCTTTGAAGGAATTGCATCACTGCTGCCTCGGTTGGCGGCTGGTGCGTCTCTGCGCTGACCACAGAGAGGACGCGCAGTAGCTGTCACTTACTGTCCCCGTGCTTTAGTCACATCTCCTCCTTGCCCAGGAGCACTTGACAGTGGCAGCTTTATGTTTCCATAATACCACTGCAGCGCAGGATGGTTTTTTTATCTTCTGTGAACTTCCCAGTGTCCTAGTTTGCTAAAAGGCAGTCTTGGTGTTGCTTGTTACGCAGTCACTCCTCAGTGGTGGCAGGAAGAGCTAAAAGCAACTTCTGCTGCCATGTTCTCGTGCGTGTTTCTGCCCGTAAGCTGCCTGGGCAGCGTGAGGAGTCGACCCAGCCAGCGTGGCTGACGGGGAGAGCTAACCTGAAGCAGCACTCCTCACTTCTCTCCAGCCTGCCAGCAGGAATAGACCTCTCTTGTTTTTCCCATCCGAGCGTATCGGCTTTCATGCCGTGTGTCTGCACTTCCCACTTGTCAAAGTAAAGGGGAGCTTTCACCCCCCCGGGGAGGGCCAGCTGCCCAGCGGCGCTGCCTGCACTGACTGACACCCCAGCTGCCCGCTCAGCAGTTTTCAAGCAAAGAGTCAGCGTTTTATGTGCCTTTGTGACAGTCATCCGTGCCACGGAAAAGTAATAACTAACAGCTTCATGGCCCGTGTGTTGCTGGACCGTGGCCTAAAGGGAACCAGGACACTCCTGCGGGTTCCCGCGCTATCCGAACCCAGTTTGTCTTTTCTCGTCCAAGCGCTGCTCGGGGTGGCCGACTTCGGGAGTTAGGTGAGCGAAGCCCAATCGCTGATATCACACGGCTCTTGAGAGGGACTTCTGCTTGCTGCAGTAACAGTGTTGTCAACCCCAAATCAAAAATCTTGTTGGCAAATCATGAGATTAGTTGAATACCTTGGGATTTGTAAAATGAATTTGTATGGTTTTATTTGCTGTTTGGTTTTCTTTATTGTAAATTCTCAGTGTTTGGTTTTCAAGTTTTTCTTAAAAAAAAGAGAGGAAACTGTGTGTAAATAAGGTGAGCAAACCCATTCCTAACACCAGATCCTTATATCCTAGTAGTGCTGTTATGAAACTATCATCATTAACCTTGTATTATTTTAAATAACCATATTAGCAGCCCCTATCTGCAAGCAGGGGTGACCGACAAATACCCTAATTGTATATATTTAGTGTTTGGCTCACTTCCCATCTCCGAGGGTCACGCTGCCTAGGGAGAACATCCTCTTTCATGTATGTATGAAACAAAGGACGGTACAGAGAAAAACTAAACTTGCTACAAAATAACCGTAGCCATAAACCCCATTTCTTGCACCGAGACTGTGGGTAGCTGTGCTTTCTCCCCGTGCGTGGTTTCACTGGTTGCAGTAGCGCTGACTGCTGTACCGGGTAGCGCAAACTTGGATCCAGATGCGGAGATGCTGTGGGTCTGAGTGGGGGGGAAATGCTGGTGTTTACAGCTGGCAGAAGCAGGGTCCCAGCCTGGGACCTGATCCTGGAAAACTTGTCACCTGCTGCCACCTGCAAGTATTTTCTGGCACAGCATCTACTATCCCAGTGACAGCTTGTTACTAGTGACCGAGACTTGTTTGCACGGTCACTGGGTTAATTCCACGGTCTGCTCTATCTACTGTCGCAGTTTTTATTTGCGGTAGGACGGTGTACGTCTTGAATGCTTGCCTCATCTAGAAAACTATATTATTTTCTCTCATTTTGAAGCTAACTGAAGCATGCAGTTGTACAGGGACCTTTTTCACAGTCCCACGCGAGCCCTCCTGCACCTCCACTCATTGCTCGAGCTGACCTGGGCTGCACGTGGATGCTGCTGGAGGAAGGTCTGTTTTCACTGAGGGAGGTTTAGGTAAAAACAGTGTGATTAACCTAAAAATCTTGAGATACTGTAAAAATATTTATAGGATCCTTCTGGCTTGTGTTTGCCAAGGGGTTTGGCTTGTCTTTCTGAGAACTGGATCCTTGTGCAGTGGCAGGAAATAAGGTTTTCAAGCAAACTTAGCACCTGGAGCTTTAAAACAAACATCCCCGTGGCAGGAGACCCAAGATACCTGTCAGCACTGGCCAAGCTAATGGTTATTTTTCGATCTGTGCTATTAGGGATATTTTTTTTTTTTTACTATTGCTCAAAGCTCCCGATGACCAGAGTCACCTTTGTACTTGTGGAGAAGCAGCTTTTAACAGCTGCCAGCGACCGACGCTTGAAGGCTGTGATTGCTGGAGTGGAAAACCAGCAGGGAAAAACCCGCTAAAGCTTTCAGTTCTTTAAATGGAAATACTGCTGTTCCCCAAGCTACGTCTCTGTGAACCTGTCTAAATGCTATGCTTGCCCTCCCTCCACGGCCCTGTCGATACCCACAATGTGCTTAGGCGAGGAGGATTGAGGTCGGTACTGGGAGCACTGGTGCGCGGTTCCCCCAGCTGAGCGCTGGCACTTTGGCAGAGGTGGTGTTTAAATGGCGTAGTGGGAGTAGGGACTTTGTTTCTCGTACCTGGGTTGGGGTTTGAGTATTTCTGGTTTACCTTCTGAATGCTTTCGCCCTAATTTTAAGAACGGGCAGGATGGGACCAGTGGAAGAGGATTGGACCTGTCTGCCATCTGTCCCTAAGCTGAATGTGGAGATCTCTCTCCTTGCAGCTTCCCCAAGCCAAGGGGAGGCCCCGGGGGCTGTTCTCGCCACAACCCGGCTCTGAGGAGCCCAGGCAGGCTGCTGTGAGGGTGTACAGTGCCGATGGCGTAGGCCGGTCACGCGTCTTCTGGTCTCATGGCTTTGTGCTTATGCCTGCATGGAAGCGTTGTTTCCTGGAGGTGCAGTCCCACCAGAGAGATTCACGTACAGCAATCTCCTGTGTCCTTACAGCCTGGGAAGTGTTCACAGGAGCAGCTCCCCAGAGCGCTCCAGGATGGGGAGAGAAGAAATCCCCTCCTTTCTCTCCAGGGAAGAGTTAAGGGCAGAAGCAGCTAGAAGAGGAGGTGTATCCTCAGCCTAAGTTTAGCACTTTGGAGTCATGGAAAAACTTGCTTTACAGTATCAAGTCCCCAGAGAACCAGACCGGCACAACGCTGCTACTCCTGCTGCCTTGCAGGAACAGACGCTCTCTTTGGAGACGCGCATCCCGTTGCCTTCATTGTCTGTGCAGCCTGGGCAAACATTTGGGTCATTGATTGCTTGAGGGCTTATTGACTGTGGGTTATGTATCCTTGTGGACAGGGCACGAAACGCTTGGTGGTGGAGAAGCAGATGATACTTTGCTTTGTTTTCCTTTCTCAGCTGGTCGCATCGATCGTCTTCATCAGTTTTGGCGTCATTGCTGCATTCTGCTGTGCCATAGTAGACGGTGTCTTTGCTGCCAGACACATAGTAAGTGCTTCCAGGAAAACACAGCTCCTGCGATACTTTTACTCTAGGAAAACAAGCGATGGTGTCAGTAATCGCCTATCAGGCCACATCAAACCCTGTAAATATATGTCGTGTGCTCAGTGCTGTTTTAAATCATACATTTTTCTAAAATTTATCAGTTTTTCAGAAATACTTTGAAATTAGCAGCAAGCATTAAGATCTTAAAACTTTGCTTTAGTTTTTTGTGTATGCTTTATGTGTTTACTGAGTCTCAGACTACAAGATATAATGTGAATTACAGCTATTGCCAAGGGACAATATATGAGCAGTAACATCTGTCGTATTTTAAACGTTAGCAGAGGTAGTTCTTAATGCTGATTGAACCACTGGATGTTGTAGTAGAATGGAGCAATTTGATACGAAGCTCCTTAAAGCATTACGGTATAACAGGAGGCACTTGCAGTAGGTTCTCAGTTCCCATTCGATGACTTAAAAAATGACGAGCTACTGCTCTTGTGACCAATCACTAGTACAGTGGCACGTGCAAAAGCTTCAGTTATTAATACAGAAAAAAAACTCCTTACAAATCCATTTCAGCTTTTTAATTGAAATTTATAACTGCAAACAGACTTTTGTCCTGCAGTTGGAAGACTTTTTTTGACATTTTTTGCAAAATGGGATTAAAAAGACAGATTTGGGGTTTATTTGTGATCAGAATGGAAAGGAATTTCAGAAGGTCAGAATTACCCATGAAGTGGAAACTCCCCGTGTCAGCTGGCCCATTATTCTCCTTGTAAAGCCAGCTCCCCTTTCCTGCCCCTGAGCCTTCCAGTGGTAGACAGACGGCTGGACAGCAGGATTTGCTGACACAGCAAAGGGCAGCTCCGCTCAGCTGCGTGATAGGTCCCCGTCTATCTGGATGCAGCCAGCAAGTCTTGGCCACCTCTGACCCCCCTTGCGAGGGCACGTGAAGGTGAAGCTCCTTTGACTCCTCATCCTGGCCACGCGGGTCTGAGCCACAGACTTGCTCTGGGATTTTTAGGTGCTGACCTCATGGGTCGGGTGATGGCATGAGCTGGCACCTCCTCCCGGCTGGCCCCGGGGATGTCTGCGTGTCTGAGGCAGCCAGAGCTGAGCAGTTGGGATGACGAGGGCTCTGGTTTCTGCCTCTTGATGAACAGGCATGCTTTTTGGCCTCGCTTCACCCCCTAACCGTCCAAGAATGTCACCATCTTGCTGGAGACGTGCTCCTGCCACGCTAGCACATAGTGTTCTCCCTATCGCCTGCTGCTGCCGCTGCCCTGCCACCCCGAGCTTTGGATCGGACGCCCAGAGAGCAAGTCTGGCTTCTCCTGGGAAGGGCTTACTGACACAGATACGCATCCAGCGTTGCTTTCCCCGAGATTTTCCCTGGGGACCAGGCTGCCCCAAGTGAGATGCTAATGCATGTTGTTTGCAGGCTGAGCCATTGGTAATCCTCCAGAGCTTTCCCACAAGTCACTCAAGGGCCCAGAAAGACAAATTTGCCAACAGTTTAATGAGAAATTGTTATGATTCAGCATGAAGAACCCTCGGAAACACGTCAGGCAGCCCTAGGATGTGTCTGGGGGGATGAGGAATGAATCATTCAGTTCGGGGTAGTCGCCTTCACCCAAACGAGCCCAGCTTAAGAGCCTGCTCCTCCCGTGCTAGCCGCAACAAATGCGTGCCTCCAAGGACCAGGGTTAAACATCACCTGGGGCTCAGGGGGCTGGGGTGGGGGGCTGCCGTGGGTGGGGATGTTGCAGAACAGCCGCTGTATTGAGGTCCTGATGTGAGAGCAGGGTCTCTCTAAAGCCTGGCCCCTTTCCCCAGACCAGCTAGCTGATTTTGATTTCGCTGCAATGCTAAGCCTGGTGTTTTTTCGTTGGCAGGATCTGAGGCCGCTGTACGCGGGGCGATGTCAGTACTACTCCAAGAGTACGACCCCACCGGAGGTGAGAGCAAGTTCAGCTGTCTCTGTGAAGGGGCCAGCTTCATGGCGCAGGTGGAGGAACCTGCTGCCAGGCTGCTGCTCCGGTGCCCTGGAGGTCTGCGAAGCGAGGAGGGGCGGGAGTGGGGTGCTGAGAGGACTCGGTGGGAACCCCTTGTGGAATTGGTACTGCCCCATTAGTGAAGGAGCAGGTGGAGAGGAGGGGATGGGGGATAGGAAGATACACCAGTTTCTCTAGATCTTCGGTTGCACATTCATTGCCGGAGCGGGGTGGTGGGTTGAGTTCAGACAGCAGTAATTTCTGTGGATGTGAGCAATATATACCAGCCTCTGCAGCTCTGCTGTCTATTGTCTTCTCCAAAGAGAAGCCCATTGGGGACAGATATTCCTGCTGTGTACTGACAGCGTGTGTGGACATCTTTGGCTGCCTTTGCTGTGCACTGAGAGTCTCTCTTAGATTTCCCCACAAGTTCCCAAGAAGTTTTGAATAAACACTATATTCCAAATTAAAATGCCTGCTTGAGGTGCAAAGTACGTACTACCCAGTGGCATTGGTGAGGTCCGTTCTCTTTTCAGCCCAAAGACCGTCCATGTGAGCTTGGGTCTTGCTACCCACAGGCAGAGACTTAACTGCTTTAGTCAGTTATTCACCAATATGGGAATCTTGCTCTCAGTTTGTACCATCCAATTGATAATTCTTTGCTCTAAGTTGCTGTGTGGTGAGGAGTGCTAGTTCAGCAAGGTCTTGGCTGCTTGTAAGAGTTGCACAACCCCCTTCCTACGCAGGCATGTGCTTATCTATGGCTTCCCCATGGTGGAAGGAAACACTGGTCTGTTCTAGTCTACTGTGTCCGTATTCCAGTATAACTGTGTACTTCGTAGGAGCTGCGTTGCAAGATAAGGAAAGAAAAATCTGCCTGGAGCTAATCTGGAGACCAGTGCAAAATCTACACGTAGAGCAGGCCAAATAGCAGCAGGAACCATGTTTGGTGATGATATCCTTATGTGCTTTACGGTTTGTTTTTTTTTTTTTTCTGGATTCACACAGGCAATCTGTCACCCACAGCGCCGTGCACCCTGCACGCCGAAAATAAAAACCAACACCTGCTTCTGCTGTGACCTGTACAACTGTGGAAAGTGAGTAAGCTAAAAATACCATTCCTGGCCGTGGGAAGGGTGAGCAGTAGTCGTGCTGGTTTGCAGGTGTCTGAAGAGCCAGGATAAGGCAGGAACAAAGTATCGGTTAATGACAGCTGTTGTGGGAAGGGATCTTAAGCTGTGGTTGCTAGCCACAGGGACTCCCAGGCAAAAGATAACCGAGTAAAGGGGTGTATGAAATGCACTAAAGCCATCCCAGCTACGGGTGAGCTGGGCCAGCCCGGCTGGAAAAACAAAGAGAGCGCAAGTTTCCATTACTCCCATGCTTGGTGCCTTCCCCAGTTTTGCCCTCGTTGAGCATCCCTTGTCCTAATGCTTCCCTTCTCTGTTGGCACTGCTTGTTCGCTGGGTTTTATTTTGGTTTAGAAGATTGCAGATATAAAAACTGGGACACTGTTGTTCTTCACCTTCTCACCGTTTCATTCCCCACCCTGCTAACAGGGAGGAGGGTTCGCAGGCTGGTGCCACCTGCGTGTTCATAAATCAGTGTCCTCTCTGCCCAGTGAATATTTTTCATGGTCACAAGAGGTTGGAAAGTGTAGCAGCACTGTGCAAAGATGAGCCAGAAGAGTGGTTACCAGTCAAGCACCACTGCATAGTGATCATGCTGTCATTAGATCTGGCTACTGTGCCTAAGTCAACTTAATTTATAGCATGCGGTGCTTATATCATTTGGAGTGTCTAACATGTGTCAGCAAGCAATTAATAAATTGATTTTTTTTTTTTTTTTTTTTTTAGAGCTGGCTCTTGCCTAGGGCTGTTTCAGGCTTAGCATTTCTCACAGTACTTAGTTGGGCTGGTCCCCACTTAAATCATTGACTGTGGTGGAGGAAGATCAAAAGCTGCTGTTGGGAGAGGGTGGTTCCGCGTGCTGGGAATGGTAATCCCTGGTCGGTAGGACTTGGTTTCTGTGGAAGCCACTGCAGAAGGGTGAAGCTCACGCTTTCCTTTGACAGTTTACAGAACACGATCCCGTTTTACTAGCTGAAGAGAGCATACACAGAGAAGTGATTGGAATAGAAAAACTTGTAACTTTTCTGGTTTTACTTTTTTCTTTTTTTTTTTCCCCAGTGTGGTGGGTTGAGCCTGGCTGGGGGCCAGGTGCCCACCAGAGCCGCTCTCTCACTCCCCTCATTCACTAAACAGGGGAGAAAAGGCATAACGAAATGCTTGCAGGTCGAGATAAGGACAGGGAGAGATTACTCACTAATTGTTGTCATGAGCAAAACAGACCAAACTTAGAGAGGGAATTCATCTAATTTATTACTAGGCAAAACAGAGTAGAGGAATGAGAAAATAAAATCAACTCTTAAAACACTTCCCCCCACCCCTCCCATCTTCCCGGGCTCAACTTCACTCCCGGCTTCAACCTTCCCCCCCCTCAGTGGCACAGGGGGACGGGGAATGGGGGTTACAGTCAGTTCATCACACGGTGTTTCTGCCGCTTCTTCATCCTCGGGGGAGGACTCCTCTCATCGTTCCCCTGCTCCAGCATGGAGTCCCTCTCACAGGGTGCAGACCTTCAGGAGCAAACTGCTCCAGCGTGGGGTCCCCCACGGGGTCACAAGTCCTGCCAGCAAACCTGCCCTGGCGTGGGCTCCCCTCTTCACGGGTCCACCAGTCCGGCCAGGAACTTGCTCCAGCGTGGGCTTCCCACGGGCCACAGCCTCCTTCAGGTGCCTCCACCTGCTCCGGTGTGGGGTCCTCCACGGGCTGCAGGAGGAATCGCTACACCCCCTCATCCTTCCTCCATGGGCTGCAGGGGGACAGCCTGCTTCACCATGGCCTTCACCACGGGCTGCAGGGGGATCTCTGCTCTGGCGCCTGGAGCACCTCCTCCCCCTCCATCTGCACTGACCTTGGTGCCTGCAGAGTTTCTTACATCTTCTCACTCCTCTCTCCGGCTGCAAAAGCTCTCTCTCTCTCTAAGTGTTTTTCTTCTTCTTAAATATGTTATCACAGAGGCGCTGATTGGCTTGGCCTTGGCCAGCGGCGGGCCTGTCTTAGAGCCGGCTGGCATTGGCTCTGTCAGACACAGGGGGAGCTTCTAGCAGCTTCTCACAGAAGCCACCCCTGTAGACCCCCCCCCGCACTACCAAAACCTTGCCACGCAAACCCAACACACCCAGTCAGACTGGTTCAGGTTCCTGCCTCTGACCCATTTTCCCCTCTCTGATAAAAGATATCTGTTGTTGCCATCTCAGTCTTGCTTAGTGCCACACAAGCGTTCTGCACTGAGGAGGTGCTGGTTCTTTTGGGATCTTGGTAAAGGCATGGACACTCGAGGCTGGTTAGCTCACGTATTATGTAAAGGATGGAAATTATAGAAAAAGTGACAGCGATCTTGCATCCCTCCTGATGCTGGGAACCCTGGCTGTGGTAGCATCGGATGAGCCGCTTCCCGTTGATAAGTACATGCTGTTCTTACCTGTATGGTGCTAAATGTTCTCAGTGGTACACCAAGGCTGGCTGAGAGCTTTACACTCGCACATCTCCTTAGGAATGAGCTCTTGCAAACAGTACATGCAGGTTGTGTTGTCACAGCAGTCACGGTATGTGCTCAGGTTATACAGAGGTCATGCAGGCTAATGTACAGGTTTTTACAACCCGTGGTTACACTCTGCCTCGATTCTGCTTGAAATCCCCGTCTCCTCATTGCAATGTCTTCTGCAGTGGCCTGCTGCAACAAGATATGGAATAGAGGAAAAGAAGAAACTGAAATTGAGCAATGAGGGAAGGAGGGTGGCCCTTGTGAAAGGGAGCAAGTTCCTGTAGGCCTTGCAGAGTCTGCTGGGGAGCTGAGCCTGGACCTCCTGCTTCTTGGCCTTAAATATGAATCTGTTCTTCCCCATTTCCTCAAAGCCCCTGTGCAGTTTGAGCCTAACCCCGTACGTGAGATAAGTCATTCATAAGCCCTTAGTATTGTTTGTCCCCGATAAATATGTTTTCTTAGGGGGAATTTGCTATGCTGAAGGCCAGCCTCTTCCCCCAAGCGGCAGTCAGAGAAGTCATTGCTGAAGAATCCTGCCTGCGAGACTCCAGCCCACATGTTGCAGGAGCCGCTCTTCCCTTTCCAAAATAACAACCTAAGTGGATTCAACTGAATTTTCTCCGTCTCTTTTCTCCATGTGGAAAAACTTAAAAACGTGAGCAGAAAGACCTCTCCCTGCCAGGGTCCCAGGGGTCCTGCCAGCCCATGCCGTTGTAGAGCTGTGAAGGGCAGGCAGCTGGAGCAGAGCGGCCGAGTTGGAGGTGCTCTGTGGCCGAGCCCTGTGGTGCCAGGAGGCCAGCTGTGCTCTCCTGTGCCCGTCCCAGCCAGCTGCTCCTGCAGCTACGAGGAGCTGCCAGTGGTGCCCTGGGGGGCAGCTGCAGCTCCTCCGGACACGGACTGATTTCCCTGGGTAATTCCAAGACCGGTTTGTCCCTGGGAAGCCTCCAGGATCTCTGTGGAGATTTCAGATGACAGACTCAAGGTCATTTGGGTATTTGCAAGCCTTGCAGGACTTGTTTGTTTCACAACAGATCCAGCCGTCTTCTGCCGTTGTCATGCAGGGAGATCTCAGATGCCACAAGCGTGGGATCTAGCAGGCGTTATCCCCACTCCCTCGGTAGTTAGGTCCAGGCTATCGTTAAATTGCAGAATGCATTTTACTGCCCAGCAGAAGTGCTTAGGTTTTATGATGTGTGGTGCATTTTTTTAACATTGTTGGTTTTTTTTCTAATCTAGCAGAGTCGAGATTTCTGGAGGCTACTATGAATACATTGATGTCAGCAGCTGCCAGGACATCATCCACCTTTACCACTTGCTTTGGTCGGCAACGATTCTGAACATAGTGGGGCTATTCCTAGGGATCATTACAGCAGCGATACTTGGAGGCTTTAAAGACATGGTAAGATGGTACCAATTTCTCTGTCCATTAGAGGAAACAAATGAGGCCTTTTAAAAATAATCATGAAAACAGCTATTGGTATTTCAATGCAAATGATTTATGCATCCCTGCAATCAGGCTAGAAAGAAGGGCATGAAATAATTGTAAGGAGAAAGTGGAAATGATTTGCTCTTCTGATCTGGTGTCACCAGCTGAACACAATTAGAAAAGACGAACAGAATTGGGAGATTGTATTTGCAAAAGGAACCTTCTCAGAGGTGTTGGCAATACTGGGATGAATAAAAATAAGCGTTTTCTTAAAAATTGATCTTCCTTTTCATAGCATTGACCTTCTACAAGGAAATGTCTGGTGGTTGCTCATGAATTGTTATTTTATAGCAGTAGTGGGGTTTTGAGCTTTACAGACTGTTTAAGCAGCTATGTTAGACTGAAACTCTCCATCTAGTTTCTTCATGGCGCAGAATCTGAGATGGTGAGCTAGGGACTGAAACGGGGTGAATGATTGCAAACTTCAGATAATGGGAAAAGTGCTGTTCTGACAACGTGAGCTTTGAAATATCCTCACTTAACCAGGCTGTCTGTTACCTTCCATGCAGTTTTGTTCTGCAGAGGACGAATCAATGGGGAGAACTGAACATTCAACAGATAAATTTGGAGGTTTTTTTCAGTCTCTTGTGACTCGTTCAGAATAATACCAAATGAGACACCCAGAAAAGAGTGTTTGTTGTCCTGGCAATACATTTTTTTTACAAACAAATCTTGGGCCCTGCACTGAGGGTGCTTTATTTCAGAACTCCAAACTTTCCTACACTCAGACTCATCAAGATCTTCCCAAACAAAACAGGAGACACATTCCCAGCTGTGCATTGTGGCCTTTTGAGATTTGATCCACACCAGACAGCCTGTAAACCTCTGCAAAAAAGAATGTATAGAACTGTCTGTGAACAGCAGTACAAGAGGAGTTGAAATATGCTGATCTCAAAATGCACTGAATAACAGAGTAATCAAATTTAATGGAGTCTTTTTCCTGCTTGTGAAGATGCAATCTGAACAGTTGTTTTGTTTGAGTACTGGCATGCACTGGGCCATTGCCAGCTGCTTCTGGTGGCTGAGGAATGAAATGACCTCGGGACTTACCTGCTGCCTAAAAGGGAACCGGATTGCCGGTTGCTAATTCGACAAAGTTGAGGTCTAAAGACACACAGCGCTCCTTTTAAACAATTTCTGCTTTCACTGAGCTGTCAGCTTTCTGTGACTTGGTTAGAAGCCTGAGATTCTCTTCTTTTTGTTTCAACAGACTCCTTCCCTCCCTACGCTGAACTGTACGGTTGAAAACGCACACCCTTCGGTGTCCTACTACTCAAGGCCACAAGTGACATCTTACAACACCTACTACCACAGCACTCCCCACCTGCCTCCCTACTCCGCATACGACTTTCAGGTAGGGAACGTTACAGGATGTTTTCGTGTTTAGCAGCAAGGTTAAATCCAGCTGGTCTGCAAGACTCTGGAGGCCTGTCTTCACGTCATTCACACAGTTTAATTTTCCTGTTTCTGCAGAGAATACCAAATCTTTCCTACTAGGCGTTGGACCTTGGCTCTCTCTTACTAAGGCAGTGTTTTCCTCAAAGCTGTCCTTGAAGAGAAGGCAACAGAACCTTGCTGCCTGCCTCCCCTGTCGTTCACTGGTAGAGGCCACATTAAAAATAGGCATTGCCTCTGGCAGTGCTCTGAGGACAGAGGCAAAGCGAGGTGTTCAGGTGCTGGTTTTTATTAGGCCAACTGTGATGTCTGAGAGAAACAGATGAGCTTTTGGAATCAAGCTATTTGAGCTCCTGCAGGCATATACTGACTGAGAAGCTACTCTGTTGTGGTGTTTTTTCCACACGCTTCAGCTGGTCTAAGAACAGTCCCTGCAAACGTCACCTCTGCTGTAACACATCATTCCTCTTCTGAGGTATGGAGCTGTGCTGTTGGAAACAGTGAGTTCATGTGAACCTTGCTGTCAACAGCGGCTTTCACTTGTTGAAGCAGATGAGGGCATTTCCTCCTCAGCTCTTCTGTCAGGTGGATGTTACCACAGTGGTGATGTTAACACATCATACGTTTTCTTTGCAGCCATCAGGCTGGAGACTTCTTATTAACAAGAGCTTAAAGTTTTGCACATCATCTAAGAGGTGTGCCCCGTGAATAGCCACCATCTCCCTCATCTGAACTATGCATTAGAAGTAACGTGAATCTGGAAACCTCTCTGGTTTTACTGCTAGTACCGCTAGACAGCATCGTAGAAATATTTGAACACTTACATCAGAATTTCTAGGACTTATTTACACAGATTTGTGACTCATTTTTGAGATTAACGCAACCTGGGACAGTCTCTAGTGTGGTATAACCTTTTACAGTTACCAAAATACCAACCTCTGCACACACCAAACCAAGCTCTGCTGCGAAGTCCTCTTCTCAGCTGGCACTAAGCGCCATTTAACTCGGGGTTTGCCTGTACTGCAGGCACAGTACCAGCAGAGCTCAGCATGGGAGGATTTGTCCTGCTTTTCAACTAGAAGTACTGCTGGGGCTCTGCTGGCACTTACATCTCAGCCGGACGGATGAACATCTCTGTGTCTCACTGCTGTGAGCACAGGTGTTGGCTTTGGAGCCAGCACAAAAGCTGGGCACAAATTGAAGTAATTAAATTTAAAATAGCCAAGTCTCTCTTTCAAATGCAATTCCAAGTCTGAGGCTTGCTTATTCTTCCAGAGAACTTGAGAGCCTGCATGAAAGCATTAGCTGAGGTCTCTGGCTGTGGAGACTCTGTCTTGCCTTGAGCCCTACTCTGACCCGAGCAATGTCTGTACCACCCTGACACCTTCTCCCCGCCATCTTACAGCACATGGAGCAAGCTCAGCCTTGCCTCTCAAATCCCTTTCAAGGGCTGCACTCCCTCTGGTGCAAGAATTGGCCGAGTCAGTGCTTCCCACTCATCCCACCCATCTCGGTATCTCACTTCTCGCTCTGTGTGCTTGGTTGGGGGCAATCAGGTGAGAAAGCCTCAGTCCTGCAGCTTTTTAACTTCTGCAGGCCCTGAGCCACGTTTGGCTCTGACAAGAGAACACAGAGGAGTGGTGGCCATCTCTGCCTTTCACTCCCTGTCAAAAGAGGAATTAGTGCCTTCTTCCCAGCCGCCGGCTTCGTTAACAAAGCCTGGCTGCTGCCTGCAGTCCGTGTGAGCCAGGCTTGCTTGCAGCCACAGCAGCTCTCCTCCAGGACTCGTGGCTGCGGCTGAAGCAGCTGAGTGCAGGCACTTTCTCGCTGTGAAAACCCAGGGCTGCATTTGCTAAGGAGTGCCAGCACCGTATCGCCGCGGCAGTGCCCTTCCAAATGTCTTTTCAGTCTGGGGGCTCCCACCCATTGGGCTTTAGGTGAACTGGGGCGTGCTGGAAGAGCTGTTGTGGTGTTTGAAACAGGAACGTTTTGTATGGCTTTCTGTGAGGTCCTCAAAGAGCAGGTTGGCCTTTCATGGTCTATATATCTGCTTAATAAACCGTCACAGGTTGGTGTTAGGGGAGTGACACAAAAAAAGATGCTGTTTGAAAACCAGCTAGTATCGCAAAAGTCCATCATCCCTGCACAGGGTGCAGCATGACCATCAGGGATAAAACCACAGTGTATTAGTGGCCAGAGGAGCGAATGCAAGGGACTGTATTTCACTATTTGTCTGGCCTGTTTCTGGACAGAACACAGCCTGTGCACAGGTCTCTGACAGCGACTGCACCATATGACTTCAGGCTTTAGATGGTTTTTTTTATAACAAAAGTATTTGGGAGAGCAGAAATTAATCTTCAGGCATGCACAAATTTTGTTTCTCCACCTTTTCAAGCTTTTTACTTACTGAAGGAATAAATTATTTTGCTATCAGTGATTTCTGGGGTTTTTCTATTTGTGATGAAGAGAAAAAGTAGTGTCAAAAGAAATTATCTGTAGCCTGTTCACTGTAGTTACTGGCTGATGTGTGAAACCCAAGTTTTGAGAGAGACTCATCAGTTTTCAGTTGTCGAGCCTCTGTGAAATGTAGCAGGTACACAGAAGTGATGAGAATTTATTCTTTTTTTTTTTTTAAATGCCTTCTACAGTTTTTGGTCTAAAGAGTCTCATTATGCAAAACTGTTACTTACAGGCTGTGCTTACCTTGAATGCAACAAGTTATTTGAATACTTATTTGTATGTATATATGTTTTGCAGAAGCGAGCCTTGAAATGTTAATTTTGCACTGCTTGGTAATGAATCACTTTGCCAGGGTCCTTTACATTAAGAAGTGGTTACATTACAGCCTTCTTGTTGTCTCCCTGCAGCATTCCAGTGTGTTTCCAGCCTCCACTCCTTCTGGCCTCTCCGATGACCCCCAGTCAGTGTCACCATCTCCCAGCTATATGTGGTCCTCTAATGCGCCGCCTCGTTACTCGCCACCGTATTTTCCACCTTTTGAAAAGCCACCACCTTATACACCATAAAGAGTGTGGGAAAGAAGAAAAAAAAAATTTGCCATTGAAATAATTGTGAACATTTTGTATTTATATTTTACTGTGGGAGGGAGCAGGAGGATAGATACAGAAGATAATTGCAAATACAAATATTAGCTTGGACTGTTCTTTCTTGCGAGACTTTTTTCAGAGGTTTAACAACGGAGTATGAGGAAGGAGACATACTGCTGATGTTTTGCAGTATCGGTGAGTAGCAGGTGACCTAAATTCCAGCCGCCTTGTTTTACCACAAGTAGTCCTTGGTTTTTAATAAAGCGATACAACACAGATGATAGATTCTGGTCTGCCTTACTCCATCTTGTGCCAAGCTGAAGTAAGGGCAACCAAGATCGATAGTTGCCAGAGAGTATCAATCTGTTTAACGTGAGGGTGTTTGCTGACAGCTTGATTTGATGCTCGTTTTGTTTGGCCTTGGGGCTCCAGTTACTGGGATTTTGGGGGGCAGCAGAACCTAGCTCAAGTCACTTGTTGGTTACAGCCTATGCACTAGAAAAATCTTGGGGGTAACCGTGGCAGGGTCTCAAACTTTAATGCTAATGAAAAGAGATAATGTCATAGGATATTTTTATTTATATCTAGCAAAACAATTGGAACATTGCTTTTTTTGAGGGGAAAAGCTTTAATAGGCAAGCTGGCTTTATTTCAGGATGCTTCTTAAGATAGAAGGTGAAATGGAGTTGCCTCTCTGAATTCTGTGTAAGCAATGCTGAAGTCAAACAGTTTGGGTGGTTGCACTGCCTAAATCTTCTTCTATTCCTATAAAGAGCATCAGGAACTGTCCACAAGTCACTGAAACAGTGCAGTGAAAACATTATTATTATTTATTATTCCCTTCTGTTTGGTTGGGAATTTTTTTTTAAGCTTGCACTTTTAACTTTTTTAATGGACTGAATCAGCACCCTAAATAAGCACTGTTTTAGTAGCTGTATTATGGGCTGCACATAAGGAATATCCACTACTAGTTCTCCAAGATGTAAGTCTCACATGGATAAAATTCAACACCCTGTAATATAGGATGAAACTGATAGGAATGTGCAATTATTGTTGTGACTTTCATTTAATCTTCAGCTGATGACTGTGCTGATTGATCTAGATTCCAACAGATTTTGCATGCATCCTGCATAACAAAAGAAGGTCAGCTTTGTTATGTGACACGCTGTCCTGTAAAGTGGGGTTCTACTCCAGGAAGTGATTTCAGATGACAGCTTTCAGATCTGAGCTGCTCAACCTGAGCGTTCTCAACTGCTTACTTCAGGGATAAAAATAAGGTATTGACATTTTACTCCTTATTTCCTAAAGATTTAATTTCTTTGGCATCAGGTTGTTGACCCTAATCCTCAATTATCTGCCTTTACTTTCAACTGATGCAGACAAAAAGGTACTTAAAAGCTAAATCTGGCTGTCAGAATTTAAAAGTGGAATACATGCTAGGGGAAAAAAAAAAAATCTCCAGCATGTGGCATGTCTCTACTGTTAATGAAAAAAAAAAAAAAAAGAAATGCTGTCAACATGGAAAACAAACACTGAAGTCTCTGATCTCACTTTTCAAAGTACACCCACACTTTATAATGCTGTTTTTAATCCTATGCATTTGCAAAGCCTTTAGGCTAGGCTATGTGTTAACCTTATCATTTCCACTGTCAAATACTGATCAGTGTATTAGTAAGCTAAAGGATGTCACTGTTTATCCAGAAGCAAGTGTAACTTTTCTCCAGTACCAACAATAAACAGCTGGAGAAAGGAATACAACTCATGGGATTTAAAGCAGTAGTGTATGCAGAACATATCCTGGTGACATTTTGTTTTACTATAGATTGTTGAAGTGCAGCTCCTATAAATTTGCGTACTGGAAATAAATTTATATACTAGGCCATCATCCATTTTATATTACATTTTCCTGAATTAAATCTTGATATGAAGATTGTGGGCAATTTCAAAACAGACAGTACTTCCACAAAACTAGAATTAGAAGGGCACATTAATATCAGAAAACATTTTATTGCTGCATCTTTGAAATAAAAGCTAACAGTCCCGTCCCACTTCTGATAAACATACTCTACCATTTGTGCCTGTCAACTAAATAGGGCTAGAAGGACTAGGGGACACAACAGGACTAAGAAACTCCTGAGGGGAACATAACTTAGTGGCAGAGAAACAATTAGGAAATGATTGTGTCATTGGTTTTGAGTTGACAAATACTAAACTTAGGAAATTATCCAAATTCTTTTTTTTTTTTCCTAAGGAATACTTAAGCAAAAATTACATTGCTGCTTTAAATTCACTATAAAAGGACAAGTCCATTTTCACATTTAAAAATATTACCAGTGGGATTTTCTGTTGAATTACTCGTTTCCTTCTGCTTGAGTAAAACTAAGCGTTTAATGTAAATGCAACATTCTGCACTGTATTCATCATTTCTTATGAGAATGTCAAGATTGTGACTCATATGTACCCTTTTATTACTTTACCAAAGTTAAATAAAATTGTGTGACTTTTGTAAACATTTATAAATTGCATTTTACATTTTAACAACTCTCCTGTTTTACAAGCATCTTTAATGTTAGTCTAGGAATTCTAGTAAAATAGCATTGTGCCTTTAAAAAAACCCACCACAAAACAAGTTCCCCAAAAACCCTTATATTTGCTAAATTGGAAACTGGTGTTTCTACCAGGATTAGCTGGAGACACTTTTTTTTTTTTAAATTCTGTTTTTAAGAGCTGCAGATGCCCCCACACTTAATAATTCTGCAGCTCTACCCATATAACGGGGTGCCCTGACTGCCTATCAGCAGTAAAGCCATTACTACTGATTTTTTGCTAAAAACAGAGGTGAATAATCCAGCCAGTGCAATGCCAGTGTCTCCTTTACTTACTTTCATGTTTACTATATTACTTTGGGCCTAATTCTGTCCTGATGATGTCAGCTGCTCTTTGATGTTAGCAGAAGTAGGTGGAAGCCCTCTGCCAAGAAGATAAAGGCATCTAAACCATCATTTGATATGTTACGTAATAAATTGCATTCCTTACCTGGAGTAAGACGTCTACGTAAAGTAACTAATTTTCTCCATGTTAGCCAAAGTTCACCAACAATCTAACTCTTCCAAATCATAATTAAGTCAGCAGCCTGGTAAGAACTGCATTGCATTGGTCACTATGTATGGTTTTTTTCTTGATTTCTAGCTCATTTGCATTGATAGTAGTAGTTGGCCAGACTGTTCCACAGCAGCTCCACCTATTCTGAGAGTAAGCATATATCACAACATTTCAGCTCACAATACAGAGTGGAGTTTTTCAGCTAATTTGCTCAAAAAAAACCCCCAAAATCAAAACCAAACTACCCCAGCAAAAAAACTAAGCCCCAAATAAAAACACCTCTTCCTCCCCAGTGGGTTCCCTGCTATTCCCAAAGACCTGGAAAAGGAAGCTACAAACTATTGGTAATCTAACATGTTAGACTATTGAAGTTGAGTTGTCATTAAAAAGAAACATGCTACACCCATCTTTAGAATTAAACTTTTTTTATTTTTTGCCATAGAAAGCTCTAAGAACTAATATCAAGTATTGATTAATGAAAAGTAGAACACAACTTTAAAAAGTATGTTAAGGAAAGACTGTACAACTATATACATTACAGATCTGGCAAAAATGTTAAGTGTTTCACATGGAACAGTTCCTAAGCAATAGCTGTAGAAGCCAGGGTTCAATGTATATAGTCGTCAGCTTCTGCATCTTTTTATAAGCTGCATGCCTTAACAGTACAAAATAAATAAGCAGTCAATTGTTATCTCAATATTTGTTTAATTCACATACTGGAATGCTATGGTATGAATCCCCAAAGAAACCATACAGTGAGGATGCACCCACCGTTATCATATTTTGCAGCAGATCCGTTAATGTTTTTATATGCATATAAATGACTGTGGGGTTTGTCACCATACTCTGTCAAAATTTTTAATTTTTATATAAATCCTTTTTCAGATTTAATCTTTTTCTTCCATTACCCCCAAGCCAATTTCTTAGTATTTACATAAGGTTTTTCATTAAGTTAAACTGGAAGCTAAGTGTTTACAAAAACCAAACAAACAAAAAACCAAATATAAGTGCAATATCCAGAAATCTAAATATAAAAGCTCATGGCCCCATAAAAAGTTTTAAAAGAATGGATTTAATATGTTTCCAAACCAATAAATACTGGAAGTGAAATTAAAAAAAATGCTTTACATGACCTCTGGACTTTGGATATCAAAAATCACTTCCAAGGAAAACTGAAGACCCTGAGACACATGCAAGCACGAGTCTTCTAGCAAAAATAGTTACAAAGCCCTAATTTTCCAGTTTTCCTCCAAAAAGAGACCTTTAGTAGGCACAGTTTAATTTAAGGTTTTAAATATATCAGCAGCAAATATTGATAGCCATTATGTTTAATTATTACTGAATGTACACTTTGCAAGGTATGCTTAATTCCAGATGTGTCATGTCAATAACGAAAATAACATTGTATTTTTCTTGTCAAGAAGTTCAGGAAGCTTCAGTACAGCACGCAGCCAGCTATGCTGGAGCTACCGGTGCTAATACAGGCAATCAATACTTAAGTCTTGTGAGGATTAGGTTTGACTGCTGAAATGCCACCTCAGACAACATCCAACCTGTAACGTTTGAAAACATACCCCATTATATTCAAAGGGGTCTGAAATACAATCTGAAAATAACCGTGTATATCATGTTCTTGGCCTACAAAACAGAAGTGCTGAGCACTATACGCACAAGGTAAACAAATCCTCCTCTTTCTCCCATCGTTACTCATACAGATTTCTGGTACCCTTTTTTATCGCTCAGGTTGACTTTGAACCATTTACCATTTAAATGTCTTTCTGTCTAGAGCACTGTATGTCTAAAACCTTAACCTTGAAGGTCACAGGATCAAGATGCTCACTTAAAAAATGAAAAAAAAAAAAAAAAACAA
This sequence comes from Grus americana, assembly GCF_028858705.1. Taxonomy (NCBI): domain Eukaryota; kingdom Metazoa; phylum Chordata; class Aves; order Gruiformes; family Gruidae; genus Grus; species Grus americana. The sequence goes on along the minus strand of NC_072863.1, from coordinate 16,935,192 downwards.
ACCTTGAACTGTAATTTAAGCAATGAAAAGTTATGATAACTATCTAGTACTATGCACGACAATCTTTCTCAGTCACCTCTAGAACTTGAGTAGTTTTCATATTACCATTTACAAAAATTGAACAAGTCACTAAATTTGAAATGCTAAGCTATGATTCCAGGAAACAGCTGTTTGTTTTTCTCAGATCTACCGTTTCCTGTTCAAGTTGGACATCTAATTTATCTTCTAAGTGCTTTAAATATGTACCAATTGCAAGGAGAGGAAAAAAAAAGAAAGGACAATATAATAAACCCAAAACTGAAAACAGATGACAACTAGACAACTGCAGAGAAATTATACTTTGGATTATGGTAGATGTAGGGTCTTTTTTGATTGCTGGTTTATTCCTCATGCTTCCACACCCTATAAATGGAGGGAAAAAAATCCAAATCCTTGTTTCATTTAAAGATCTAGCCAAATAGATATGCAAGATTCTCAGCACTCTCAGTGCTGAACTAATACAGCACTTTTAGAATATTTCATAGTTTTGAGAAATAAATTTCAAAGCCTTCAGCTAAAAAAAAAGTATTACTTTTATTGTATTACTTTTTTTTTTTTAAATACTAGACTGAAGCCCTTCTTGAAGAGCAAAAAAAGGAACAGTACTTTATTCCAAACTTTATGCCAAAAGTACTGGTATCTTTTCCAGTACTAAGAAAAGCTAACTTTATTCCTCAAGCTTTGAAAAGGCAAAATTATCTCCTCCCTAAGTGTTCTAAGCTTCCTCACAATTGAGCTTTGTGGCTTTGGGGTTTTTTGTTTTTTTCCCATTGCAAAAGGAGTAAAAATATAATGGTCCAGACACTGAACACTCTGCTCAGCATATTGCCAAGTATAAATGAAATTCGTTCAAGTTAGCCCTAACTGAGCATCTCTTGTTGGCAAGACTATTTGCATGAAGACAGATAATTCATAGTGCTTGTGAAAGCAGAACTAAGATGCTAGTTCAAAAATACACTACTCCAAACTACTGGATCAGTTATTTTGGACTCTTGCAGTAATGCATTGTTCGCAAAAATAAATATGAGTTGTGGGATTTATTTTTTTTTAAATGGTTCCATATTTGAGAGACTATGATGAAAACTCTGTTTTCTTGGTTAACGTCTAAACACAATTCAGCATTAAAGTGCTAACATGAAAGAAAGGGTTTACACAGTCAGTATGAGTACAGGAAATACTTCAGTTACTTTAGAAGAAAGATTTCTAGCTCTTCAGAAGAAATTGTACCTTTTCAAGCTATGAACCCCCACATTTTGATCAAAATTAACATACCAGAAAACACTGCCAGCTCCTTGGAAATGTCTTATTCTCTAGTCAAGTAAACTTTCAGATGAATCGCTTTCACAAATCACTTGCAGCTACTAATGATCCATCTAAGTGCTACCATTTGATGACTTGTAACAAGTTAACTTGTTTTCACTTTAACATTTGATTTTACAGCAATTTTAACAGTTCATTTAAAACAGCTGCAATATTCCTGCACTTTTCCAGCATTTAATGCATTTCAGTAAGATTCCGGTATTACAAACTCAAATTCAGTACTTCCCTCCGATGGATTTTGTTTAAAAATTGCTTCATTTCCCTGTGGAATGAAAATGTCATCCCAGGTAATTTGTTTGGATGGAGGGTTAGATGTCGTTCCTTCAGTGCCATCCTTCCCTGCACCAACACGATAAACAATTCCACCCTCATTTATTACTGGTATACTGCTTGAGTGATCAGTAACGTATGCATACTGTCTGATCTGCAAAGACCTGCAAGGATGCAATCGATAAAGCTTGGTATCTCCAGAAGGGTCTTGGCTATGAACTGATCTTATGTGGGAGGCCGTAATTTGGTAGTTGATGAAAGATTTGCCACACGTCAAGCACTGGTACCTTCGCTCACCGGTGTGGTGAATTTCATGCTTCGTACGGTATTCTGCAAGAGGGAAAACTTTGTCGCAATATCGACATGGATACTTCTTCTCCCAGGAATGAACATTAAAATGTCTCCGTAAACTTGTCAGACACGCATATGATCTCTTACACACAATGCAAATATAGTAGACTCTTCCATCCACTATGAGCTCGTAATGGTCATCGTGCTTTACTTTCATGCGTTTCCTGTTTGGAGAATCACCACCAGATGTTCTAGGCTTTTCATCAGGCTTTGCTTCGCCTTCCTCAGAATCACCCTTTACAGGAATGACTATGTCATATGTATCCTCACCGATATTTGCGTAAACCTTACAGCCCGTGGATAAGCCTTCTATTTCAGTTGCTGTATCTAACGTTATGATTTTCTGCCCTTCTGCCACATGTGTTGATGCTATACCTGAACTGAATTCCTTGTTGTTTCCAGTAAGGACATCTGAGATTTTTATTTTAAATTCTCCAGGTTTAGAAAATGGCTCTTGTGAAAATGTAACAACCTGTTTTTTCTGTACACCTGATCCTTCAGTGGTTGCTGCCTTAGGTATAGAAGATTGCTGAACCAAAGAACTACTGCTGACTGAACCAGGACTAGAGGAGCTAATGATATCGACATCATCTTCAACAACCTCTTCATCATCGACAGCAGTTGTTTCCACTTCAGCTACGGAGCCATTATTAGATGGCGGCTGGTTCTCCTCGAGTAAATTAATTGTAGGGGTCACGTGTGTTTGATGCGAGGAGCTGGCACTGAGCGATGAGTTAAGTAGAGGCTTATTTAGCACAATGATATTAGGAGTCAAATGCTGCGGTGTTGCAGAGATAAGTGATTCGGCACTTGATTTTGTTTGGTTTGGGCTTAGCTGACTGGCAGACGAAGTGAGTTTTTGCGCTGCTGCAGTGCTCATCACATGGGGAGAGCCGCCACTGCCACACGATTTTTGGTCAGAAACTCCAGCTGGACTTGGGCAAAGCTGGTTCTGGGTTGCAGCATTTGTATCTTTAGTACATTCTTTTGGAGGAACAATCTCAGAGCAAAAAATCACATCATCATCCTCATCATCTGAATCACTCACTGTAATTTTTGTAGTCTCATATTCTATGCCATGTAAGGAGAATGATTGTGTTATAACCGGCATCCCATCCGTTACCTCTTGACTCTCTGGCCTTATTACAGGTACTTGTGTTTCAGCATCCTTTTGACCTGGACTAGAAGTTGAAGTTTCTGAAGCACCATCTTTGACCTCGTTTGGCATGTTTTTTCCTTCAGACGGAGGTACGCCCAGATCAGCTATGAATTTAACACCCAGCTGTTGCCCTGATTTAATCAGTTCATCAAGTAAATCAGATCGAATGCTGATTATTTTGGAACTATAAATATAGTTAAGAATTTCTGCAAAAATTTCTGCTCTTACAAAGCTCAGTTCAACCACTTGCCCAGCCACTGAGAAAAGCTGGTGAAAATATGTGCTTGAGGCCGAAAGGATGTTTCTGTGAGCTCGAAATTTCCGGTCTTCCACGATGACAGTAACATCACAGAAAAGTCCGTGGCCGCGTTGTTCATTCAAAGACTGAAGGAGCACATTGGAATACTGTGTGTCTGTCGCAGAAATCAGTTTTTTCCCCTCCATTCCTACGAAGAGGAAGTAAAAGGCATCAAATTAGTAAAAATACAAATTTACAGTTTTAACTGCATGACAACATTCCCGCATTTACTGTTTATTCCTTCTTTTGTAAAAAGAAATCTGGGATAGTATTCATAAGCTTAAATGCTATAGCACTCTGCAAATTTGTTGCTTATTGTTATTTGTCCCTTCACCTTTTACACAAGGTACATGCAATTCTGAATATATCCTCTATTCCTACAAGGTGAGGAACAGAGAAACAATTGCTTATCTGATTCAACAGCAAATAAGGTAAATTTGAAAACCAAAAAGATGGAAGATTCAGGTCCCTCAAAAAGCTATAAACATTGTTAGAGATTTATTTTTAACTGTGAAAATATTCCATAAATTGTTATGAGAAAGCCTAGTAACATCTAGGTTATTTATGGGGCAGACAACAAAATCTGTGCATCCCTATATTACCAGTCAGCTGACATTAATGAAAACGCTATTGATACTTCACTTCCTTGCCCACAAAAAGGAACTTTTTTTTTTTTAATCTCTTTCTCATGTATTTGCAAGGTTGTTTTGTGTTTGAAACCAAGCTACTAAGGCAACATAGCAACGAAAAAAGATCTGTAAAGTCAAACTAATCCATTTATCAGCACTTCCGATCCGATGCTCCGCAACAAGATGCAAAAAAAACCAACATCAAAATATACAAACGGCGAGATAAGGCCGTAAGTCCTTAATTTTATTCGCACAACTTTATTTCCGTACGCCTGGAAGGGCAGGAGGAGACGAAGAGGCCGCGACCCCCGGCGCCAGCCTCCCCGCTCCGCCGAGCCCAGCACGGCCGCGGCGCGTCAGCCGCGGCTGCAGCACATCTCGCCCTCCTCCAAGGCCGACCGACCGCTCGCCTCCCCCCGCGGCCCCCGGTGAAGTTTACCATGAAAACGAGCGTTTCGAGCCAGAGACGACGACGCCGCGGGGAGGGCACCGTCGCGGGAGGTGTTTCGCGGGTGGCCGCCGGGTCCCACCGGGGGCTCTCCGGGCGGGGCAACAGCAGCCGGGCGGCCCCGCCTCAGCGAGACGGAGCGGCGGCGGCGGTGAGAAGCGGCGGGCCCGGGGAGCGGCCCGGCGGCGGCAGCCGGAGCTGACGGGCGGCGCCTCCGCGCGGCCAGGCCGTGCCTGCCGCCGCTTCCTGCTCGAAGCGAGGCGAGCGGAGCCGGCCCCCACCGGCGGCGGGAGGGGGAAGGCAGACCCGCGGCGCGGAGGAGGAAGACGAGGGCCCGCGTTACCTGCGCTCCGGCCGCCCTTCCTCGCACAACGCACACCGGCCGCCACCGCTGCTCGGCCTCGGGCGCCGCCCCCGCTGCGCGGCCGCCAGGGGGCGTACCACTGCGCTGCCCTCCCTTGCGGGCCGCCGTGCTCCGCCCGAGCGCGCTCGTCACCCTTCGGCTCCCTGACCCGAAATGCCTCGGGAACCTTCGGAGACGTTCGGGGCTGAAGGGCGGGGCGGTCCTCCAGCCGCCTGAAGCGGAGCCCTCAGGCTGGGCCGCCCGGGCTGTGCTGTGCTCGTTCCTGCCGGGGACTCCTCCGGCCCGGCCGCCTGCCGAGCCCCCCCGTGGCGCCGGGAGCCCCTCAGTCGCGGTAGCGGTGTAGCGGGCTGAGGTGGTTGGCGGCTCCCAGAACCCCTCCCGGACACCGCCTGAGGCTGCACCGCCTGGGTCGCCGCCCCCCCCGCGCCGTCTCCCGTCCCTGCGTGTCGGCGCTTCAGATGCACCGAAGGCCGGTTACAAGCTCCGAGGCCCCGCCGTGGCCACTGGCGGGGGGGAGCTCGGCCCCTTGCCAGTTCCTGGCCCTGCTCCACCGGAGGCCTTGGGCAGCCGAAGGCCGAGCACATGGGCCTCACTTCAGCCTTGACAATTCCTGCCTGGCTCCCAACTATCCTGCTCTTCTTGCCCCAGGCAAAGCCCACAGTAAGCCCTCCCAACACCTGCCTTATGTCTGACCGTGTTGGATAAGGCTGAGGAGATGTGATGGCAGCAGGGTATTTCCCGCAGTGGCTCATTTCCTTCCCGGGGGCAGAGACCAGGCTGGCGCTGCTCTGCCAACCACTGACGCAGCTGGCACCTCCGCCCAACAGCGAGGAAATCTCCTGTAACCTAAACCTGAACACCCATGCTCGCACTGCAGGATCATTTATTTTGTATTCTTTGCACCACAGTGGCACGTGTTAGACTCAGCTAGGAGCTGTACAGACCTTTGACAAAATGCAGCTCTCGACACATTCGACGTGTGGTCATCAAAGTGACGTATCCACAATGCGGGCTCTTGGAAACTGTCACTGTTCATGAATGCTCAAAGAGGACCAAGATCACAAAACATTTTTTTTTTATCTTCAGTCACTGATCTGTTCCTTTTTTTTTCCCTATGGATTTTGTGGACTTGATTTTTCTTAAAATTCTAAAACTTTGCCCACAACAAATGTCCTTCTGTCAAGTTCAACCAAAAGCCACAGTCACTGGCACAAATGACTGCAATCCCTCACTGCATATATCAGCAACAAAATGGTCCTGCCTCGCTTTATGAGCCCTTCTAGCAAGAACATTACCTGCAATGCTCCCTGCATTTTGTACAGCTTGCAGCAGAAGTGCCTTTTTGAAGCGAGCCTTCAGATCTGAAATGTTACAAAGCCGGTTTCTGTTTATTTATAGGTTTTTCCAGAGAGTAGAGTGAAGAAGAATAAATAATAGAAAAGAATAATCAGGGGAAAAGGTAGGCTTTTTTTTCCTCATATAACCCTTCAATTAAGTTTTCTCCTTTGATATACGTTCTTAGTAGTTTTTACACAGGAGGTTATATTAAATGAAAGTAACACTATAATACTTTTCATTTTTAACGTATAATCCAGTGTTCTTTTTTCTCCTCCAAAAATGTCAGATGGTCCAAATTAAACCACTTCTTAGCCTTTCATCCTTCGGCTTTAGGGAGTTTTCCTCATTGCCTATCTCATTTCTGAATGACTAACAGGAAAATTTACAGATAAAGATGAGCACTGATTTGGAAGGAGCCTTGGTCTTGAGGCATCATCAGTTCTCAAAAATCAGGTTTGAACTGCTTAGGCACAGAAATGCTGGCTAATTTAAAAGATGATGGTCTAGCTGTGAGAGTTGCACCATCGCCTTGACTTTTACCTTTTTGCAGAAGCTTCTCTCTATGGTAAATTCTTAGATATAAAATCTGAACCCCACTGTGGGGGTAATTTGGTGATTTGACTCACATAAAAACTTATATAGTGACAAAGGAGCCATTTTTATCTAAGATATTGACAAGAAATATCCAGAACATAGGACTAAATGTGGTTCTGGGAACTGAAAAAAATAGATAAGAGACACAACAGTAACTTTTATTTTGATGCATAGAAGTGATTCAGAAAAACTCTGGGATGGAGGCTCTGAAAATACAAAGTACAAATTTAAAGAAGTGATGTGTAGGCTTTTGTGAGAAGACAAAAAAACCACACAATTCAGTAACAAGTTTTCAGTTAAGCAATTTGAAGAGCTGCTCTTTTTTAAAAATACAGTTTGTGAGAACAGATAATTCTTTTAAAGACTTGGCAAATCTAAGAGACAGAGAAGCATTCTCTGCCATGAAAAAAAAGTATTTTACCTTAAATTAAATTAGATAAACAAGACAGTGAATTTCCCCTTAGGGCCTTCAGTAAAATCAAAATTCAACAGTTATCCTAGCTAAGACTACTTTTAGGGACAGAAATATTATTCCACTGTGGAATTTCAAATAAAACACCAGTGCTTCTGAAAGACTCTAAAATACTCATTTCCACCATTCATGCTTTGAGGAATTTTCAGACAGTATATTTCCTGTCAATCTCATTATGTAAAGCCTCATATAACTGAATTTAAAGTCCAGTGATACTTTTTATTGACATTAATAGTCATCATAGATGCTGTTACATACTGTATTTATGTGGTTTGTAGAACCTGCGTATAAAAATACTTCAGATCACTTTGCAATATCAAGTAACAGAGGTGCAGAGTGCTTGTGAAAGGTAGATGTTTTAGTCACCATTTTGCCAATAGAAACCCTCAGGTGCAGATGTCAGTGGCCTTATCACGCAAGCTGCCTCAGCGCAACCGAAGGCTGGTGGCCGGCTGTGCCGAGCGCTGCGGTGCTCAGCGCCTCTGAACCTCCCTGGCCAGCCGCCTCCCTGCCAGCCAAGTCAGCACACAGTGAACCCAGGCTCCAGCGCACAGTACGCTGCTGCCGGCCACGTTTCAGGGTCTTCCACCCTTTTCCTGGGCTAGCCCTGAGCCCTGACTGGAGGGGGATCCCAGGGGAGAAGCTAGGGACGGCCACATGCCCTCATGAAGGCCTCACTGGGTACATTTACTTGCCATGTGGATGAGTCCCTATGTTACGTGTCTGGCCCAGCGGCTTCCACCTTGCTCATGGGTTGGTGACATGACCTCATGTAACCAGGGCTGGGAGTACATAGTGGCCTGGACTTCTTCCTGGGGACATCTGACTTCACATACCACAGGGGTAAATGAACTCGGGCAGCCTGTGAGGAAAGCGGGGATACGGGCTGCCAAGTCTTAGGATCACTCTAGGTTTCAGGTTCTTCCCAAGACTGGAAGCTCAGAGAGACAAAGTCCCTGAGCCTTAATTCACGCGTACAGATTTAGCTGGCAAAAATACAGCCACTGCAGACTTCCAGTGACCCTGCTGCCGATGAAAACAACAGCCTTTTAAAAGAGCCTTATCTAGTGTAATTAGGCAAGCAGTAGTCCCCGATATTCAAAATATTCACAAAGCCACACAGCAGGGAGATAGCAGGCTGTCCTCGGACAGACACAGGACACAGTAACTCCATACACATATGCAAATCTCTGGTAACATCTTTTCCGTCCCCGTTCTGCATGTGGTTACATGCACGCAAGATAATACACAATTTAAATAGGCTTCCTGCTTCTTACAGATTTTTTTTATGCTGCTTATGATAAGTCTGAGAACTGAAATAGTGTTTGTGAAAAAGAGACTGACAAACATCTTTCTAGACAGCATGAACCAGCAGGGGCTCTCCGGGATGGAGCAGCCGCCTGAAATGCCCCGTGGATGCCGAGCTCGCAGGAGCCCAGCAATGTTACACCCCACTTCCCCGGGCAGAGCAGAAACTCGGGGGTTTTTTTTAAGAAAGCACGACTGCAACGTGCTCAAACCTGGTACCCTGTAGGGGAAGGACGCTCGCAGGAGGACAGTGAGCATCTTAATGCATAATTTGTATCATTTTCTCCCCAAATCGCTGCTGTTTCGGATGTTCCTTACGTGCTGCCACCAAGACCGGCGGCCAGAACCACGACAGGCCGGTCTGGGAGCTCCCGTGTTTTTTAATTTTCAAAAATCGGCCGTGAAGGTGCCGGGCGGCGCTGGGCCCCCGTGCCCGGGGAAGGGGGAGCCCCGGCGCTCTCAGCCCCGCGGGGTCCGGCGGACGGTGAATAACGGTGACTCCCCGCCTGTTCCCCCCGCGGCAGAGGGGCCGGGCCCGGCCGCGGACGGCGGGGGCGGGCCGTGAGCTGTCCGCCGGGCAGTGCTGCTCCCGAGCCGCCCTGGACAGCTCCCGGCCGCGGCCCCGCGCCCGGCTCCCCGACGGTGCCCCCCGCCTCTGGGGCGCGTGTCCCGTCCCCCCGCGCCGCCTTACCTGGCGCCGCCGCCTCCCGCACGTCCATGCTGCCGGGCGGCCGCTCGCGGGGACCCGACCCGGCCGCCGCGGGGCTGGCCCGCCGCCGGCAGCACAAAGAGAGCCGCCGCCGCCGGGAACGCCGCCGCCGCGGCGCCGTGTTGCCGCACGGGCGGGTGGGGCGGTGCGCCCCGCGGGTGGGGCTGCCCCTCTTCCGCCCCGCCGCCGCCGCCCGCCCCCGCCCGGACGGGAGGGCGCCGGAAGCCGCGAGCCTCCCGGAAGCGGTTCATCCGCAGCGGCCGCCCCGCCGCCATGGCGCCGACGTCGCGTTCCCGCAGCCCGCCGGCCGCCAGCCCCGAGCGCCGCGGCCGTAGGTCGCGTTCCCGGTCCCGGTCCCGGTCCCGCGAGCGCAACGGCCTGAAGCGCCCGAGCCACCGACGGAGCCGCAGCTGGTCCCGCTCCCGCGAGCGCACCCCCGGCGGGCCGCGCTCCGCCGCGCACCACGGCCACCACCACGGCAAGGCCTGGCCCGAGTACTACGAGAAGGAGAAGGAGGAGATCCTGCGGCAGAGGCGAGCGCCGGTCCCGGGGCTTTCTGTAGGGCTTGTCGCGCCGGTGGCTCCGCTCCGCTCGGAGGAACCGGCGCTCCTGGGGAGGGGAGGGCACGGAGCCGGGCCGGCGGGTTCCCGGGAAGGGGGCGGCTGAGCCCGTTTCTGCGGCGCTGCCCGGTGCTTTAAGCCCCTTCGGCCTTTCCTGGCGGCGCGCATCGCCTGAGGCGTTCCCCACGGTTGTGGCGGGCGCAGACGGGATGGGGCGCGGCTGGAAGAGTGCCGACACCCGTTACCCGCGGGTCCTCTGCAGCGTGCGGAGCTTTGCTTCCGGTAACCATTAGAAGTGGTAACGGATACTGGGCTTTAAATGCTCGTGTGCTGGGTATAGCACACTAGGCTTCAGTGAAGGTGTTTTCCATGACAGGAGACTCAATGAGAGAGAGAGGATTGGAGAACTGGGAGCACCTGAAGTCTGGGGACTGTCACCAAAGGTTCCTGACCCCGAGTAAGGCGCATTCTTTCTTCTTTCCTTCTGGTTTTTATGATATTGATTATGTATCGGTTTAATTTACAAAAATGTTTTATCCCTATGCTAGTCCCTTTGCCACAACTCCTGTTGTGTCAGTTTGTTTTTGAATCAACATGAGATTATTACTTTTTTTTTTTTCCCTCTCCAAATAATCAGCATGTTGGAATTATGCAAGAAATTATTTATTGTAGATCAGGTGACCTTTATGTTGCGGTTCTGAAAGCAGTTCCTGTGCTGCAAATTAGCTGTTTAATAGTTTACTCTATTGCAAATATTGACTCAAAATCTTCAAGTATCTGTTGGTCACATGTACTTTTGATCTTGAATACTACAAAACAGACTTTAAATAGCAAACTTTTATTTTTATTCAGTTCTGATGAGCATACACCGGTAGAAGATGAAGAGGCAAAATCTAAGAGTAGTTCTTCAGATTCCAGCTCAGAAGGTACGTTGTTTTGCGTACACAGCTTGTTTCAAAAATGGGAAGCTACTGAAGTCTCGAATCCACTGTTGTTGCTTGCAGGAGGTTCACTGACTTTGATAGGTGGAAGTGAGTGTGGTAGGCTCCACCTCAAAGGGGAGCGTGTCTTTGGGAAATGCATATAGAGCTAGATGATCTTTGTTCTCTGATGCTGTCTTTTAAAAATGTTCTAGAGGAAAAAAAGAAAAAGAAGAAGAAAAGAAAGAAGAAAAAGCGGAAGGCATCCAAAAGAAAACGCAGAAAACATTCTGAGGACAGCGACAGCGAGTCAGAGTCTGAGCAGAACTCCAGTGGTAAGAAAAGAGGGTTTTGACTAATGTACATGGTGCATAGAGCTCTCCTTCTGCTCCTCTGAACACTAAGTGACACTTGCGGTCTTCTGAAATTACAGAGCTGCAGCATCAATCTGGTTTTCTTTTCTTTCACCATCTTGCTGGGTTTGCAGTGCCTTTTCCTTGAGCACTTGCGGTCTGGCCTGAGGAAATAGGATTCCTGAATTTAGCATCCGTTGGGCGTTTCATGCCAGAGATATGTTCAATATATTCTCATAGCGAACAAGACTGTAGAGAGCTTTCTACTAATACTTTCTCAGTATTACTTAAACAAATCACATCTGAGAAGCTGCGTACTAAGGCATTCTGGTGGAGGCAGTTATTCACAGTGAAGTTAGCTACTTAGTTATAGCTAATCATCTCTTTTTGATAATATACTTTCTTTTTTTCAGATGAAGATAAAAAGAAAAGCAAGAAGAAGAAAAAGAAGAACAGAAAGTAAGTTTCCAGGTTGTTGCATGTAATTCTACGTGCTGTTGACTAGAGGGCAGCATCACTTTCTTAGCAGGTAGTGAGGAAGGCTGGGCACTCTTGTAACTAGGGCTATAAACACTGTCAAATAATCTTAATTTGAGGGATTATCTGCAGAACCATGCAGCATAGAGGACATAGGGAGCCACTGTCTAATGCCGTATGAAAGGCATAACAGTGTATATATTGTCTTTGTTTTGCTGTAAGGCATTTTCTGTGAAACAACAACAATCGATACGCAGACAGCCACTCTTCCTGTGGGTGGAAGTTGTCTTGAGAAACTAATGACTTGAGTATGATTCCAAGCGCTTTTTTTCATCTTAAATTTTGGTAAATAGCATGTCTGTCTTTGACTTTATCACAGGAAGAAGTATAAGAAAAAGAAGAATAAGAAGAGCAGGAAGGAATCCAGTGATTCAAGTAGTGAAGATTCTGATGATGAAACTTTTCAAGGGGAAGATCTCTGGATTGAGAGATCAAGTAGGTTCACCTGACTTTAAACTTGGATTGAAACTTCTTGGTGTCCTTTTCATGAATTCTTTGTGAGGTGTTGCTGACCTGTGTAACTCTTCTGATAACAAAGAACAATGGGCACAATATTAATCTTCCTCATTATTTGATTGTTACAGAAAATACAGAAGCTGATAGCTTGATTGGACCAGAAGCTCCCAAAACTCATGCATCGCAGGATGATAGGCCTTTGAAGTGAGTAGTCAGCTCTAATGGGTCTTTGATCAAATGAAGTAAACCAAGCCTGAAGGTTACTGTTCGAAAGGGCCGTTATAACAACGTGGCATGCATTAGAGAGAAATACTGTGCCAGAAACTCACAGCAGAAGTGGTAGTGGTGCCAGCCTTTACCCTGATCTGAATTCAGGTGGAAAAGTCTGTCTTACGCTTTTTTAGCCTTGATTCTTAGAAAATCAATTGTAAGATGCCTTTATTCTAATGCTCTGCAGTATTGTGACTTTTTAGTGTCTTCGTTACTGTTTAATCAGAATGGATTCAACTGGTAATTTCAGATATTGTTGCTAGTGTTAGCCCTAAGGAAGAAACAGACTGATATGTGGGGAAGAATCAGAAAGTGCTTAAAAATGCAGCTGCAGCAACTAGTGAACAAGGAAGCTGGATGTTTAGCTCAGGCTCTCTCTATTTGAGACTGATTGAAATCAACACTTTGCTGGTCTTTTTTTTTTTTTTTAAGCTACGGACATGCCCTCTTGCCTGGTGAAGGTGCAGCAATGGCAGAGTACGTAAAAGCAGGAAAACGTATACCCCGGAGAGGTGAAATCGGCTTGACCAGTGAAGAGATCGCATCGTTTGAGAGCTCTGGTTATGTCATGAGTGGCAGCAGGTATGGTTTTGATGGTGGTAGTGGTTCAGTGAAATTTTCAAGAATGGCTTCCACTGGCTGGTTGGAAGACTGCTTCCAAGCCTTACTTGAAAGCACAGAAGAGAAGGTGCTCTGTGTGCTTGCAATAATCTACACTGAACTCCCTATTGCTATAGATAGATGGGGAGTTTTTTAAGGACACTTCCTCCTAAAGAGCAAAAACTCTTTCCAGGTAATATACTTCTAACTATGTTTTATTTCAAATGAGGAGATGCTTGTGTCGAGTGACTCAGTGGTATGTTTGGACAGTAGTGGTGATGTGCTGCCTCTCCAGTAGGAGACAAATCAAAGTGTGAGAGGTTGGTTGCACTTGTTTATCATGGAGTCCAACAGGAATTTTGGTAAGCCAGCAGCTGACACCCTGGGGGCAGAGGGGCTTCTGGCTGACTGCCTGAGAGCAGACACCCCCAGAAGTCAGTTTCTTGCTCTACCATGCTTCTTCCTGGGAAGGTTTGTGTGCAGTTTGGATTCTCTAGTGTAGGTATCTTTATTTATAAGCCCCTCAAATCGTTCAGGCCAGTTGACGGATGGAAGCTGTGATGGGGCATTACATCTGTCTGCCCGTGCTGATGTACGCAATGTTCTCCTCCGCAGACATCGCCGAATGGAAGCTGTGCGTCTGCGTAAAGAGAACCAGATTTACAGTGCAGATGAAAAGAGAGCTCTGGCATCCTTCAACCAGGAGGAAAGGAGGAAACGAGAGAACAAGATCCTTGCGAGCTTTCGAGAGATGGTCTACAGAAAGACTAAGGGCAAAGAGGAAAAGTAATTCTTCATTTGAACAGTACACCATAGATTCTACCAAGCAGCAGCTAACCTGTTCCAGTCATGATTTGAAAAAAGCTGCAAGTGCTGCAGTGCCTTTCACCCAACAGGGCCAAGCCTCAGGAGTGGATTACTTGTGTCAAGGAAACACAGTTACTTTTGTCAGATTTTCTTGGATGATATGTTCACCATCTACAAGGAATCCCTGTAAAGTGAAAGGCTACAAGGCAGAGAAGGCAGGAACAGGCAGGGAAGATTACAGGTGGCGATGTTCTGCATTCGCTTTGAATCTGACAAGCAGAAGGATTCCATGGGAGGGCTTTGTTACCTGATGTTGATAAGTGGGATTTTCCATTTATTTTTGACTAATGAGAGTAGACTGGCCACCAGAAGCAAGCTACTAGTAACGTTAGCAAAAATGAAGGAACTCTTAAGTTCCTGTTTAAGATCTAAGACTGTCCACTTAGATATTTTTTCATAAGTCTTTTAGATTTATTTTTTTTCTCAAAACAGTTGAGTTTGGTTTGTGGTTCAAACTAGACTTGTAAATAGAAATGTGTTTGTTATTTAATACAGATGAGCTTCAGTTACTTTAAAGCAAGCAGATCATAATTGGGGTATAAAGTAACTGTAATAGTAATAGCAGGGTCTGATCTTCAATCCACCGATGCCCGTGGTGAAGAACTAGGTTGCTTGCTTCTTTTTCTCCTATGTTATACATAGGTATCAGAGCAGTGGGGTGCAGTGATTGGCACCCCTGGATGTATACAGGTGGTAACAAGGGATGTGTCTTTCAATTTCTTTGAAATTTTTTTTGTCTATGGAAGTGTTCTAGATTAAAGCTTAAATGCTGTGGTATTTTAATTTGGTCTGTTTCAGCAGCAACGTATGGCTGTCTTTAAACTCTGTACTCAGAGGCCTACTCCAGGTAGTGCTTCTGTGGTGGTTATCTTTGATTCAACTGCATATTTCCAAATATACTCCCCTCAGCTGCCTTTTCTTCAAATGCTTTTAAAAACAAAGTGTTTTCTAGAGGGTGGGGTTTTTTTTTTTTGTTCCCCTAAATCTCTGTGTTGTAGTTTTGGCAGCAGAGATGTCTTGTATGTTTGTACAAAGAAAATAAAAGTCCTATAATGTTCACCCTGGAGTTCTGCAGACCTGGCATTCTCAAACAGCAAGTCCAGCCAGCTGCCTGTTCCCATTTACACTCTGGAACCTGGTTCCATCCTGCCGTACCCACCCGCACCTGCAGGGGACCATCATGTAAAGCCAGCTGCCAGGTCAGGCCGTAGTTGATTTTGCACAGATTTAATGCTTTTTATGTATCCACAAAGTAGAAATGCTGATAAGAAAGAGTCATTCTTTCTTCATTGTGTTTATCTGATTCTCCACAAAATACTAATGGAGTGTTGGTGATAGTTAATTGGAGCTGTTCATTAGAAAGTAAGTCTTTCCATGAGGATTATTTTATTTTCAATTATGTCCTTAAGCCACTTTTCTCTAAACTGACACTGTTCTGGCCTGGAGGATGGAATAAAAAGAGGGTAAATTGTAAGAATAATATTGAATCCAAGCTGACAGCTGGCCTTTATTCACAGGGCAAGGCTGTCTGCTGAAAAAAAGACACCACCTAAACCTGTGTAAACCCAGGACAGATTCATTATGGAGAAGGCAGATGCTCACGGGGCAGCTATCCGTGCTTGTGGTGGAGTGAAGCTAATGATAAGCAGGGTCATTTGGTTTTGTGTAGCAAGATTTTGACAGCTTCCTCCACCTCTCTGCTATTATTGCAAACTTATTTACATCAAGCTCCCTGTTTGTTTTTGGCATGGAAAAGCTTGCTAGAACCTCCTGAGTTGTGTCAGTGATGGAAGAGTAATAACTTTTACCTGTGAATCAGCCTGCTGGACTCCAGAGTGAAGAATACACTCTGCAAGAGAGCAGAGACAGCACGGAGTTCACATGCAGGACCTCAAACAGCAGACATTTTAATTAGGTGAGAGCTACTATCTACTTCTTCAAAAATGACCTCTGTATTTGTACAACATGTCTGAATTAGAATAATTTTGGTTTAAAGCCTCTTGTGAAGGCAAAGACGTTACAATTCTAAGCTTGTGCTAGGATGTAAGATTTCTGAGCAGTGGCTATAAGCTGTTCTGGTTTTGGCTGGGGTAGTGTTAATTTTCTGCACAGTAGCTGGTGTGGGGCTGTGGGTTGGAGTTGTGCAGAAAACAGTGTCGATAACACAGGGATGTTTTTGTCACTGCTGAGCAGTGCTGACACAGAGTCGAGGCCTTTTCTGCTCCTCACACCACCCCACCAGCGAGTAGGCTGGGGGTGCACAAGGAGTTGGGAGGGGACACAGCTGGGACAGCTGACCCCAACTGACCAAAGGGATATTCCATACCGTATGATGTCATGCTCGACAATAAAACTAGGGTGGAGTTTGGCAGCAAGGGCTGCTGCTCAGGGACTGTCTGGGCATCGGTCAGTTGGTGGCAAGAAAATGTTTTAATTTGCATCATTTGTCTGTCTTAGTTTTTATTTTTCTCTCCTGGTTATTTTTTTCCTTGCACCTTGTTATTATTATTTCTTTTTTTAAATTATTAAACTGTTTTTATCTCAACCCATGAGTTTTCTCACTTTTACACTTCCAATTCTCTCCCCTGTCCTACCAGGCAGTGGGCAGCTGTGCAGTTATTGGTTGCCAGCTGGGGTTAAATCACGACATCTGTGGACTGCTACTTGGGGACCCATAGCCAGTAAGTAAAAAAGCTAAGGTTCAGTATGACTAAGCGTAGGTTCTGGAGGTAAAAAGTCTACTCAGTGTGATTTATTTCTTTTTTTTTTTCCTCTTGAGCTGCAACATATTACGGTACAGGTGACAAACTTCAGGCCGATCTGGAAAGGGGTTCTGAGACTGCACGAAGAGCAGCGGGCCAGTCTCCCTCTACAGATCCCTCGTTCCATAATTCTCCTCCACTCAGCCCTGCTTAGAGCTGCCCAGAGCAATTGCTGTTGCTTGGAAGGGGAAGACGGTATGAGCAGGAAAGCAGATGTGGGATCCTGCCAGATTCTCTGTCATGTTTCTGCCAGTCTCCACAATTTGGAAACTAAACCAGCCTCCTGCTCTGTGCTCTGCCAACCACAGACTCCGTCCAGCCTGTTGCACAGAGGTGCCGTAGGCTCTGAACACCAGACAGACACAGAGCCCTTCAGAGGGAAAAGACCACGGATGTTACATGAGACAAGCCAGAGATGTTTTAGCAGAAGGCAGCGTGCCGAATCCCCAGCAGCCACTCTTCCAGGATTACAAGGGGCTGTTACAAGGCTTCAGCTACTGGAGGAGTAAATGAGCAAAGTGTAGGTTCTAGTCCTTGTGGTCTGAAAGAGATGCTTACTGCTTGAAGGTGAAAGGAGGTAGTGAGACCAATGGGAACCTGGTTTAGGTTTGTGCAAGATAGGAGAACAAATATCAACAGGTAATACCACCTGCGAGAAAGAGCAGTGAAACTTTCCTTTGCTCATTGCGCCCTTTGTTCTGTTTCTTACGGGAGTTTTCCTCATTTGGTTTCATCCCCTCAATAACAAAATTGGGAAGAACAACTGCAACGTAGGTGTCTGCTTGGAAAGACAGATGAGAGAAAAGGAGCCTGAGGACTCTGGCATAGGAGTTGTGCCGAAACACGGGGAAGCATCTGAGGTGGAACTGGTCAACAGGTTGGAAAATGGCTTAGGAGCTGATGGAAGGTCTTGTACTGGAACCGTTGGGGAGGCAAGGCCTGGGACGCAGACCCCTGAGGAGCTCTATGCGTGACAGATGAGGCCCACTCATTTATTGCATCTCGTGCAACAAAGGGAGCTTCTTCCAGCTGCTGCTCAGGACATGCTGTAGGGTGAGCACAGCCCAAGGCACAGTGTCAAACAGAAAAGGCCTCTTCTGAGCCCAGAAATTCTCCATGGGACATGCTCACCTGGGCAGGAAGAGTCTCACAAGAGCTGTTCAGGGCCCCTTGGTATCTGGCAGGATTACAGCAATCCCTGCCTAAAGCAGCCCTGGTTTGCTTTTCAGCTGTCTGTGTATTTTAGGAGAGGTGCTCAAGGCTAGTGTGAGCCCTGGAAGCCTGTCTCCTCCTCTGCTTCTCTCCTGATCTCCACATATTTTCCCTCTCTTATTTCTCATCCTCCTGATCTTCTCTTCCTGCTAGTTCTTCTGTCTCTCCAGCCAGCACTGTAGCTGACTAGCTGCTGGTGAGTGCTTTGGGCTGGTTTTTCATTGATTCCCAAGCTCTTTTCAGCCCTTCAGAAAACTGGGACCTTGACAAGCTGTCAGGAGCCAGACCCCAGGCTGACCACATCTAGAACGCATGAGCAGCTGGACAGCTTAATTTAACCACAGAGGCTCGTCTCAGAGCCTGAATAGAGTCCCATGGAGCAGTGTGAGATGTATCTGTCCCTGCCCAGTGACACAAGCTATGAGTTACGGTTCAGGACTACTGCTAGACTATCAGAAACACTTCATCCCAACCCAGCTAATCAGCAGAGGAATTCAGATGCAAATTTCTGTGTCTGAACTTGCTGTTATTCATGCAGATGTAGATCCAGAAGAATTCTGTTTACGTTGGTGTATTTTTTTTTCTGCAATATTATTACTTTTTCAATATGGCTCCAAGCAAATAGAGGGAAGTATATTACAGAGGCACTTGCACAGAGCAGAGAAACGGACTTAATTACTTACAGTCAACAGAAAACAACCTCTGGCGCTGCTGGGCATCCTCGGCTCTCACTGGCTGCAGAACAGTGAAAGGGTATTTTGCTGCTGGCCCAGCTGCTCTGCCCAGCTGAGTAAGTGTAACTTTCCAGTCACAGGGCTGGAAGTCTCAGAAATTTCTCTGATTTGCATGACTCTGCACCTTGTTCACTCCGTGGTTATTTGTGGTTGCTCCACACCCCGTGCCCCACAGTGAATCAGTGTTAATGGTACTGACACAAGATCTACATTTCACTCTCTTATTTGCCATACTTTAACAAGCAGAAAAGTGAGAGTCATTGTTTATAGCGGATTTAGGATATAGCAGAAGCAGTTTTCAGCTGTATTGTAAGTTAAAACTGCTGAATATTACTGTGGTGGGTGGGAAGAATTGCAAGCTGCAGGAGGTGACTGGCTGTTCACGCAGACTGCTGTGCAGTCAGTAGGGTCGCTACAGGGAACTGCAGGTCAGCAGAAGTGGGCACAAAAATAGGAGCAGTCCTGCTGTCTCTCTGCAGTTTGCTAGTACTTAATATTGCCGATGCATCTGTAATGGCAGTTTTAGGGTGGTCCTCTTCGCATTCCTTTTCTTCCTCTCACAGACATCTGTGCAGTGTATATCAGAGTGCATAAAGCAAGGAAACTAATTCTGTCTGGAGCTTATATACAACTATATTGGGTTTGCATGGCAAGGTTTTGGTAGCCGGGGGGTTGCAGGGGTGGCTTCTGGGAGAAGCTGCCAGAAGCTTCCCCCATGTCCAACAGAGCCAATGCCAGCCAGCTCCAAGATGGACCCGCTGCTGGCCAAGGCTGAGCCCATCAGTGATGGTGGTAGTGCCTCTGGGATAACGTATTTAACCTGTGCAACACCAGGAGCAATTGCAGCCAGAGAGAGGAGTGAGAAGATGTGAGAGGAACAACTCTGCAGACACCAAGGGCAGTGCAGAAGGAGGGGGAGGAGGTGCTCCAGGCACTGGAGCAGAGATCCCCTGCAGCCTTTGGAGAAGACCATGGTGAGGCAGGCTGTCCCCCTGCAGCCCATGGAGGAAGGATGATGGGGAGCAGAGATTCCACCTGCAGCCCCTGGAGGACCCCACACCAGAGCAGGTGGAGGCACCTGAAGGAGGCTGTGACCCTGTGGGAAGCCCACACTGGAGCAGGCTCCTGGCAGGACCTGTGGCCCCGTGGGGGACCCGCGCTGGAGCAGTCTGCTCCTGAAGGTCTGCACCCCGTGGGAGGGACCCACGCTGGAGCAGCTGGTGAAGAACTGCAGCCTGGGGGAAGGACTCATGGTGGAGAAGTTCATGGAGGACTGTCTCCTGTGGGAGGGACCCCACACTGGAGCAGGGGCAGAGTGTGAGGAGAGAGGAGCAGCAGAGACAACATGTGATGAACTGAGCACAACCCCCATTCCCTGACCCCCTGTGCTGCTCAGGGTGAGGAGGTAGAGTCATGGGGAGTGAAGTGGAGCCTGAGAAGAAGGGAGGGGTGGGAGGAGGTGTTTGAAGATTTGGGTTTATTTCTCATTATCCTACTCTGATTTGGACTGGTAATAAATTAATTTTCCTAAGTTGAGTCTGTTTTGCCCCTGACAGTAATTGCTGGGTGATCTCCCTGTCCTTATCTCCACCCATGAGCCTTTTGTTATATTTCCTCTCTCCTGCCCAGCTGAGGAGGGCAGTGACAGAGCAGCTTTGGGGGGCACCTGGCCTCCAGCCAGGGTCAACCCACCACAGCAACACAGATACAAGGGTTGAATACGTGTATATCTTTATTAGTTAAATCATTTTATATAGATATGTGGATTCTTCAAAATGCTGCCACCTTAGTCTATGCTCTCCAGACCCTGAAAAAGAAAAAGTAACAACTGTATCTGCACTGTTCTCATCACTAACTTGCAGGGGGGCATAGCTCAGAATGCAGGTTTTCAAACTATGGTTAAGTACCCAAGTCCTAATTTAAAAAAGAAAAAACAAACCAAAAAACTTTAAATACACATCCCCACGGGCCAGCCAGCTGCAGGTACAGAGCGAGCTCTAACAGCTCCAAGACTGCCCAGCGCAGAGGCCGTGGGAGCCCCCAGCCCAGAGTTTGGGGGGGCTGTGCGGTGTGGGCCCCCCCTCCGCCCGCGGTAATGGGCTCCCGCTTCCCTCCCCGGGTACCTCCCCGAGCCCTGGCACCTGCCTTGGACACGTAGTACTTGTTGACACCCGACAGCCGCCGGTCTCTTTCCATCAGGGCCCACTGGTAGGGATAGCGGGCGACCCTCTTCTCCTGCGAGCACGCACAGCGCTGCCGTCACGGCCCCGGGGAAGGGGCTCCCGGGGCAAGCGGGATCGCAGAGGGAAGGGGTCCCGCGGGATGGAGGGGCCGGGGGAAGGGGGGTCCCGGGAGGGAAGGGATGCCGGAGGGAAGAAGGGGGGGAAGGGGAATCCGGGGGGGAGCGGAGCCCCGCGATCCCGGGCAGGGCCGCCGGGGAGGGGGGGACGGGGGAACGTCGGCGGCCCGGTCGCCCCGCCCCGCGCTGACCTTGCCGCCGTTGCACCAGCGGTGCATGTAGACGGTGGAGAGACCGGGGATGCTGAGGCAGATGCCCATGATGGCCAGGCCGGGCAGGATCTCGTACCACATCCCGCCGCTGTCGCGCTGCCCGCACCGCCGTACCGGGCTCCCTGCGGGCACTCCCGGCCTGCCCCGCGCGCCTTCCCGGCCTGCCCCGCGCCGCCGTCACTACCGAGGCAGGCCCGGAAGGGAGATGGGAACGACAGCGCTGCCGAGGGGCCGCGCCTCGGTGGTGCCTGGGCCGGGCAGGCTGGGGCCCCAGAGGCTGACCCCGCCTGGTGCGGGCCGTGCCGGGATGCGCGGGCCCCGCCGGGGGCATGCCGGGAGCCGTAGTCCGGCGGGGCCCGGTGCATGCCGGGAGCCGTAGTCCGGCGGGGCCCGATGCATGCCGGGAGCCGTAGTCCGGCGGGGCTGCGGCGGGGCGGCCTCGGCCGAGGGCGCGGCTCGTGGCCCTTTAAGGCGCAGTCGCGCGAGAGGCGCGGCGGCCAATGGGCGCGTGGGGGTGCGCGGCGCTGTCCCGCGGCCCGGGATGAAGGAGGACAAGGAAAACGCCAGGCCCAAGGAGCGGCGCGGGCCCGCTGCCGGACCGGGGGCCCTGCTGGGGCCGGGGACCGCCACCGGCACGGATGGCAGGGCTGGCGGCGCCGAGCTCGACCGCCTCGAGCGGCCCAAGGACAAGAAGGAGACGCTCAGCAAGGTGGGGCCTGCGTGCTGCGCGGTGTGGGCCCCCCCTCCGCCCGCGGTAACGGGCCTGGCGCGGCCGCTCTTGGAGGCGGCTGTGGTGGGGCGAGCCGGGGCCGCCCGGGGAAGGAGGGATTGGGGGCGGGGGGACGGCGCCGGCCGCAACTACTTCTTCCCCGGCGCTGCGGGCCGCCCTAACCGCCGTCGCCGTGCCGCAGGTGGTGATCCGCCGGCTGCCGCCCAGCCTGACGAAGGAGCAACTGGAGGAGCACCTCCAGCCCCTGCCCGAGCACGACTACTTCGAGTTCTTCGCCAACGACTCCAGGTACGGCCGCCGGCCCCACCCGGGCAGCTCCCGAGAGCCGCCGCTGCCACCAGCCGGGCCCTGAGAGCTGCTGCCGCCCAGTCAGCCTTGCTCTCTCGGTCTTGTCTTTCTGCAGCTTGTACCCCCACATGTTCTCGAGAGCCTACATCAACTTTAAAAACCAGGAAGACATAGTCCTCTTCAGGGATCGCTTTGACGGCTATGTTTTTGTCGATCACAAAGGCAAGTGAAAGGCGCTCAGCTGGACGTTTGAGTCTTTCCTGGTGTGTGCGCAGTGTGTGAGTTGAATTTTAGAGGGACAGGTGTGAGCAGTGTAACGTGCTGCTTCTGATTTGTGTGGCTTTAGTGCCTTAAATGAACGTCATGCAGTATTTTAAACAGCAAAGATGTCTTATGCTTTGTGGAGACTAATCTGAATTGGTTTTGTATGTTATGTGTAAACTACAGTTAAGTTTATCTCAAGGCAGTAGTGGTATCAACGTAAAAGCGGTTGCTGTGTTACCAAGGTTAATACTTACACTGTCATACCTGGGTATAAAGTCTGAAAAGTGAAAGTGGGTGGTGTCGCTGTCCAAACTAAATGAAGCTGAGGTTAACGATGCTGACCTCTGTTACTCCCCTCACCTCTTCTGTACATTTCTGACAGCATGATGTATTTTTTTGGGCAGTTTTTAATTCAGATTGTTGCTTGTTCAATTTATAGCTGTGAACCATCTTGATTCAGAAAAGGGAACAGCTTGTTCTTTGCAGTCTAAGTTGTGAAAGTGACTGCTCTCTGGAAACATGAATCTGTAGGAAACAGTTTGTTTAATTCATGGGTTAAACATCCAAATATTTATTTGCCACTTATCTTTTTTTCTAAATATATGTTAGGTATTCAGTACATCTCATGTTTTTAAAATTTTCATTTCAAAACTGCTTATATCAAGTTGCACTAAAAGTTGTTAGTCTCTCATTGATAGACCTTAAACTTACGTATTTAGCAAAAGTTTTAACAAGAGTCTTCCTGTCGGCTTCAGTAGGCTAAGGATTTCACCTTGAACTTTATTTCAAGTACATGTGTTTTACATTTCACCTAGCCAGGTGACTTATGTGACAGAAAGCTCTGTCCACCAGGTTCTTATTTAGGAGGGTTGCATGACAGGGTTCTAATAACACCTAGATCTTTTAAATAAGCTGGTTTGCAGTGTAACAGCACACTGTATTTCCCATACCCAACAGCAGTATTGGATTTATACAGCCGTAAATGTAGCATTCTTGTCAGAAGACAGAGCTTTAAAGCCTGCGTGTAATGTGCTGCATTGTATTGTATTTTGCCAAAAATTGGGATTTGCCTCAGTTGCACTAACTTAAAATACTCTCTTCTGCTTGCACAATGAATACATAGTCTGTAGGATGAGGATATTACATGGTGCGGTGTAGCCGAGGTGGTTCAACTGACAGTTATGGGCAGTCTTAAATCTAGTATTTCCTCCTTGTTGTGAGTCTGTGAATTTGCTGTTTTGTTAACATAGTGAGAGTGTTAGGTCATGAATTCTGGGGTTTTTTATTAAATGGCTTTCAAAATACAAGAAATTTTTTTTATGCTGTCCAAGCAGTCTCTTCTAGTATTGCATAATTCTTGCAAGGCTTATCTTCCTGCTTTAGACATAGACAATATACTCTATTTTATAAATAATCTGTTTCATTTGTATTTTAATGTACCTTTCCCTCTTCTCTTCACAGGTCAGGAATATGCTGCCATAGTTGAGTTTGCACCTTTCCAAAAAGCTGCAAAAAAGAAGAGTAAGAAAAAGGATGCCAAAACTGGAACTATCGAAGACGGTAAAACAGCTAGCTAGTTTTTGTAGACTTGAAAGTCCTAGCAGTAATTTGAATATTATGTTTTTACTGTGATGCTGTAGTTTATCAATACAATGTTTGTTTAATTATATGTGAAACTTATTAACACTGCTTTGTCAGCTGCAAATCTATTAAATGTGATTGTCCTAGACAAATATAATGCAGCAAAGGTGACATATAAACAACACAACTTATGCAAATCTAACCCAGACTTCCAGCGGTGCACAATGCAAATTCTTTTCAAGCTACAGTATACATTTTTTCCCTTTTTTCTTTTTTTTTCCCCTCCCCTGTAGATCCAGAGTACAAGAAGTTTTTGGAAAGTTACAGTGCAGATGATGAAAAATTAACCTCTACTCCTGAAACTTTGTTGGAGGAAATAGAGGCAAGAAACAAAGAGCTAATAGGTATGGAAATCTATGTGCTATAGTTATGTCTTCCTAGAACACAAAGAAATGTATGTGGTGTAATTTGAAGCCGTGATTTTTCAGCCTTGAGGAGATTGAATTCTTTTGTGTGCTTGCTTGGTATTTGTTAAACCTTTAGGCTAATATTATTCAGTGTATTTTGTTTTGCTCTCATGCCCTAAGTTCTTCTCTAGGTTTAAGTTTTATAGGATAACCTTCCTTCCTGTTTTAAACTGCTAGTCAGGCATTTGTTAGCCAGACTGGGCTGTGGTGTGGCCGCGCTTCGGTGAGTTGCGGTGATGTTTAATGCAAAACGCTCTGAGCAGTGATGTTCCATGCAGGCATGAGTTAAGAGAGATTGTGGGGTAAAACACCACACAAATGCCCAGAATGCTCTTTTTAAGCATATTATGAGTATCTCTTTCAAAGGGAGAGAATCTAGGAAAAGCCTAATGCAGACTGAATATCCCATTACAAATAGATGTGCTGAATATCGTATTAGTGTCCTAGAGACGTTTATAGAATCCTAATAGTTGCTGCCCTTCAGGGGTAGGATTGGAACACTTGTTTCACTGCTGTATGTGAGAGGAGATAGGCTGGATAATCCATAAGGCTGCTTCATTTCGTATAGGGTTTTGGTGTAGGCATTGCAGTGTTGGATGAGG
Source organism: Grus americana (assembly GCF_028858705.1). Taxonomy (NCBI): domain Eukaryota; kingdom Metazoa; phylum Chordata; class Aves; order Gruiformes; family Gruidae; genus Grus; species Grus americana. The sequence continues at coordinate 16,910,179 of NC_072863.1, read as the reverse complement.
CAAATTGTTTACATTTGTTTTATATATTCTCTAGCTAAAAAGACTACTCCTTTATTGAACTTCTTGAAAAATAAACAGGTAAGAGTTATCTCCAGAATCTTCTTGTTGCTTGCAAGTACAATTTACTCATTTAAAGCATAGGTGTGTATATTGCAGTGTGTATATCGATCTGTTTCTGCCCTTTCTATTCAATAAGAAGCTTTTGACCCAACTTACTTGCTAACATCTGTTTTGCAGATTTTAAACGACTAGAACGCTGGCCTTTGTAGGAATGGTGGTGCCTTGTGTGCATTCTAGTCACAGCTAAATGTCTTTTGTGGCACTGCTAAACCAGATTCCATTTGAAAGCTTTAATTTTTAATGCAGTTACAGCTGAGGTCCTTGCAGATGATCTTTCTCCTAGCACATAATATCATTTTAACTTTTAGTGACAGAGCAAATCACAGGTGAGGCAGATTTAATTAAGATTAGACTGATAAAGGCTGAGATAATGTTGTATTTGTTTTGTTTAAGACAGTACAAATCAAGGCTTATGAGCAAGGCAAAAATAAAAGAAATGTTGCTGTAACATGTTTGGGTTCAGAACAGAACAATAGAGATGACAGGACTTTTATAACTGGGGAGGTTTTGAGGTGAATTATTTGGTGATGAAATACTTTATCACTTTGTGGCAGGGTATCTTGTTAGGTTTAAAGGGATGTTTTCTAGAGAGGAAATACACTATTTCTCTTTGCTTTTACATACACAGAGGCTGAGAGAAGAAAAGAGAGAGGAGAGGAGGAGGAGAGAATTGGAAAGAAAAAGACAAAGAGAAGAAGAGAGAAGAAAATGGAAGGAGGAGGAGAGAAGGAAGAGAAAAGAAGCAGAAAAACTGAAGAAAGTAGACAGATGCCCAGAAAAAGAAAGAGACAGATCAAAAGAAGAACCAAAGATTAAGGTCTAGAACAGTTCTTTATTATAAACTGTTACACTCCCTTTCCCCTATTATTTGTATATCAGTCTCTCAAAATGTGCTTTGAGTATTGTGTGAAGAATCACATGAGTTTGGTGTTAGTAAATTACCACTCTTTTGTAATATTCAATATTAGGCATTGTAAAGGTTTACATGCTGTAATGCTTCCTAGTGATATTTAAAGCTTTTGTCATGTGACTGTTGTACATGCTGTGGTAAACAGAATTGTGAATTCACTATGGAATGGAGACTATTTTTAAGCTTTCTAAAATGGCCTGTTTTAGGAGAAAAATCCTAGTCTGCTGTGTGGATTACGCTTACTCATACACTCCAGCTTTTAGAAATACTACGATTTGCAGTAATATTACTTCAATGTTTATTTCTTACTGGACTACGGTTCCTTTGATGCAATTTCGGTGTTGTGCCAGACAATATGTATTAGAGTGAGCTTTTTAGTTGAGACTTCTGTTTTCTTTGTAGCTACTTAAGAAGCCTGAAAAAGATGAAAAAGACTTGGAGAAAAAAGAAAAATCCAAGAAACTGGAAAAAGAGACTCTGAGGGAGGAAAAAAATGCGAGTAGTGCATCTGCCAAACGATCTGATGGGGAGACAAAAGAAGAGAAGGCAAAAAAGTATTCTAGTACTTGCTATAAATATATATGTGTATATATAACTTGTTTTCTGATCATACTGAAGCTTAGACTGCTCTGCCATGACCATGTTTTGAAATTCCTTTCAAATTATTTTTCTGATATGAGGCATGGAATGTGTTCTCTGTGGCAGTGCACATCCCTGTGAAACAGAGAGCTGTGTGAATTACCTGCCAATTCTTCACTAGTGGACAAATGTTAATATTTTTGCAACTAACTCACTGTAGGAACTCGGCAAAAGAAGCCCAGGTGTAGGTGACCTGCAGCAGGCTGTGAGCACTGTCCTTGCAATGAGAGAATTACAACCATGGCAAGAGGAGACGTGTATCCACTTACTAATCCCTTTAAGTCTTGTAAAAGGTCAAAGTGGAAAGTGTAATTCTCAGCAGCTCCGTGATCTGTTCAAGGTTCAGTTCATGTGAGAAACAGAGATGAGGCAGAGAAATTCAGGTGTTTTCCAAAGCCAGAGGAAACTCCGTCAGCTACGGGTAGAAGGCTAGGAAATGCTAGCAGTCAGTGTCATCTCTGGTTATCATGCATGACTCGGGTTGTTACAGCATCCCGAAAGCTCCCTAGAACCTACCACTGTGTCGTCTTCGTATTGCAAATTTACACCAGTATTACATTGATCTCCCAGCTCTGTTTGGTGAATCTTTTGAGCTTAATTTTCAGTTTTGTTTTCATACAGATCAGAAGATGAGTGTGTAAAGGACTACAGGGATCGAGATAGAGATTTTGAAAGAGACAGAGAATATGAGAGAGCACAGAGGGAGAAACTGAGACGTCAAGAGGAGGAGCGTCGGAGGCAAAAAGAACGCTTTGAGAAAGAGAAAGTTTTTAGAAGAAAAGAGGAAGAGGTGAAAAAGGAGAGAGACTTACTCAGAGAAAAGGGAAAGAAAAGTGATCTTACAGACTTTACCAGCAGCACGGACAAATCTGAGAAAGTAACCAAAGACGATAAAAAAGAAGATACAATTAAGAGGGATCGTATCAGAAACAAGGTGCTGGATTTCTTTAAATTCATGTGTTGATTCACAGGGACCAGTTTGTGGGTTTTAGGGTAAAAGCGCTTCAAGGAAAGAACCGTGTGTTTTCTGTGTTGAAACTTCTCCCTGTTCTGGTAACAAACTCTGCCATTGCTAGAAAGTTTGCCCTTTGTCTGCTGAACTGTTTGTGCTATTTCTTGTCGCTGTAAAGGAATTAAGCCAAGATACCATGGGCTAAACTGTAAAGACCCAGATCCCTTTTCATTTGCTGACTTATGCCATAGGCTGTACCTTTAAGGTGTTGGTAGAGCATCAGTAATCTACCCGTATCTCTGCTGATGTTATACGTGCCTGAAAATACATCTTGAAGTGGGAATGTGATTGAACCGGTTCCTCCAAACCAGAGACAAGACTGCTACATGCAGAATATGACAGAAGATCTCCCGTAGACTCAAGAAATAATGTCTTGAGTTTAGTTTTATATACTCTGCAAATCTGTTTTTGCAGTATCAGTATGCAAGTTTTCTGTGTCACTGCAGGCATTATCAGGCAAAATGAAACTCAGGTTTTGAAGAAGCTTTGAAGCTGGCCTCTATTCTGTGAGAGGCCAAGCTGAACTCATCTCAAGAGGAAACTCTTTATAAATAACTTCAGCTATGTGCAGAGTTCTTTGTTGCTTGAACAGGGACATTGCCTTGCAACAGAGACAACCTTGATTTGAGACAGTTGAGGTTACATTGCTACCACGGTGGAAAAATTTAACTTAAAACACCTTGAAAAGTTTGAATTTGAGCCATTTATAATATCACTGATGCCATAATGACCATGATAGCATGGGGCTGTGGAAGAGTCTAAATAGTTTTGATTTATTTCAGGATCGTCCAGCAATGCAGCTGTACCAGCCAGGAGCCCGAAGCCGAAGCAGATTGTGTCAGTATGAAGACAGTACTGCAAAGCCCACAGATCAGGGAGCGGATAAGAAACAAGAGAGTGAGACCAGTAATACAAAGGAAGAGGAGTGACTAGCATGCAAGCCTTATGTGTTCTGACTGTCTGTGCAGCCAAAGAGCATGTACTACGCAATCCAGAAGTGCCTTCGAAGCGAAGAAGGAACAAAGGAAGAAAAGGGGGCATTGTGCTGTTGGATGTTTCTGGTTAAAGAACCTCAGTTGTAGATTCGGAATTTGAAATGTGTTCTCATTGTATTTTCAGTTATTTGAATTTATTTTCCCGGCATCTAACTACAACAGAGAAGAGAATCTTTGCAAAGTAGAAAGACTATGGCCTTAAGTATGATAATAAATGAGTCACGTGGTCAGGAGGAGATGACACCTGGATCTAAAGCCAGAGCTTTACTGTAAAGCAATCGGAGCCAGCGTTCGATGCACTTAAGCAGAGCGAGCTTGAAGTTGCCCGGAGTTAATGCAGGTGTTGCTTTGAAGTGTGGTGCTCCTACCAGAGGCAAGGATAGCTAAATCATGTCAGTCTAGCACCGAGACAGGTATGCAGGCTGGGGTTGTTGAGGTACCAGCGACCAGGAGAACATCTGGCATGTAAAGAGGAGAACATCTGGCATTGCAGTAATAGTGGTTGGGAGGGAAGAGACCTTCCTCTGGATAAAGTAACTAAGTTGGAGTGTATGAATAAGCTGGCTTAATATTGGAATACTTCTTGACAAATTCTCATGTAAAGTCTACCTACCTTGAAATGCTTATTTTTAATCAAATGTAGCTGGTTTGAGCATCCTGTTCTTTTCTAGCATTCTCCCTCCTTCAGAGTCTGAAACATTTCTGAACTGCCCTCTCGGTACTGCTTCATCTTCCCTCATAACCTGAAGTATTGTTTTACAGCCCAGAAAGAGACCTCACAGTAGCAGCTCCTCCTAAGCTAGCGAATTTTAGCCATAGCTATTTTGTACTAAACCCAATAAATTCACGGAAACTCGTGCCGCCGCCGCCGTCCTTCACTGAGCTCCGTCTGCGCCGGGGCCGCCGGGCCGCCAGGGGGTGCTGTGGCGGCGGAGCCCCTGCCGCTCCCCGCCTCGCTCGCCGTTTCCCCCCTGTCCCGCCCCTTCCGCCTCTTCTGCCGCCGCCATCGCCGGGACGCCGGGCAGCTTCGCGCCATGGTGAGACCATCGGTCGCCATCCGCCGCCGCGCCGCGATACCCCGAGCTTTCTCGCCGCTGCGGGCTGGCTTGGGATTCCCGGCAGGCAGGATGCGCGGGGGGAGCGGGGCGGAGTGGCCGCGGCGGAGCGGGAGGGCCCCGGCTGTAACTTTCCCGTCACCGGCTGGCCGAGGCCTTGCGGCCTACCGGCCGCCTCACCGCGCGGGGCGGCGGGGCGGTTCCTTGCTTTGCGGGGCTTCCCGCCGCCGTGGCGCGGTTGAGCTGTCGCGGTGGGGCCGGCCCGGGGCTGTGCGGGGGGTGCCGTGTGGGACTAACGGCTGCTGTCTCTTCCAGTCGTCTCACAAGACGTTCAAGATCAAGCGCTTCCTCGCGAAGAAGCAGAAGCAGAACCGGCCTATTCCGCAATGGATTCGCATGAAAACGGGCAATAAGATCAGGTAATAAGATCGGCCGTTGTCTCGTAAGGAACTGCAGCCCACAGGCTTTGAATCTGGCTGCCTGAATGGGCTGAACTCAGCAGCTGACGGTGTAAAAGCATTTATGCAAGCAAAAGCGCAATTTTGTGGCCGTGAATACCCTACAAGCGTGCTAGTGCAGATGCAGAACTAGACCAGATGCTGTCGGCCCGTTGTGTTTTCTTGAGGCAGCGTGGGGCTTCCATGCCATTTCCCTGTGCAACAGTTGAGTTCATTCTAGTGCTCTGCGATTATCCGCAAGTGTTTGGTGACAGCAGGCATGAAGTGAAAGCATTGGCTCTATGTGGGGATAATTTATTCCAGAATTTGTACCCTGATAGCCTCTCTGCATTGGATGTTCCCCTTCCCAGTACCTTGCCTCTCTCTTAAGAGTAGCTGTCCCTCTGGGTTCTGCATTTTCAAGGAACAGTGCCTTACTAAGCGTGGGTGTTCTGAGATGCGGAAGATTGTGCATAAGGGCGCAAAGGGCTTGTTGCGTGTGTGGGCAATAAAATCAGTGGTACAAGATCGTTGGCACATAACTGCAGAATTAATTTGCCACACTTCCTTTTTGTTTGTCTATAGTGTTTGTTCTCAAGTATCGTATTTAGGAAAATGTGATAGAGTATTGAAGAAGACTAGGTAAATGTGAGGCCTGCATAAGGTGGTGCATATCTGAGCCCTCTGGTTTAAAAGTTTCAGCCAATAGAGTTTGGTCACTTGCGCTGTGCAGCTAGTTTTTTATCTCATATACTCCCTTGTCTAGACCTTTTTAAGGGAGCAGGATTCTTCCTCCCAGATCATTTTTTGTCCTAAGTAGTGAGGAGAGTGACAGTAGCAGTGGCTGGCTCAGGCAGTAAAACGGCACAGAATTACCAGGTTCTGTTCCTGTTACTTCTCCTAATTTGTTTCTTTCTAGAAAAAGCCAGTGTTGTGTGCCCCAGATTGTATTCTCATCTTCCAGATACTGACTTACAAAGGGGTTCTGGTTTAGCTAAATTGCAGTACTTTTTAATACTTCATGACAGGGCAAGAATCATGAATTTTTGTCTTGTGGCACTTGAGTACCTCGGTCATCAGTTTTATCCAAACTATGCGCTAAAGCAGGCTGCAATTACAGTGCTTCATTCTGTGGGAGTACTGCCATTTTCCTGCTGAGAGTAACTCTGTTAACACTGTCTTCAGTTTCACCTGTACCGTGGTGAAACCATTTGTACTTAACAGGTACAAGTACGTACTCATAAATGAATATACCTTCCTGGACAAGGGCCTTTTCCATACGCTGCTCTGCTTTCATATTTTGAACAAAAACAATACTTTTTGTGTTAGACTACGAACTGCAGTCAAGGTTTTTAATACAAGATCACAGGTCTTGTCTCCAAAAGAGGAGGTAGGATGTTCACATACCAGTGCTGATGTATCTCTGCAGGCATTTTTATCTCTCAGGTTTAAATTCTGTTGCAGTAACGTGCTAGTTGGTTAGTGAATGAAGAAAGTAAACAGAGGTGGAAATTTAAAAAAATAAGTACACAGCTGATTATTGTTGGCAGCTTGCCACTATAACACGTAAGGAAGATTTCAGTCCTTTACTGTTGAGCTAATTCAAGGTGGTTTCAGTGCGCCTGGATCCTCAAACATGTGTGCGCTTTGCTAATTTACACTGCTTTTGTCTTAGGTACAACTCCAAAAGGAGACACTGGAGAAGGACCAAACTGGGCTTGTAAGAGAGACTGTCTCCTGGGAACTCTAATAACACTTGTCTTTCTGCGTCAGATTGATACACCTCATACGCTGTTCGGCGACCCCCGAGTGATTCCTTCTGTTGTGTTGGACTGCAATCCCCAATGTTTGGGTTTTTTTTTATAAGCTAGTCTGCGTTATTGATGTTATCTGGGAAAATCTTAAAGTAATTTGCATCTGAAACATGAAGACTGTGTTCTATTGGTGTTCTTTCTTTCAGGCATCATCATGAGTATTGACAGTGTACAGGCTTGCTAATAAATATGGACCTGAATGACTTGGTTGAAATTATTTAATATATATATGGTGGGATAGTAACAGAATAAAAGCTAACATTACTGTGATTATAACCTCACTTAGCATGAGAAACCTCGTCAGCTCTTTTCAGATAGCGTAAACTGTGTCTTCCTTTTCACTTACCATAAACCTATGGGAGCAAAGCATACCAGTTTTTTAAAGAAAAGGGGTAAAAATCAGAATTGATTTTGGAGGAGTTAATTTGAAGAAAATCTTTTATTAGATAAACTGAAATAGTTTAAAAACCAAACAAATGTAGAGGCAGGTTTGAACAAGGCAGACTTCACTTCATGATCCATGGACTTCTGTGGCTACAGTAACTCTGGAGTGTCAGCCCCTTATCGCTTAACCGCAGGGAAGATTCTGGATTATGTTTCTGGAAGATTCATGAAATGTTACTACGAAAAGTAAGCAGCATTGTCAGAATTGGCTAAAGATGTGTCTGTATAGCCACTGGGTGCATTTTATGGGGCTGAAAAGCGAAGCACGCTGAAAATGCTCCCCTGGGTAACGTGCTTTCCCATTTGAGGTGTGCTGTGGTAGGTGAGGGGGATCCAAACTAACAAAACCTTTTGCTAAACCAAGTCAATCCTATTACCACCCTCTTATATCATGCTCACACGTTGAATGCACATATTTTCCTTTGGCCGGCTTCTTTTGAAGCTGCAGATTCTTGACTCCGCCATTATCTCCCTTTTGAACAGCCAGGGTAGACCACGTAGTGAAGTGTTGCTAGGCTGGTTGGTCAGTCAGATAACCTTTTTTGTTATGAATGGAAGAGCGTCTCTGAACTGCAAGCGTTTAACAGCACGAACGATGGCACTATGGTACTGGGTAAATGCTGAAGTGTTGCACGCCCAGAAGCACTATAAAAGTACTTGCCCAGGGAACGAGAACGCAGAGCTGAGAGTAATCAGTGATACTTGAATACCAAGACTACCCGTCTGCGCCCAAGCAGCGTATTGGCAAGGCTGGCCCTGACCACCCACCTGTGTTAGCTGCAGGTGGCTCCTCGTGAGCCTCATGCCTGCGGTCAGCTGAGGATGGCGGCTTCCTACCCCCTGTGCGCCTGGCCCTTGTGCCAGCAGCACTGGGGCTGCTCTCTGGCAGGGCAGCCCTCGGAGCCTGGGGTTAAGATCCTGGCTGGTGAGCGGGTGTAGTAGAGTAATCGGATGAAAGAAAGTTTCACTAATAAGGAGGAGGAAAGGGAAGAATACAGCAAGGGCAGTGGATAGATTTCTCTCTTACAAAATGCAATACTCTTGCAGTAGTACGTGATGTTTGTGTGTTCCCTACAATATGTAATAACCTTCTTCTGAGTTTTGTTTGGAGCGCTGTGTTGGCTTGATCGAGTTGGTCTTGATGCCAGCCACAGGTGCAGCTTAACGTACAACATTCTCAGTAGAAGGATAGTAACTCAAAATGTTGCTCAAAGGAAGAGTTAGCAGCTATTTTAAAAAGGGGAGAGAGGAAAGAAGGGATTAAACCACTCAGAGTAGTTGGCACTCCAGCTCCCCAACGCCAGCATTCTCCACTCAGAGCCTGTGAAACATCACCTATTGACCACAGGGAAGTGGAGGAGGAGGCTCAGCACTGGGTCCTGCGTGGCTGCTGCTCCTTCCCTTCTGCATTGCAGACCTGGGATAGACGCGCCGGTCAGCTGGAAATGACCAAAGGCGCAAGCCTGTTCTCGGATGTGGCTGCGGCAAAGCCCATCCTGATGTCGAGGGCTGCGGAGATGCTGTTTTCTGGGTTCAGCCTGCTGTGGTGGCTCAGTTCCTGGGTGGCAGCTTCCTGAGGAAGCTTCAGGCTGCCACACCTTCTGTGTTGCTGCTTTTCATGTTGAAGGTAAAAGAGATTTGTATCCTTCGTGTTAAAATTCATAGCAAATAATGCTGGGCAGCAGCATATGCCAAGCACATGTAAATGCATAACAAATACACGCCTGGCTCAGAGCTCATGACAGTCTCTCCCTCCTAAGGTGTGCTGGAGGTTTCTATAAGCACAGGAGAGCAAGGCTGGGATTTTTACCAACTTCAGGACACTTCATAGATATCTTCCAGCTTCTTTTTCTGTTTGGTAAAAATCTAGTTCTCTTTGTTATCAGGGGGAAGCAGTAAGTCACCGCAACAGGAAAGCAGCAGACAGCATTGCCAAAGATGTTTTGACAGAGGCCCATGTGCTGCAAACACTTTCACCCTGATGTTTTTTAAATCTCTTCTGTGTTCTTTGAAGCAAGCCTTTAGGAAATAACAGCACTGCTGTGGATCAAAGATCAGCCTTGGAGACCTGCGAACTGCCCCCTGCATCTCCCCGTCACCACTGCTGGCGGGCAAAGCTGCTCGCAGAGTTCCTCTGTAATTGTGTCCCTGAGGACCTGGCTGAGAAGGAAAAAAGTAATTTTAGGGACTTGAGAGAGAGTTTTCTCCATGGCATTTGTGGGAAAGTTTTCCTGACCAATAGATTGAACTATTTGTTACTATTTATTAGTTAGTATCCCTATTACCATCATTACTGTGCTATGTTGATTCGTAGAATCACAGAATGGTTTGGGTTGGAAGGGACCTCAAAGAACATCTACTTCCAGCCTCCACTAGCCCAGGTTGCCCAAAGCCCCATCCAACCTGGCCTTGAACACCTCCAGGGAGGGGGCATCCACACAGATGGAAGCAGCTTCTACCAAGGAACTGCTTTGGAAAATAACCCCTCATATTATTTTTCCCCATTTGACTGAATCTGCTTTTCAAATTGGACATTAAGGGTTAGCACGAAGTAAATTTAGTACAAATTAAAATTGGGTTAAAATCAATCTTCTGCAGAACCTTAACCAACACAAATACCTCAGGGTTTGAATGATTTCTGTTATTCCTGTGGCAGCTCTCTTTGCCCTCTCCTTCCCTGCGAGAGTTGCAGGAGGGATCAGGGATTTCTGCAGAACTGGGCTAGAACATGATAACAGACATCAACAGAAGCCTTAAAGAAAAAACATCTAATATGTTTGGATATTCTAGTCCATTAATTTTGGTGGATATGCTTTTGTTTTCTGAGTGAGAAGCAAAGTTAGAGTTGATTGTATACTTGAGTATTTTTAAAATGTGTCTGTATTTCCAAACTGACTGCCCCTCTGCAAGTATGAAAATCAACCGCACGAGGCAGAGGGGTGAGTCATTGGAAGTAGCGTGGTGTTCGGGGCAAACACAACGTACAGCAGCAGAGCGGGTGCTGCCATTTGAAGAAGATGCTTGTTTTGCTCTGCGGAGAGGAACCCTTGCAGGGCAGGCAAGGCGGGGGGTGGCGTTGATGAGTGTGTTGTAACACCACCCAGAAGCAGAGCTCTGGTCTTGCTCTTTCTGAACCGCCTGCCTAATTTGCCTCTGAGCAGAATACAGCTTCAAATCTGTGACCAAAAGATGGGGGAAAAAGCTGCCTTTAGAGGGTTTTGGTTAGCCGTCAAGTCAAGGCTAACCAAAACCCAAGGCGTCAAGGACACAAGTACTAAAAATCATTTAGTCATATTTAAGTGTAGCATTTGCCAGTTAAATTTTACTTTTGAATGGAACATTGAAGTCCAGGTTTTCTGGTGGGGTGTGACTAAGCTGCAGGTACAAATGCCAAGGAATCAGCTCATTCAAGGAAATTCTCATTAATCCACTGTTTACTCTGTGCCTTACTCAGAGGAGGATGTAGGAGTGGTCCCATGCCCTCTCCCGAACAGCATGCTGCTGCAAAAGGGTGATGGAGGACTAACAGGTCAAAAAATATTTGGTCAGACATGCACCCACCTGTGTAATCAACAGCACTTTGGTTACCAGAACAAAAGATCGGGGGTGTTTTCACATCAGTTGCGTTTCACGGAGCTTGTGCTGGTGTGACCACACTCGTGAGAAGCCAGCCTGCTGTCCCATGGCAGAGACATGTGGCCAGAGAACCATAGAATCATAGAATTGTAGAATGGTTTGGGCTGGAAGGGACCTTAAAGATCATCTAGTTCTAGCCCCCCTGCTGCGGGCAGGGACACCCTCCACTAGACCACATTGCCCAAAGCCTCATCCAGAGAAGTTCTGGAAGGAGCTATGTTGCCATAGTCTTTAATCTATTAGAGTTAAAGCATTACAGAACCAGTGTAGATCAGGCATTAAATCCATTCCCAGTGTGTTTTGCATGTCTCCACTGCTGACCTCAGTGATTAAAAAGATGTCCAGACACATCTATGTGTCCACCCAGGCACCTGGACTGGGTACTCTCCAGTCACTGGATCACTCTCTGCTCCTCTGGAGGATGTTCTTCCACGTGTCGCCTACTGCACACCAGGTTATTCCAGTGTCCAAGCATCATTTCAGCGCACAATCTGAACATAAATGGGATTTGCTCAGGGTCTGTGAAGTCCACAGGCTGAAGTTCCCCTGAGGGAGTCACCCATGTATCTTTCTGCATCAAGGTGCAAATTCACCTATGCAGCCAGGCCAGAGATCATCTTGAGCCCCTCGGTCACCTCCGCAGACCCCCAGAAAGGCAGCTGGAAAGAAACCATGACTCCCCTCCGAAGCGAGGTATCTCCGCAATGGGGAACAGAAACTCCTCGGTTTCTTTCTGAGAGTGACTTCTCAAATGGGACTGTTGTGTAAGGGAGTAGAAATGGTCTCATGCTGATGAAAAAGAGGAAGGGGCAGTTGTTTTTCTGAAGATATTTTGAAGCAGCCCTGGCCTTCAAGAATGTGAAAAGCAAGTTGAAATCAGCTGGGCAGAGCTCCACTTGGTGAATAAAACACAAACAGGTGAGCAAAGGCTTTGCCCATTTAATGCAGTTACCGGTACATACATGCAGTGTTATGCTGCTGTTGGGATGTTTCTCAAGAGTTTCATTTTTGAGCATGACCTCAGAAGCCACAAAGATAATCTCACAGCCTTCATACCTTTTCCATGGTTTTCAGTAATGAATCATCCTTCCAGAGCTGCTCCTGGACTCCAGTCCCTGCAGGAGCCACCGCATGCAACCCCACTGGGTGTCCCTCCTGCCTCCTTGCTCCGGCCCCCATCCCCAGTGGGGCTGAGCATCTCCAGGGAAGGGCTGTCAGGGGGACTTGTCCTGCAGTTTGAAAGGCTTCTCTGGGCCTGGCCTCCTTTGGCAAACCAGGCACTCCAGCTCTTACTTTAGTGAGAAACACCTTTATCTGTCATAAAGAAACAGCAACCCAGAGGAGGTGCATGTGGTGGAGACCCGGGGATCTCACAGGGAGCTGGAAAGTGTTTGCAGCTCGGTGGCACAGTCTGCTTCTCTGTACCCGCTCTCCCTGCTGGCAGAGAAGCGTACAAAAAAAAGCGTTGGGGGGGGGAAGTTGTTTCTGAAGCCATAGTTGCATCTCTGTCGTCAGCCCAATGCCAGGCCTCTGGCATCTCAGAGTATGGCTGTGAAATATTTAATTATATTCTGCCAGTGTCTCTGTCCAGGCACCCACGGCACCATGACCAGTCCAACCTCGCAGCGTTTCTGGGAGCTGGGGCAGTGCCGACAGCCTCGTTTTACAGGTGGGAGAACCAAGTCACCAAGGTGCTGCGACTTACGGTCACACACAAAGTCTGCCGGCAGCCCGGGACGGGCAGCCCAAATGTCCACCCCAGCCTCCCGCACGGGACACCACCTCCTGCGGTGGGTCAGCATCCCCCCGTGGGCACGCGGGGTGTTGGAGAAGCAGCTCCCTGCAGCCAAGCCGGTGCGTGAGCCCCCGCCGTGGGGCTCTGCCGGGCTGCAGCAAGGAGTCGCCATCAGCAGGGACGAGGGCAAAACCCCCACTGGGAACGGGCGGGTTTTTGGAAGGGCTGTCCCCGGATGGTGCTCCCAATGGCCGTGGTTGCCCCACACACACTCACACGGGCATAGCCCCAAAAGACCAGGCGAGACCCGGGGCAGCCGCGGTGCCCCTGTGCAGGGGGTTAATCCCTGTTCGGCCGGGATTTCAAGCACCGGCCCTCCCCAAGTTCCCAGCTCCCTGCAGGCTCGTCCGGCTGCTATTCAGCGTGGGTTTGCAGGCAAATGGGCCAGGGGAGCCTCATTGCTCTTGGAAGAAAGTGAACACCTGTCTGACAAAGTGCCGGAGAGTCGACACACTCCAGGAGCGCTTCCCCTCAGCCCCAGAGTCCACGCAGTCCCGCCCTGCCCTGGCCTCTCTGGATGACTTACAGTTGTTGTTGGTGTTGTGAGAGCGCAGCTGGACCAAGTCATCCTCCGAGGCCCCCGCCAGCTCCTTCAGCTCCCTGGAGGTGTCTGCCCTCAGGTACTGCCAAGCCTTGCGCCCGTTGTGGTCCCTGCGGCTGGTGTCTGCCCCGTAAGCTCCCACCAGCACTTTGATGAGCAGCTCGTGTCCCTGCAGGGCAGCCACATGCAAGGGGGTGAGCCCGCCGCTGGCTGTGGGGAGGTTCACATTGAAGGGATAGCCCTTCTTCTGGGCGTGGGAGATGACCTGAATGAAGCTCTCGTGGTGGCCATGCTTGGCAAGCCAGTGGAGAGCGGTGAAGCCTGTCACAAAGTCTCTCCTGGTCAGCAGGCTGGGATCGAGGTCCAGCAGCCTGACGATGTTGTCCGCATCGCCCTGGGCCGCTGTCAGCAGCCACTCGTGCTCCAGGGGATCCAGGGCAAGGGACAGCACCTCGGGGCTCTGCTCGGGCTTCTGCTCTTGGTGCGGCCCTGCAGAGATACTGCTGCCATTGGGTGTCTTCTGAGTGGTGGCAAACCGCATGGTGCTGCCAGGGCTATTGCTCTGCAGGAGGATTTCCTTCAGCTCCTTCCTCCGGGTACTGCCGGGGCCGATGGAGAGCCTGCCCGCAGTCCTACCCCAGCTCCCTGGGCCCTGGCTGCCCCAGCTGACGCTCCTGTTGGTGTCCATCTTCTGCAGCGGGTGGAAACGTTCCCTGCTCCCCCCAGCAGCCGGCCAGAGATGGGAGGTGCGGGCTAGGCTTCCCGCTTGGGGCTGGGTAGCTTCCAGGAAGGTGAACGTCCGGGTGATGCCAGCTACCCTCTGCTCTGCCGAGCCCTGCTCCCGCTCCCGCCGGGCCATGGCGGTGCCTCCTGCGGGGCTGGCTGGCAGCCCACTCCCCGGCAGGGCGCAGCTCGCAGCTCGCACTCCCCAGTTCTCACCCTCCCCAGTTCTCACCCCACGCTTCCTGCCCCGGCGTTAGGCAAAGGAGGAACTGACTCTGCACGGCAGGAGGGCACACCAGGCATGGCGGCAGATCCGTGGTGCTGCCGCACTGCCGGGGCGGTGCAGGCGACCTTTGGTCATGCTGTGGCTGCGACTGTCGTCAGCACCAGGCACGGCCGCAGACACGGGCTGTCTGCCTCCCCCGGGGACACGCTCACCTGCAGCGTCACAGAAGAAGAGTGGGGGGGGGGGGCGGGCATGGAGAGTGTGCGGCACCGCTGGGGCGGGCGAAGGTAGGGGCGTCCTGGGCAGCCTGACGCTGGTGTTAAAGAAGAAATTTGATTAACCGTATTCTTCTCTCTGAATAGTCTCCTTTAGCATTAGTAGCTGCTAAAGTAGCTGAAGCCTTAGGCCGCAAGAGCTGACCAAGTGTAAACTTTTCGTAAAACTAATGCTGCTAATGAAGTCACTGAATTCAGCAAATACGAGCGGAATGAAGATAAGGACCAAGGAGGCAATTCCAAGAGAATGAAGTAACTTCAGAAGGCCAGCCCAGCGACAGTGAAAACCTGTAAGAAATCAAGAGAGCACGGACCAGAATTAAGTGATTGGGGATGGGGTGATGGTGGAGCGGGTGTAATTGAGAGGTGTGAACTGGGGTAGGGGTCCCTCTCCAGAGGCACCCAGCTCGAGCTGTAACTGAAGAACTAATAAATCACTGATTGGAAACCTTCACTCGGACCTGGCATTCTCAGTGGGATCCGAGGGTCGGACCCTGCATGGTGGCCGGCGTGTGTAAATCCGTAACACTGATCCTGGGGACACTTCCTCTGGCCCCGGCAGCACTCCAGAGCCCCGTGTGCCTTGCTGCGCCCCCAGGCTCCGTGATGCCACTGAGGCACCTGCCTTACAGCCCCCCCTGCCCCTCAAATTGCCCCCCACCATTGCAATGCTTCTCCTTGGTGCTGTGCTCAGGAAGGCCAAGGTTACTGCCCCAAGGGGACCCTTCCTCTGCAGCCAGCAGGTCTCCGTGCCATAAGGGAGACCCAGCCTGGGGCAGTGTTTTAGAAGCCCCTTCAACCATTTCTCTTTGCCTTCTCTAAGCTTTAGCCCTGCTCCGACCTGCCCTGGGCTGGTCATCAGCCCTCGAGGGAGTTTTGCCTTTCTCCAACCACTTGGACCAGTTTTTCTGGGACACGTGGGAAGCCAGCATCATTCCACAATGCCCAAACCACTGGTGGTGAAAAAATAATTGTCCTCTTGCTCCCTTTCTGGCACAGCCTGGTTTTGTCGCTGGCTGCTGGTGGCTTCTGCGGGCTCAGGGAGGCAGAGGACTTGACCCACACAGCCACAGGACCCTGGGGAATGGTTTAAAACTCTTGTTGGTGGCAGCTGGGGAAAACAAGGAGGGAAACGAGGTGCTGCTTTGGGAGACTGAGGGCACTGACAGTGCAAAGCACAGCACCCATTTAGGGCCACCCTGGTCGTGCCTGCATTAAGGACTGGTGGCACTGGCAAGTTCTGACCAGGCTAAAACCAGGGTGCCAACCTTGGGGGCTTTGCTTGGGGGTCCTGGGGGCTGGGGTAGTTAGCTGCTTTGGGTAAGGATCGAGTTCTCTCTCTCTCAGCCTTTGTTTGATGCTTGTGCTGGCATCAAATGAAGGGAAACCCAAGTGGCACCAGCTACACCCTCCAAGCAGCAGACGGGCTTATCCAGCCTGGGCCAGGGAGCTGAGGCTGCATCGAAGGGCCGAGAGGGGCTGGGGCAGGGGCTGCACTGCCACTGGAACACAAATCGGCACAGCCACCAGCAGCCGGGTTCCTAAGCGAGCACGAACCATCCCGACAGACCTCAGGGAAAGCGCGCAAAGCGCATAGACAGTTTATTTTAAATAGCAAGTGATTTACTGAGGCTGGGAGACCTCAGACGCTTAGACCCAAACCCTATACCCCAGCCCAGCCTCAGTGCTGCGCTGCTCAGCCCCAGCCCCAGCCCCGGCCGGGTGCGCGGCCCGCGTTACCAGAGGGGCCGCAGGGCCGTCGGGCGCGGTCCCCCGGGCCTGCCCTGAGGAGTCAGTGCGGGGGCACCCGTCACCGTGCTGGGAGCGGGCCGGGGCCGGGCAGCCCGCGGGCCTAGCAGGAGCTCCGGGGCTGCGGAGCCGTCGGTTAGGAAACCGTGTGCCCCAGCCCTGCCACCGCCCCCAGCCCGCCGCGCCCCGCCGCACTGTGGCCGCGGCCCCGCCCGCAGCCCGGACTGCACCATCACGGGGGGCGCGGGGAAGACCGGCGGCCCCGCGTCTCCCGGAGATGGGCGGCGGTGGCGGGACCCGTCGGGCCGACCCGGGCGGGGAGGGGGAAGGCGGCGGAGCGGGGCGAGGGGGCGGTGGCGTAAGGGGCGCCGGGCAGGGCGGGGCCGGAGGGGCGGCGGGTCTCCTCTTCCCCCCCACGCGGCGTCGCGATGGGCGCGCCCGGAGCCGCCTGCCCGGCCGGGGCGGGCGCTGTGGCGGGCTCGCAGCGATGGCGGCGGCCGAGGTGGCGCGGCAGGTGGGAGCGGGCGCCGCTGCCGCCGGCCTCTTGCGGGCCGGGCGTGGCCGGGGCGGCGGGCGGGAGCGTTCGGCATGGCCGGGGCGGCAGGGCAGGGCCGGGGCGGTAGGGCCGGGCCGGGTCAGGTTGCGCCGGGCGCGGGCTGCGGGGGCATCGGGCTGGGGCCTCCGGCGGGCTCTGGGGTTCGGCCCGGGGCGGCGGCGGCCCCCTGGGGGATCGGGGTTTGGGGCCGCTCTGAGGCGAGCCGGGGTTACCTGGGGGAGGGGAGGTTTAGGTCCCGGCACCGCTGGCTGCGGGGCGGCAGCCTGGCCCGGCGACCTTGGGCTGCCCGCACCGGGGTGGGCCCGGGGGTCCTGCCCTGCCGGTCCCTCCGTCCCTGGGCCCCGCCGCAGCCTCAGAGGGACCCCGAGCTGGCCGGACTGCCGTGCTGGGGAGGCCTCATCCTGCACCCTTACCCTGGGCTGGGGCCCCTCGCCAGGCCGGGGTGCGGTAGTGGGAGAAGCGCTCCTTGGCATCCCCCTCTCTCCAGGGATGCTGTTCTCCCAAAGAAACCAGATCCCCCGCTCATTAGCACATGATGCGGGGAAGATCGTCAGTCCGGCACCATGTGCCGCGGAGGAGCCGTGGGAGCCCGTGCCGAACAGCGGCACCACGTCCCCGTTGCGCTTTATCCCCGAGGGTCCCCTCGCCGTGTCGTCCCCGGCTGCCCACGGGCACACCTGCCGCCGCCGATACTCGCCTGCCTTCCTAGCGCGGCACAAAGCTCTGTGTGCCTGCGGAGAATTATCCAGAAGAGGAGCGGAGGGAGTTGAGCCACCTCTGCGTTTGTTACAGAAATGCTAAGGAGGCAGCTGTAACGCGTTTGCATGCGGAAGCATTTTGTGTGTGATTTGATGGGCTTCCAACTTTGGTGTCCATGTGTTAGTACAGAAATAACACCTGAGATGAATGCTGAATGTCTTCAGAGCAGTAGGTTTTAGCATGGACCCAGTCTTGTTGAACGGGTAGATGTAGCCATTCCTTGCCAGTTTTTGATGTTATTTTCTCCTGGACATACCCATTGCCTTATATGTGACTGCCAAGGTATGTAAAGTGACTCACTTGCTCCTTTGTCAGTTAAAGAAAATTGAGCTTTAGGCTTTCCTAAGATAATGTACCAGAGCTTCAGACATCTGCTAGTGGCCTGGGATGAATTATGATATGGCACAACCCCTCTTTGGAGGCAAAAGGGAAAGCTAGCTGTGAGACAGATGTGAAATTAGTGTGCTGCAAATTGAAAATGTCTTTGTCCAGACAGACAACTTGTCAGCCTGGGTCTTGGGCATCTGCTTGTGGCCGTGGTTCGTGGAGCAGTCGGCCATAACGTCCTGGTAGTGCAGAGGGCTGCTCCGTGTGTGCTGACGGAGTTAAACACCTGTGAGAGCTGGGGCTGGGTACGTGGCAGAGTTGGGGTCACTACCCTGCCTCTGCCCTAGCAAAACCTTGATCTAAACCCACATTTATTGTGGAGATGGTCAGTGAAACCCTGTCCTCCGCGAGTGGGCAGGGCGGCTCCATCACTGTGGGGCTGAGACCCCTCTCCTGTCTTCTGCCAGCGTGGGCGGTGCAGGTTTTAAATGCTGAGACCCACAGGGGATGTGTCCACCCTGTTCCCGTGGGTGGAGGACGGGTGCAGAGGACCGGCTTGCTGGGCACTGTCTAACTCTGGATCTCTGTAGTACAGGTCAGAAAAATCATTAAGACTGCTGATATAGATAAGTATTTTTTTAATTGCTGGAGGAGACTTCTGGGAACGTATCCAAACAGCGTGGTGTTTCTGGAGCCCTTTGGCAGGAGCTGTCAGAATTTGAGATTTCGGAAGCACTTGACCCTTTGTGAATGTTGAATGTCTGAATGATGCAGTGCGCCTGAAGAGGGTGGTCAATGGTCAGGACCTTTGGTGGGATATCTCTGGCTTTCCGTGGTGGCAGATCAGAACTATTTCTCACCCACTTTTCTGTTGTTTTTCTTTTATATGCGTCCTGACAACTTGTTATCAGCCGAGCAAGGAAAATAAATACAGTATTTCTGTGTACTTTACATTCTCCCTTTGCATTTATCTTGCAGAGGGTGTTTATACTGTCTGCTGGATAATTCTGTCATTGCATAAGAGAATTACACACTTGTACAATTACACTTGTAATTGGTACAAGTATTGCTCTAATTTGCTGTTTAATCAGAGCCAAATGCAGTCTGGGGAAGTGGATGCCATAACGCCGAGGTCATGAGAAGGGATCTGATGTTGTTCTGGCTTAAAGATGATGTGAAAAATCTGAATTCAGGTTCCACCTTGCTTTGCAATTTGACATTTGACTTCTTGTGCAACAGTTGTCTCAGGTTCAGGGCTCTCGGCTTTACGGGGTGGCAGAGGGGCAGGGAAGTGGCCGCTGTGAGCATCGGCAGCGGCGGTGGAGCTCTGTGAGCATTGTTTGGTTTGTTTTCTTTGAGGGACAGTGCTGTTGTGTTTGCTGTGGCTGTTTGGAAATCCTCTGGAGGGAGTCTCCAAGGCCTCACGTTTGAAGTGATTCTCATCTGGGGAGAGGTGGGAAATTGTGTCGGAAGTACTAAATGTCAGCTGTCAGTGTCCTAAACAGAAACACTCTACGATTAGATGCAGCAGAATTGTACTGCAGTCTTTGGGAGCATTTTCTTGTGGTGCAGGCCTGGTTTGGACACAGGGTCCCTTGGGCTCAGAGCTGCAGCATTCTTTATTTGCTGCGCTCTGCCTGAATATTGTGAACTGGAGGCTTTTCCTTTGCCATGGTGTCCTTTTTCATTGTTCTTTGAGTCCAGGCCACCAGAAATTGTCCTGAATATGGAGCACTGACATTTGCAATGAGCAGCACCATTGCGTGTCTCTGGGAGGATGCTCTGCTTTATCTCCACAAAGCGGTAACGGGCTGTTGGGGCTCTGAGGATGTCGGGAGCTGACAGCGCTGTACCTACTTGTCGTGTAAAGCAGATCAAGGCAGAGACGCAAATTCAGCAAGATTTTCCTCTAATCGTTTTTTCATGCTGAGGACCCCAGAGTGATTCAAACACCCGGAGTCTAAATCTTGCCCGTTTTATGTAAACTAATATTTAATGTGCAGTGCTTTCAGGCTTGGGGTCATTTATTATAACATTTTTGTATTTTCTATATATTTCGATAGTTCTCTGTAAGAATTAGAGTAGACAGCAGTGGTTTCTGTGGCACAGAGAAGCTCTAACGAAAGATGTGTAAATCCTCCAAAGACAGGGGAAAAAACAAAATACCCTCTCCAAGTGACTACTCCTTACTTTCACTCTGCAATAGCCCTGCCTGGTAATGCAGCAAGAGAGCGTGTTGCTCTTTTTGTTCTTTTAATCTTGTTTGTGGCAAACACGCTTTGCTTCCTCCAGAGCAACAACAGCCCATTCTGTCCTAGGGGGGGGTCACTCTGTGTATATGGGGAGAAAAAAAAAGGCATCTGGTATCTTGGTGTGCTGCCAGTGTTCACACTGGCTTCCCAGAGATCCCATCTTTGTCTTTGTTCCAAGAAGATGCTAACTTTAAAATAGAGAGTATGGAAGGACTCTCAGCCATCCAGCGCTCACTGATGTTCCTGGAAAAAGCCTTCACACAGACAATAGTTAATCCTTGCTTACTTTGTTGGTACCTCTTTATACATTTTAAATTTGACCTGAAAGATTGTTTTTTGAAGATAAGTAGCGGAAGATAGCGTTTGAATGCTTTTTCGGCAAAAATCTTTTAAGCTTAACATACTCTCCTTCAGTTTTGAACAAGGTAGTCCAAATCTACGTTTAATGTACAGGCAGGATGACTAATCGCTGTGTTCATATGTTGTTTATGATGATGCTGTTTATATATAGCAGCGTTCTGGATGCAGAGACACCACCTGGTGCGTGAAGACTGGTGACTTTCACTGTTTCTTCATGCATCAGATAGAAAATGTTTCTTTTTTCTCCACAGCTTTGATAATTGCTGAAAACTTTGTGATACGTACCAAAACAAGAGTGACCTTAAAACATTACTTCTTGGGTTTTTTTCACTGGATCTGATCTCTCAATGCCTCGACCAAGCAGGCTTTGGATTTTTAGCCCGAGTAGCACGGTGTACCTCGTGGCTGTGTACTTAAAATGAAGGCTCAGCTGCTGTGACTGGAAATTAGATTTTGCAGTACTTGTTCCCTGGCCTGTGGCAGATGTGAAGTGTGGTTTAACTGCATTGTAAAACCACAGGTGACTAGAAAAAGAGGCTACAGGAAATGACTTGCAGGCTGAATTCTGTGCAATGGTAAATGCCTCCTCTCAGCCGAGAGTGGCTTAACTTCTACCGTTTATTTTGTTCCATCTGGATCACACTTATATTTAGGGATGAGGAGAAGATTTGTTCTTAATGAGAGCCTACACTCCCGCCCACGCTTCCTGGGGAGAGTAGTGTTCAAACAGTTTTCCAACGGTGCAGTTTTAAGGCTGAGTATTAAAAATACACTTGATATTTCTCCTTCCGCAGGACGAGTCTGCCTGTGGTTCTCTCCTGCACCTTTGCGGACTCTGTCCACCCATCTGTTCTTCACTGGGGCCATGGTGCTCTCGCTGCAGATCAAACGCTGCCATGAAATAGCCCAGTGCTGGGTTTTTGTTTTAGTGAAAGCAGTTCAGGAGAGTTTAGGTGTGTCATCATAAAATCCGTGTGCCTGACAGTCTCCCTTTCTTCTGCTTTAGCTGTTTGTGAATTATTGAGCCTCAGAGCTGCATCCTCAGAAGGCAAAAACAGAATCTGCTGGGGAGCTTGATCGCCTGCCTGATGAACATGTCGTTTGGAGGCAAGGTGCTCAGAAATTAATAAAGCACCATATTTGGTGAACATCTTGGCAGGAAGAGTCAGACTAATACACAAAATATGGCTAAGGGGAAACATATTTACACATCACAGGGTGGTAAATATGGTTAATGGCTGAAGTGTATTTGGAGCCTCATATTTGGAAGAAAAACCCACACCAGCAAATCAGTAACTAGGCAAGTAATCATACTCTGACAGGCTACTATAGTAAACGTAGTCCTTGGGGATGTTTTCCTAGCCTAAAATGCCAGTGGCATTAACAGAAGAGGGAAAACCAGTATGCCTGTCCCTATAAACAGGCTTTCAAGGTATGTGAAAACACGATTCTGAAAGAATAAGTTAAAAATAACACCCTATAAACTATTGCCTTTTGGCTGTGGGATTTCTTGCAAACTGATGACGTCCCTAAAAGGCGAGAGGGGAACTTTCTGTAATTGACACTAAAATACGTTGTTAAGAAAAGCCATTGCTTCAGAGAGGGAAATACCTTTTTGGGGGGGCCGCAGGAAGGGAACTTTCCAGTACACACAAATATGCAGGGTTAGCACCGACTCTCCAGTTTGCCTGATACCATGTCTGTGTGTAGTTTCTTACTGACTGCTGTGCAGGTTTGGAACCCGGAGTGCCTTGGTGTCCGTAGGCCTTGGTGCGATGGCCAGGTGAAAAGTTCTGACCCTGCTCCAGAAGCAAGCGGCCATGCTGGGTGTGGAGCACAGCGTGAGCAGAAGCTGGAGCTCAGCCCTTCCGCTTCCTGGGGCAGAAAGGGGACGTCTGGCCGGGGAGACCGGGTTAGTGGTGTCAGGGACAGGAGAGAGCAGGGCGCGGGAGCAGCTTCTCATGAAGTGGTTTGGGTGGCTGGGCAGGAGCAGCCCGTGCCCTCCAGCAGGCAGGTCTGGGTGCCTCCACTCCCAAACCCTGGTACAGGCTCCCTTCTGTCGGGGCTGTGTGATTACAAGCAGCTCAGTTCTGGATGCTTTTTCTCAGCTTATTTTCCTATTCAGTTCCTAGCTTTGAAAGATGTGCCCTGAAGGCTGGATAGCAACACCCATAGAGCTGGAGAAGACCTGCTACCTTGCATGGTCTGGCCATTTGTCCGTGCAAGCAGTGGGCATCTTCCTTGCAGCTTCCTTCAACGATCCCTGATTTTCTTGTGCTAATGGCCATTTTATAGATTTGGACAGACCCCTGGTTGCAGTCTGAGATTTTCGTCTTCACAACAGTGTGGAAGGTATTGCCGTGTTTGATAGCTCGCAGACGGTATTCTCTGCTGTTTCTGTGCTACAGCACTTGAGCTTTGCAGAGGCAGTGTGTTTGGGCTGTTCAATTACTAAATGTAGGTACAGTTTTCCTCACTGTTTCTAGCTAGTTTCTGTAATTGCAGCTGTGAATGTGAATTATGTGTGAGTTACAATTCACATTAAGTGAACTGTAACAGGCTTATAGGAGGAGGCATCATTAATACATTCCTTTGCACAGGGGATTCTTTTTGTTTTCAGTATAAGGTGAGATTTGAATGTCTACATAATTTCTCAAGAAATAAATGTTTTGCCGCCTCTTTAATTCAGCAGCTGTGTTTGGGTATGTGTTTTGCACAGTTTAATATTTTTCCAATAGGGCTACCTCCTAATGTGTGGCAAATGAAACATTCTATTTGTGCCGTCTGGATTTGTTTTGGAGAAGAGGCAAGCACGCTGACATGATTTACAGTGTACGTGCGGATCTCTGCTCGGACTGTGCAGTTGATTCTTCTTGGGAGGTCTTAAGGGTTTATACAGATAAGTGTATTTTGCTTGAAAATGACACAACTATTTTATTGTGTTTCAGGGTGAAGGCTGTCGCACTGTCCCGCTTTCTGGACACGTAGGATTTGACAGTTTGCCTGACCAGCTGGTTAATAAGTCAGTTAATCATGGGTTTTGTTTCAACATCCTGTGTGTGGGTGAGTATTTCCATTTTGGGAAGTTCTCTTGCTGAAAAGGGCTTCGCTGCAGCTGGATGTAGCTAGTAGGTGACAGAGTTAACAAGGTTGCTTTGATTTAAATTTTCCCCACTGTTCTGTCTATTTTCAGTAACAAGATCTACTGGTGCCCTGGGAGATCCCTGCTGAGGTTATGCAGTATGGCTTTCTACCAAGCAGTGAACCATAGAAATAAAATGTCTGAAATCCCAGGCTTTTATTACAATCTTTATTTTCCTAGTATGTTTCAATTTCCTGTATTTAAAAGAGAATAGGTAGTCATGCCAGAGAACTTTGTTCTGAGGTCTTGTTTGGTTAGGTATTGAATTATTAGTATAATTATTTTAACAAAATACCAGTTGTGCTCCTCTTGAACCACTAAAAGCTATTTTTTTTCTCCTCCCTTCTATGCATGCTTGAATTAAAACAGTGTCTGGCCAAGCCTTAGCTGGTCAGACGATTATCCAAGCTGCCATGTGGTATGGACCTCAGCTGTGCTCTGGCACTGTGGTAGGACTTTGTGTCTGTCCCTGCAGCGTCTGCCCGTCTCACAGATCTTCCCCAGGGTCAGGATCCCAAATAGCCTCTCATCAGAGGCACCTCCGGGTAACAGAAGTGATACCTTGTGTGGCTTTGGTACAGTAGTTTGGTAAGGTGGATAAGGAAATTAATAATAAGGAATTCATATTGTCTGATAGGATGGTTAGTTTGATTCACTGATGCTGGTTCCCTGGCGCTGGGAGTGGGAGGTTATTGTGTGGCCATGGCTGCTCGGGGTAAGCCCTGTCTGTGGATGCTCCCAGCAGTGCCTGGCGTGACAGAGATGAGAGCTGCAGCTGTGGACACCTCCAGGGGACTCAGCTGGTGGTCAGCTCTGCACCTGCACAAAGGTTGTCTGTCCCCTCCTGCGAGAGATCCGCTCATGCTATGGACCTGGTGTTTGCCCAGGACAGGGTTAAGTCTGAGACTAGAGGAGCAGAGCGAGGAGAGGGGAGCAGAGCCCTGTTAAATGGAGCTGAGAAGAAAACTTTCCCTGACAGTGGCATTCCTATGAGATGATAAACTTTGTTGACAAGTGGAGGTCACTGTCAGTCTGAGTCGCTACGTGATTCACAGTACGTGAATGTGATATGACCTAGTGAAACTCTTGTCCCAAAGATCGAAGTCTTACAGTATTTCCTTCTATGTGTGTGTTTAAGTGTTTATTGAGCTGCTGTGTTTTTTTCTACAAGTTATAGGTGCGGCAGTGGATGCCTCCTGTGGTTATATGTTCACTTTGATGTGTGGAGTTGAATGCCTTTGCTTTCCTCTTTGCAGGACAGAAATTAAATGCATTAATCGCTTGTTGATCTGAATAACAAGGACTCGCCAAGATCAACGTGCATTAGTTATTAATGTCAGTCTTCTGTGAATAGTAATAACACTGACATGGTCAATCTTGAAATAAAGAAACTTTGTAGAAAAATTTAATAAACTACATTAGAAACGGATCTGCAAATCTTGAGTTGAGGAGGTCAGGCTTTAAAATGTCTTTTAAGAGTTGTCTGGTGCCTCTGTTAACTTGTGATAACAAAGTTAAACTCTTAAACATCCTGGAGAAAGAAAACAAAAAGTCCCAGAGTCCATCTGTCATTTGTTTTGTTGGGTCTCACTTGTACAGCTGGAGTTTGGGGTGAAAATTTGAAAGAACAGGGAGCAAATGAGGATTTGAGCCAACAAAACAACAAATAGGTGAACACAGGCCACTAAACATGAGAGAAAGGCACTTCATTGCCCCATGTTTTTCAGCTGTGTGTGGCATCTGCTGGAGGAAAAATCCAGTGACAATTTTGCTCTGTGCCATACTGGATCTGAGCCACCGATTCCTCCCGGTGGAGGAGCCAAGGAAAGCTTCAGAAATGACTTTCAGCAGCACATCCAGAGTGGAGCAATTTTTAGCTCTTCTCATGCTGAAAGCTGTCTCCCCTTTGAGAGCAGAGCCAAAGATAGAGTAAATGAGCAAACCTCTCATAAGTTAGGGGTTGCGGATGGTTTCTCTGATATTTTATTCCTCAGCACAACCATTTTCTTCCCAAAGCTTCCGTGATAAAATGTTAGTTGTCTCTTAGGTCAGTGCAAAGGCTGGAGAATTATTTAATGACTGAGATGTCTGCTGACTGTATTCCTCAGTGAGATGGGGGAAAGAAAGAGGAGGAATAGGCTGACATTTTTTAACAAACTTTCTCAGTTTTGGTCAGGGTAGATTATAGTTGCGTTAGACTAGTATTCCATTATAAGCAGGAGTTTCCCCCTTTCTCTCTCCTGGGATTTGCAGGGGATTTGTTCTAAGCAGCCAATTCCGTGCAATGAGAAACGACTATTTTGTGGCAGAAATACCTTCTCTTTTCCCAGGGGCTGTACCACAACTGCTTGAGGTCTCTCACTCCCAACAAGTGAGTCCCTTGGGTTGTGGGAGCTCTCACCATCTGGGGAAGGGAGGGATGTACACAGGTTTCCTCGTGCAGAGCTGCTGTCTGCTCTCCAGCAGGCAGCTTTCTGTGGGGTGATGAGCTGTGCAGCTTGGAAGCTGCCCCATGGTTGCTTTTGTGGTCACTGGTGCAACCAGCTAAGGAGAGAACAGGGTTCCTCCAACCGAAAAGCCTTTGGTCTCCTCAGCCCTCTCCTGCCCCTTTGCTGCTGGGAGCCAGGTAGTCCTCTGAGGCGCTTCAGCATCTTTTGTAAGCCCATGTTGCTCGTCTTGCCCCCGCAGCCCAGCCTTTGCCTTGTGATGGGTGAATCGTGCAGCGTCTCCGTATGCCTGTCAGATGAAAGGAACTATTTTTTCCTCTCTCCATGAGAGATGGCCTTATCAGGCTGAGCTGCCTCAGGGCTTGTCTCAACAAACCTGCTATGTTGGATTAACTCCCAAACCTGCTACATTGGATTAACTCCCATTTCTTCACATGAAAGGGTTGTGCATGCATATACATTTTCTTTAAGATTCAATTATTTGGTATCTGGAGCCACGGTTGTTAATCACATGAAGGACAGGTGTTGCTCTCGTAAAAGGGTGAAAGCTGCTCCATGCCTTTTGAACAGGGAAATACTTGAAGGGCTCCTCTGTCCTCCCACAGAGTCGATTGAGGATATGACTGGGATCTCTTAATCCTGATGTGGAGAAGGGGGGCAAGTGAGCAGTTGTTTGTTGTTGCGCTTAACATGTACTAGGGAAAAGCAAATTAAACTGCCAGGCATAAAAAAGGAGGTACAGCTTTTGTGGTGTATAATTTAGCTTACTGCTGCGGGGTGCTTAGGATGCCAAAATTTCCGTGGAAAGGAAGAAGCCATGAAGGTGCATTCAGTTTGGGTTTGGGAAGCTGGGAGCTGTGGGCGCAGCTTCTTCTGTTCCTCCACCTTAGCTGCTGGCCAGTGTCAGAGACAGGTATGGTGGCACCTCATCTCCATCTCACCCAGAATAGCTGGTGTTGGGTAGCCCTCGTGTTCAGGGAGCCCAGCAGTGTCTTTAGCCTGGCAGGCTGTTGGGTGTTCAGAGCGAATGGTGCCTTCCTGGCGCTGGTGTAGGGTTGCTGCGTGTCCAGAGCCTGACTGGTGTGGTGTCTCTTGCCTTTTTTTTTTTTTTTTTTCATATCTCTGAAAATCCTCAGATTTAACAGCAAAAATCCATCCCATGATGAAAGGCACAATGGCACAGCTTTTCGGTAGCTGTCAGAGCTTCCTGGTGCAGAACTCTAACAGTAAAGGTCACCCTCCCCGCAGCACTTTGTCAGCCCCGCTTCAGGAAAGCAGACCACTGCCGAGTTGCATAATCCTTAAGTATGGTTTTGGAGATCAAATCACATGTGTGCCTATAAGCTTGCCATCAGGAAATAATCTCCCTGCCAAAGACGCCTCTCACTCGGTTTGCATACACCGCTGCTTTTTCCACGGTAATTCTGCCTCCCTTAATCCCCATTCATCGTTTCTGCTTTTTGGAGAAGATTCCAGCGCTGTCGGCTGGAACAAGCACAGACTACTTGTCCTTTTCATCAGACCATCTGTTCCATCTGGACTCCTGTCCTTACAAGAAGCAGTTGGCACCATTTACATCTTCCAGCCAGCAGAAAGTTGCCTCTGTGTGGTGCAGAAACTCCCAGAAGAGTCAGAAATCCTCCCTTCTGTCGTTCTGCCCTTCAAAGTAGCACTGCTCCCTAGCTCTGGTCGTATTTAACACAGCGAAGCGCTTTATTGACATCTTCAGTCTTTTACCATGTCACATCACTCCGTCAGTGTTAGTGTTGTTTCTTTTAGCTGAGACAATCATTCCTCTCTCCTCTGTCCTCCTCTTCCCTGGCAGGCTTTAACACCATGCCCTGTCAGTGGGGTTACACGGTGTGGGGATGGGTTTATCTGCTGGCTGAATGTTGTTTCTGGTGTGCAGACTTCACGTTTGAGATGCTGTGTTAGTGGCTAGGTGTTTTTGTGTTTTAAAAACACGAAGTTGTAGGTGTTTGGATGGGCAGCTCCCACCTATGGAAAAATGCCTTACCAGTTCAGATCTTCCTCTTCCAAAAGGAAAACCTCAGCGTGTGAATTCAAAGTTGCCTTTGCTGGCCCTGTGTAGCTGGCATGAGATGGAGTATAAAAGCATCTTCTGTCTTAAAAATTTCCCTGCATCTCTTATGTGCTTCTCCTGGCCCCTCTGACAGTTGAAGTGACTCCTGCTGGAAACAATGCATTAGATTGATTTAAAGTGGGCAATGATTAGCAGGTTCAGGATGTGTTTAAACATTAGTTTTGGCGTCACATGAACACCTTTTGCTCTAAAGAAGGAGGGAGGCAGGAACAAGAGGTGACTTGCAGGGTGTTTTGCCTGGAAGATTGTGTGATTTAAATGTGACCTTGTGTATCCGCTGCAGAGAGCAGCTCCCTGCCCCGGTTGCCGCTGCTGCTCCCCTGTCACCCTGCCCTGCAGCCCTGGAGGCTGGATCCAGCTGGATCCGACCCTGCTCCAGAGCCCGCCAGGCTGTGGAACAGAAAACGTGGGGCAGCGGCACAGGAGGATGCTTTGCAGGCCGGTGTGTGGGCGATGCTCCTGCACCCCAGGGCTGACAAGCTCCCCTGTCCTGAGACGCCCC
This sequence comes from Grus americana, assembly GCF_028858705.1. Classification (NCBI taxonomy): domain Eukaryota; kingdom Metazoa; phylum Chordata; class Aves; order Gruiformes; family Gruidae; genus Grus; species Grus americana. Next base: position 16,881,359 of record NC_072863.1, on the reverse strand, counting down.
ATCAGGGATCCTGGCATTCACAGGCAAGCAGCCAGCTCCCTGCTCTGTCCCACCCATCCCTTGGCAGGGGCTCTGGAAATGCTGCAGCCTTCTCAGGCTGTTTAGATTTTTGCCTTTTTTTATGCTGCTGTTTTCCTGGAATCCCTGAGAAAGGCCTGGCGGGTCATGCAGGCTGTCTGCTGTTAACTCTCAAAATCCCCATCCAAACCGTGGCAGTGCTCTGGTCTGCTGTGCTTTGTGCGCTGCTCCCCATTGGGGGCAAATGGTACCCCGAAAGCTCATACTACGAGATTCCAAGTCAATGAAAGGCTTGCAGTGATCAGCCATGAGTCTTCTGGATGATTCGGTTCATTCTTCCAGCAACAGAGATAACCTTGTGCTTTGCTGGGTCCCCCTCCCTTCCTCGTGCTGGTGCACTCTGGTCGGTGGTGTTGTAGATAACGGTTGATGCATTGATGTAGCACAAGGGATTGCACCAACACCAGCCCCTGGTGCCGACTCCTCCCCTTCAGATTGCAAACGAGATTGGTGTGAAGAGAAACTAGACTTGTGGCTGTTCGGGCCGTAGCTGGCATCCATCCGTGATGGAGCACAAGCTCTTAGCTGGCTCCCAGGCAGCTCTGCAGCTCAAGGTGTACGTTGACTTTCAGATGTTAATGAATCTTGCTGTCTCTAGAAAGATACTTGGTATATGATCCTGGCAATCAGAGAGTACTCGATTCCCAGAGCAGTGGATGTTTGCCCTGCCCTGCCTGTCATGTCCTTCAGCCTTGAGTGAGAGAAGTCCCTTCTGGGTTCAAGAGAGAGGGATTTGCCTGCTTGCAGGGAGGAGGCTTGGAGATTTGGATGGGGGGAGATGGGGAGGAGTTTCCCCTTGTTGAATTGGGCATTTCTTGCAAGTTTGGATCTGTTGCAGAGCTGTAAACCTACAAAAATAAACTCTTTTCTTCTGAGCAAAGTGGGAAAATGATGAAGTTGTCTTGGTTGGGAGCTGAGGGCTCAGGGAGGGAGGGGAAGGCTGCTTTAGCCAGACGCAGTCTCCCTGTGGTCCTGCAGCAGGCTGGAGGAGCAGCCTTTGCAGCGGGTGGCGTTCGGCTGGCTCCTGAAGTTTCAGCAAAAGCCAACTGGGCAGCTCAGAAATAGCTGTTTCCCCAAAACACAGCAGCCCTCACAGGGCAGCAAGCCAGGCTGCATACGGGTTTAGCACAAAGTCAGAGCCTTTGAGCTCAGAAAGCTGTCTCCGTTGTCAGAGCGTGGTAAGGGAGGCTGCCCTGTGGATTGAGTGCACGGAGGGATTTGTTTTGTTTTTCCTGGGATGTATCGAAAACATATTTAAGGCTGGTCTCTGGGATTTGTCTCTTCCTTCCAGACAAGAAAATAATTCCCCATTGATAGATGGAATCCAATTAGCAGTTCAATGCTGCATAACTTTTGGAAGCAGAGTTTAGGGTGTTGTATAGCATCTGTAGCCCCTAAGGTATGGAAACCAGATATTACAGAAATGTCCCCTCCCAGTGTAGAAAGCCGATCACCCAACTCAATCTGTTGTGGGTACAAGAAACCAACTACACAACTTGCTGTAGGACCGGACTCAACTCTCAGTGTTTCTGCACAGGAGGCAGCTATTTCAGTGGCTGCTTGTTAGAGACATATTGATCTGGAGCATCTTTTTATGGAAATGAGCCCCATTCCCCCTCCCGCTTTTTGATGAAAACAGCATCTTCTGTAGTGTAGTTGTGGGTTTATGCAGATCTGAGCAATGCTTTTCCCTTTGCCTTTTCACCTCTTTTTTTTCATCTCTATTTTCTAATGATATTAATGGCCATTAGACTGTGAAATGTAATTTGCCCGGAATACAGACTTCCCATTGTACATGGCTTTCTGCTTGCCAGACGATCCCTTTGGAGCATGAGATCTGCTTTCATCTGCTACAATTTCACCCCTATTAACGTTTGGAAGCTGAAAGGCCAAGCCATATTAATATTCAAGAGAACATTTCAACTCTTTTTCCTCCAATAGGGGAAACTGGCCTTGGTAAGTCCACCCTCATGGACACACTTTTCAACACCAAGTTTGAAGGTGACCCAGCATCTCACTCACAGCCTGGGGTCCAGCTGAAATCCAATACCTACGACCTGCAGGAGAGCAATGTCAACCTTAAACTGACTATTGTGAGCACAGTGGGCTTTGGAGATCAGATCAACAAAGAGGACAGGTGAGTGAAGGGGGAAAGAGGCTGTTTTGTGACCAGGTTTTCTCACGCAGGGTTTCTCCCTGTGCCCTAGTTGAGCCAGACTGTGCTGTAAAGTTTTCCTTCTTCCTTCTTATGGGTTGTCCTTGTCACCTCTTTGGGATGGGACAGGTAGAAGAGAGGACAGAGGCTGTGGTGTGTCAGCACTGCTTCAGCTATCAAAGCAGCTTTTCTCATGCTGTCAGAGCAATATCTGCCCTGCTGGCAGCTTTCTGCCCAAGTTCATCTGGTGGGGAGAGCGGAGTGCTCCAGGGCATCTGTGCTTGTTTCCTTGTGCTGTGCTGACTGCAAGCTGCCGTCCAAACCACTAGAGTGGTCTAGTGACCACTTGGCTTAACAGCCACTTCTGGCAGGGCTCTTCTGTGTTGCCAAAGGAAGCACGATAAATGTGCAGTGAGATACCCTGGGGAAGTATCTCTGGCAGCTCATGTCCCAGCGTGGTGGGAGTGTGGCAGTTAAGGAGTGTGCGATTCCACCAGACCTTCTCCAAGGTGCATCTTCACAGAGATGTTGCAGGATTTGCTTTGCTGTGGGTTTTTTTTTTAGTTTTAAGATGCACTGATGTCCTTTACATTGTGAGTCTGACAGGCTCTGTATTTCATGTGGCCTTGCAAGGGAGTTGCAGGGATTTCCAGCCCCAGAGCACTGGGCAAAGGTAGTACTGAATAGAGATGTGTCTCCCACCTGCAGGACTCAGGGCTGTGAGACCAGCAAGCTGTTCACTCCCTGAGTGCAAGCAAGGGTTACGCACTGCTGCGAATGAGTCTACATTATCCTTCCTCTCACCCTCACATTTCAAAGTATGAGTCACCTTCCCTGGAGAGGATGGTGTGTCTCCTGTCCTCTGCTGAATCTCCAGTACTGTGTTGTGTCAAACAGGCTTCTAGAGTCTGATGTAGGACCACATCTCCGTGTCCCTAGTGCAGCTTTTAAATTTCTTATGGGTAGGGAGGAAGGGCAATTGAGAGAATTGGTCTTGGGAAGTGAAATCTAACAAGCAGCTTGTTTCTTAAAAGCAAGCACAGGAGCACTGTTTACCTCTCTGACTGTGCGATGTATAACTGTAGAACTCTTATTTTTTTTTATTTCCCCCCCCCCCCCCCTTTCACCAAAGCTATAAGCCCATCGTTGAGTTCATTGATGCTCAGTTTGAAGCCTACTTGCAAGAAGAACTGAAGATAAAAAGGGTCTTGCACAACTACCATGACACCCGGATCCACGCTTGCTTGTACTTCATTGCTCCGACAGGCCACTCGCTGAAATCCCTGGACTTGGTAACAATGAAAAAGCTTGACAGCAAGGTAGGCACGTTTAACTCTTACTGGGCTGGTTTGCCATGTGTGTGACGGAAAGGCTACTGCTTTTTCAGAGTACATCTCCCCACCTTGAATAGCCCTTACACTAGTTGAGATGACTGGGTTGGCAGATAAATCCTGTAGATTTACTGAGCACTTTTAAGTTTTTGTAAGTTGTGTTGCAAACTTGGAAAAACTCCCTGGAGCAAAGCTGAGGATTTCTTGCCACTCTCTTCCTTTCTAGGTGAACATCATTCCCATCATTGCCAAATCTGATGCCATTTCCAAGAGTGAGCTGACCAAATTTAAAATTAAAATCACAAGCGAACTGGTCAGTAACGGGGTTCAGATCTACCAGTTCCCAACAGACGATGAATCAGTGGCGGAGATAAATGGGACGATGAATGTAAGTAACTCAGCACTTCCTACTCTCCTGGAACAGCACTGTCACTGTAGGGGTTGGTGTTTCTTAAATCCCCTTTCCCCTTTTTTTTTTTGTGTCTTAAAACCAGAGGATTTCACAGGGATCCCATCCTTGTAGTGTCATCCCAGGCTACTACCTCTCCGATGGGCTTTTCTAGTCAGAAAACAGACTGTCTTTTAACCCCTTCTTGTTCTAATGCATTATCTGTTGAGGGAAATCAGACAGATGATGAGGCCTGGCTGTGCAGGGCAAGGACAGTCCTGGGTTATGAATTAATCAGATGGGTATTATCCATCTGGTGTGAGGGGCAGGCTGTCTACAGACATGCACCACTCTGCTCCTTATCCTGTGTTTTTTGCACCAAAGAGTTTTGCTCTCCTGGGCTGGTGTTTCCTGTGAAGTCCTACCTCCATGGGTGTCTTGTCTTGCCCGTGGCTGTCCTTGCAGCAGAGCTCCTTCACCTGGCTGGCTCTGGGACTCCTGTCTGCACTGAGTGGCTGTTATTATTGATCAAGTTATTTAGCTAGGTCCTTGGTCTGGTTCCCTCAAATACTTTCCCGACATCTAACCCCATTCATCTCAAGGGTTCCTTTAGATTACTGTCCCACACATCACCTGATGCCCCCCCACCAGTGAACTTCCAGGATCCTGTGGCAAGGAGTTACACATCTTAATTAGTAACGTGTGAAAAACAGTACACAACTCTGGCCAAATATGTCTCGAGGTGCCTGCAGGTGCTCATTCTGGCATTCCCAGTGTCATGGGTGCCTGTCCATGGCTCTGCGAAGACAGAGCAGGCTGTCCCTTGGACCCGCTGGCGGTGCATCCTGACCATGCTCCCATTTTCCAGAAGGCTTTTTACAGGAAAGCAAGTAGGGGAAGTTGCTTGCTTAGCTGCTGTTGATGAAGCTGATGTGCTTTTGTGTCATCTCTTGATCTACTATTAATTAGTTGTAGAGTGTTGTGGAGAGGCCTGAAAGAAACATGAAGTTTGTCCTACTTTAAGAGCTGTCAGTGGTGGTTTCCTGGTTAGAGTAGTTTTGTGATGGCATCTTACTCAGTGCTTAGTGCTCTCACTGTGTAGGAATACAGTTACTCCTGGAAACGAAGATGCGACATCACTCCATCCTCAGGGAACCATGCGATGACAAAGGGAGAAGTCCTCTCCCCTTGGCCCTTCTGAGGGCAGAGGTAAACCTCTGCTCATCTTTCCTTTCAGCCATTTACGTGTCTCCTGGGAGGGATTTGCTGTCTCAGGTCATAGACGTTCTGGGTTGTGTCAGCTGCTGCACAGAAAGATCAACTCTTTAAATCCTCCATTAAACTTGTATAAATCATAATTACCAGGTTCATGGGGACTAAGCAGGCCAGAATCTGAATCTGATCAAGGCAATTTTGCAGACCTGGAAAACTTGTATCCAAATACTGATTTTATTAGCAACTAAGACAAATCTGCTTATGCTTCAGGTCAGGAGATGAGCTTCTGGAGGGATTGAGACCAGTAAAAGAGCCAGCATGGGTTGATTTGGGTTTGTGACTTAAATTGCCAATTTTAGTCATGTTTAAAATTGAGGAATGGGATCCTTTGATTTAAATCAGTTGCCTTAACCTTTGTGTTTGTACTTCTCTACAGAAAGCTTCATTGTCTATGCCTGTTACAGATCAACATCTTTGAAAGGTTATAAATACAGTCTTCATGCTTAAGTAGTGCTTCTTGCTAACCAGCAACTTCTCTAGATCAGTTACTTTTTTTTTCTCTTCTAATTACAGAGAAAATTGAGACTGGTCTTTTGATTACTTAATGTTTTGCTTATAACCCGCATTAGTTGTCTTTTGCATGAAAAGTAAAATTAGGCTTTAAAATATGCAGACTTGCTACTTCATATGCATTTTACTTTATTATATCCACTTGTGCTGGGTGCATTAGGAATTTTTTTCTAGAGTATTTTGCATTCCAAATTGGCTTACTAAACAGAGAAAATATTGCCTGATCTGGCAGGAGTTGATTAACTGAAGGATTTAAAATCTGTGCCATCATGATCAGAAGCAAAAGTATTTAACCATGAATAAAGGTGTCAAGTGAAGTATTTAGAAAATAATCAGATTAAACAAATCTTCAGAACAAGATGCCTGATTTTCCTTGAAGCTGATTTGGTCTTTTTGAGAATCCCACCAAGCATATATTTACAAGTTCAGAGAAAACACTGTCCAAAATTCTTTAGGTCTCTTCCCATCTGGATTTTATTCTTAAAAAAGAAAACCAAGCTCTCCTTTCAGCTCCATATTGGCTTTTCCATTTTGAATGAATTAGTCAAATTACTGAAGAAAATATTATCCCTGCAACCTGCTAGTTAAATGAAACCACATGCAGCTACATGAGCTGTCCCACATGGAGGGAGCTGGAACTTCCTTGCTGATGGAAGAAGGAAATCTCCAGCGCTTTCTCCCTGGCAAAGACAGCAGCCGAGCAGTTGGTACCAGTGGAGGAAGTGACTCTGCTGTTGAGGATAACCGAGCCCATGTACGGCTGAGGTTCAGGCTGTGCCTGTGTGGCCATAGCATGGTGTTTTTGCCACTGTCTCAGGTTGCTCCTCTTGCTCCCATCGCTTGCTTTGTCCCTTGGATATCCCCTCACTTCACTCGCCTGGAGACCTGGATATGAAGCAAACAAAAAGCATAAACAGCTGTGGGAGAAGCCGACCAGGGGATGCTCCTCGTGGGCAACCTGAAGAAGCTAACAGAGAGGGCTGGAAGCTCTCAGCCAGAAGTGGCAGGAGGGGAAGAGGAGAGAAGTGGGCAGCTCCAGTGGGCTGTGGAGGAGAGGATCACCGGTGGGGAGCACATTGCCACTGCAAACATTCACCTGATCCTGTGTCCTGGAGGGGGAGCGGCTGGCCTGAAACCTCAGGCACCACAGAACCGCAATGGCTTTTCCTCTGGAAATAGCACTGTGCAGACCTGCGGAGGAGGCTGTCGCCTTTGTGGGGTTTAGTACCTCGGGTGTTTGAGAGTTTCCAGCAGTTGGATGCAGGTACAGACCAGCGTCCCATAGTGAGGAGCCCAACCTGCAGTAGGTGAAGAGCCCACCCAGTGCCTGGCAGTAGCCAGCATGTCCCCACAGTGTGATGTCTCCAGTGTCTCCCAGAACAGCCGAAGGTGGCACGTGGCCTTTGCTGCTCAGCCCTGGGGTCTCCGCTTGCCCTCTCCCCCGTCAGGCTGCCTGACAGTGGCTGCACGATGGGGCACCGCAGGACATGTAGGGCCTGTTTGCAGCCGGTGGAGAGGTGGAGATGTGCTCCACAGGGACCGCTGACGGTTCTTCTTGACCCCATGTGCAGAAGTGTCTGTGGATAGTGCTGCTGCTTGTGTGTGGTCTGTCTTGAAGGCAGGAAAATCTACAGCTTGTAGAAATGAGGTGGCAAAATATTCCTTTGAAAGCTGGCTAGGGGAGTTTCCCTCATGTTGTGGTCTGGAGGCTGTTCAGTTGAGACAGCTTTGTTTCCTTCCCCTCAGGTGTTTTGTATCCCCTGCCCTTTGTGATTAGATAGCCTTCTGCTGAAAATCAGATTCCTTCAACCTGGGAGACCATCTCCTGCAGGAAACACCCTGTGCAGAGCGGGCACAGCTCCGTGCCGGCCTGTGTCCCTCCAGGCACTGGCGTGTCAGCGTGATTGCAATGGTAACTCAGCATGGAGAGCATCCCAGGAGGCCCCAGGGCACAGAGCCTGTGCCTGGCCCAGGATGGCCCCATCAGACTGACCACCAGCCCCACTTAGTCTGTGTGTGTCCCACGCAAGAGCTGGGAGGCTAAGGAATAAAAACCGAAGAGCTCATCTTTGTGAGTGCTTGCAGGCAGTTTTGCTATATTTGCAGTTTGACTGTATGAGCCACACTCTGAAAGCAGAGAACTTCATCTCTGAAATCTTTTTCTTGTACCAGCTGTCATGAATTTGTCCAAGTTTTCAGGTAACCTGTGGAATTACAACTTCACTAACTGCTCCTGAGAGCAATCCAGGGTCACTGATCTTCCCCACAGTTGGCTTCCTTGGGGCCCTTTTAATTGCCCAGAACTCAGCGCACTTTAAAAGCTCTAGCTAACAAATGTCACTGCACAAAACTCAGCAGAAGGGGTGGGTGCAGGGAGCTGGCAACTTTATTTTTAAGTGCTGAAGCCTTGCACTTGACTTCTTTGCAGCTTGGCAGAATGCAACAGAGTTCCCAGGAGCAAGCGGAGGTGGGGAGAGATCTCACTTATTGCACAACAGATAAATGCAGCAAAGTATGATAGCAGTGTCTGGGGGGTTTGCTTGGCTGCCTGAATTTGGGGAATAAGGGAAGTGTAAGGTGAGGTCTTCAGAGCTAAGAGAGGTGTCAGGAGTGTTTCTGGTCTGCTGAGCTTGTACTGGGTGAGTCTCTTAGCCTCTCTGCGGAAGGCAAAAAGTGTCTTCTTTTTTATATCTATCTATTTTTTATTTCTGAGTTTTTGAAAAGCAAATCCCAATTGTTCTTAGTCAGCCTTTCAGGTACTTGTAACAGCTGTGCTCTGGGAAGCGTGTGTCTCGGCTTGAAGAGCGTAACAAGGCACGCTTGAGCTAGCAGTACAGCTCTGCTGTCCCCAGGATCCCTCCTCGTGGGTGTGATCCCTGGATTTGGCCTCCTTGTCCTCTAGCTATGCAGCCATCTAGTAGCATCATGAGTGTTTTATAAAGCCATTGGCACTCCTTTGGGTTTCTCGGAACCAGTGTTGATAAAGGAGTGCTGCGGGATTTGGGAGAGAGGGTGCTGAGGGAGAGCCCCAACACAGCTGCAGGAAGCGTGAGGCACTATGGAGTGTCAGCACGGGGCAGGCTGAGCACAGCCCCAGGGAATGCAGAGTCCTTCCCAGCTCAGCCTGGGGCAGACCTCAGGGCACACATGGACACAGAGGCTGACCTGGTGCAGGGACGTGTTCAGCCCTTCCTCACCAACAGCTCTTTCTTCCCCTTCAGTGGGGGAGGAAAGCGGGGAGGAAAGAGCTGTTACTCTGGGGGTGAAGGAGGGACTTCGATCTCATGATCCGATAGAGCGAGTTGTCTTGTGCTCCAGTGTGAGTTGAGGGAGTGGTGGGGTGATAAAATCAAGAAGGCTCCAAGACTTCTTTTATTGCTTCTGTGCTTGAGCAGATGTTCTCCTCAGCCACGGCAAGCCCCCGGGACAGCACCGCAGTCAGAGCCGCGCAGCACGTTGTTCGAGCTGTCATTCTGATGCTAGTCTTGCACTGGCTCATCTCACCTGAGACCCTGTGGCTGGGAGGATCAGCCAGGTAGAGGATATAGAGTGGTAGCACTAACAAGGTTTCCAAAAAGGACCTTCCCTTCTCCCCACTTGTCTTGGACTAGTGGCCAGTGACTAGATTCCCTGAGATTAGCGTGCGCATAATGACTGTCTTGTTCAGTGGCTGTGCTAATCTCTGTGTGCTGGCAAGTCAGCCAGAGTTGAGAGGGACTAACGTGGGTATCATTTAATGTGTTCCAGGCCCACTTGCCGTTTGCAGTGATCGGGAGCACGGAGGAGCTGAAAATAGGAAACAAAATGATGAAAGCTCGTCAGTACCCCTGGGGCACAGTGCAGGGTGAGTTGAGCCCTGGGATTTTCATGGCATGGAACACTTCTGCCAGGAGGCAGTGGGCTCTCATAAGAGGAGCAAGGGTCTGATGGACTTTAATATCTCACCAGGGATTATCCTTCATTAAATCTGTGTGTCAGGCCTGTTGTGACAGCTTTCTCTGCTCGCAAGGGCTGTTAAACCTATTGGAGGAGTAGACAGGTGGGGAATGTGGGAAGAGACCTTTGTTTCTGCCCCCATCTTACTCCTTATCATGACTTCTTACAGTGGAGAATGAAGCTCACTGTGATTTTGTGAAGCTGCGGGAGATGCTGATCCGCGTGAACATGGAAGACCTTCGTGAACAGACCCACACACGCCACTATGAGCTGTACCGGCGATGTAAGCTGGAAGAGATGGGTTTCAAGGACACCGATCCAGACAGCAAACCCTTCAGGTGGGATCCCTGGAGGAGACAGGAGAGCTTGAGAGAGGCATTCTTGGATGTGCTGCGTGTGCATGTGTATGCGTGTGTCCTTGAGAGAGCATGTAGAGAACCAATGCAGCAAGAAAACCTGCCAGGTCAGATAAATCCAGACTTCAGCAAAGGTCCTGGCTGAGCAAGAGAAGGTGAAAACACAGAGAGTGTGTGCAGGATTGACTGTGAAACTGCAGGTGTAGGAGCAGAAATATCTGTGCTGCAGAGATACAGCAGTATGCCTCTGAACTAGTGTTTGTTGCCAGCTGGTCTCTTTGAATTGCCCAACATTCAACATACAGAAACAGTTGGATAAAGAAATCCTTGGGCACACATGGGTGGGTGAGTGGGAAATGTGCTGTGGGCAAGCAATATTTGTGGTGAGGGCCTGATTTCAGAGGCTCGGGGGAAGCAGAGTTTGTCCCAAGTCATATCACTGGACTTTCCTTTCTTTTTAGCTTACAAGAAACTTATGAAGCCAAAAGAAATGAGTTTCTGGGGGAACTGCAGAAAAAGGAAGAGGCAATGAGGCAAATGTTTGTCCAGAGGGTCAAGGAAAAAGAAGCAGAGCTGAAGGAGGCTGAAAAAGAGGTGACAACTGCAATACTTGTCTCTTTGTGGTTGTGAGTGATAGATCCACTCCCAAGGAGGTAGCTGCTGCCAAAGCACTGTCTGCAGAGTGTGGTTTAGGACTTTCTTATCAAGAAGTCTAACCTGGGGTCACGAGGACATTAAGGTGTTCATCGTGTAGGACAAAACTAGACCACAGTGCTTGTAGTGTACAACTTGACTATACCGTGAAAGTGCCATAGTCTTGATTCTGATGGAGAGTTGCAGTGTGGCAAAATCCAAGGAGAGAGACAGCCCCTGATACAAGCTTGTTATATAAAAATATACCCATACAACTTCCCTAGCATTGCAGAAAATCCATTAATTTACTGACCTTTAAAGAGGAATAAGGTGGAGACCCCTGGAAATGGATTAAAATTTTTGTACGATTATACTCTCCCAATCCTCTATTGTTAGTCTGTGCAATGGTGCATCACTAGAACACTGCCTGGTTTGTAAGCTGTTGTGGAAGGAGACTGTTCCCTGCCCTTTGTCTACACAGTGTCAGCTCAGGGGGCTAGAGGTGATGTAGAGATCAATGGAGACTTGCAGGCTCAGATCTTGTGGGATCCTGCAATCTTCCTCTTTTCCTGTGAACAGAATATCTGACAGTGGTTTGTCCTGCTCACCTCTCTCCTATCCCTCTAGCTGCATGAAAAGTTTGATCGCCTGAAGAAGTTACATCAGGATGAAAAAAAGAAGCTAGAGGATAAAAAAAAGTCTCTGGATGATGAAGTAAATGCATTTAAACAAAGGAAGACAGCAGCTGAATTGCTCCAATCTCAGGCTCAGCAGGCTGGAGGATCGCAAACTCTTAAAAGAGATAAGGAAAGAAAAAAGTAAGTTGGTAACCTGGTGGTATTTGCTTTTTCATTATGGTTCTATTTTACTATTTTTCTGTGTGTTTCTATTGCTCTCCCAACCTAGCCAGTCCTTACCAGGGGAAAGTTTACAGCCAGACTTAATCCCTAATAAGGCTGAGCAGTAGCTGGAAGCATTTTACCTTTAGCTGTCATCCTGAAGAGCAGGGAGCAGTGTGAACCTTCCTCATTGCTTGCTGACAGCATCGGAGAGGATGAACTTGGTTTTATTCCCTGAGATTCCCTGCTCCTCCTTTGGTCTGTCAGTGCTTGTAATGAAGTGGAACGATATTGGCTGCCAAGGCTGGGGTGTGGGTGGCAGGTCTGTCCCGCTACCTCCAGAGAGGAGCATGTCCTGTCTCAGGGTCTTATTTGTTTAGGCTGGGAGAAAGCTTACACTGTGGAAATTATTCAGGGAGACTCATAGTCTTAAGTTCTGGAATCTCCAAAATGTGAAGGTGCAAAATGAGGGGACAGGTCATAGCTCCTTGTTAGTCCTAGTACACTCTCCAGCCCTAGATCAGCCTTTTGCCCTTCACAGAAACTGTGAGAGATACTGCATGGCTTTAGCAGGGGTTCCCCATGCCAGGGACTGGTGTGACCCGATCCAGCCCCTTGTCAGGGTCCTGTGATCTGGGCTGTCTGCAGTGCCCATGCCAGGCTCCTAATGCTCTTTGGTGTCTCAAGAGCAACCAGCTGTACAGCTGAAACAGTCTTCCCGATTCACTTAGCAGTGAGTGGTTCCTTTTCTTCTCGCTGCGGTATGTTTACCGAAATGGAGTTCTGTGCCCCCTTAGCATGTGTACTGCATGAGCAGTATGCAGAAAAACAAGGGTCTGGTTTCTATACCACTGCCACAATCCCCTCTCTGCACATCCATGGGGCAAAACGAGAGTAAATCTTGCCTGCGTTACGCAGTCTTAAGTACATGGAGAAGTGCTGTTAATATGAACAATATGGCACATGCCCAAAATGCTGACAGGACTGTTTGTCAGGGAGAATAGCCCTTGACTGTTAAGCTTGGAATCAAATGAGACAGGAGAGGAAAAAACCAATAACCAGAATGAGATCCTGGTCTAGTCTTTTTAGTTTTGAGCTGGAGCTACTTCAATGTCAACATTCTTTTGCGATGAGCAGTTAGTGCTCCTGCCCTTTTCTCACTTGTCCGTTCCTTTTTCCACTGCATATTTTGATTTGCTCTTTTGAATTACCTTCAGGGGGTTTTAATATCTTTTCATACTGAGGAGCCCGAGACTGACTGGGGACAGACTTCTCTCCCCAGCCTGGACTGTGTGAGGAATACACAACTGAGTTCTTTCATGCTCAGAGCCCTCAGACATCTGCACACTGAGGACTGCAGACTTCAGCCCCGAGATCAGTCAGGGTCAGGAATGCAGAAAAGGGAGATGATATGGTGTACAGTGTAAGCAATTAGTCGCTGTGGCCCAAGTCACACTCTTGTTCCTAGAAACAGTTCTGATCTCAGAAGAGCTCCTTGGCACCAGGGAAATTCAGATGGAAAAGCATTGGTACCGTCCTTGTCTGTGAAGGACACAGAAAGGCACAGAAGGCTCCATGAAAGCGATAGTGCTAAGTGCTTGAGTAAGGCCTGGGAAGATATCAGGAGGTCTTTCTCTCCTCCAGGAAAATAGCTGTGTTAGAAATGGTGCTTCTTTAATTACTCTCTAACATCTCCAATTGTCCTAAATAATTAATTTCAGTATTTAGATCATAAATATCTCTAACAATCCATGAATTTCACAAGCTGTAGCTTAATTGTATCTGGTTTACTAGTGGCTGACAGTACACTAGCCTTTTTCTTTCACAGATGACTCTTTTAAACCCAAGCTCAGTAATTTGCACTAATCACCATTTGATTTCTTTTTTGTTGTTGTTGTTGTTACATCATTATCATCATTAGTAGCTCTTACATGTATGCTGTTTTACAGTTAGCTGCTGTTTGGCTGCATGGTGCATGAGGCACATTGTCCTGGTAAGCGTCATTAACTAATATAGACCTCACAGTGGGATCACTTACAGTTCCTAAAAAAGCAGATCCTGTGCAAGTCCAGAAGCCTATAAATATTATCTGTCTTCCTCTCCTTTCGCCCTCACTACACATGCTTTACCAGTCTCTCTCTCTCCGTATGCAGTTGTAGAAAAAGGAAGCAGTGAAGTTTGTCTTTAAAGATGCTGCAAAGTAAAATGCAGAGAGACTCAGTATTAGGACATGAAACATGAAAAATAAGGATTAGATCCTCTTCCTTTTAATTAGAACTTTGTTGGCTCCATTTTCTTTTATCTCCCTTAGAAATAAATTATATTCTTTAATCACACAGGCCATGTTGATACTATGGCAACAATTGCTACGGAGGTGTGCTGATGATAGAACCAAGCTAGCCATGAAGATGTCTTTTCCCTTTCTCCTCCTTCCCTCCCACCCCTCCAAGCTGTAGGTTACAACTTGTGGTTACAGTGCAGGTGAAGGTAGATACAAGACTAGTTTCTGTCTCCACCTTCACATACTAACAGATGGTAAAATCTGCCAAACCTAGAGCTTTACTTTGTCCCAAAGCACCAGAGAATCACCAAATTGTGTGTGTGTATGAGTGTGTGTGGGCGGGTGTGTATGTATGAGGGGGCGTTGAAGAAACTACTGCCGAGTAAGCAAACCAGTATTCACTTGCTGATTGTCCAAAACCACAGGAGACGATGGGCTGAGCATTTAGCAGATAATGAAGGCTCTGAAGATAGACTGAGAGACTTTATGACATTTTTAACAGCCAAGTGGGTCACCCATGGATTGGATGTTCAGTTGTAGCAGACAGACAGACCCACACTCCTGGGAGCCATGCCAAGAGTGCCCACGGTTAGGGTAAGGCTAGTGGTAGAAGAGGGCTGTATTCAAGATGTGTCCATAAAGCCTGCCAGAGCACCTTGCCCCTGAATAAGGCCAGAATCCGAGTTTCCCAGGAGTTTTGCCAAGGCGTGGAGAGTTCCCACTGGAGCAGAGCCCTGTCGGTGGTGTTACGCTGAGTCTGCTCTGCTCCAGTTGCTGTGACTCTGTCCAGAGCGTCTCTGCCTTGGTGTGAGCAGGGATGTAAGGTGGCCACGTAGGCAAGGGCAGGCTTGTGGAACAGATAAGGTTGCCTGAAAGGGTTAACAAACCTGGCCATAGGCAAATGTCTGCAGTGCGAAGTGCCAGTATCTATTGTAAAATCAAGGCTCATTTAAACAAAGATGCGTAAGAAATGCACCTGCCTGGCAGGAGAGCAGCATCCTCATTAGGGTTATTAGTGAAACTGCTAATGACAGTGGTCTACTTATAGCTAGGTTGAGTGTGTTTAATTGAGCCTTTTTAATTTGCTGGTGATTCTCTGGTGAGAGGAAAAAGAAAGCTCCCACAGGAATGTCTTGCTTCTTGACAGAGCAGCAATACTTATTACCCAAGGCAAGGGTGACGGCACCCCAGGCTGAGGTGCGCAGGTATCTCGGAGAGGGGACCTGTTGGAACAGCAGCACTTAACTATGACACACCGTAAAAACTCACCCTCGAGTCCAGCCTTCCCTGCAGACAAAGCTAGGATTTACATTCTCTCCATGATACAGTCCAAACGAACTTACAGTCCGCCCTTAAATATGGAAAGCTGATTCCAGGATTCCTTCCCTCTTAGCTCCACCAAGGGCAATGGAAAAGCAAGTAAACATTACGCTGTCAGTGAGAGGCATTTGAATTTAATTTCAATGGGACGTTCCACTTAACAGAAGAGCTTCAGAAGGGTCTTGCACCGACTCGAACTGGAGCTTGCAATCGTCTTGAGCAGTCCGGTTGAATTAATGTCTCTGCTGCCAATGGTAACTGTAAAACAATGAAAAGAACAATTCTCTGCTTATCAGGCTCTGAATGCGGAAAAATAAGCTCAGAGAAGAACAGTGTTCATTCTGGTGCTGAGTACGAAGGCACAGCTAAAGTGCAGTTAGAGTGAACATTACTGATTTTTGTTGGTTTTGGATTGCTTTTGGCAGTCCTCGTAACTGTACGCTGTTGTGTGCTGGGCTTTGAATCAAATGAAGTTCTTTGTTCCCACTATACAAATGCAGACAGTGCCTTTTTCAATGGGCATTTGTCCTTGCTAAATTAAATATGTACATATGGTACTTTTCCAGAATTCAGAAAAATACTCTCCATATTGATCCATAAAGTATTGCAGGGCTCCACTGTTTTGCAAGGATACAAACAAGTCACAGTTGATGAGTCCTGTAGCTTGCAAAACTGTGAAAGGATGGTTTTAGAAAATAAATTTGGTTCATCCCACTGCTGAGTGTGTGCGCGTACGCATGTGTGTGCCTACATAAAGCATGTTTTGTCATCAAATTAAACCTTATTAACACTTAGTAACATTTCCTTTTTTGTGTGTGTGTTAGAAAACATTTATATTCTTATTTTATTTTTTGTCATTAATCCATAAAACCATTAATCTGCCTTTTTCTTTCATTTTCAGTTCGGGTTTCCTGTAGAACCTTTCCCTTCACACCAGAAGTGAATGCGCCCACATTTGGTTAACATGCAGCTATGCCATTGTGCCTGTTTGCTCACCTTTACTCATTGCTCCCTTCCTGCGCTCACCATTTTGTTTTAAGCAAGAGTCCACAGCCTTGGCTGTTCTGGGTTATCATTGTTCTTGTGAAGAACTCGGCAATAGCCTACGCGGAACTGGCAAGAGATGCTCATTGCTGATCCCTCTTCCCCTTCGGGCAGCAGCAGGCTGCCGAGCACTCGTAGGGCTAGTGTCCCCTCTTCTCAGTTGCTCGGCTTTTTCTCTTCCCTCCGTTTTGTGTGAGGGCTGCATGGTAAGAGAGCGCGGCTGCTTGGTGGTGTTGCATTTAGCCCCTGTCCTGGGACCGCTGTGAATGCAACCCGACGCTGCCGTGGGGTGGGATGCGCTGTCTCAAGAGACTGGCTGCCCTCTCCCCTTTTTAACTTACTGTATCTAACCCCTCGTTACCCCCCTGTGCTGCCATCTGTGACTCAAATAATTTTAAAGGACTTTTTGCAAAACTTGACATCCTCACAGGCGTGGGCCTGAGTCCAAACCTCTAGTCCCCAGGCTTGAGGGATTCTCAAACTTGGATCCACGGTTTGCAACTAAGTGTTCTCTGAATGCTGCAGGGGTCACGAAGGATCTCTTGCCTTGTCTCCCTCTCGGTGTGCTGGCCTGGATGCACATCCTGGATCCAATCTCAGGGAAAGCCGGTCACCTTGCTGTACATATCAGTGTTTGTGAAGAAAGACGATAATGTTTCTTTGACTTTCTTCTCAGTAATTCCAACAATTTCTGGTTTTAATGCAAAAAGTATTACCTTTATTTTTGTTTTTATTTGGCATCTGTTTAGAAGCGTACAGATGCTGGCAGGTTGCTTCTTGTATTTTCTGTTCAGCAAAAGCCTTGTTTTACTGCAAGATTCGCACTAAAAAGGCGGGTGTTTTGCTCACTGCGGCCAGTTCACTCTAGCCAAGTGCAACTGCGGTTTGCCTGCAGCTGTCTTCTTTGTGTATTTCTGGATGAGTTTTGTTTTTAAATAAAGACTTCATCAGACAGTGAATTCTGGTTAACATTTACTTCTTTTGTTTTTTGTTTTCTTTGCCCTTCTTTTACAGTAACCCATGGCTCTGTACTGAGTAATTACCCCTGAATACAATGGGCTGGAATGGACCTTCATTTACTTGTTAAATCGGAGGGTCTAATAAAACGTGACAGCATTTCAGCTGTGACCTTTCCATGGTGTTACCCTTGCTCTCTCCTATATCCTCATTGTGATGCTGTCTTTACTATGTACTGGTGGTTATTGCTTTTATTAAACAATGTAAAATTACTCCTAACAAGGTTTTGGATGCTGCAACTTCAAATCCTACCATTTCTTTTTTTCCCCTGCAATTAATGGATTCCCCTTTCTCCTGACCCCTCTCCATCCAGTTAAATAAGCGATGTGGAAATAAGTTCTGTGAGTTATTTTTGCTGGCGAAATAACAATGCAGTTTAAATGTATTTATTGGTGACATTAAATTGACAACACCACCTTAGTTTAATTATCGCATAGTTAAGAGAGAAAAAAACCTCTTTTCTCTTTATACTTGGTGTCATTTTCATGACATCATCTATCTTTTTTTATTTGCTTTTATTTTTTCTTTTGCTAATTCATGCTGCCTGAAGACTAGCGTTTAATCGTCATTTCCATTTCAGACTTGCTTGTTGCAACCCTGATCCTTCAGTCGCGCTGTGTGCAGGCTAAGCTCTCTGTACGTGGGTGAATCCACACGTCCTGACCCCGCTGAAAGATCAGGATGCATGCTGCCAAATATAGTTTCAACAAAAACCCTTCAAATCCTGGGTTTTTGGAAGATGAGCACACCTCAGACCTAGCCGTGATAGGTAATGCTGGTTTTAGTGCAAGCCGCTGCTGAGAATTTTGCTAGAAAGGTGGTCTGGGTGATGGTAAAGCCTCACAGACAGTTTCTGCCTATAACGTGTTAGTCCGGCTAGCTGCTCACGGCAGCAGCAAACCTCAGCAGTGCCCCAGCTCAAACAATGGTCTGGCCTCCATTTCCAGCAATTAAGGCAGTTAAAACTCTTGATTGCAATTTTTTTTCTCAGGTATTCTGTTTCACCATAAATACAATTTTATTTCCCATAAAAGTCTTTGGCTGTTTTGTGGTTTGTTGTTTTGGTTTTTTTAAAAACAAGTTAAAATAATTTCAATATTTACTTCTTCCTCTACTGTCGAATGTCAGCCTGCTCCCCAAACCAGTCAGTATCAGTCTGTCAATGATTTCTGGATTATCTGCTAAAAGAACCGTTTAATGTGGCTTTTCTTTAACCATACTGCAGGTCACTGGCTGTTCTTCCTGACCATTTGCCTTATTAGAATGTTATTTAAAGTTACCTAAAGTCTTTTTAAAGACTTTAAAGAAAAAAAGCTTTTTACTTGTGTGATTTTCAAGTACTTGAGGTACCACAAGGAGGTTCCATCTCTCCTCTGTCAGCTGTTTTCACGTTGCATCTCTTTTTCCTGCTATTTGAATGCCTTTCTCTTTTTTGCTAATCTTCTGGTTTTTTCTTTTTCCCCTTTTCTCTCTCTGTAGCTTTTTTTAATCTGTCTTCGCCAGCTGCACTGGGTCTGAGGGAGAAGACTGCCACTTCTAGAAGAGTTTAAGGGTCTTATGTTTGGGGAGGGGGGGAAACAAATCTTCAGTGTTAGTGTCTTGGAAAGAAGCTTTTACTGACTTGCATGGTATCTAAAAATTGAAGCGTCTTGTAATTTGTGTGACAAGACAGGGTAATATGGGGGGAACTGATTGTTTACCTGGAATTTTGCAGAGCAACAGAAATGTGACATTTGGACTAACAACGTAGCGAATACATTTTCAAACATTGTTACGGGCATATTTTTTTTTTCTAATTTTGTCTTTAATAATATAAATGTCATGGGCTTCCACGAGGTGTGAAGCCTAAGGAGTATTTTCAATATGCTGTTGTTTGATTGGTTTTGGAAACGGTGCATTCAGAGTCCAAGGAAATATAAAACATGGTGCAATTTGCTCTGTTGGCAGCCACAAAAATATTTAACAAAAAAATAAAGTAAGAACTGTGTGTTTTCATTGGTGTCCTCCTGTGTCTCACCACCTTATTAAACAAGCTCCATCTGCTGGTGGATGTGGATTGAGTGGTACTTTTTTTTTTTTTAACTAAATGTCTTGTTCTTTAAAGTTAGAAAAAAAGTGAGCAGTATCAGGAGGGAGAGGCAATGCTGACAGCTGGTACAATAATTATAATAGCGATCCATCCGAATCCCCGGTGAGTAGGGTGCGGTGTCCGTAGAGTGTGCTGGAGCCAGCCCTCGCACTTCCCGCTCCTCCGCGTGGTCCGCTCGCTCGCTGCATGCTTTTCCCAGCTGCCATCTTCTCTCCCCCCCTCCTGGTTTTGTTTCCTTTTTACAAACGGGAAGCGTGCGAGAAGTTGTACATTTACATGACAAACATTGAAGAACCAGCACTGTTTAGCCTGACACCTTTCTAACTTTAATGTAAATTTTAAATAAAAAGTACAAAAGCCTGCCGCGCGTGCTGTCGTGTTTGCTGCTCGGGCGGCCGGGGCTGAAGGAACTCGCACAAGGTGAGATCTGCTCGGACCAGCCAGGTGCTGGGCTGCTGTGTCAGAAGGGCTGTAGATGAAAAGGAAAAAGCCCGGCACGTTTCGGGCGGGCGTGCAGTCCCCTTGCCTCTCCGGGCATCAGCGTCCCCGGGCCTTCCTCCGCCGGCCGGGGCGGCACCGCCACCCTGCGAGCAGAGCCGCCCGTCCCGGGAAACGCGGGTCTACACCGAGCGTTCCGCTGCCTGTTTTCAAGCGCCCGGGGGAGGCTGGGCCTGGGGCGAGCCCCGCGGGAGGGAGGGGAAAGGCCTCGGGCTCCTCCAGCCCGCTGCCCGGCGGGGAGGAGCTGCGGGGCGGTACCCAGAGCTGGTCATGCGGGCTCAGGGCGGGCCAGGGGTGTGTGGGGGGGTGCCTGCGGGCCGCCCTCCCTCCCCGTTCCCCCGGGGGTTCCCGGAGGCCCCGTTCCGGTTCCCGTTCCGATCCCCGTCCCCCGCCTGGGCCCGCCCCGTCACGCCCGCGGCCGCCGCCAGGGGGCGCGAGAGAGCCGAGGCGGCCGGTCGGCTGTGGCGGCAGTTTCTCGTGGCGTCTCGCGGGTTTGCGACGCGCGACCACGTGACGCGGCGCCGGCCGGGCCGCTCCGCGCGAGCGAGGGGAGAGATCGGCGCGGGGGGGGGGGGGAGGGGAGGGGCGAGCTCCACACACACCGGCACCGGCGGCGGGACGGGGCCAGGGGGGCTGGGGCCGGGCCGCGCTGGGCTGGGCTGGGCTGTGCCGGCGCTCCCCGGCGGCCCGCAGCGAGCCGCGGCCTGGTCCGCACGTGGGGCCTGGTCTCCTCCGGCACGCCCTGTGCCCGGCGCCCACCGGCGGGGACGGCTCCTCGGCGACGCGGGATTGTCCGCCGAGCCCGTTGCCCGCCATGCCGCCGCCGGAGCCGGAGCAGGAGCAGGTGCCCGAGTCGGTGCTGGAGCAGTGGCGGCAGTACAACGAGACCGAGCGGCAATGGGGGCTGCGCCGCCGCTTCATCCTCCGCCACCTCCACGGCTACCCCGGGGCCGCCATCGACCAGCTCCTCTCGCTCTCCGTCCTCTGGACGAACCACGTCTTCATGGGCTGCAGGTGAGGCCCGGCGGGACAGCCCCGGCACCGGGCTGCCGCCTCGGGGCGGGGGGGGAGGCCTTGAAGTGGGCCCGGGGGTGCGGGGAGGCCCTGAGGCGGCCGCCTGGGGTGGCCGTGGCGGGTCCCGGCCGCTCGGCCCCGCTGCCTGCCGGGGCCTGGCGCTCGCTGTCAGGCGGGGGTGCCCCGGCGCGTCAGCCGGGTTCAGGAGGGTCCCCCCGAGGCGCCGCGCAGCCGGCCCGGTCTGCTGGCAGGGTCGGGGTAGAATTCGGAAGCCGCCGCCTGGAGCGGGGTCGGGCTGCCCCCGCCGCCGGGGGGGGAGAAGGAGCTCTGCTCCCTCCGGCCGCTCCTCTCGGCCGCCCGCTTCTCTGGGGCGCCCGTCGTGGCCCGGTGCTGCTCGGCTGAATCGCGGTCCCAGCCGCCTTGTAAAAAGCCGCCCCGGCAGAGCTGCGATGGAAGGGGCTGGTGCGGGAGAACTTCGGTTCCTGGACGCTTTTCTTTGCTCGACCATGCGTGTATCTGTACGTGGAGGGGAGCAGGCTGCTGAAAAAGTGTATGTGTTTTGCAAGTAGTTCCTGATGTCCCACCCCTGAGGACTCGTTCAGCATGTGGTATTGTGCTTTGTAATTTAAATGAGAAGAAAGTATCCCTCTAAGCATAAAGCAGCCTCTACAATCCCCTTAAAACTCTTTTTTTTTTTTTTTTTTTTTCTGAGAGAAATAGGCCTGGTGAATGGAAGAGGTTTCTCTTCATCAGGATTACTGTTAACGTGCAGAAACCACCGTACCATAACTAGCAAGGTTGTGGAGATCTGCAGAAACATCACCCACATCCCGACTGACACTTTTGATGTTGTGATTATTTTTAACTGGCTTTAAAGACAGAAGCAACTGCTTAGCGACTAACTTCAGCAGACTGTGCAACGACAGAAGAGCTTGTAAATGCTGAAGGGCATATAGTTTGACTTTTATTAATGTTACTATCCCAAAGCCTTGTTGGGGAATATTTTGTGTCATTTGTATGGAGCCAAGTCAACATCTTTAAATGTAGATCTGCATGCTTTCTTACTTCTTTCTGGTCCAACTACTAAACTATTCTGCTCTGCAAGCACTAAAATTGAACATAGTTTTAAAACAGCTTCAAATTCCAAAACTTGAGTAGTATTTTAAAACTGAGCATATCTTCTTAAGATATAGTCTCTTTGGTCTGTTAGCTCATCTTAATGCGTTTGTGTGCTGTCTTAATGGAGAGCCTTCTTTGTGGTAGTGCTTTTGGGAATCAATGCCATAATATGGTTACAGGGTGCTGATAACAGAAGTGAAGAACTATGGCAAGATCTCAGCCCCTAAAAATGATGCAATTTAAGCCTGTAAGTGCACAAACTTTCCCCAATGAACATCTCTACCTGCAACTCTCAGGGGAGACAGGAGCGATAGTTTTAGGCACGATGCGGTGCAGAGCCATTATCAGTGAGGATGTTTCCCCAAAGCTGTTATGTTGTGCACAAACGTGAACACACCGCATGGGCACAGTGAACGTGCTGCACTGTTAAAGAGCAATTGGCAGCTTTACTTAGAGTTGTCTGGTGAATATAACTTCAAAGTTGGGGGATTTTTGTTGTTTTCTCTAAAGTTTGTTGGGTTTGGATGGGGTTTGTTGGGTTTTGGTTTGTTGGGGTTGTTTTGTTGTTGCTAACGTTGATCACTTGCCTAGCTGAAGACAAATGGTTTATCAGAGTAAATACAAATCAGAGTCTTTGCTGATGAAATCTGAGAGAGCATTCTGCTGGGGGATGATCTGGAGAATGTCCAGAAGGCTTAGAAAACATGGTCTGTAAGGAAGGAGTTAAGTAACAGGATTCATTTAGTTTTGGGGTGGATGAGAGAAGGTACATGTGTTCTCAGATATGATAAAGGTGGCTGCAAATTACAGGGGGAACATTATGCTGCAGAGCTACTGGGATCAGGATAAGAGGTCACACCAGGGAGACTTTAGTTAGGCACTGGAGGCATGGGATTCCTCTGCCTCCATGTGCAGTCTCCACAACTTGAGATTTCTAAGGCCAGGTTAGACAGACATACGTTGTGACTGGTTGATCTTCCCCCGGGCAGAAATCTGAGCCCCAAATATCTCCATCCTTGGTGAAGAAGAGTGACACACTCATGTCAAATCTGACACTGCTCTTGCACCCTGAAAAAGGGTATCGTCCTTTGTGTTC
The DNA here is from genome assembly GCF_028858705.1 of Grus americana. Classification (NCBI taxonomy): domain Eukaryota; kingdom Metazoa; phylum Chordata; class Aves; order Gruiformes; family Gruidae; genus Grus; species Grus americana. The sequence goes on along the minus strand of NC_072863.1, from coordinate 16,858,380 downwards.
CTATCGCAGGTAACGTACCCTTCTCCCTGTAAGCCAGAGAGAGGAGTAGAGGTTCCCACATCTCTCCTTTCTGGCTGCGGGAGGATGAAGGTATCGCCACTGTCCACCTCCCTTTGATCCCTCTTGGTGCTTTCTTCCCACGCGTGGTTCCACTGCCTCTGCTGGGGACTGAGCTGTGCTGGGGGAAGCTGGGACCGCAGTAGTGTGTGTTCAGAGTTCTTGCCCAGTAACTTAAATGGATCTAATTTCTGTCTGGCCCTCTAAATCAGGAACAAGAAGGGTATTTCTTGAGTGGAGAGTGAGTAGATTTCCAGAGCCCTTGGACAGTGGCATTTAAAAGCCCATGCAAGTTATTGCAGCACTAGCTGTTGGGACAGTTGTGGACTCCTGTCTGTGGGCAGTGACTTGATGCTTTTTGACTTTTGGAGGTGAGCACACCATGGAACAGGTGCAAGATTGCTTTTTCTTTTTGAACCACAGCACGAAGCTGTCAGAGGCAAGTTTCAGGCCGTGTTTGCAGGTCCTTGGTTAGAAAGGTTTGTTTTGGGTTTTTTTGTTCAGCTTCAGCCGGGCAAATGGCTTGAAAACATGTGACAGATCCCCGGAGCAATGGAAAACTTAGATGGTCAGGGATGTAAGGCCAAGAGGGATGGGGGTTGTACAGTGCATGTCCTGCCTGTGTGGAACTGCGAGTGTGCTGCAGCAGGGTCAGGGTTTGCACAGAGCTAGTTACAGCCACCTCCCCTCTGTGGTGGCTCAGGGATTTAAAACGTTTCAGTTACCACTACCAAGCTAGAAATTAGTATGGCTTTTTAAAGAGTAGTCGATAAAGGCTGAGCAGTGCCTTTGTCATCTGACATCTGTGATTTCAGTATTGGTGACGTGCAGTCTGGCTGCTGACCCAGACAAGACTTCAGTGCCAGTCAGTCGCTCCTGGGCTTAGTTCACTGAAGCTGTGATGCCCATGGAGACTCCTCCTTCTCCACACCCCTGTGTTTCTTAGTGTTCCTAGTAGCTCTGCCAAATATTAAATTTTGACAGGCATATGTATTTAAGTTTAAGTTTAAAACACCGTCAGTTTGATGGCTGCACAATTTGTTGTTCACAGATGGGTTCACATAGAGCCAGGTAGCTTGTTAGCTGGTGTGCAGGCTGTCTGCCAGCACTGAGCTAGCTACAGCACGAGGCCGGTGGTCAGGTCCTGTGTGAATACTCCAGCAAAATCAGGGGGAGCATCTCCCTTGCACCAGGTACTCAGGCAGCTTTAGTTCTTGTTTTGCATAATAAAAGCTTGTGTGTGCATGTGTGTCTTTTGCCCCTGTGGGACCAGTTCTAAAGTGGTTTGCTGTTGAATCCACACAGATACGGCTTGCAGGTCATGGAGAAGGTTCTCAAGATGGCTGAAGGCATCGATATTGGGGAAATGAGGACATACGAGTTGGTCCCTAGCAGGAAGCTAAAAAGATACTGCTCTCCCTCTGACAGTGAGTATATCTGCCTGCGTGTTAAAGGAGACACCCTTCCCTGTGGCTGTTTGATGGACTTTGGGAGCATGGGGAGAGAGCAGCGCACCACAGGGCTGCCTCTGAGAGCCAGCGCGGGCAACTGAAAAGAAGCAACCATGATGTGCTGTGCTACTGCAGCCGTTTCCCCTCCTCTGCCACGTTGTGGGGTGCACATAATTCATGCAGAGTTCTCATTTTGCTTAAGAAAATATCATTTTTCATTGAAATTACCAGGTAACTGATATTTCCCTAATGATAGGGAATTTAATCTATGTAATTAAATATCTGTCTGCCCATGGCAGGGGGGTTGGAACTAGATGGGCTTTGAAGTCCCTTCCAACCCAAACCAGTCCATGATTCTATGATTGTTCACTGTGGTGAGGTGTGATGTTCTAACCTGAGAAGGGATTGTACACGTGCATGGAGTTATGGAGTTCAGCTTATTGATTTTGAGTTACGACCTGCGTGGAGCATTGGGTGATGGCAGGGTTTTTATTTTTTTTTTTTCTCCCTATGGGGCCTGGAAGAGTCCTGCATATGTCAGCCCAGTTCCATGGTCTTGGGAATCGATGTTCCAGCTGTAGCTTTTCCAGTGAGGAGATGTAGCAGGCAGAGAGGGCTGGCAGTTCAGTGGCTCCATCCACTGGCTCCTCTCCAGCACCCTCAGAGCTCTGCCCTCTCTTGGGAGCCAGGGGCAGGGGAGTTGTTCATAGGTGCAGGTTGTGGATGCGAGCAGGCAGGCCTTTGCTTTGTGAGCAGCGTGGGTCAGTAGTTTGGCTGTTTAAAGCACAAATGGTCAGTCAGCACAGGACTCCTCTAGGCTTGGATATAATCCCTAACTCCGCCAAAGTTTCTTCCCTTCCTTTGACACCCAGCAATCTTTCTGTGCTTCCACGGGCCAGCTGCAAAACTGAGAAAAATATTACTTTTCTCCCATGTTTTGCCTGTTTGTCAGGCAGCAGCTCTGAGGGGAAGGTTTTCTATTGCATGTTGTGCAGACAGCATAAAGCTGTTCTGCTGGTGGAAGCCTTTAGGTGCTGCTGCAGTGCAATCAAAATACAAACTGAGCAAGAAGTGTAAACCTTGCCATAATTCATCAAAACTGAGGACCAAAGGATTTCACGTGTGTGTAAGAGCTTTGTCACCTGATTTACATAAGAAGGCCTCTTTATGCTGTATGCAAAGTGGTTTTCATCTGCAATGAACTAGGCTATGGTGAACACGCTATGGTAGTGTGATGCCTAGACAGATGTGTTGCCTGACCTATATTACGATTGCACACATTGGCATTGGATTAGGCAGCTCATTCCAAGGCACCAAGGTGGCCTTTCGCTCCTCTGATGAAATTAAACACGCTTCAGCATATGGAGGCTAAATCTTTCACAGGAGATGACTTGTATAATCATCTTTTAGATGTTTTAGAGTTCTCCCAATAATGTGTAATGGGCACCCCCAGCCACTGCAGCTGTTGCCTGGGGCTTGGGCAGATTTCTCCATGTTTGGTGTCCTTTAGCCAAGGGTAGTTACATTTACAGAAAATATGCTTCTATTAACACTGTCGTTAACAGCCCTGTGTGTCTTGGAAAGGAGAGTTTGGTATCACTGCGTTCCTCCATCAAATGAGAAAACCTGAGGATAAAGTAGTTCATCCTGCAACCCTGCGGCAGAGTCAGAGCTGAGGCTCTAGTCCCGCTCTGGTATTCTGTCTTACTGGCCTTAGTTTTTACTTGGTTTTGAATGGAGTAACTTCACAAATGACTGGGTGGGTTGGGTGGGCAATGTTGGGGGGCAGAGCAAGTGATTCAGACCTAAAATCCATGTACCTAAATATGTAGAGATTTTTGTGGGGTACTTGCGGAGGTGGAGATACCACTGTAGTGACCTGCACAAGAATGAATGGTCTTATTTGATCAATTTTGAATGTCTTCAGAAGGAAACCTTTTGGTTTGTGGCTAAAAGAAGTGGGAATCCTGTGTTCAGAGCCTGCAGACTTCTCCTGGAGATCACTCTGTGAAAACATTGTCTCCCTGTTGTAGCATGTATTGGTAATCTCAGCATTTTCTTCCACCCCATAGGTCCAGAGCCAGAAGAGGTTCCTGAGCCGCCCAAAAAGATGGTCCCCAGGTTCCGGGTGCGACCGCGTTTTGAACCCATACACTTTGTCACCAGTGCTGAGAAGGATGACAGGAAGGAAGATTCTCTGGATAACCAAATGCAGGAGGTGAACCAGGAGGCAAATACAAACAGCGTAGCACAGCCAGCTGAAAATTGTACAAATTCTTTTGTGAGTGCACGGGAGGTGGATGCCCAGCTCTCCAACTCAGCTGGGTTTGGCTTTGCAGGCCAGGCAGCAGCAGCCAAGAAGGCTGTGAATAGTATGGACTCTACTGTAAGCAGCGTGTTGCAGGTTTCTGTTTCTCCTTCAACTGTCCAGTCTGCATCAGAGACTTTCCCTCCGTCAGCTATAATGCTGAAGCAGAGTTTTATCGAGAAACTGTCAGCAGCTATCTGGAAAAATCTTGCTAACCCAGATGCAAACACTGGGACTGATAAAATTAACTATACGTATCTTTTGACACGTTCGATTCAGGCATGCAAGACAAATCCTGAATATATTTATGTTCCTCTGAAAGAAATCGCCCCTGCTGACCTCCCCAAGAGCAAGAAGCTCCTAACAGATGGCTTCGCCTGTGAAGTGCGATGTCAGAATGTCTACCTGGCCACCGGTTACGCCGGCAGCAAAAACGGATCCAGGGATCGAGCCGCGGAGCTGGCAGTCAAGCTGCTGAAGAAGTCTGTGGAAGTTAGAGTTGTCCAGCGGAAGTTCAAGCACACCTATCATGAAGACTTGGTGGTGTGCGAGGCAGGCGTGAGTCGCCCAGATTTCCCTCCTGCTCTCAAACCTCACGAGGAGTTTGTAGTTGCCAACAGGGACTGCGTCCCGATGCAGCCTGGTACTGAATCCATGAAAGGTTCCACTAATACCAACAAACACTGGACTAGTTTTATTCTCACAGAGAATGCCAGCGACGCAATAGGAATACTTAACAATTCTGCCTCATATAACAAAATGTCCGTTGAATATAAATATGAATTAATGCCCAACCGCTCGTGGCGTTGTCAAGTATACCTACAAGACCACTGCCTAGCCGAGGGATTTGGCACTAAAAAGACCAGCAAGCATGCAGCAGCTGAGGAGGCACTGAAAATTCTGCAGAAGATGCAGTCAAATATAGCAGCCATCAAAGTGACCCAGGTTCAGAAAGTGGGCTGCTCGTCGCGAGGCTCTGGGAGGAAGAAGGACCTGAAGGACCTCGTGATTTATGAGAACTCAAATAATCCGGTGTGTACCCTGAACGACACCGCCCAGTTCAACAAGATGACAGTGGAGTATGTCTTTGAAAGGATGACTGGCATGCGATGGAAATGCAAGGTGCTGCTTGAAGATGAATTCATTGCAGAAGCAGTCGGAGTGAAGAAATCTGTCAAGCATGAGGCAGCAGAGGAAGCTGTGAAAATCCTCAAAAAGACTCAGCCAACTGTTGTTAATAACCTGAAGAAAGGCACCGTTGAAGACGTCATCTCCAGAAATGAGATTCGGGGTCGATCAGCAGAAGAGGCTTTCAAACAGAAGATCAAAGAAGACAACATCGGGAATCAAATTTTACGAAAGATGGGCTGGACGGGCGGTGGCCTAGGGAAAGATGGCGAAGGAATTAGAGAGCCTATTTCAGTGAAGGAGCAGTTTAAAAGGGAAGGACTTGGGCTTGACGTAGAAAGGGTGAACAAAATTGCTAAAAGAGATATTGAAGAGATCATTCGAAACTATGCACGCTCAGAAAGTCACATTGACTTGACTTTCTCTAGAGAACTGACCATGGATGAGCGGAAGCAGATACATCAGATCGCCCAGAAATATGGTCTTAAAAGTAAATCTCACGGGCAGGGGCACAACAGATACTTGGTTGTAAGCAGGAAGCGGCGCAAGGAAGATCTGTTGGACCAGCTGAAGCAGGAAGGCCAGGTTGGACATTATGAGCTTATTATGCCTCAGGCAAACTGAGGTTAGGTGTCCCATTTTACCAGAAACTGAGCTTCCTTAGATACTCGATTAAAGAAAGATGCTGCATTTTTCTTGTTGTGGGTTATATTAACGTTAAAGTCTTTTACTTCGTTAATATAATTTCTAAAATGTTGTTAGACGTTTAGAACTGACCGAGTTCTGTTCAAGTATATTAGCACAACCCAAAAGCAGTAGTGCTGTTACTGTATGTGTCTTTGATATTACTTGTTCCTTCACATTTTAATAGTTTTGTAATAGCAAAGCCACATGTCCAACGAGAAGGAATTTGACATCATTTATAATTATAGTTCCCTTCTTCTTCTTGAGCAAGGAAGGAAAAAAAAATGCCCTTTTTAAAAAAAAAAAATAAAAAGCAAAGGAAATGCAGTCTGGGGGGATAAACCTGTATGTAAAGTTGGTATTAATGACAATAAAAATAAAGTTTTATTTCTGGAAAAAAACAGGATTCGTTATACTTTGTATGAAAAAAAAAAAGTGTGAAAACTGTGTTTATTCTTGAGAAATATATATAACAAGGTCTTGTCTCTCCTGTGTATGTCTGTAGAGAGATGTCCTTCACCAGTTTAACAGTACAGTTTTATTCATAGATTTCTACCGTGAGTCTCCTGTACTGAGAATTCCTGAATGCACCTTAATTGTCAGTGTGTCGGACTGAGATAATGCCAGTTCATTTTTACCTCGGAGCACTGCTTGACATGTGCAAATACCACAGTGAAGTGTGAAATAGAAAAACTGGAGGTAAATGCAGAGCCCACGCTCAAAGATGCTTGTGTAGCTTGTGGGGACTGTTACATAACTTATTTTTTTTACTTTGAATATGAACTCTTTAATCCTGAGCAAAATCAAATCTGTGCCTAATTAATTCTCTGCTCCATTATGTACCTGTGCTTGTGTCTGTCAAGGGCGATTCACAAGTAAACTTTTCTGGTGTTGCTGTGATGTGTGGTGTGAGTGGCGTCGCTCCAGGACTGGCACGCGCTGCTGGGAGGCCAGAGTGCCTCGCTCCGTGCTGGGGAAGTGGACTCGGACCCTCACCTGTGCTGTTCTGCCAGCAGTACAGCAGGACATGGTGCTTTGTGGGCCTTGGAGGAACGCTCGCTTCATGCTTGGAAACACAGAGGTTAGGAATTGGCCTTGGAAGAGCCAAGAGAGAGCCATGCCTAGAGATGCTGGGGTTTTCTGTCACCTGTAGAAACCATTGATGATTCTTTAGCATAAAGCCAGTCCTAATGAAATACTTTTTTGTTCGTTTTCCTGTTGGCTTGTATCCCGGTTATTGCTTTCGTATTTGCTTCTCCATCTTTTTTTTTACATCATCCTTTAGCTTTTTTCCCCCCACCTCCTGTTCTGTTTTCTTTTTAAATACTCTCAGTGCTGAGGAGAGGGTGACTGACCTACTGATGGAGCAGAACATCCTGGTGATGTGCAGTTAGAGGCATTTTTCATCCATGGTGCGAGAAGAGGCTGCCCTGGCAGGTAAGACTTGCTCAGGAAGAGAGCGAGCATTCCCTCCTCTCCTTGCCTGGATGACTGCAGCACAGCTTCTGCTAGCTTGGTCTTCTGAAATTAAAAACATGCTGCTGCTGCCTTTGTAGAGAAAAAAAAAAACACACCACCAAAAAAAAAACCAACCCCAAACAAACAACTGGCAGTTAATTCTGAAAGTATATTGGGCTTTTTTGGTTGTATTGGTTGGGGGGGGGGGCTGTGCGCGGCATGCAATAGTGCCTCTCTGCTTCTGAATTCTGCCCTCAGGAATGCTGGGCTCTAGCAGATGGTGATGTAGGAGTGGAAGAAGCCTGGTACTTTCTAGGCAGATATTCCTGCAAGCAGGAGCGCAGCTCCCCCGCCCTCACTTGGAAATACAGCAGGTCTTCAGAGCTTGGTGCTGCCAAGAAAGGCAGCAGGAGCAGCACTGTGGTACTGGGCATGAAAAATGCCTCTTGTCAGGGTGCGGGGGGGAACCACGCCACCAGCTAAAAGGTAATGGTACCTTGGCAGGGTAGTTGTGTGTCAGTCCATGCAGGGCGTTGCTTTTCCTGCCCTGGGTAGCGACTCGGCCACCCAACTTTACATGTGAAGGTCTTGTCCGGCACCTTCCTGGTTAGTTGGTGGCTGTAGGTTTGGATGGCTGGGGGGGTTACCTTTTTTGAGCTTAAAGAATTACCAGCCTCTCCATCTCTGGGGCGATCCATAGCCATGAGCTTTCTGGAGAGCCAGTATGTGGTTTAAAATAAGTTATTGGATGAAGACGTTATTCAGAGGCATGTAAAGGTAAGATTTGGTTTTTCTTTTAATTTTGCACCTCTGTGCTGCTCTTGTTTCTTGCTGCCTTAAGTCTATTTTAATTTTTTTTTTTACCAACTTTTTTTCTGTGACATTAGAATGACTTGGCCCCTTCAGAAAGGCTTCTGCTTGCAGCAGTCATTACAGCTGGTCCATGGGCAATAGTTAAGATACTCTGAGTTGGCTTCAGGTGTCCCTAGCAATGCAGGTGCTGGGGTCAGGCTTGGGGTTTTTTGCACTGGTCTCTAGCTTAGTGGGGTGAGTGCCTCTGCATTAGGAAAGTCTTGCAGAGGGAATGCTTAAGAAACAAAGCCAGTTACTTGTGGCAGTCACTGTCCTGCCTTCTTCACACCCCAAGAGATTGCCAACTCACCCTTACAAGAGGCCAGTTAAGACACTGTCCTTCAGGAAAAGGTGCAAGCAGGACTCAGGCAGGACTTCAGTGGTAACACCTGCTTAGGGGCTGAGCTGTTGTCACAGCAGGTATAAATCCTGATTTAATTTTTGAAAAAGCCTGGCAGCTTCTATCTCAATCACAGAGCTAAGCAGCTGTGCCAGCATTTGTTGTGTGCTGGTCATTGCAAATCCTGTTCTCCCCGTCCTAAGACAGGAGGAAAATAAATATGATTCTTGTATCAATTCATTACTGAGCCCATTAAGTTGCTGTAACTAACTCATTACCAGAGGCTCCTTCTCTTGTCAACTGTTCACTCACAGGCATGAGGTGCTGCTGAGCTTCCTGCAAGTGCTTTTTTTTGCCAAGCCCTGTGTCTGTTTCTCCCTTTGTTAGCAGATCCTGGCCTGCCCTTCCTCCTTTGCCCCTCACACCTCCTCCTTTCCTTCTGGCCAAAGGGCTGAGTTTATAATCCCTGCACTGCAACCTGCACAGCCTTTGCCCAAGTACAACTCTGCCCAGGTTAGGAACTATTTCACACTCCTGCTTGCTCCCACACCAGGCTCCTACCACCCCAGTTAAAATAACCACAGTTATACACCTCTTGCCTATTTATACAATAAGCACTAAGGTTACACTTTATTTACAACTTTTGAAAAATGTACAGTTTCTTACATGGGTTACTTGTGCAAAGTTAAACTTCTCAACTAACAGACCAATGTGCACACAAAAGACACTGGAACAGTGGACAACACAATTGTAGGTTTCATCCCACACTGCTGCTTAAGGTACTGTATCCAAATGTACAAACTTAGCCGTACAAAAAAAGTGAGTCTGGACTTACAAATGTTTGGGGTTTTTTTTTTCAGAGTTGAAAAAAATACTTTCATAAAACTGAAGGGAAACTAACTCAAGCATGCAGCAGTAGCTCACACAAACCACAGAGTAATCTACAAAGAGCAGAAACTGCAGAGACTCAAGTGCCTACCCTGTACTTTATTCAAATTTTCCACAAGGCAAAGTTGGATCCCCAAGAACTTATCTTTCTCAGCTAAAGATAAGGGGCAGGAAAGAGACACTGAAGGAGAGTCATTCCACCACTGGAACACTTCAGGTTCTACCTCTTCCTTAATGTGGAAGGTCTTTTGCTCAGAGTACCACAGTTCTACCTGGTTTTGTCCAGTAATGCCTCAGTGACAGGACTATAGAAACTTACTGAAGCAGTCTCCGTAGGCATGTCCTTTAAAATAAAATAAAAAAAAGGGGTTGTTTCTCACCCTAAGCAAAGGTAAAGTACCACAACTGTAGTGATTTATGTATATCTGTACATAAATCTTGCATGTGAAGTGCAGCAGTAACTAGCATTCCACAGTCTTACTATTTGAATTGGAATCAATTTAAGAGTTGGGATTTTTTTTTTTTTTTTTCAATGAGTAAGGAGTTGATAAACCAATACAAAAGGGAAATGAGGTTATTTCTTCACTCAGTACTTACAAATGCAGTGGGGTCTAAACCAATAGTAGAGGTAAATGACCAGCCTGGACAGATCAGCACTTTAGTTAATATCAGTTAAAAAAATGTGTATGTATATAAACATCCCTTTTATCAAGCTACACATAAGCATCACTGTGTATAACACAATTACAATTAAAAGCTTAGTGTACACTACAGAAATGCACAATACTGCCCTAAGACTGGAGAAGGACCACAGAAAATGAATTCAGCATCAGTAACTCTTTTGCAAGTAACCCAAGTACAGAACATTTGACTTCAAAGTGGGTGCTTTCTGATGTCCGAGGAGAAGAAGCTTCAGCAAGGGAGGGTGGCAACAGCACAACAGCTATTCTGCTTTCAAAGTAAATGCTAGGAGGAAAAAGATGACTCAGACACTTTATTTTCCTCATCAGAGTGTTCATTTGCATCGTCCTGGGTCAACAGTCACGCCAGCTCTGTTCTACTATTGCAGAAACCCGTTTTTCATATTCCCGCTTATTCTCTTGGTATAGCTGAGCTGCCTGGCTGTTTGCTGGACTGTTAGGGTTTGGCTCATCCAATAGAGACTGCGCAAAGAGAAAAAGGTTCTTAGGCACTTGAAAGCAAGCACACTTTTCCAACATGTTCCTTCAACTATCCATAGTAGTAAGAACGCAGAAGTTAATCTAGATACAGGTACGGTCCATGGCATTAGGCCAGCTGTAAGTTATCGGAAGCTTTCACTATCAGTCTTGCTCTTAGCAGTGCAGGTGGCTGTTTAATTGACCCAGGCAGGGCAATCCCTGGGTTGGCCCCTTCAGGGACCACCTGCTGTTACTGTCTAGTCAGTTTACATCTGGGATGTATTCATACTGTAGCTAATATCAGGTGTAGCTGCTATACTGGCTATTGGGAGAAGGAAAAAAAAAAGTGTTTCCTGAGCTGTTTTTGTCAAAGCATCCTAATTTCATTCTGCCTTTTCATGCAGAGTTCTCTTTACCTGTATGGATGTTAAGATGGAGGAGACATCGTAAGTAGGACTCCAACGATTCTGAAGAATATCCAGACATATACTACCATCTGCATAGACTAGAAAAGGTTCAAGAAGAATGGCTTAAAACAGAAGTACAGCGACTCAGTTTTTTTCCTAGTATTGCCTGATCCTGAAAACTGATACACTGACAAACACTATAAAAGTCAGTAGCATCTGACAGACTTAAATCCAGCAAACAAGCCTTGCCACCAGCAGCTGCCTGAGGTATTTAAACTCAACCCCTGCTTATTCATCAACATCAAGCTTCTCTGTGATGTTTCAGCTACCACTATGGAAAACCATGAGTAGATTTTAAGGCAAAAAAGTTTAAACTACCCACAAGTGAACCAAATAAAGGACACGAGCAAAAAGCTGTTTACACATAAGGTCTCCCCAGAAAGTATCTGCACCGGTGCATGTCTAGTCACCTCTCTTATGGCAGCTTTAGAAGAACCTTCCCTCAATGCACTTTACCCACACATGTTTCTTGCTGCATTTGAAAGTTCCCAGTGTTTCTTCACAAAGCTAATGTTTGTTTGGAGGCAAGGAATACATCTCCAACCTTTAATTAACCAAGGAAGGGGATTAATTAATAACGATCTTACTATCACTGGCTACAGTTGGAAACTAGCACTGCATTTCAAGGTGTATCATTCTTACAGGCATTTTTGGGAAGAGAAGGGATAAAAGACAACTGCATTCAGCAGTGTCATCATGCTGCAGATGCAGTATGTACAGAAAAAAGTCCAAGGCACTGCTATTTAAGTACAAAATATTCCTCTATAAGGTTTAACAGCAGGCAGCTGAGAGAGCAGAACATCTCATCAATACTGTGCTGTACCACTGAAAGGTAGGAGGCTCCTTTTATTGCCCCTTGCATTTCAGGCCTGAGCACTGCGCACATACTCATCCTTACCAAAACTACATAGAACCACACTGGAATTTTTATAGCTTATTAAATAGTGGAAACTTTTATAATAGACAGACCTTTTTCTACAGCACTATAGCAAGCCATAAGTAAAAAAACCAAAAAAACCCACCAAACAAAATAAGCATTGTGTAAGTACTTACCATTTGGATGAAACATTTTAGAGACAAATCTAACAGTAGGTGGCTTATTCGGATATTCTTCTGTGAATTCTATTGTCAGTTTGAAAGTTCCTGGAGTTGAAAGACATATAAGTAACCCTTATTCAGAATGAATTTACACAAGTAGCATCCCTCCACAAGCACAAACCGATACTATCGTGCTCATGCAAGCATGTTGGATATGGAATACAGATTGCTCAGTCCTACAATGATTCTTCTACAGTCTTTGGAGTTAATGATTAACTCTGAAGTGCTGGACAGTACTGGTATGAGAGTATCTCCTGTGACTTACTTCTATTGTCAAAACCACCACCCCAGTCAAAAGGTTTGTGTAAGGAAATAAATCTGCCCCGAAGTTTTCTTCCACAAAGCCTAATCCCAGTGCACTGTAAAAACAACACAAGTGGGTGTATAACCATCTGTGTAACAAGCCATGATTTAGCAAGCCCTAGAGACTGGAATATGCTATCACGACAAGGACCTTCTTATTTATTTCCTGTTTACATTTCAAGAAAATACATTTTTAATCAACAATTGTAATGTAATCAGGTCTTATTGTAGAGAAGTAGTATTGAAAGCAGCATCTAAATCAGACACTTTAAAAATCGGATCATATACTTTAACTAGTCTTCCTTTGAGAAAGGCTGATTAAGCAGAAACCTCTGTAGTTGAGTCCCAATCCAATCATTTTAACAGCCTGCACCAACAGAAGTTATTTTAGCCCTTCTCCTCAGGCTATGACAATCTGAGAAGTAGTCTGTCAACAAAACTGCATAAATACAAGTCCAAGGGACTAAGCACTGTTAGTGATTCAGATCAGTAATAAGGAACTCTACATACTCCACTTCCAAACATACAAGTTTCTCTACCAGGCTATTGCTGCAGACCAACCAATCTGGGAGGCAGTTTATCAAGTCCCTGGGTATGGCCAGAGAGAAATATCTGAAGCACCTTCATATAAATATACACCTCTCCTACATAAGAAATGCTCCTTACAGTAAAAGCTGTAACAAGCTGCCAGGGCAGATGCATTACCTGCTTTGAAAATGCATTCTTATGTATCAGTGACAGGTTTCACCACCACCACCACTCAGTGCCCAAATTAAAACTCAGGTACTCAGATACAAAGCTCATCCTGGCTTTGTGAGGGAGTTTTCCAGCACTAATATAATTAATGTATTCCTTCGTTTGGCTGGCAAACGTGTCAACAACTGGTAGCCAGAGAACAGATTTTTCAACCCCTTTTCCTTTTTTTCAGATCAGCAAGGATCTGCAGTATTTCCCTGGGGACTCCTTCCTTTAAAAGGACATAAACTGTGACATTGAGTTGCAAGAAATGAAGGTCATTGCTTTGATGTTCCAGTTTGCATGTGAAGACGGAGTACAGATCCTTCAGAGCTTTCCATACAGCAGTGGGAAGTCTCAACATCCTAAAAATAAGTTTTTGCACAATTGTTTTTTATTAGCAGCCTAACAATGTACGAACAGAGAGCCAACAGTACGCTATCTTACTGTAAAAGAAAAGAACAGTAGTATAGTTAAGATTGTTCAAATTAATGTAAGTCTGCAGTGGGGCTTTCAAGCTTTACTCCAGCTAATCCAGAGGCACAGAGCCAGACCTGAGATCAGTTTGAAAGCCAGCACCAGGAAGTCAGTAACAACTTCTACCAGCTGCAAACATCAGCTCAGGACTACCTCTCCTTTCCTACACGGTCAGAATCCCAAGCAATATTGGCCCTTTAGAAGTGAAAGCTTAGAGATTTGATTCTAAATGTTAGAGATTCCCAGCTCTCCCTGCCCCAGTTCTGGTTCTCAGTAGCCTCCTTATGAGGTAGGAAAGCAGGCGCTTTCTTCTGTGGAAGAGTGACTAAGCAAGCAGTAGGCTGAAAACTGAGCACAAACCATCAAATAGTAGAGTTCAAGAAGCCTACTTGAGAAAATGAATGCTATTCTAGAACACTGACAGAAATGGGAGCAGAGAGGACAGATAAGATGCCCAAAAAGCAGTAACAAGGGCAGTTTGGTCTTAGAATCCATTTAAAAATCCTGAAAGAAAGGGAAGTTATCTGTCCCACCATGGACAGGACGGCATTTCTTTTAACAGAAATCTGAGTGAGACAGCTTCCAGCTGGAGTATCTACCTACTCAGATTTCCAAGTCAAGACCCAGAGTGGCAGTGGCTCTTTGGAAGAGCTCCACCATATGCAACACCTCGTTGTTGAGATTTATTAAAGGACAAATCCTGAGATTCGATGAACCAAAATCCAAGGGTCAGTCACACTGAAAGCCCACACAAGTGAAACAGGTATCATGACGCACACTGTTGGGGATGAGACCTTCAGTGTCCAGTCTCTTCCGTCACTAATTTTAAAGCTTTCAAATGGTATTCCTTGCAACTTGCCCCTAGACAGCCAATTTTAAAACATGAATTATCATATTTGCTGACATTATTGATATTGGAATCATCACTGATCTTACGAGAACAGTCTCTTTTCTCTCTGGTACTTACTTACCTTGTTGATCTGTTTCTCCTACCTCAGGATGTTAAGACCCTCACATTGCTAACGGAGAGGCTTCTCCATGACCTGTACGCTGGCCTGAGTAACCCCCACCCAGAGCAGCACCCACGTCCCTGCTGGACCCTTCTCCCTGCACAGAGTAAGAGCAGCCCCCTCTGTTACTTTCCCCATAAAGCAGGGACGATCTCTTCCTCTCCCACATAAGGATACAGAATCCATATTCCATAAGCAAGGAACAAACCATACAGAAGGCAAGTGCTTTCTCTGTTCAAGCCACCTGCACGATGCCAGCAAGGCAGGATACTACAATAGCTGTGTTATTTAACTCTCTCCAAGCCAGGAATCCCACACTAACCACAATATCATTATCCACTTTCAGAGAAACAGGTCTGAAGGACTGGGGGAGCCTGGGTTTCCATCACTGTGACAGCACTACCACTTTAGATGCCACACACATATAGATTCTTAGAAATACAGTGAAGGGCAGGATAAATATCCCTGGGGTCCTACTGCAGACACCTGCAATTGAATCCTCTTAAACCAGAAGATGGAAGTTATGCTGCTGATCTAAATTAGTAGTTGCTCCTAGGCCGAGTCAGCCTGCGCACCAAGTTGTGAAAACACCCTCTGAAGTCTGGGGGCAGGGGAGAGGGAGGGTTGTTAGCTGCATTATGCTGCACAGCAAGTAAACAAACATGTTTGAACTTAAGGTTTTCAGTTCAGATGAAGCTAAGAAACCTCAGAAGCTGACACTGGAGAAGGGCCTCATCAGAATGAGGATAAAGAACAGTAATTCTCACGATGTTGAAATTATTACACCTCTATTTCAACAACAACAACAACAACAAAATCACAGGCTACTTTCACAAGAACTAAGGTATCTGAAGTCTTACAGTATCACCAGGAAGTGACGGAGACTAAAAACGAAAATACAAAGTGACTTCTGAAGAACACCGCAACGGCTTCATGAGAAGGATTTCAGAACTCCAGCGCACCTTTGACTCACACGGGTCTGCACAGTTACAAAACAAGCCCAACTAACAGCTCAATACTGTAAAATAAAAATTCCCTTCATTTTACCTACATTAACCTAAACTGCATCTGAACTCTGCTACCATTATCTGAACTGTGCTACTCTACTCACTTAATGGAAAAGCACAGCTGAGGCACCTATACACCCGTATCTCTAGGCACCACTTAGTATTTTCTTATCTAGCACAATGTAAGATATGTCCCAGAGAAAAGGAGATAAGCATATCCTGCAACACAAGACGTATCTGTTTTCCTGAGCGCATACTGTGAAAACACACACTTTGCTATGAAAGGAGCAATCCATCACACACCGAGATTATATTATTATATCAACCAAGGCAGTAGGACAGCAGTAGCAAACTCAAGCATCTGTCTGAACTTCAAACTGCTGCGAGTGCAACATGTCCTAAGTGAGATAAAGACACAATGCTGCCAGAGTGGAAAGCACAGACGAAATCAATATGTCAGGGGTCTCAAAAAGCAGTCTCCAACCTCCTGCAACTAAATGGAAATATGGGACACGCACACACCCTTCTAGCATCTGTTAGCCCCGCGCTAAGCTGGAAGAGCCTGAACATGGAAGCAACCTGCATTTTAGCATACTGCAAGGAGATGGCTTTGCACTCCAAACAGTGAATCACTCTGTTAGTGGCAGTGCACCAAGAACCTAAGCAGCTCTAGCAACTCTCACAGAAGTTTAAGGGAGCCCTTTATTTAGTCTACCTGTTCTATTATATGATGTTATGGAATGCTCAAGTTCTAAACATTAGTCTTCTGAAGCAAGTACTATAGCAAATTTCTTAACTAATACATTAAAAAAAATAACTGGAGTCTCTGGAGTTTTCTTAGGCCTGAAATATTTAACATCTTCAAAATATTCACAGAAAAAAAAAGTCTGTAATTTACAGGCATACCCACAGGTGCTACCTCCAAGGATAAACAGAGACAAAGGAGTTAGCCAAGAACAACATAAGAGTTAAGGAATTTTTCCTATGCTTTTGTCATGAGTCATGGAGATCTAGGATTAATTATAGCCTGCACTGAAAGTATCTTTAAAAAAAAAAAAAAAAGAAAGTATCACTGATTTCAGTTAGACAGTATTTCATGTCTAACAAGTTTTCACAATGATGCTGAAGTATTCATACAGCATCAGTAAAGCTGTAAGACAATAAGGTCAGACGGAAACTACTAGGACACAGGTATGTTACAAGGACCTATTTAGTCAGCTTTTAAACTTAGAAACTCCTTTTAATCTTTAACCCTGAATGATACCAATTGTAGCAGAGTGAAGTAGATGCCAAGGAAAAAAAAAAAAAAACAAACCCAAACAAAACTGTTCTGAACTTCCTCAAACAGTTAACCCATTTCCTGCTTCAGCTGACTCACGTTGGGACTTATTCACAAAGCCCTTCCAGCATCAGAAAAAGCAGAACTCAAAACAAGTGACAACGGTTCTACACCAGGTTTTTGACAGTTCTCCAAATATCAGTGTCCCTAAAAACATGACCCGGGGTTCAACAGAAAAGCTTGAAGATCCCGAAAATGGTATGTTAAATTAGGCTTAGGATAGTCAGATTTAATGATTACAAGCAAGCCCCTACAAACCAATTTGTATGTTTCTGTAAATCAACATAGCAATCTAAATCTACAACACTTGCTTAGTGTAGGAAAAGAAATTATAAAAAAATTATTTACTTAAGTCCTGGATGCAGCCTACGGATGCGCACTCAGGTGAACACACACCTGTGTCCCTTCTCCACCCCCAGGCCCACACCTGTTGCAGAGCCCACCACAGTGACACACCAAGGCTGTGTCAAGCTGCAGCAGTTTACCTCAAGAAAGCCAAACACCGGGCCCGCACACAGCCGCACTTACCGTCCTCGAAAGGCGTCCCCTCGGGCCTAGAGGAGGGAAGAAACAAGAGCACAGCGTTACCCTCGGGCAGCCCACCTCTGACCCTCCTCCCCAGGCAGCAGAGCGGCAGCGGCCCCCGCGGCCTGCCGCCCCCGGTCCCCCGCCACCGCCCTACTCACCCGAAGATGACGGCGTTCCACACCATGATGTTGTTTTCGGAGGGGGCCCCGCTCACCCCGGCCGGGGGATCCTCCTGCAGCCTGCGGAGCACAGGGAGGGCTGAGGCGCCGGCCCCGCCACCCCCCCCACCCCCGGCGCCCCTCGCGCGGCCAGCGGCCGCCCCTGCGCACTTCGCGTAACCCAGGCAGGTAGCTACACGCCCCTGCGCAAACAGCGTAACCCGCAGGCAGAGAGCAAGGACCGGCCCTACGCAATCAGCGGAGCGCGCCCTACCCCGCCGCCATGTTGTGCTGCCCCCCTCCTCCCCCGGTGGAGCCGAGCCCTTCGTCCTCCCGCCCGCCCTCCCCTTTCCCCTCAGCCGGCGGCCTCAGTACCTCTTGAAGTCCCGCATGAGGCGCCTACGGGCCGGAGTGGACATGTCGGGCTCAGGGTTATAGATCACTCATACACTATCAGAGGGAACACGGAGGGCCCAGAGACGGCAGCGGCAACGAACTCCAACTGAGGCAACGGCAGCGCTGACGAACAGGAGCGATCGCGGCCTCTACCACTGAGGCGGACACGGGGGGAGGCCCTGGGCTGCACTGACTCCTGCGTCTGCTGCCGGGCGATCCCGGGACGTACCAACGGCCGCGGGGAGAGGGGGCGGAGCCGGATGCCGCTAAGCCCCCAGCCCAGCCTCTACCACCGCGGCGCGGGGGCGGAGGGGCGGTGCCCAACGCACGGGGGCTGTACCAACGGCTGCAGCGAACGGGGGTGGAATGAAGCCTGCTGACGTCACGGGGGGAGGGCGCACCGCCTTCTCCGGGCGGGGGCGGTGTTGGTGGGCGGGGCGGCGGGTGGTCCCGCCCCCCCGGGTGGGCGGGGAAATGGCGGCGGGAGAGGACGGGCTTGTCCGCTCGTCCCGTCACTGTGCCGTGGGTTAACCCCAGCCGGCAGCTGAGCCCCACGCAGCCGCTCGCTCCCTCCCCGCGGTGGGACGGGGAAGGGTAAAAGTGAGAAAGCTCGTGGGCTGAGAATAAGAGAATTTAACAGGTAAAGCAAAAGCTGCACACGCAAGCAAAGCAAACCAAGGAATTCATTCCCCGCTTCCCATGGGCAGGCAGGTGTTCAGCCGTCTCCAGGAAAGCAGGGCTCCATCACGTGTAATGGTGACTTGGGAAGACAAACACCATCACTCTGAACGTCCCCAGCTTTATACTGCTGAGCATGACATCACATGGTATGGAATATCCCTTTGGTCAGTTGGGGTCAGCTGTCCTGGCTGTGTCCCCTCCCAACTCCTTGTGCACCCTCAGCTACTCGCTGGTGGGGTGGTGTGAGGAGCAGAAAAGGCCTCGACTCTGTGTAAGCACTGCTCAGCAGTGACAAAAACATCCCTGTGTTATCGACACTGTTTTCTGCACACATCAACCCACAGCCCCACACCAGCTACTGTGCAGAAAATTAACTCCATCCCAGCCCAAACCAGCACAACCCGCTATGCTGCACTTTCTGCTTCCAGAGAGCTTTTTTCAAGGGAAAATAACCTATTTTCTACCTTTTCTCAATAGCCTTTGGGAATAAAGAATGTCTCTGCTGGTATCTAGAACAGACTGGATAGGCCCCGTGTTTCTAGCCTATCCTCACTTGTAACTTCATGTAATACAGCCGCGCGGGGAGGCGGCTTCAGAAAAAGACACGGGAAGAAGACCTAATGCCTTCCACAGCAGCTGAAAGAATGTAATAAAAATACCACTTTCGTGGCTGCACTGAAAATCTCCCGCTCTTGGCCTTTCCCGCTCTTACCCAGGCTATGCAATGGGAAGCGGGTGAGCTCTCGGCGCTTGTCAGGAAGAGACTGTTCAGCGCCTTGCCTTTAGGTATGCACCAAACCCCCGTTCGCCGACCGATGACGGAGGCACAGCCAGAGTTGGACGGAGCTGCCTGGAACAGCAGGGAAGAGCAATGGCGTAACCGTCTCCTCGTTCCCTGCAGTTCGGAGCACCCCTGTGCCGACCTCAGCCTAGCTAGTTTGTTAAATGACGTAAGGCCTAAATTTTGCCATTGTAATTTGCATTTAATACGCGATCATACTGTGCTATCTTGGGCTGGGAAGTGGGGTGCCTTTAGCCCCTCCGCTGCACCCCCGCATCCCCTACTTCCCCTTTCAGGAGAAAGGACCGAGTCTTGAGAACATGAAAAAAAACCACAAGACAAAACTCACCACCCGCCCCCCCAAATAAACCCAAAACCGGGAAGAAAGCAGAAAGAGACGCCGCTCCTTGAAAACCCTCGCCGGAGCTTACGCTCAACGGGCGGAGCCGCGCTGCTGCGGGGGCCGGACCGGCGGGGAGGCCGGGCCCTGCCGCTGCCGCCATGCCGAAGGTGGTGTCCCGCTCCGTCGTCTGCTCCGACACCCGTGACCGCGAAGAGTACGACGATGGGGAGAAGCCGCTTCACGTCTACTACTGCCTGTGCGGGCAGATGGTGCTGGTGCTGGGTGAGCCGCGGGCAGGGGGCAGGCCGCGGGCGGGGGGGCAGGCCGCGGGCCCGGAAGGGCTGAGGGCCCGGGAGGCGGCGGGGCCGGGACGGGCACACAACCCCCCCCCCCCCCCCGCTCCCCGCCGCCAGCCTGGCCCTGCCGCTGCCCCGCAGACTGCCAGCTGGAGAAACTACCGATGAGGCCGCGGGACCGCGCCCGGGTGATGGACGCCGCCAAGCACGCCCACAAGTTCTGCAACGCGGAGGAGGAGGAGAGCGTCTTCCTGCGCAGGTGGGACGCGGCCGGACCCTGGCCTCTGCCCGCCCCCGTCCCTCCGAGAGCCCCTCCACGGCCCGGGGCAGGGGCTGCCCTGGTCCGGCTTTGCCCCCTCACCCGGCTGGGGTCCGTCGGCCAGGCACCAGTGCCCGCTGCCTGCACACCCCTCCCAAGCTCTTCCTCTCTCCCCCAGACCAGAAGGCATAGAGCGGCAGTTCAGGAAGAAGTGTGGCAAGTGAGTGTGGCTCTTCAGTGACTTTCCGAATCTGTGAGGTAACCGTAGGATCCCAGAATCCGGGTTCCATCACAGCCACCTCTGTTTCGGTTTGCAGATGTGGACTGCTGCTCTTTTATCAACACCAACAGAAAAATGCTCCCGTGACGTTCATTGTTGATGGTGCTGTGGTCAAATTTGGCCAGGGTTTTGGGAAAACAAACATCTATACTCAGAAACAAGAGCCTCCCAAAAAGGTAATTGGTGTTAGAGAAGTAAAAAGGCTATCTCTGCTTTTCAAAAATGTGTGGGGAGTAAAATCACTTAATGGTGGGGGCAGAGGAGAGAAAAAAAAGGAAGAAAAGGACCACTAAACAACAACTCAGTTTGGTGTCTTCTCCCTGTCTGCCTTAAGTTTTCCTTTACAGAGGCCACTGCAGCTTAGGGTCCTAGCACTAAAGGAAAGCAAAATAAACTTGGAAATCTAGACACTGCCTGATGTTTAGGCGCAGTTACCAGAAAGTTTCCATTTGTAAGTAGGTCAGATTGGCAGTCTGCACAGTGATTCTCAAAGTCTGGCTCATCTGTTATATATCAGTGACTTTGCTTCTGATAATGACAGCTCTAAGCCCAGAAATCACTGGGGATAATTCTCCTTTGCCACCCACGGAGTTCAGGTAATGTTAATGACTTGCATGAGAAGCCTTGAAAGCTTTGAAGGGGGAGGCGATCCCTTGTGGCACAGCTTTTGCCAAGGTTTAACAAAATACTCTGTTTCTCACCCAGGTGATGATGACCAAACGGACCAAGGACATGGGCAAGTTCAGTTCTGTCACCGTCTCCACAATTGATGAAGAGGAGGAGGAGATTGAAGCGGTGAGTTTTGTTGCCCTTAGTGGCAGGCACATCTGAACTGGGTGGCTGCCTTGGATGCTGATTGGAGCTGGTGATCGTCTCATCGTTTGGATGAGTTGATGTTGCTTTGGGGTTTGCTGTTGCAAAGTGACCTTGTATGTGTTTCAGAGGGAGATTGCAGACTCCTATGCACAGAATGCAAAAGTGATTGAGAAACAGCTGGAACGCAAAGGCATGAGCAAAAGAAGGCTACAGGAGTTGGTGAGTGTTTTCTTCGGTGTTGAACGCAAATCCCCAAGATCTGTTGGCTTTGTACCCAAAGATAGGACTACAAGTATAGAGAGGTCCTGGTGCAGTCATAGGTAACTTGTAGCTTCGTGAGGATGACTTTTCCTTTACAGGTTTTATAGAGATGTTCTTCTAGTCCTCCTGAATTTAAAATCGTACACAATTACCTATAAAGCTAACTGAAGAGCATCTAGCAGAGCTTTTGCAGGGAGACTTTCCATGACCTGTTGGACAAGGAACAGGGAAACCTGGCTATGGCTTTGCCAACCAGAGCACCGTGCTGTGCT
The DNA here is from genome assembly GCF_028858705.1 of Grus americana. Taxonomy (NCBI): domain Eukaryota; kingdom Metazoa; phylum Chordata; class Aves; order Gruiformes; family Gruidae; genus Grus; species Grus americana. The sequence continues at coordinate 16,836,547 of NC_072863.1, read as the reverse complement.
CTCAAGCCTGCTTTGATCTTTGCCATGGGGCATCAGGGCAAGCTGAGGCCCTTGTGGAGGACCTGCCAGCTCAGCTGCTACCAGAAGGGTCACTGGAATAATTAATGGCAAGAACATCACAGCTGATCTTACCTGCTGTGACAGGAGAGTAGTAGATGGGAGGTGGAAAATGTGCAGTTTCCACCTGAGGTTAGAAAGTATGAAATTGTCTCCTGTGCAGTTAGTTTTGGGCTTTTTGTGATTTTTTTTAAATGTGGTCCTCCTTTTGTGCGTCGGGAGAGGGGAGAGTCAGCAAAGAGCTTGAGCTGCTCTTGCTCCTGGTGTGAAAAGCTTGCAGTGGTCAGACAAGAAGACCAAACATCATTGGAGCACTGAAGGGAAACGTATCCAGACATTATTTCTTTCTGTCTTAATTTTCTTAATCAGGCTGAGTTGGAAGCCAAGAAAGCCAAGATGAAAGGAACCCTGATTGATAACCAGTTCAAATGAAATGCTGCACATCTGCTGGGTATTCAGAGACAGGAGAAAGCTACCAGGAGCTATCGCAGATCTGTCAGCCAAGCAGAAGTAACAGACAATGTTCAAGGGTAACGTGCTGCAACCAGCTTGGAGGATGAGTACCTCTCTGACATAAGTGAATCTCTGGTACCAATTTTAATAGCTCCAACAGCCCTGGAGACTTTGCTGAAACTGCAGTTCTCTACATGTTATTCTGTTCCAGCCAGAATATTTACATTTGGGAAAATCTTCTCTGAGTGCCTTCCTGAGTTCAGTGCACCTTTAGATACCTGTCTTTTTATTTTGGTAGTTTTCAAATGTGTAAGATTTCCATAAATGTATTAGAACAATAGGCCAACTGTACAACAAAGAAATCATTACAGAAGTAAACTCTGTGCTGCTTGTTCATTTCGTTATTTTAAAAGTGCCCAAAACGTGCAGCAGCCTGAGACACACGCCCTTCCAATGCAGTCTGGAACAACTCGAATGCAAGGCTTGGGGATCATGCTGCTGCTCACCCTGACAGTTTGTCAGAGGTGGCCAGCACAGGCTTGGCTGTAGCTCTATGTCTCGGCTCCTATTGAGCATTGGAAACCCCCAGCTGTACAGAATTACACTGCTCCAACAGATACTGCCTGATACGAGAACATGAAATCCAACCCTGTCTTAAACTACTGAAAACAAAAACTGCTGGCATATTATACCACTAATAAGTACAAATATATAGTTGGCAGCTACTGATACAATTGGTGATCATTTACAGTAGAATACAACTGCACGTCTGAACTAACCTATTCTGCAAAACAGTGTCGGTATTTGGAGTTGTAAAATGTGAAGAAGGAAAAATTGTTTTGAATGCACTGACCACTAAGGCCTTGGATAAAGACAACATTAAGAATTGGTGTGTAAAGTACCTTGTTTGGGAAATAATATTTTGTGTCTCTTGTGTGATGTAATAACAGTGCTCTATAGCCCGTGTTTTTATTGCTCTACTTGGGATTAAATACCATGTTACGGATTTGAACTAAAATACTTTTCCTAGGGTGTTCTTACTTTACCAAGTATCATAAAATAACACAAACAATGAACAAGATGCTTTATCTCCCACAATTATTATGGAAGACTTCCTCTATTCAGTAAAGATTTTCCCTGCTGGCTTTGTAACCCTGACTGGGAAAACTCAGGTCTGCTTAGCCGAGGGATGTATCTTCCTTTCTTTGGGAAAATAAGGTGTAAGGGAGGGAAGTGAACTCTGCTCCAGAGCTGGCCGGCTGGGATGCATCAGTCATGTGCCAATTTAATGCCAGGCTGGGTAAGCACTTGTTCAGGTTAACTCGAGCAGTGCTGGTCTTGTTCACTGCTTATTATCTGCTAATCTGAGGCCTGTTTCCAAAAGCCCATGTTCAGAGGCTCTTCAGTTAAGGAATTATAAGGTGGCATGTAATACTTGGGAAGGGCAGGAGGAATGAGTAGCTACAACCCTGTTACAGAAACCCTTTTTCCAAGTGTGTAGCATGGTCCAGCCAGGTGAGGTCCTTGAGGTTCCTCTGGGGGTGACCCAAGCTCCAAACAGCTGCAGGTTGGTCTCTATAAAAATTAGGAAGTTTTTTCCAAGCAGGAGTCAAAGACTTTGAAATTTGAAAATAGGTTTTGAACCACACGAGGTCTGCTGGGATGCCGATGTCGTAGTCTCCAGTTGTCACGAAGGATGAAGCATGGTCCTGCTTCAAGTGACACCCAGAACAAAAGCTGACTCGAAGACAGTGTGATTTACTGTTAGCGTTAAGGACAATCTTCACAGTTTGGTGAGGTACAAAGAAAATTTGGTGAATGCACAGCTCAGCACAGGTTGTCCAAAGTAGCAGTTACTGACTGCCATCAACTTCCTCGGCCTGGAGGCAGTGTTCACAGCACGGCACAAGCACTCCTCCTTTCTGGGTTCTAGAAGATCAGCCCATGTTCAGTCAGTGGTTTTCATTCTTTTCATTAGAGATCTGCCTAGTTCGGCTCTGGACTCACTCACAGACCGAGTCAGAAAGGGGAGGACGTAGTTTGTCAAGCTAGCCATCCTCAAGATACTTTTAATACACTCTAATTACGCAGTTTATGGCTGGAACAACTACAACACAGAGAATCTGATACAATACATGGTTAAGCAGGTATTTCTTAATTAAAATTGTTGTGAACTAGATCTAGTTAAGTTGGATTCTTCATTTCTGGAGCTAAATGAATTATAAGATGTTAGCCGACTGCAGCAAAAGGAAGCAGGGATCCCAAGCTGTGTGGTGCGGTCAATGCGCTGGAGAGAAGGGATTCCATCCAGAGGGACCTTGACAGGCTTGAGAGATGGGTCCATGCGAACATCATGAAGTTCAACAAGGCCAAGTGCAAGATCCTGCACATGGGTCGGGGCAATGCCAAGCACAACTACAGGCTGGGCAGGGAATGGATCAAGAGCAGCCCTGAGGAGGACTTGGGGGTGTTGGTGGATGAGAAGCTCAACATGTTCAAATGCTTGATTAACTGTCCCATTATAACAGATAAAACTAGCCATTCTGTAGAGTGTCTCACACCCTGATAGCAACTGGGTAATCTGCAGTAGTGTTCAGACCAAAGAAAGGTCAGATTTTGTGTTACTGTAAAAGCCAACATTAGGCTTTTATAAATCTGTAAATACAGGCAGGTGATAGATTTGTTTGTTTGTTTACCTGAGCACTACATTGTACAAGAACTTGCTCAGATGTGGTGGTATTGCAGAGCAAAGCAGCATGTAAATTAAAAGAGGAGGAGGGAATCTGTTCCAAAAGTAATGCCACACGTGGCCAGTCTTACCTGACCCTGTTTCATGGGTTAGTCCAGTTTCCAAGCTGCGGCTTTTGGTGTGGGTCTTGGCAGCCCCCGAGGGCCCAAAACCACTCTCCCCACAGTGGCTCTGTATGGCACCAAGGTGCGCGGTAACAGCTTTAGCTCTGCCCGCGTGCTTTAGGCAGCTGGCAGGATCAGTCCCAGAGGTGGTTTCAACTCACCCACCCCACTGGGAACAACTGATTTTACCCTGTGTGACCCAAAGTATTGCATCTGCCCCTGCCCCTCTGTACCGGTCACTGCCAGAGCTGTGTGGGCAGCATACAGAGGATGCTGGGGGCATGCCTGTTCCACCCTGACGAGGATACGAGGGCAGGGGGGCTCCTGGCTCCATCCAGAGCCCAGAGGCATGGCCTGGGGCAGTCCAGTGGCTGCTGGTAGGGATGGCGGGAGGGGTGAGCTGGGTCTGCATGGGCCTTTTGCAAATCAGGTCCTTGAGGTGCGATGGTCTCCATTGCAAGGCCTGGGGAGATCCAGGCACCAGCCCCTGCAGCGAGAGGTGCAGCAAGGGGCCCTGGGGAAAGCTTTCAGACAAGCCTCTACTTCCTCAGGAGTGGGTTTACTCCATGCAACACAACTGGTTTCCGCTGCGCCCCTCCAGCTGAGGCATCTCGGCCCCAGGGCTCAGCTTTGCTGCACTCAGACCTTGCACTGAGCTCGCCAAGCGCTGGGCACGGCTTGCAGGAGGTCCGGGTTCAGTGGCACTTCAAAGGCAGAGACATGAAGATGGAAGGGTGAGGTAGAAGTGTGGCTCTGTGCAGGGTCAACACGGGCAAAGTGAGCCTGGGGCTGCCCGCCTGCTTGCTGAGGCATGCCCCAAGCTTCTGCTCCCCGCCTGTGCTGGGTGGATGAAAATCGCTCCTGCCTGCATGTGCCTGCTCGCCCCTGCTCCCACTGGGACACCCCGGCCATGATGCTCCTCTGTAGTTTCCACAGCTCAGCCTAGATGTGGGGTGAGATGGGGACCAGGGGACACTGCTGTCCTCCCCAGTCACTGCCTGGCCCCACTCCAGTCTCCAGCAGAGGCGAGAGCAGGGAAGCTCAGCCATCACACCTCCCTTCTGCTGCCCGAGGCGAGCCCCACAGCCCTGCTCCCAGCTCTGCTGCCATTAGCACCTCCCACATCCTCCTAGGAAGAGGGCAGCTGGCCCTGCCTCACCTTGCCTGGCACCCAAACCTCCAGGCGAAGGATGGTCCTCACAGCCTCCAGCACAGCCAGTGAGGTCCCAGCCCTGCAGAGCTGGTCAGGAGCATGGGCAGCCCCATCCCACAGCCCCTTGGCACTGTGGGCAGCCCAGGCTGCACACCGAGCCGTTCCAAACATCCAGCACTGCTCGCCACCTGCCCCAGCCACTGACAAGTGTTTCATACTATCCCGTGCACAAGCCATGATGCATCAACACCTCCTAAGCCTGTGATTTACAGCTGCCGGGCGAAGGGCCAAGATGAAAGCGGCATTATAGGCGCTTGCCCACCCTTTCCCTCCAGCAAAGGGCCCGATACACCAGGTCGGGCACCGCTCCCGAGGAGGAAATTGTGACCTAAGAGATGTTCGGTACTCCCCACAGGAGAATCGTGTTTAAAAGGAGAATCCCCCCTTGCCCCTGCCATCCTTGGGGCAGCAGAGTCTGGTGGGCAAAACACTCGTGTTGGAGGGACTGCACTTGGCTCGCTGACTGGCCCCAGTCCCTTTCCCGTGCCTCAGTTTCTCCACAAGAACAAAGCCCTTAATGTCTCTGTAATGTGCTCCTGTGGCAGGCACAAGCAGCCATTGACATCCCCCCCCTCCCCAACCTGCCTCCGCAGATAAAGCTGCTCCTGGGGGAGATGCCAGGAGGGAGAGGTTAAATCCCCAGGGGGTCCCAGGCCAGAGGGGGCTGCTGGCCTGTGCTCCCCAGCAGTGGGGTACGGGGAAAACCCATTGTGCGCTCTGCCCCACATCTCCCATGCACCAGAGCTAAAAAAAAGCTGTGAAACACGTGCTTGTTTCCTGAGTCCCAAAGGCAGCAACTACCATGGGCAGCTACAACCCATTTTACTCAATGCCAGCCCTACACCCCGAGCCCAGCGTGAAATGCTGTAGGTCTAAGGACCTACAGGTCCCACAGCTCAGCTCCTTTGCAGCCTTGCACAACAGCCCGGCTCAGCATCTCTATCACCCACCATCATGTGGAGGAAGAAATGATGTGCTTACCCTGCAGTAACAGCCCAGTCACGCATCCCCTGTGGAGGAAAAGGTATCCCACACAGCAACCAGCAGCTTTTCAGAACGGCCCTTGAAATCCAGGAGAGCTCAGCAGCAGGAGGCAATAAGAGCTGAGAGCCCCTAATCAATTAGCTTGCATTTGTGCAGCAGGAGAGGGCTGCCCCGGCACAGCTCCCTGCCAGGCTGCTGCCTGCTCCCCCCAGCACGCTTCCTGCAGCTTGTGGCATTGCTCTGTGTCTTACGGGGAAACTTTCAGCCCATTGTGTTTCCACACCAGACATCGCAGGGATCTCACACCACAGGAGCCCAGGGGCAGTTGAAATGTGCCAGCGAAGGCTCTTGGCTCAACAGCATGGCATGAGACCATCTGCCATCACCAACTTTCACACCCATTACAGGGACCCGAGCATGCTGACACCAGCTGTGACAGGATGGTGCTGCACTCATGCCTGGCTGCCCTACTTAGATTTCAGCGATAAAAACAACTACCGCCCTTTGCAACACAAGGGCTTGTTTATCTGCCTCGGACAGTGGTTGAGATTGGTTTCAGTGATTGAGATGAACCACTTTGAGCAGGCCTGGGCAGCCAGAAAGGACCAAAGATGTGGGAACAGTGAGAAAGGACTCACTGATGAGGGCAGAGGACCAGGAGAGCATCCACTCACCACCCCAGCTCCATGAGCAGAAACCGTGCAGCTTCACTGGGGCAGCTCACAGATCCAGAGATGTCTGGATAAAGGCCAAGCCACACATATTGCCCAGTCTTGCAGTGTTTTCCCCAAATTGCCCCAGCAGCATGAAGGAATTTCCCCTTTCCCCCAGAACGTGAGGCTGGGACAAGTTTAACTTCCAGGGGTAAGGGATGAGCCTGGGGATGCAGCTCCCTCCCTGGCAATCCCAGCCCTGGCACAGGAGCCACGTGTCTCTGCTCAGCTACTAAATCCCCGCAGCGTACGACCTCGTGCGAGGGCCAGGCTAGCCAGGGGTTCTACAGAAGAGCAGCAATTACCTGCGCTTATGTTCTCTGGCTGGGTTTTAACATGCCCAGGTAGGTAGCTCAGTTTCTAAGCCGGAGTATGTGATGCCAGCTCTGCTGTTCCAGACAGCAGTAAATACCCCTCAGACATTTCTCCAGCCTCCCAGGCATTCAGCACCATGGGGAAGGCTGTGCTTTGCAGAAGGCTTAGGCACTTGGCACTTTCAAGGAACGAGGTTTCATCAGCCCCAGGGAGCAGACAGGCCAGAGGCTGGACTGGTGGCACACCAGACATCCTCTCTAGTTACTGAGCTCTCAGCAGAGACCAGCTGGGAAAGTCCTTCAGAGCTGCCTGTCTTCATTCCAGCCCACACCAATGGCCCCCACTGGGGAGGAAACACTGCAGCTTCCTCGGTAGCCTGCACTGTTTACTTGCCAGAGAGCACAGGTAGTTAGCAGGTAACGAGGTGTGCAGGATGGATGGAGGTGGTTCATCTTCCTCCTCCTCTACAATCGCTGCGCAGCGACCCCCACCCCCTCACGCTGCAGCAAGAGCAAACACGAAATGAGGAAAGTTGGTTTAAGATTTTTATTTCTTCGTACTCTTTAAGCAGGAGTGACTGAAATAGAAACCATATTTGGGTCCTGTCAGGAGGAATGACTTGATAAAGACAGGGCAGGCAGCTGCCATTGCCCTGTGCCAACCTGTATAAATATCAGCCGTCACTGTTTAGTAACTAGACAGTTTTCATACAAGTCCATGATTACATATTATAACATGCCAGTTCACAACAGGAAATAACTTATGTGAACTTCTTGATTTCGTCATACAGAACTAAGACGAAAGCACCACCCATTCCTCGGAGTACATTCGACCATGCACCTTTGAAAAATGCCTTGGAGCCCTCGTCCCGGGCAATCTTCCGCCAGCAGTCAATAGTGCCAGTGTACATTATGTCAGCTGCGGGAGACAGACAGCATTAGCAATCAGATGCCCGTGACCCCAACATCCAGGTCAGAAATGGCCCAACGTATCTGCCAGCTTCATAACTTCAAGTGCCTCCCGTTTCTTGACTGACTTTCTCCAGTATTAGCGCATCAGAGGACAAGATTGCCCAGGAGATAGGCTGCTGCTGCATTACCCCTAGGAGACACTGGAAGGACTGGTTCGAGCAGAAAGCAGCTACTGTTTGCTTTGACACCAACACTTCCAGACCAAAAGCTATTGCACAGTCAGCCAGGCCGTGCCTGCTGACTGGGATGTCTCTTCTTGGCCCAGAGACACTACCTTGCAACATCCTTGGGCAAGTCCTTCCATTCCTACCTACTGACAGGTATCTGACTTTTGCACACAACCTTACAGAGGTGCTGCAGAGACTGACCTATGCACGTCCCCCTGCCTGACATCTATTTCCGCAGCCCCTCTCACACTCACACCCTGCTGTTTATGAGAGAAGAGGATAACTACATGGCTCGGTGAAAGCCAAGCCACTCTGCCTTCACCTCAGCTCCACCACCAACTGTTGATTCAGGGATGCCCGACACAAGGGGGTAGAAACTTACTTCCTTTACGGCCGGACTGCATCATCATGCGACGACGAACTGTATCAAATGGGTAGGAGGTCAAACCGGCAACAGCGGTGACAGTCTGAGCAATCATCCAGCTGACAACGATGTGGGTGTTCTTTGGGTCCGGAAGCATGCCTGCAGGAGAGAGGTTTTGATGAGAACGGTAGGTGAGCCACCAGCATCTGCAGAAACATGCTACAGGCCTGCTGCAGCCCCACATCCCCCTTGTAGTGTCACTTCAGTCAACCTACCCTTTGCAGTGTCGTAGATGCCGAAGTAGGCGGCTCTGTAGATGATGATGCCCTGGACAGAGACATTGAAGCCCTGGTACAGGCCCCTGAGGCCATCCGACCGGAAGATTTTGACCAGGCAGTCACCAAGCCCACTGAACTCCCGGTCGGCCCCGGCTTTACCCACATCAGCTGCCAGGCGGGTTCGGGCAAAGTCAAGGGGGTAGACGAAGCACAGGGAGGTAGCGCCGGCGGCACCCCCGGATGCCAGGTTACCGGCGAAGTACCGCCAGAACTGGGTTCGCTTGTCCACGCCGCCCAGGAAGATCTGCTTGTACTTATCCTTGAAGGCGAAGTTGAGGGCCTGGGTGGGGAAGTACCGGATGACGTTGGCCAGGTTGCCGCGCCAGAAGGAGAGGACGCCCTGCTCCCGCGGGATGCGCACCACGCAGTCGATGATGCCCTTGTACTGCTTGTCGGCGGCGATCTGCTTGCTGGCGTGCTGCACCTGCGGGGGCCGAGACGTCGCCGTCAGCGCCGCTTCACCGCGACCCCCTGGCCCGCCGCCCCCCCTCTCCTTGCGGCGACCTTGGGGCGGCCCCGGCCCCCGGTCCCGGTGCTCACCTGCAGCAGCAGCTTCACCCTCTCGATGGGGGCGACGGCGGTCTTAGAGATGGCGGCCGCCACCCCGCCGGCGAGGAAATCTTTGGCGAAGGACACGGCCGCATCGGTCATGGCGGGAGGCGGCGGCGGGCGAGAAAAGGTGAGACGAGGCGAAAGGCGGCGCTGCGGGCGGCGGGGCGCGCGGCTGAAATGGCCGCCTTATATAGGGACGGCGGCGGACACGTGAGCGGAGGCGCGCCGCGCCGCCGCGTCCCGCTCGCCCATTGGCTGCGGGGGGAAGGGGCGCGGCCGCCGCAGCGGAGCGGGGCAGCCGCGGCACCCAGCGGGGGGCACATGGCCGGCTCCCCGGGCGGGGGGGGGGGGGCAACACCGGCATCCCCGCGGGGACACCCGCTCGGCATCCGCCGGACCGCACGCAGCCAGGCATCCCGCGTGGGGCACACACCGTGGCATCCGCAGGGTCCAGCCAGCATCCCCGGGATGGAGGGCACCCCGCCAGCCCCCCGCCGCGCGGGCGGGAACAGGGTCGGAGCTGCCCGGCCCGGCCACACTTCGCTCCCCCCCCGCCCCGGCAGCCCACGTGGCGGTGACGGGGCCCTCCGTGCCCGCGTGTGTCGTCCCCCCCAGCCCCTCTGCGCCATCCGGGTGCTGGCACGAAGGCACCACGGAAGGCAGCCGGGCCGAGCAGCACGGCGGAGTTGGCAGGAGGGGGGTCAGTGAGTTCACCCTTCAGACGCGCACCGGATCGAGTCTGGCTGCCCCATCTCACCGAACCTCAGCTGAGAACCCCACAGCTGAGAACCCCGCTCAGAGACCTCTCCCGTTACTATCGGAGTCGCGCAGCGTCGTACGGATTCCCTGCATCAGTCGCAGCGCTGAGCTCAGCTGCGATGAGATGCTCAGACACACACCCACCACCTACCACCTCTATCGCATGGCTCACCCACACGTCACTTCAGCTACGGTTCACCTAGCTAAGAGTTGCCTCTGTGATTTAGCCTTGCTGTTAACTGGTTCTTCATGATCGCACACCATTTTACACGTTAGTGATCCGCCGCTGAAGGACTTTGTTTCGGTGCCGTCTTAAATATTTTAGTGTTACCTTTTGGGGGGATTTCTCATGCATAGATGTGATTACACAATGTAGAGGCTTGGTTGATAAAAGGTTAGTAAGTGATTTATAGGTCACAGGAGTACATCACAATACAAAGGTGTTATTAGAAACGAGTTAAAGGTAACTTTTTGACTCACTTGACTCTTACCAGGTTTGAAGAGCGGATGAGACATTCAAATGCACCCATCACTCAATCTTTAAAATCTATTTAGAAATGCAACATTAGTAAAAAAATATACAGGTATGCTTCGACAAGGTAAGGGCACTCTTTAGAAATCCGTTCCTTCCCAACGTGCTCACAAGTCACATCTCCTTATTCATACATCTCAAATAAGTCTCAGTATTATTGCCTGCCCTGCGCAGATGGGGAAACTGAGGCACAGAGAAACACGTTCACTAGGCAGGTTGATTAGAGAGCCAAAAGCACTTACAGCCTCGGTGTGATGCACGAACCATCAGGTCCCCTCTCTGCCATTTATTTTTTGCTATAAATGCTTGTATTTCTCTGAGAAGAAAACCATTATGAAACACCACTGCAGCAGAACTGAGCCTCATCCCGCCGTGACCTGGCCTAACCAAGCAGTTTCTGAGATTTACTTATTGCCACCCAACAGGGACATAAACGCCACAAAAACACACACTAAAAGCTGTGTGAACCAGGAGGCAAATCCTGCGCCGAGCCCGGGCTGCTGCAGCTCGGGCAGGAGCGTAGCTGGTGTGCACATGCCTGATTCACACGTTGCCGCAGCTTGGGGCTGGTGGGACACACTGCAGAGGAAAGAGCCGCCTTCTCACGTGGACACGGGGTTTAAGGTTTTCTATCAGAAGGCGCTAGGATGGCGCTTTTCCATAGCTGTACTTCTACAAAGGAACTGGAGCAATACCGCAGGTCCCCAGGTATAACAGATGATCTTTTATTGCCCAAAAGCTCGCTAGGCCAGTCAGAGGCCTATCCATTGCGTTGGCACTGGCAATAACCTAGTGGTCTTGCAGAGAGGTTCCTATCTACAAAAACTGTCTGCGGCTCCTGGATCACAGCAGTTAAGGTGGAAAAATCACAGGTTGTGTGCACAGTGCTATTCTGCTGGCAAGTTCTGAGCAGCACATTAGGCCTGGGTCTGTGCACAAGAACTAAAAAGTAGTTTAATATAAAAATAGAGCTTTAAGAATACCGAAACAACATTACAAGGGTCGTGGCTCTCAAATATCTAACATATTTAAGAACTGCATTTTTCAGGAAATATTTCAGTTAGAGAACTTCGGGAAAATTATTTTTCAAAGCCTGAAATAATTCATGCAGTTACACCACAGGAGAAAGGGGGGAAGAGTTTCTAGTATGCACTTAAGTTTGCAAGATTGTCATTCCAGTGTATTACAGTTCATTTTGCACATTACAATTCTCTCTTAGCAAAAGCACAGTTGCAGCAGCATATTTTCATTTTTATGCCAAAGACTCATAGAAAATTATTATTCTCAAGGAAGTCTCAAAAACTGAAGAGTGGATTCTGGAGTGTGACTGAACTGGGGCTAATTCTGCATCTGCAGAATGCCATGTCCACACAGTATCACTAAAAAAGATATTTCAGTATAAATTCTTGTGTGTTGTATGTATTCTAGACTGTTTAGCATTTTTGGCTGACTTGGTATCTCAGACTACTTAAAAAAAAATCCACTTGAATTTTCGTAATATTTTTTAAAATACAATTTATACTCTCATCTCAGTTCTCTTGCCTCTCTGCAAGTGGTTTTATCTCAAAATGGCTATTCAGCATTGAAAAGCACCTAGAATAATATCATTTCAAGTTCCAATAGCAAAGTGTTTTCAAACTAATTGCATCTCTCCTCTTCAGTATATGCTTGATATTCATACTCTTTGTATCCATTCAGCAAATGAGATACGAGATTCATTCAGTCCTGGCGCTGGTGTCTCAGTACTAAACCCATGCAATCTGTTGAGACACTGTACCTGTAGTTCAGCATGTCTTTCTTGCAAAGTTCCTGAAGAAAGGTGTTGTGTATATCTGCAATGGACACTCTGACGTCAGTTTTCAAGAGCTGATTTCCTTGGCTCAAAATTTTCCCTTCGGAGGAGCTTTAATTCTCTCAGTTCTTGTGGCTGTAAACTCTGGTCCACCCCAGGAGTTAGCTTGTAATTTAAAGGAGATTCAATATAACCGTTTCTGTACAGACAGACGCGCTTGCAGAATTCAAAGGTGCTAAACATAACGCCGAAGTACGGGACAATCTGATAAAATAATAAAAAAAAAAGCAACACAAAATAAAAAAGTGATATGTTAGACTCAGTGGTAGTATTCTTTGCTTAGATGTTTTAAAAAAGGAAGCTTCTAGGACTTCAGATCTGATCTGCTAATAGAGCTGTGCTCATTTGTTTAAAATCAGAGTCTCACCTCAAATTAGGCTGGCACCTGCAGCACGCTAAAAGTAGGAGTTTTATTATTATAACAATATTGTGAACAACAAGGTCTGCGCTAGCCTGTAGATTATCACAACTTGTCAAATACCTAAGCAAATCCTAAGCAACCTCAACAAATCCCACTAGGAAACACGTGATTTATTCTACATACAGCAGAGTGACTGAACAATTTCCTTCTTTTGCCCCATGCAGCATCAGCAGCTCTGGGGCTTTACACCAGCCAAGGTAGGGCCAGGCACAGGCAGGCCATCACAATCAATCACGTCACTCAATTACCACTCATTAGCTGACCTGTTGTACTCCATGCAGGTAATCTTTACCGAAGCACTGTAAAACGTATTTATGTAAACTAAATTATCTTCTGTTTAAGCTACTGGGCTTTATTTCATGCTTTCAACTCAGCAAGGGCTGCGGTAGCTGATAAGCACGTGCTCCTAGCTCGTTGCAAATAGCTGGTCAAAAGTGGAACTGGCTTATACAAACGCAATTTTCTTTACAGCTCGTACAACATGTCAAATTACCGGAGCTCAGATTAGAAGTAGAACTTGTTTAGCTGTCGTAACTGGATTACTTGCAATCACACATCCATACCCTGGCTTGTGTGTTAGCAGCACTCCCTTCTCTAAGGACATTCAAATGAACTTGAAAGTAGTAACATCCAGAAGCCAAGCTTACGTTTGGGGAAACATGACCAAACCAAGTCCCAAAGCTGGTTTATAACCTGCCTGAGGTTATACCTGTTCTGTCGTGGACTCTGTCATCTACGAGGTGCTAACAAGTACGAAGGCATGTCATTAGCTTTATAACCCCAACTGTCCAAACATGTGTCTTGATTACTTCAGGATAGGCTTTGATTGGGATGAAAGCAAAACCTCACCTTGAGCAGACTGGGCGTGAGCCCACTCCAAAGTCCGAGCACACCTTTGTTTTTCACAGTTTGCCGGAAACAGTCAGCCATGCCAGTAAAATGGACATCAACTGCTCCATAGTGCGGAAGCCAAGGACTCTGCGCCTGTTCAAGAGACACCCAGGGGGATTTAGAACAAGCAAAGGAAAACCAAAGTAATTAAAGATAATTATTTTCTCCATTCTGGTAGATAAGGAACACTTAATGCCGAGTTTCAACAGACTGATCTGGATTCTTCCATCAACCCAAAAGAATCAGCTATTTTGCCTTGAAATACAAACTAAGGGAGGGAATTCACTCTCTGATAGGTACGAAGGAGAAAGAGAGTGGTCATTTCACATGGCACTTCCTTTTGTGCCATGTCACTACTAGAAATAAATCCCACCCTTGTGAAGACAAACCATCCGAACCAGAGCCGCATGACGCATCAGCCTCACATCTGCCACCTGCTCGGGCCTGAGGAGAGGTATTTCCCATCACTGGCGGCAGAGCACTCTTGTGAGAGGGAAGCTTGGGGCTGACCCCAGGAGCCACACTGCCTTCCTGTAATTCTGCTCAGAACAGAACCACCCGCTGTCTCGACTCTGGCCACTGAGGCTGTGGCCACACTGCAATGAGAAGGGCGAACTGTACTACAGGCTGAGTAGCAACAGCACAGCAGAAACGGAAGAACAGAGATGTCAGCCCAGGCCGTACAAGCCCACCAAGGGCTGTAGGTGTGCAGTTGGTGCCCATGCTCCCGTATCTTTGCTACACGGTCAGCTGATCCAGACCAATTAAAGTTAGCTTGGGAGCATCCTGCTAGACTGCAGCTCCATTTCCAACCGCAGTATAGACAGCGTCTGTTCACATGGAGGAAGTGTAGTGGGTCATTTTTAACAGCAAAATCCTTCCTTCATTAATCTCCTACTGCGTTAGCACAGACAGGATAACCTGACCTTGAATAATCCCATCCTCATCCATCTGTGCACATGCAGCCATGGGTTTATTTTGCATCGGCAAATCAGGGTTTCACTCAAACACGCGGCAAGTGACACTTCTCAGTCAGGAGTGTGTGGGGACCCCAGGTTGATGACTTGCACGTGGACATGGATCACCACAGGGCAGAAGTTTGATAAAAACAGGACTGGTACAGTTAACTGATCGGTGAATATGGGTATCATGATCCCCTCATTGATCTGAAACACCACGAGGTGCAGCGTTTTTTCCATCCTTGGCCACACTAACCTACAGCTTCTCAGAGGTGCTAAGCCTATGACAAGCCTCTCATAAACAGACAAGTGGTAACGACATTTTCTAGATGCCTCAGCTATAGCATTTCAAATACTTGGCAACTTAGATGCTGGAAATGGAAACAGATCAAAACTCATGCTCCAGGTACATAAGAGAAGCTGCTAATCAAATAGTTTTAATGCCATTGCATCCCCTTGCATTACTGGCAAGTCTACTGCTAAAATGTAGAAGCTAACAAAACCAAAAACCACCTCATCACCCCATACAGTAACTGCATAGTCTTCTTTATCTACAAAAAAAATCACTTATGATTTTTTTCTCACTTTTTTGTGTATGATTGAAATGAGTGTGAAATACTTCTGACGGCAGGTAACAGGTAAAACCACACAGTTTCCTTTTGACAGGGCTTTGGGAGGTGATTTTGGGAAAGCAGCTGTCTGCACTGAGAAAGAAGGCAACAGGCTTCCACCACATCCTGATTTGTTATCTTCTGGATCCCCTTTATCATGTCCTGGCTCTTTTACCCCAGGCAAAAGTAGGGCTGAGGATTTAATCCACGGTCTTTTACACTTTAAGGAGGAGAGAACAGAAGCATTTGCTTCTCTCTGAACTTTCTCAACAGTGTACCTGATGTGTAAGACAGGGATCATATTTGTGGAGGAGAAAGTTTTTCAACTATTCTAATTGCTCGTCCCCTTTGTGTCTATATTGGCCTTGCTAACTCCACGGGGCTACAACTGTTTCCGTAATTCCTAACTGTGGTGCAAGCTCCCACAGCTTCCTGTTTTAGGAAGAGGCAGACGTTATGGGATTTAACTGCTGTGATTTTACAGTATTACCAGCCCTGCCTTTGCAGGTAGTTCAAGGTAACGGAGCTAGACCCTGACCAAGGGTCATGCATGTGTTCACTTACGATCATTTGCTACACGGCAGCTCAGCTGTCTGCTTGGCTCTGTTACTTAAGGGGTGTAAGGGTTTAAAAAGCAATAGCTAAGTCCAACAGCAAGAGAGAGAGAAATAACTTTTCAAGCCTTAATCCACAGCACTTGAGAGCCTCCTGCTCAAAGGCTCTCATGACTGTACAGCAGAAGATGCTGAGTGCTGCAACTGAGACTTCAGGGAGCAGTTCCACTAGGAATGATGATATTAGCACCAGGAATGCGTAGAAGAGCACCCAAATTATTTAAGTATCCTTAAAAGTGAAACAGCAGTCATAGGTGAGCTGGATTCAAAATGCTGTTCTGCTTTCTGGACTGCCAGCCAGTTTCCACGAGCTTTTTTGGTAAAGGAAGTTATAGGCAGTGAAGAGGGATAGGTTTCTAAAAAGCTTCAGGAAAGCAGGAATGCTGCTAACATGCAATTCCCTTCCTTTTTAAGTCCCTTTGTGGTAGGCAGGGCATGACCTGCCAGAATTAACTGCATGAGTTTGACTTGACCCCTTTCGTTACTGTAGACATTGCAAAGGCACATATCAAAGGGGGCTGATTACAGTACTCCTGCCTACAACACCAAGACAGGCAACAAGCGCACTGCGGGTTGCATGCAGCAAACACAGCCAGAAGACAGTTAAAAAGGAACAGGTAAGTCAAACTCCCAGATTTCTAATTGCCCACAGACATTGACCTCTTAAGAGATTTACTGAAAGATTATTTATAGTAACATTCACCACGGTTACAACCATTTTCAAGATTTTAGTCTGTGGGGTGAAGGATGCTTTGCCAGTCTTTCTACTTTACAGGAGCAGTATGTTTCGAGGACCCTAGACACAATATGTAAATAACAACTGTCCACAGAATCTCAGAATCACCTACTGCAAAAGGAAAACTAAAAACTAAAAAAGTGTGTAGTTAAAACTTCCGTATTTTGGAACACAGCTAAATAAAGTTAACATGTATTAATAACAGAAAAAAATTAGGAAGGCGTTTCATTTGGCACTATTTTTAATGAAATAAAATAGCTGTGGGTTTTGGGTGGTTCCGCATCTTCTCAGCATGTCTGCAACGATGCAATTCTTGCAACTGCCCTAAGGCACCAGAGCCAGAAAATGGAAGTAACCAAACAGATCAAACTAGTTTCTCTACCTTTTTTGCAGAAACCTACTATGCCATATAAATTAAACAGCTAATCTCATACCAAAAAGATCAGGTTTATGACAGAGACATTTCACGCCACGCACCTCAAAGCAGCTTGAATTCCTTTCTTTTGATACCCCTTGACACTACGGGCTGCTGCATGGAAACCTGTTTGTTATGAACATTTTTAAAGAGATACCCCCCCCGCCCCCAGTTACGGCTGTCTCATACTCCAGAAGGCTGGAGACACGGTACAGCTCACTGCGCTGGAACAGAGCGCCAAGTCGTTAGTCATAGTAGTAGCGGGGCTAAATTGCTAATCTTTTTACCTCTGATGCAGAATGGGTTCTCTAAATGATTAAAGCACATCAAATGCAGAATTGGCTCCATCTGCTCCCTCACAGAGTCTTTTAGCATCCAGAAGTCACCGAGGCTATGAAGTCACTGTGATACATCGCCAAAGTGAGCACCCTGTTCTAACAATCCAAACCTGAGAGAGAGGTATCAACCCTCCCACCACCTCCACTCACATTTTTTTATATAAACAAAATATTTAAATAAGGATGAAGCATCATGACAAAACTCAAGTTAATTGTTAAAGTCACTTGTTACCTGAATGTACATGTATCAGACACTATTTGGAAATACTTCCCTCTCAATTCATGTATTTTTTTCCTCCCTTCCCTGTTCATAAAGGCTTTTGGTACAAATATTTGCTATTCATTTATTTTTTGAATACGCAGTACTGTTGGCACAGAGTATGAAAGATCAACTAATGGCGAATAGCTGCCGTAGGTGGTATGCTATCCTGATGGTATAGTAAAATTGCTTGTTATTTATATGTTTTCAAGAGATTCAGGTGTCCTACACTTTTGATCAATTTAAAAAAAAAATCACAGGAAGGCACTTCACAACACAGCTCAAGATTTCATGCTCTTAATCTGGAAGCTAAAATAAGAAGTCTTTGCAGTCTGGGTTAATAAGGACACATGCGATGGGCAAGCGTAACTGTAGTTCAAAGGAAACTGAAGGACAAATATTAGTTTTCCTTCAAGCTAAGCCCACTACAGTCAACAGAAATTTCACTCAAGAGAAGGCTGAATGCTTGAAAGAGTATTTCATTCCACTCAAATAAGAATTAAAATGTAAATAAGTATTAATATTGGGGAGAAAAAGACATGCGTTCTCTTGGGCTAATCAATCCTTTCTCCGTACTCGATAGTCGTGGTCTTTTCCGTGTCAGTGGTTCGGTAATGCTGACGTACCCCTGGGTAAAGTCCGCCGAAAGTATGCAGGCACGTGGGAAGGTAAACGATGACGAGCTATCGAGGCAATCAGTTCCAGAGCAGCGCAGCAGAGCAGCTGACCTCCAGCTTCCTGCACTCTAGGAACATGTTGTCCTTTCCTCTGTAACCTGAACTGGGGCCAAATCACCTCGCCTTTCTGAGATCAACAGCACCCAGCGAGCAACACAGTTTATTGCTTCCCCAGAAGTTTGACTCCTAGCTTTAAGGACACTATCGCCAGGCCTGTCGTACCCCAAGGCTTCGTGGTTTGTTGCAGATCCCTCCTTTGCTACGGAACCTAACCTTTCCCTGCTTTTAACACCTGCAGGATGAAGAAATCTTTGATAGGGAATATATATGCTTTTTCCTCAAGGCAGTGCAAACCTCTTGCACGGACACCTCTGGGTGGTTTCCGAATGCCTCATGACAGTTCAGCTCAATCCTTACAAATAGGTGCATCATTTTCATGCACATTAGAACTGGTTTATAAAATGCTGCAAACCCTTAGGCAGACTAGCTCGGTCCCACGCTTCACACAGCGAATAGCAACGTGAGTTCCCGCATCTCCTGCTGTCTGTGTAGGAACTGAGGAGAAAATTAATGTTTTACAGGATTGGGGCTTTACAGAGGACATGTTTCCATTGCCCTTATGTGGATGAAGTAAGGAATGACACCAAATCAAAACAAATCAAATATAAAAGAAGAGAGTGTCTATAACGCTTTAGGTCCTGTTTATGGAGTATTTTGCGTAATTAATCACTTTACATGTCACAGGCACATCATTCTAAGCACAGACGAATGCATACAAGGCTCTCCTGTGTAAGTGATGCAGGAGTGCTCATGTAAGGGGTAGCAGCGATAGCTGTCACGCTGGAGACGTTACTGTCTCCACACTGAAAACTATGGCTGTAGCAGCTGTGTGTGTGCAGCAGCGTACCCTAACCCGTGTCAGCTGGGTGAGCTTACCGAGTTTAACCCATCTGATTTGCCCCAAAGCAGAGGAAAGAGCTCTCACTCAGACCACACTGCTCACAGAGCCGCGGGGGCTGTAAGAGGCCGGTGGCCACGCTCAGCTGGCACTACCGAATCTAGGACCGGGAGCGTGGCGGCCACTTCAGCATCTGGGAAAATCATCTGGAGAGAATTGCATTCTGCCCTCCCTCAGACCTCCTACATTTCAAATCGGTACAGTGTGTTTTCCTGCTTTTCTTCAGCAGACCACAGTGCTAAGCTACTGCTGTAATCCACCTCAGCGCGATTATGACATACTTATCACACCACAGCTCCTTGGATGAACAGGGGAAGACCACTAGACGTAGCACGAGCTGTCACAAGGCACAGACCGGACTGTTAGATCAGCCCAGTCCTGCTTCTGATTCTTGATTTACGATTTTTCCCTCTTATCCAATTTTTCCACTAGTACTGTTCAGTGTTTCAACTTCACAGGCAGTCAGTCTTCATGATTCTCTCCTGTGGAAGTCTGCGGATCTGAGAGAAATGCTTCTGAGGTTTTTTTTGGATGCACAAAAGCTGATCTGGGCTGCTACAGTAGGCAAAGCCCATGTTACGCTCAGCAGCTTTTTTCAGGCATTGTCTCAACCATTTACTGGACAGAGTACTTCCCAAAGCAGCAGGGTATTATTCTGCAACAGCCTCACAGAAAGCAGTATAACATATCTTTATAGCAACACCAACAAAACAATAAAAAAATGATGGTAGCTCAAAGCATTAGACATAGGGAAAAAGAGAAGGAAGGAAGGGATTTTACCAAATCAGAATCTGATGTCTGTTACCTATTTGCTAATAACCAGAGGAGCCAGGCTGGTCCCAAGTTCAAGTACCACCCAGGGGATGGGGTCCTGGCTGATGCCTGAACCCTAGCAGCAAGGAGAAGGGGAGCGTGAGATCACAGGGAGAAGTACTAAGAAAAATAAGAACTTGGACTGCAGCCTCCCCCTCAGGTGAAATGTGAAATATTTTTGGAGTTTTGTCTCTATCTGTGCACTTGTTTTCACAAAACTTGAAGGAAGTTAGTATCTCTGAAACCTCCACTCCTCTGGCAAGTTTAGTTGAAGTCGGACAGCAGGATCAAAAGTTATTGGGGGCAAGGACAGACAGCTAGCAACCATATAAGCCTTACTTCCACAGGAAATCAGACTAAAAGTAGTTACATTGCTCCTTAAGTTCCTTCCACACTATGGAATTTGCCACTCTGTGTGGTCAAACGGCTCCATCTCTAAAAATTTCCATGGCTGAGGCTCCCATGCCATTCACTATTAACGGCTCTCCCTGCACGAAGTTTGAGAGCACGTATGCTTTTGAGATGTTGTGTGAACCACACGACCCAAAAAGGATCTCTTATTTTTAAACCGGGTCATGACTCCAATAACTTTCATATTCCCAGCTGACAAGAACACAGACCTCACAAACAGCAGGGACACCACAGCTTGAGAGCGTTCAGAGGCTGCCGTGCCAGCACCACTGACCATCTCCGATGACAGAGCACTCTTTGCAAGTTACTCGTGTTTAAGCAACGCAGGAGTACTGTCTCCTCATTTCAGCAGGGAGAAGGTGCTTTTCTAAAGAACATTTACCATTTTTTTTCCCAAAGCTTTGTTTATAACCCAGCCATTGGGTTCTTGCTAGACTGACTTCTACCATGCAAGGAACATAGTTAGGGGACTATTTTTAAATAAATACTTAAATAAGAGTACTATTTTTAAAGAGAGACTTCAGTATCTACTTTAACTGACTTCAGACTAGAAATGTGCCAACAGGGCATAAGATTACATTTACTTTAAACAGGCAAGCTCACGAAGGGAATGACTGCTCAGTTATCTCCAGGTTACTAAGAACTCATAGCATTTACATCATTTACAACAGATTTCATGCTTGCATAGCATCCTGTGTTCCAAAGACCAAAAAAAACCCAACAGAAAAACCCAAGACACATCGCAGATTTATAGGCAGCTGAGGCCTAACTGATTCACTTTTGTCACGGAAAAAACGCCACTTCTTGGGTGATGGGTGGCAACAGTCTGCGCTAACCAAGAACAGTGAGCCTGTTTGTTTATGGCAGTGGGGGGAATTCAAAGCCTGGGTTTTAAAACAAAAAGATCACTACTGAACAATGCTTTCCCCAGAGAGATGTCCTCACAACCTGAGGTTGCTGTGCAGTCAACACCAAAAATATGCTGAATCCTGGAGTAGACTAAAAGTATGCTTTCCTGTATTACAAGGGTTTGATAGTAAAGTTACACCTGAGTAGCATTTACTGGCAAAGGAGAGTTTCAGACAAGTTGTAGTCACAGAAAAAAAAACAAATTATACCAGAAAAATATGGGGACAGGACTGAGCTTCTGCAAACCATGCAGTTTGTCCATGTAAGCAGGTGAGGAGTAACTGTACAGTCGATGGAGTATATGTGAAACTTTAGGGTTATCTTTGCACATTTTGCCTAACAAAACTGCCAAAGTCACCGGTCAATTTGGAACGAAAGTTGAGAGGTGCCAGCCAGGGGTATCTGAGCCTACCTCTGAGGGTCACATGCACAGAGGGAAGTGCCAAACTTGGATATTAGTTTGTGCTGACCATTTGCCTATTTGTAGATTTTCAGTTCTACACATAGCCTGGGGTCGGTGTCATTCTAATAATAATCTGCTCTACTGCATGTAACAGCTCTAAATTCATCTTCCCTTAGTGAAATGCCAGAGTTCAGTCCAATGTGCATCTATGAAGGTCATCATAGGCAAAAAGATGATGTGGGAAAGTAGAAACATGTTAGTAGTGCTTCCCTTAGACCCAGACTCATTCATAGGCAGGTATTTCCCTGCTTAAGGTTTTTTTTTTAAAAAAAAAGAAAAAAGAAAAAAGAAAAAAGTGTTCTTGCACTTAAGTAAGTCTGCAAGGTAAAAGTGCAGTACTTGAATATCACTTAGACATTGGCTTTAACAAAGAACATGATACTGTGGGATAAGGAAGGAAAGCCAAGAATATGAGACATTCAGAAGGATATAAAGATCAGTAAGTTTTTGTTCAGAAACTGATATAGTATGAGCACTTGGTATAGAACATCCCTTCGAACAACCCTCTCCTTCACTAATCCCCTTCTACAGATGCACAACAAAAGCCGTTATTTCCATGCCGAAACATGCATACAGTACCTCTTAATTCTCTAACATGCCAATCAGGAGCAAAGTGAAAAAAGGAAGACAAAGGAATAAAATTAGGATGAGCACAACAAAGAGGACTCACATATTCAGTAAGACTCACTCATATTAATTAACATTTATTTTAAGAAAACCATTCAAGTATATTTAGCAAACATAGCATCTTTGTTAAAAAAAAAGTAAATATGATAAAGAAAATTCTAATAGCAGAGGGGGAAGAAGCCATGGTTACAGAGCAAATCTGACATCATAAATCATCACCAAAACACAGAGGAAGGACTGTTCACTGACAGTCAGCTCCTACTCCCACAGATGTCAGTGACAGAAGCTGCTGACGTCAGAAGTGTAGGATTCAGATATGTAAAATGAGAAAGGATGAAGCAAAATTATTACAACTGAGATTAAAAATAACACCTTATCCTTCCTCCCATAGCAGAATTCATTTTCTAGTCTGTGCAAACAATTCAAGCTTTGTCTGGATGAGGAGATGGATGGAGCTAACTCTTCTGACTGCCTAGCGTGTCAGGTACAGATCCGAACTGGATGTTCTGGTCTCAGGCTTGTACTCCATCCCAGAATCAGAGAAGACAGCCTTGTATCCTAGTTTCTGAGTCTTTGAAGCTCCTGAGACTGTCTTACAACTCCCAGGGTCCCCATCACCAACACCTTCACTGGAAAAGTCGTCTTTGGCAATATACTACCTCCATCTGTCAGATCAGCGGGACAGAAGGGAAGGAAGAGGAATCTCATACTGACCTCTGCAATGTGCTGGGTTCCTCTTCATACCCAACACCAGTGTTCATAGCTTCAAAACAAAGCCAGCATTTCCCTACATGCACTGCAGAGCGCTCATGCCAGGCCCGCGGGGAGCTGACAGCTTTGGTACACCCCTCTTTTCCTTTTGATCAGCCAGAAAGGGGAATCACTGAACGGAGGCTGATCAGAATATGATGTCTGACAAAAACTGTGATCAGAAGTATTTGCTCCCCTGTTTTCTACAGAACACTGAAATGTTTTGAAGCTCTGTTTTCCCCTTCTTTATTCTCCCCCTTTCCAGGTCCCTTTGCACAATACCTTTTCCGGTGCTGTCCTAGACATTTCTCTCTTCTGACCACCACCCTGCAAACGGAACAGGCCAGCAAGTCAGCCCAAAGCAGACCTAACCCCTGCAAGGCTGGGCCATACCCTGGTGCTAACTGTGAAAAACAAACTTCTTGGGTAATCTTACATGAGTTCCAGTGAGCTCTTAGTATCAGCTTGGGTGTGATTTTCAACAGGTGTCTCTTCTGGACAAGCCTCTGTGACTTATGTCAAATTATGGGCTTTCACACCTAGGCAGCTACTTCTTCTGAAACACCTTTGCCTTCTCCCATGCCTTCAGAATAAATCACTGAACAGGAGGTGTTTCTCTAAGCTTGGAAAAATCACTATTCAGCTGTTGGCAATGCATCTATGAGGAAAAAAAACCTCTCTGTTGTTGAGTCTTTTTTCCATCCAAAGTATTTTTAGCATATCCACTTCCTACAGATTTAGTCAATAAATCCAGTTCCCTTCTTATTTCTAGAAGTGCCAAACAGAAGCTTAAAGCATCCCTTTGGTGAAAGAGTACAGCCTAGTGGCAGGGAAACAAAAGATGGGCCTGTTCCACTTCTCTACTTGCCTGTCAAGACAAAGCTTGACACACAATTTAACATCACACCAGTTACAACTAAGAGTTACTTTTGAACTGGTTATGAAAACAACGTTCGAGTAACTGATGTATTGACAGAAAATATTAAAAGGGAAACAGCACAGTAAATGCCTTTCTTTATTCTTTAGGGCAACAATACTGCTGTGAGCCTAAGGATAGAAAGAAAAAGAGGACTTGTAAGGAGTAATTGCTTTTCTTAGACCCTCTGATACAGCTGAAAAAAATGATCGAGTTTTCATGCTCAGAATCTCTTTCTCACCCAAAACATTTTATGAGATACTAGATGAAAGTCCTCAGCTTAAAACTTGACTTCTGGATACATCAGCTACCTGAGCTGGTCTAATGAAAGACCTTACTTCTGCTGAAGTCCTCTGTTATGAGACGGAGAGAGGACAACGAAGGCTTCTGTGCCACTGGATCTGAGCCCTGTCTGAAAAAGGGAACCTGGGGAGCAGGAGAGGGGAGTTCACAGTTTCATTGCCCTTTTCCTACCTTGTGACTTATCAACCAGACTAGCACTTGAGGAGAGAGAAGGGGATCTACATAAAGCCGCTACACCAAATGACTGCTTTTTTGATAAGATCACAAAAGGTTCCTGTAAATCTGCAGTCCTAAGAACTGGGCTGAAAGAACAAACTCATGTGGCACAGCCAGAGAGCCACCAGATGATGACAGCTATTCATTGTCACTCTGCTGATGAAGTTCTAATGAAAAGTCGAAATCATCAAATGAATTATGTCAGTGAGATGGAAGCTGTGGGGTGGTCATTGCTTTGCTGTTGTTTTTTAAAATCATTATTACTAAACTTTCAGGAGAAAGGATCAGCAAGATAATATACAATGAAATAGTAACGTGATATAGTAACTCTCATATTGCTGATGCTCCAGGAAAGCAGCAGCACTGGCAACTGGGAAGTCACTTGTTAACCAGAGCAGTCAGAAATAAGAATGAGGATAGTCCTGACCCTTCAGACAATACCTGCTGTGCAAGTTTCTTGTGGTTGCCAGTACGTAGGTCAGGCATAAATGGCAGACACGCAGGCTCTGAAAATGACACGGATCTCATTCATCCTGCCTACCACCAAGGGGACTGAATGCCTGTATTTGACAGAAGGTCAATTCTGAACTGTGAGAATTTGATGGAACTGCTATGAAAAAGAAAAGAAATAAAGCTAAAGACACAGAGTCTGAGAGTATACCTATATTCCATGATAGTACTTGAACACAACTTAAAAGTCTAACAACACACTTTTAACAATAATTTTCAGACTGAAAAAAAAAACTCTGACAAAAAAAACCCCAAATCCACCCAAAACCCCACCCAAAACCCAAGCAACCTAAAACAAAACCTTTGTAGCTTTCTGGTAAGAGAAACAAAGCGGCATTCATGATCACCTGGCCAGGCTTGTCCCAAGCTCCTGCAACAAGCACCTATAACAAAGTACCAGTAACACGAACGCTCCGTACCTGCATCTTCCTCTTGACAGTCTCAAAGGGGAAAGAAAGCGTCTGTGCCACAGCAGCTGCCACACAGCCATTTATGAAGTTCTGAAGAGGAGTGAAATGAACTATGGGTTCTCGCCAGATTTTGTCCAGGTTGATGTAAACAAAGAATGAGCCCGCAGAAAATGGGACAGCACCTAGAAAGCAAACCAGACACAAGTTTTATATCAACACGTCGCACACTAAGAAAACAGAGCTGCTCATCACATAACCTAGAAAGATGCCAGTTTACACCTTGCGTTGCTCAAACCAGATCAGTATTTTGAAAAACTTTACTTTTTAGTCACCGGTTTACCACCAAACACCCATATTGCAGTATCTAAATGTGCTGGTAGGGTCATATATTTATGTATTAAAATGCGCATGTTGTCAGAATGAACTGCTTTAGTCTCATGACAGGTCAGCTCTTTCTCCAGGTTATCTCTTTTTGTGACAAGCTCTTTCTTCAGTCCAACCCAACCCTAGAAGCTGTACAGAGCTGCCTCTTCAGTCAAGCTGATGAGGGATACTTCTGTCCTCTTTTGCTTGTTTTATGCTCTCACCTATTTTATAGTGGGATTATACATTATTATCATTATGCGTTTTTTAATAATGTCATACTGTGAAAAAAGTGGGCTGAAAGTTAAATGGCATTTTTAAAAGCTATGGAGAGTAAATAAATAATTTAAAAGGCATTTCACATAAAGAGAGAATATCACTAATCCTCACTTTTCACATCAGTTATACATTACTGTTCATATTGTTTTCACTGAACAGCTAGGGTGACACTCTCACACCTAGATAGGAATTAGCAATACCGTGTATGTATATATATATAATTTTTTTTAAGAGTTAAGTGGTGGAAATCTTGCATCCGAGCACAACTAGAACATCTATAAAAGAAGGAAGAGAGTATTTTGTTGAACACTTAACCATACATAAAATGCCATGCACTTGGTCATAATTTGAAGCAATACAGCTGCAGCAGAGGTAATCAGTATTGTTGTGCCTTGTAAATCTACACACCTTCTACAGAACAACATTACTATTTGCTTTTGAAATCAAGTGAGCAAACAAACGCACTACATAAATAAACAATGCTGCAATAAACAATGTGCAATGAGGTGATTTTTCCCCAATATTATTTTACCTAATATAGCTGGTGAAACACCACGGTAGAGTGCAAGGAGTCCTTCTTGATGATAAATTTTGTAAAAAGCATGAAGAATTCCTTCGTAAGATGGTTCCAGTCGGTTCTGCACAATGAGCCGTGTTTTAATTACGTCAGTGGGGTAAGTCGCGATGGTTGCAACCATGCCAGCCAGACTTCCTGCCATGATGGCTCTCCAGTGGGAAATATGACCCAGCTCATCCGTGAAAAGTATAACAAGTCTAGCGTAAGCACATAAAAGAGGTACTATTAATGACAGTATGAACAAAACATGAAAAAATTAAGGCAGATTGTTCTCGATGTAATTGTTCTTCTGCCCACAAGCCACTTTGGCAGCGGGAGTTGAAACTTTAATGTGTATTTCATCCAAGACCTGACTATAAATAACACCACACAAGCATCAGAACCTCTGTGAAACAGAACATGTGAACGGGCAAACACGAGCAGAGTCCAAAAAACATGCCTAAGAGCCCTAAGAGGTTTTGGGTAAATCCACTCGGCACAGAAGTGCAGACATGCAAAAGTTATAGTTAACAACTAAGTCAGGGACTGGAATATATAACTCCGCAAATGCAATTTGCTTCGAATTTAGTGTTATTCAGCTAAAATACTTCTAGTACCTGAAAGAGCTTTTTGAAAGGCACCTTGTATAGCTCTACCTGCACCACAGTTCCCAGCACAGACTAAGCTCACTTAGCTTGAGTTGTGGTACCGTGCTGGAGGTCCAGAGCACCAATCCAACAACGAAAAAAATCTTCAGAGATACAGAGACTAATTGTTCAAACAATTTGTTTGCTTTGCAAGAGACTTTTAAAGTAATTTTTGACCACTGAATCCTCATTTATACTTCCACCTACAGGATGAAAATTACCATGACTTAAAACATGTCTGCAAGAAATTCTCTGATTATCATTCATCAGTGAGAGACACTGGTCCAACCCACCCAGGCAAAGTTATCATGTAAGAAGAAACACATAGATAGCATCATCGCAGGCCTTCTGAGAACAACTGAACCTTCCTCTGTTGCTTATGTTGGGACAGAAAGGTCCACAGGGATACTTCTTTGGAGGAGACTTATGTCCAGGCACTATTATGCTCGGGAGGTTAAGTCGAAATTTGAAATTTTGAAATTGAAGCACAGCATTTTAAAGGCTAACCTGCAACTCATGCATTTGTGATGCACAGAAGGACTTCTCGATGCACGCAAGGCACTCCTACATCAGGGAGAAGTGTCATGGCAGCAGCAAGTAACAAGTAAAAAAAATTGAGAGGAGAATCTTAGCTGGAGGTAAAGAATCTTATTATTCTACCTGGAAGCATTAACTAAACTGCCTAAACAACAGATTTACATTAAAACTACACAGTGTTACCATGTCCAGAACAAAAGATTTTTCAAAGATTTACAAGTCACTGCTTGCTTAGTTGATGTTTTTTCACATGAGTGTACATTTTCTACTGCATGACAGTTCCCTGCATCTACTTGCCCTGTGCCCTGGAGAGCCCAGAGCAGAAAGACTAGGCAAGCAGAAGCAAAAGGGCATAAACTCCCCCCCCCCCGCCTTGTACAGTTCCTAAAGCAACACAGCCTGATTTTCCTGTGCGTGCACAAATGCGTGGGGAGGGTGATAGCGTGCCTCTAGGCAGCACCCAGATAACATTTAAAACTGCCATGGAAAGATGGAGTCCGTGCACAGTAAGCGCAGACGGAGTGCAGAGTCAGCTAAACCCCCTCTTCCCCAGCCAGCACCCCCCCAGCACCACTCCTGGGGCTGCCCACCGCCCTTCTGCAATTGCCATTTTACTTAAGTTACCATGTAACATTTCTCTCTTTTTTTGTTTCTTGCCTTTATATATACCATTCTCCCACTAGAAAATACATTAAAAATCCCCAAGTAACGTATCAAGTAGGCAGCTTTTATTTAATTTCCTGGTAGCCTACTTCCACTTCAAAAGAACACCCTCTGCAAACTAGAGACAAACTGCAGCCTTGCAAAGGGAATACACCCTTTCAAGCTGAACAAACAATGAAGCTATTTTGCTCAAAATCAACTGGTTTATACTGGTGCAACACAGTGACTTTTCCTGGAACTTTAAATGACATTTAAATTGCTGTTTCTGCCATCCCACTGCCATTATCCCTCCCCTTGTTTGACCAGCGTGGGCATTACAAGCAGGACACAACAAAGCTGCCCAGTTCCAGGGTCGCTCCATCTATCATTTCCTGAAAGGCGCAGGCAGAGCCGCGAGGATGACTCTTGCTCAGCTCGATGTATGACAAACCCCAGGAGGCTGCACAGCGTCAGCCCGGGCGAGAGCCGCAGCGGGCCGGATTGGCCAGCGCGGGCTGAGCCCATGCTTCTCCCCACCCAGTACGGCTCACGAACTGGAATAACCCATCGCTCAGCTGGGCGGAAATGTCAAGTGCATACCATGCACACAGCTGACCCGAAAGAAACCCAACCCTCGAATTGGCAAAACATGCCGGTGCGTGCGAACAGTCAGGCACTCCTTTCAAAGGCTAAAAGATACCGGCAGCAAAAAAGGAATCCTAGGAAAGAGTGCAGGTCGGCAGAGCTCGGTCAGCACGGCTCCATGTCCATCCTGCTGCAGTTCTTCCAGTGTTTACCTTAATTTAACGTCTGAGTATTATCAAAAATAAGATCTTAAAACAAATGATGTCACACACACGATCAAATTTGCATAACAACGGCTGCATAACAGGGTAAAAGATTTGAGTCATGATTTTGTTGTTTTCTTTGATACAGACAACACTGAACAACTTGAACAACTTGAAAGCATACAAATCAATAAAATAAATCGGTTGCAAAGAACGGATGTCACAGTCGCATTTGTAGGTAGCACTGTAACTTCATTTCTAAAGGAATCTCGCTGAGCAGAAGAGACTCTACCAACTGCCAAGACTTGATCATTTGAAGAACATCTCTGACTTTCTAAGCAGCAGCTGGCGTATCACCAGGCCCTAAGAGTTGCCACGCACTGAATAAATTAAATAAATGAAGTTATTAGCCAGGGTACACGGGGAGAGCGGGCACACAACCAGCTAGCTATCCAGCCGAGACACAGACATTAAAGTGCCCCTCCGGACTAAGCCCCCCACTTTCCATCCCCTCCTCTTTTGTAACAATCACGCAAGGCCGGAGCCAGAGCGCACCCGTCCCCGCGGAGCCCTGTCCCGGCCGCGGCCGCTCTCTTACCGGCGGGAGGCGGCGAGCTGCAGCGCGCTGTAGGGGAAGAGGCGCAGGCAGGCGGTGAGGTTCCCCTTCCAGAGGGCCCGCACGCCCTCGGCGCGGCACAGGCTTCTCCCGGCGCCGCGCAGCCCCCGCCGGCAGTGCCAGGTGCCCACCTGCGCCAGCACCGTCAGCAGCTCCAGCGGCGCCGTCAGGCTGAGGCTCAGCGCGCCCGCCAGCCCGGCGCAGCCCAGCCGCTGCAGGGCCGTCACCCGGCCGTCCCGCCGCCAGGTGGCCATGGCCCGGAGCGGCACCGGCCGGCCGAGCGGCGCGGCTGGGCCCGGCCCGGCCCGGCTCGGCGGCACTGCGGGCGCTCGCAGCGGCGCGCCAGGCCCGGCCCGGCCCGGCCCCGCTCGGCTCGGCTCGGCCCGGCGGGGCGCGGCCAACGCGGGGGGCGGTACCGGCAGCCTCGGCCGCCGGAGGGCGCCGTGACCGAGGCCCCGCCCGCCCCGCGCTGCGCTGCCCCGTCGACCCGCTCCCGGCCCCGGTGCGCTGTCTCAGGGACGGGGAAAGGCATAAGCCAGTACGGGGCGGAGCGGCCCCCTGGGTCCCCGGGCCCGCCCTGCATCGCTTCCTCTGCGGGCAACGCTCTCCGCGCTGCGGGCCGGGTGCGGTACGTGCGTTGTGGGGGGGGTTGCAGCCAGATGGTCTGCCGCCATCAGCACTCTGCAAACTGCCGGGGGGCTGGACGGGTCTGGGCAAAGGCAGCCAGGATGGCGGGGCACCCAGAGTGCTCGCTGCTCCTGCTTGTATTTCAATTAATGTAGTATTACATTATTTGCATTTATGTACCATAAAAAAAACCCACCCTCACAACAGTGACCTAGGTGCATTCAGGACACTTCCCTTTGTCTTTTAAAATTAAACGTATTTCCATTGTGATCAAATGTATCCGTTGGTAACTGTTTAATTCCTTCACTACCAGCCAAAAATACCACGTCCTAATGGGTGAGTTCTGCTTGTGAAGCCCTGTGCATTGATGCTGAAAGTGAGGAACTGAGAGAACATGATTAATAAGATTTACGTGGTCAATCAGTTCAGGCTTTGTTGATGTGCTACCAGAGAAAAGGGGAAAAGGGCATGGGGAGGGGAGAGAAGAAAGTGGAGATACAGGTAGTGACCAGGATCTATGGAGTGAGGAGATAACAGGTAGTAAGAAGGCAAGTAGCAGTGATTTGCTCCAAAACAGGATGTCTGCTCTATTTTTGCAATATTAAAACCAAACAAAAACCAAACAAAAAACCCTGAAACCTTAATTAGTCTACATTCAGTACCTTTTTACAGTGCATCCAACAAAACAGTATAAGAAGATGCCCCTTAGCCCACCTTTGGCAAGAATGCTCTGCTGCTGATCCAATAGAGAATTCCCAAATCAATACCAAGCTAAAAGACATCTATCTCTCCAGTTGCCGGGAACTCAACTATTTATGGTGTTGTATTTCCTTGGTGGGAAGAAAGTGTTTAATCACCAGGCAGGGGAAAAAAAACTCAACTAGTTAAAGGAAGAATTCTAAACAAGAATAAATGGGTATAAACTTGCTCTACATTAATACTGCTTGGAAACAGAAGACTTCTAACCGTAAAAGGGTGATATTTCTTCTAGGAGTTTGCCTTTCTTGCTCGTCTGCACAAGACAAACCTCAGCTTAAGATTCTTCTTGAGCACAGGTTTTTTTGCACACTGTCTTCCCATTTCCATTACTCATGTTTTTAGTCAAGTTTTTATGTACTTGTTCTGGCTGACAAAATGAATCAGCAGATGACCTCAGCCTTCCACAGCACAATCTATATGCTATATTTTTATTTCTTTTAGCCACCATTTTAACATAAATACAGTCTAAATCAAAGGGGGGGGGCGGGAAGAAGATAGATATACACAGAGAACTGCAGCAGTGCCACATAAAAGCTTCCACTGAAGCAACACAAAAAAAAGCCTGTAAGATGGTTGCCACAGGTTAAAAACTATACGGCCGTTACTTGACGAATGCCTGTTTGCCTTCAATCTAGGAATCTATAGGGGAAGACAAGTGCAGTGCAACAAGCTGTCTGGTAAAGAGGGTGACTATACTTTATTCAGATTGATGAAGAAAAGAAGAAAAGAAATACATAGGTACTGAAGGAAAAGCTTGTCCAATACAGATGGACTCAATGATCTTAGAGGTCTTTTCCAACCTAAATGATTCTATGATTCTATGAAGAATAATTAAAAAAAAAAATTCTCTGGAAGCAGCAGCTACAGCACAGACTACAGCGCTGAATCGCTCCTGTTAGGGAACTGCTGCCAAATGCACTCAGAACTAACCACAACTTTGTCATGCAAGGCTGAATATCTCATGATTAATCTCTGAATACAGCTGTGTGTGTACATATATATACACATATATATATACACACACACATATATATACACACACACATATATACATGCGTGTGAGCTGACACAGGCAGGATGCAGCAACAACCATAAAACCACAGATGAAATACAAAGAGTAAATTTATTTTTGTTATCTGGCCAACTGGGGAATCCCCAAAGCAGCACCCAGGCAGAAGCACACGAGGGGGATGCAGGCACCGCAGAGCTTGGTCCTTGTTGGAGGATCACCGATCCTGCTGTTTTCACCTGTATAACAGGGATTCGCACAGGCGTAGTTTACTGCTGTGCTTTGATCTTTCCCACATCAGGGCGGGAATCTCAAGCATGTTCAATAAAGTGCCTCTGAGTCTATGCCAGGCCTATGTTATCTAAACACAGATGTTCTACTTGTCAAGCACACAAGAATAAACAATGGTTATTATGATATATGTTTTTTTTGACACCCCAGCTGCAAGTCACTTGAGTGTGTTTACAGTCCTCCTCGCCATTATTCCGTTATTTCCCCACATTCCACCCCCTCGCTCAGGAGACCACTTCCGTTGGGGCTGGCAAAGCCGGTGGTGTCCACTTGGGCTTGCGGGGTGTAGTGCAAGGTAATTTACAGAGGCATGCAATACATATACGTAGAAAAAGGAATAAACATATCTCAAATAATGCTTTGAATCGTGTGTCCCATTCATCCTGTCAGGGAATGAAACCACTCAGCCAGCCAGGTACCACCAGTAGATGGTTTCATTTGATGCATAAAGTCAGGGAGATGTTGAATGTCATCCCCTATGCTGGCTGATTTATCAGTTATGCTGAAGCAACACATGCCTTCAAAATCAAAGCAGCATTTGTGGTGTCGAAGGTGGAAACAGTCCACCGCCAATCGATTTTGTAATGTTCATTGGTGTACAGCTGTTACCCACTCAGAAAAAATAGCAATGAGAAACATTAATATGAAAATCACTTGGCATAGAATAATTCTGTAATACAGCTACTGGGGTAGGCACGCCAAGGAAACACCTTGTCCAAAGATCTGCAGCTGTTAATCTTCCCTTACAAAAGGCAGATGAGTTAGTTACAGTAGAGGCCAACCAAATCCAAGTATTTACACATTGATCTTGTGGAAATGTATCTGGGGCACGTGCTTGTAGTACAAGATGGCAAGCCAACCTGTGATAGGGGAGGAAAATGGGAGTGTCATCTCCTTCCAATAATATATACACTGTTGCTCCAGATCCTTCAGCTAATATTACTCCAGGTTTGATAACCTGGTGTGGGGTAATTGCCCCACACAGATTGGAGAGCTATGGCTTGGCGCTTTTTCAGATTGCACAGTGCAAAGAATATTTCCTGCATAGGTAGTTCTCACAAAAGTGGTGACTGAATTTGCATAATATCAGAAACGGGCAACATCAAGTTGGCCACTCACTCTGGGAATAAGATTCTTCCCAAAAGCAGATGCTCCAGCGCAAATGTGGGTGTAATTAAATTTTGTATGAGTTTCCAAAACCAAGAGAGTCAGCTCCTTTGCTAGAAATCCCTTGTATACATCATCCTGAGCCACTAGAACTTTCACAACACGCTGCACTTTGCTGAGTTCTTGTGCTACCTTGTCACAGCTGGTACCAGCTACTAAACAAGAAACTTCACCTCCAAGATATTTTGCTACAGTTATAGTATAGCCCTGACATCTTGGAGAGTTTAATACCAGTGATCAAAGAGCTCTCCCTACCCTCTGTGGACAGGCTTAGCCTGCAGAATAATCTCTTCCCTCTGGCCCAAGCTGGAATCATTAGCACTGCAGAGGTTCTAAAAGTCATAGGAATTTTTGTGAATGAGCCCAGTTATAGCGTGGAGCAACCTCAGCTGTAACCTGGGGGTTCTCTCAGCTCTCTTGTCCCACACAGACCTCTATGAGGAAATCCAGGTGTCTGTGAAAGATGTCTTTTCATCAACAGGGGAGAGACTGGGATGGGACCCCAAACCTGGAGAGGGTCATTGAGATGCCTCTGAGAGGTCTGGTCTTGGGCAAACTAGGAAAAGCTGGGCACAAAGCAACATTAGAAGAAACCCGATGCCGATTTAAAGACCGTGTTGAAGGAAAATGTATGCTGTCAGCTGATCTGAGGAGTCCTGTATATGTAACTATTCTGAAGCATGGAGACTATTTTTGGAGCATTACAGTGGGATGGGGAAGAGAATCAGAAGAAAAAAAGTAAAACTCATGGGTTGGGATAAGGACAGTTTACTGGGACAGCAAAGGGAGAGGAAAATAACAACAACAGTACTTAGAATATATGAAGCGGGTAATACACAATGCAATTTGCTCACCACGCAGAGCTCATCCCAGAGCAGTGACTCCTCCTCCCCATCCAGCTCCCCACTTAGATACTGAGCATGATATAGAGAGTAAGTGAATATAATGACCCTGCAGCTTCAAACTATATCAAGTTCCAGTTTGCCTGTTTGGGTTTGGAAAAATACACATAGAAAGGAAAAAATCATGTAACGTAGAGACAGTATCTTTGAAATTTAACCTTTTGTACCATCAAAACACAATTTTATCTTTTAAGATTAAAAAACCCCGCAAACAAATGTCAGCATATAATAGACTCCTAGAAAATCTTTCTAATGCAAGGAGAACCAACTGTGGAGAAGGCAACTAGACCCAAGAAATAAATGGTAAAGGTAGTATCTTTATTGTATCAACTTGTATATTGAGAAAACAGAGCCATGATTTTTGGCACATAAAGTTGTACCAGAAATAGACTCCCACACTAAATACACCCGTAACAATTGTTCTCAGGTTGTAATTGCATGCATAGCAATTAGACCATTTGAGAAAAGAAGGGCTTGGTACACACCTCCGCCTGCAGCCCTAGCCTTGTGTGCGTTCCACATCGACCATCGTAGTTACAACCTTATTACCACAAGGGAAGAAACAACATGTCCATTTTTAAGAAAGGGGCAGAATAAAATGTACCACGTTTTACAGTTGTATTTAGAAGATCACAAGAGAGAAAAAACTCTGAAAACTGAGAGAATATTTGAGGGAATGAATGCCTTAAACTGAATTCCTTTGGGGACCTTGAAAGAAAAACAACCAAGTGCTGGAAAGTGTGGACAGTACCTTCAACAGCATGCTGGTGAGGCGTTGATGCTCTTGGGAGCTGCTCCACTGCGGGGAGATGACTGCCATACAGTACTAGGAGGCACAGGCACCACGTTCCCCTTGGTACGTACAAGCTAGTACTAAAACAGGGAAAAGCTGATATTAATCCTCACACACATATTGCTTAGATGAAGTGGCGGTCAATGAGCTACCTTTGTTACAGGACAAAGAAAAAACATGATATTGCATCAAACCCCTGTAACTAGGCCTTTGCACTGCCTAAGCGAGGCAGCTGCTGAGGAAGTAACTTTTTCTCCTTGGCGTTTTTTTAAGACAACACACATACACGATAAACACAGGCCGAAGACACCCGGCAACAGGCGGGTACCAGCCGAGGGCTGGCATGCAGGACGGCCACAGGCCTCAGTCGCGTGGGCCCTGAGGGGCGACAAGCAGGGCGGGAA
Source organism: Grus americana (assembly GCF_028858705.1). Taxonomy (NCBI): domain Eukaryota; kingdom Metazoa; phylum Chordata; class Aves; order Gruiformes; family Gruidae; genus Grus; species Grus americana. The sequence goes on along the minus strand of NC_072863.1, from coordinate 16,800,837 downwards.
GCAGGGGCCCGGACAGCCGCCGGCACCTCCTGGGGCTCCGCCCTGCCCCGCTTCGAGAATCTCTCCTCAAAAACACGCGTGAAATTCCCAAACACTACACCGCCACGGCGCCCCGGGGCTGCCCCTCCCCCGGGGTCTGGCCGCCACAAAACGGCCCCCGTGGGTGCAGCGCGCCCCCACTTTGGGGTCGAGGAGCTGACCGCCGCCGCCGCCAGCCCGGCTCCGGGCGGAGCGGGCGGTGCCGGGCCGCGCCCCAGAGGCGGGTCCCCCCACAGCTGCCCAGCGTGCGCCGCGCTCCGCCCCGGGGTGGCGGCGGGAAGGGCGCCCGGGAGCGGGGGTGGTCGGCGGCTGCAGCGGCGGCCGGAGGGGTAAGGGGAACCGGCCTGCGGCGGCCTGTGGGTGCTGGGCCCTGCCGGCGGAGGGCGTCTGCCGCTGCGGAAGGCGCTCCCTGGGCGGGGCGGGTGGCTGGGCTCGGTGCCCCGCTCCTTCAGAGGCAGCAGCCGCGGCTGCCGGGCGCTCCGCTGGCGGAGGGTGCTGGGGCTCCTGCGTCGGGGAGCGGCCGCGGCGCGGCCCGTGTGGGGAAGGGGCCATGGGCGGAGGGCTGCTGCTCCCCTCCGTGCCAGCCGGGCCTGGCCCGCGCCCGCCGAAGCATCGGGGGGTGGTGGAGCGGTTCCTGGCAGCTCCCGTGGGGCTGCCCGAAGCCCGCGGGCCTGCCGGGACGGGCTGGCGGGTGTCGGGCTCGGCTCGGGCGGCAGCCGTGTCCCGGGCTCAGGCGGGCCGGCCCTCCCCTCTGGCTGCCGGGGCGGCGGCGGGCTCGGCCGAAGGAGTGTCACCCCCTCGCCTTCTCCCCCGGCCCGCGCCGCGGGTCGCTGGGCCCGGAGGGGTTTCTGACCCAGCTGGCGTGCAGCCGCGGAGGCGCTGCGGCAGCCCGGAGCAGGGCCCGGGGGTGGCAGGGGGCGGGTGCCCCGCATCGTCACCGGGGCTGGCAGCCGGGTGCAGCGCTGCGGGGGGCAGGAGAGTGCGTCGGGGTCGGGCCTTGCCGCTGCCTCCGTCCCTCACTTCCCGCTGAACCCGGCTCTCGGGCTCTGGCCGAGTGCTGGGCGCCAGCCTGGCGGTCGCTGGGCCCTGGCCGTGGGGCTCCTTTTGGCCGGCGGTGCGATAATCCGCCTTGTGCCTATGAATCCCGCTGGAGCTCGGGCACCTTCCTCCCGAGCTGGGGGACCGCGGCCTCACGGCAGTTGCGTCTATGGAGATGCGGCTGGCTTGCGGTTTGCTTTATCCCCACCTCAAAACACGCAGCATGAAGCAGTGACGCCAGGAGCGTTAGCTTCCAAACGCCCCTTTTATTGGGCTGTTAGTGTGAGCCACAGCACTTCTGATCATCTCTGCTCTTCATTTTGCGCAGAGCAAGCTGGATAAACTAGTCCTGTCTGCTGAAAAGCTGTTTAAACCCCTTGTTTAAACTTCTCCAAGTAACTCTTGGTGGTAAACACTTTCCCTTGCACGACAAACTCTTTCTGCTACTATTGATAAATACGTAACTTTTGCCACATTGCTATTTGCATGCCCACCTCTGCAGAAATAAGATATTTCCCCTGCCTCCAGCTCTCCTTTGGCTCTGCTGGTGGGGCTGCGCTGTGCACAAAGGCAGGGAGACCAACTGCCTGAAAAGTAACCTGGCAAAAGACTATTTTTTTTTTTTTTTCTCTCCAAGCTAGATCTCTTTCCTGACCCGATTGATGGTATGGTGTCAGAAACAGTTGTGATGGCTCAGGGCCTGGCATGAGTGACCAGCTGGGAAACTGGGGATGGTAAGAGTGGTACTGTAAGCAAATGTGAGGGGCACCTGTGGATCAAATAATTCTCACCACTTGTGTATTGCTTGTATGGACTATAGGGGTGTTTCAGGTTAGGTATTGCCAGACTGTTAATGTTTCCCTAAAGTCTGATTTTGTTTTAAAGTATGAACTTGGGTGACACATTTTAAGGTGTTCTAAGATAATTTAGTCCATGTAAAAAGAATGGTGCAGATATTCAGAGAAATAATTTCCGAGTTACTGATTTATACTCCTGGTTTTCTTTAAGGCTATGACAGGGTTGTTCTCGTACGTTAGTAACAGCTTGGGTTTCCATTGCGGTGTTGTAGGGAGTATGTTAAAGTGGTGATAGAAAATATGCTGAAAGGAGTCAATTCACTGTGCATGGCACTGACCAAATTAATACTGTGTGCGGGTTTGGGATTGATATGTTTTACATTGGAGAGTGGTAGAAGATTGCAACAAAAATTACTCAGGGGCTGGAGAAAGTGCCTTACAACGAGAGACTGTGAGAGAGCTCTCAAAGGGCTGAAGCTATGTATTTTATATAAGAAAAATGACTGAGGCGCACCTGGATTATAGCATGTAAAGGGAAAAAAAAAACCCCAAAAAACCAAAAACCCCCACAGAACCACCTAGATGCTAAAAGCATGTGACTCTAGTAGAGGAAGGCTTATGAAAAATCGATATCTGGAAGTGGCTTTCATGTCAAACAGCGAAGGGGTAAGGAATGGAACAAACTGCCCATGGGAAGTGGCAGGTTTTCCTGTCACTGTTTTCAGACCAGAGCCAGGTGCCTTCCTGGACGAGGTGTTTCAGCCAAATATGTTTAGCACAGGCCAGAGTAAGTGATTGATGACCTGTTGTGGTTGTGATCAGCTTGAATCTGTTCTAAAATACTGTATTATTTTAGGCCCCTGAGACACAGGAAGTTACTGGGTTTCACAGGGATTCCTCAGCAGAGGTGGGAATTGATCACAGATCTGTAGAGTCCCAGGTCAGTATCTTGGTTCCTTTCTATACATTTAAGTAACACCGTTTTTTTTATTTTTTAGTTTGAGTATGTATCAGGATTATCAGAACATGTGATCACAGAAGACAGACATGCAGGTAGCAAAGGGCACTTCAGCCTGCAGTTTTATCGTAGTCAGCACTAGTGCAAGGACAAATGTGTTTCTGATGTTCTAACCATGGCAGAATGGCTAAGAGGAAATAATAATTTGGTAAAGGAGTCGAACGTCAGATTCCTTGTGACTTGTCAGTTCGAACAGTTGAAACTTAAAGTTGAGATAACGGCCTATTAATATGTCAGAGTTGATTCCAAAAGGCTGCGCTGCTGAGGTGTAAGCCAGTGGATCAGCCAGTAAATAATTCTGTGCTTTGTACACAGTTAGGTGATGAGAAATACATGAAGAGCTGCTGGCTATGGAGTAGGGAAGAGCAAGGGTATAATGGTCTGCACTAGCAAACCACTATAGCTTACTCAACTTTATGAAGCATTTTTGGGTTAGTTTTAGGTGATTTATTGCAGTAGTAGGAATATGGTTGCAGCCATGATGGTGTAAGGATATAAGTGAAGAAAGATTTGCAGGGGCAGGATAATATCCGTTGATTTAATAGAAGATATACTTGCAAAACAGAACAAGCTTTTGGGTACAGCAGCTCTTCTTCAGGCTTGCCTTTCATGTCTGTAGAGATTTCAACAGCAGTGTCCTGGATGTTTTAACCTGCTGCACCTCAAATCTTAGTGTGATGGAAAAAGTGTAGTTGATACTAACATAGATAGCTTTCGGAAGCTCTTTATCTTAATGCATGATGGGCAGGAAGGATTCTAGAGACTACTCGCTTTTTCAGTTTTGTAGTAAGTACTTTGAGTGTATCCGCTTTGCTTATATGAGATGCTGAAGGTGTGTCTATATATACATACATGGCTGTATTCAGAGATTAATCGTGAGATATTCAGCCTTGCATGACAAAGTTGTGGTTAGTTCTGAGTGCATTTGGCAGCAGTTCCCTAACAGGAGCGATTCAGCGCTGTAGTCTGTGCTGTAGCTGCTGCTTCCAGAGAATTTTTTTTTTTAATTATTCTTCATAGAATCATTTAGGTTGGAAAAGACCTCTAAGATCGTTGAGTCCATCTGTATTGGACAAGCTTTTCCTTCAGTACCTATGTATTTCTTTTCTTCATCAATCTGAATAAAGTATAGTCACCCTCTTTACCAGACAGCTTGTTGCACTGCACTTGTCTTCCCCTATAGATTCCTAGATTGAAGGCAAACAGGCATTCGTCAAGTAACGGCCGTATAGTTTTTAACCTGTGGCAACCATCTTACAGGCTTTTTTTTGTGTTGCTTCAGTGGAAGCTTTTATGTGGCACTGCTGCAGTTCTCTGTGTATATCTATCTTCTTCCCGCCCCCCCCTCCTTTGATTTAGACTGTATTTATGTTAAAATGGTGGCTAAAAAGAAAGACAAACATAGCATAAAGACAGCATTAAAATATACTAACCTTTATTTGTTACTAGCTGCTGAGATTTTTTGGAAGAAACTGGCACAGATGGTGGTTTGCCAATTTATGCTGTTTTTTCCTGAAGTTAGGCCTGAGAAGCCCTTGTTAACCAGTGGAAGCCTCTCTGTAAACTTTTTGGACATTTAAGCCTGCGAGGGGAAAAAAACCGTTATGATTATCCTGTTTGTCCTGGGTATAGAGATACTGATATATGAAGTTTGTGTATATAAAGTTAAGTCCTTTAATAGAAAAATGGCATTTTACTGTTTTGATTTCCTGAAAAATTGGTATGGGTAAGGTAAAAGTTGTAAATATTTTCAGTGTGCTTGGTACTGATATTGGGAGATGATCTCAGGAGCTGGCGAGACTCTCTTAAAGATACTTGGTATCTTATTGTTAAGCATGAAGAAGGTGCAGTAGCTGCCCTGATTTAGGTGGTTCTTGGCTAGTAAAGGGTACCCTTTCTCTTTTCTGCACCTGTTTGCTTACATGGATTAATCCCTCAATACACTTAAGTGCTATGCTTAGTGTGGTGTTATAAAAGAAAACTTGCAACCTGTAAACTTAATTTCAGCAGCCTAATAGCTTACCTCTGTAAGTACTTAGTAGGTTTCAGTATTTTTTCCCAGCAGATAATTTCTAAACTGTGAACCTAAAATATACCTCTGTGTTGAAAAAACACTTCATATTACTTATTTTTTCAGTGTAAATAGACCTTCATACAATTTGCATGAGTGTTTTCTTTTAATGTGCTCACATCTGGGCACTTGAAGCTGATTAAATGGAGCACACATCAACAGAATTCATCAATTTTTAAGCAAGCAAGCATTTGATCCAAAAGATGTTGCTCTGAGAGTCAGTGAACTCTAGTTTTGGCAGAACTGCACGAATCCTGCAGCTAGGAATGTTCTTCTGAACATACTGAACTTTGAGTCCCCAGAAGAGCATGCCAGTAATGGTTTTGGTCAAAGGTATGATGTCAGATTGTGAGTCCCTGATGTCACAGCAGGAGACATTTGGGAGTGGGGTGTTTGAGCTTGACTGACAACACAGTGTGAACTTCAGAAGAGATATTCTAGTATGCCAGGGTAGAGAGAGACATTCTCACAAGTGTAGTAGTATTTGGTAGTCACCTGGGGTTTCTCATTTCCTCAGCAGGTTGTCTGTGTTTGTATAAATACACGGCAAACTGGACTGCTAAGTCTGATTCTGCTTCTTCTGTGACAGGTAATTTTTGATACAACCAGACATTTTAGTGAAGGAGCTATAAGAAAGAGAAGCCTGGAAAGACTAAAGCTGCAAGAACAGGAGCACGTTCAAAAAAGGGGGAAAAAAGGAGAGGGAGTTGAAAGGTGAGAGTGTATTTTTGGAGAATGTTCTGTTTTCTTGAGATTTATTACACTACCTCATACCAAGTAAAATCCAGGAAGACTGGCTGCTGTAAAAAAAACAGGCTTTGAAATGAGTCAGAGAACTTGAAGTAATATTATGTAGTTCTTAATTTACATGTTACTGTCGGAAAGAAAAGCATCCTGATAATTCTGTGTGTAAGGCATCATATGGAGGGGTCTGGGTTATGAGAAAAGTTGGACCAGAAACATCCTGAGGTCTCTTTCAGATTGGATTAGTCTATGATTATGTGGGCCTGGAGTGAAATTGGAGAGCTGTTGTTCTCAAATTGCTCTGAGGCTTGATTGCTTAAGATTCTGCATGTGGGCTTTTTGTATTGTTCTGTGCTGCAGCATCGCAAACTAATGTCTTTATGCCCTGAAGTAAAATTAATGTGACATACATTTCTTGGTGCCTTCCAGTTGACTGAAAGGTCCAAAGCCAGAGGTGAATGCTTTTCCGTCTTTCCCTCTACCCCCTTTTTACATGTTATTTTTTCATTGTTGTTATCTTTAGGGCAGTGTTCTTAAATTTTGTATAGGAGTAATAGTAGTATATTGAAGTTTTAATTCTGTAGATAATGTGTTTGGATGGCATCCTAAACTGTCACTAGTAATTAGTCATGTTATACACCTTTCTATCTTAAAAAGCCCCAACCATTCTAAGTAGAACATGGAGCATAGCGACTCTAATGCTAGGTCTCTGAAAACATTGCTATGCTTCTATTGTTAATACCTTCTTATTCAAATATTTTTTTAAAAAATATTTTTAAACACTTATTTGTGTGAACAGTTTGTAAGGCTAAAAGTGAGAAAACTCATGAGTTGAGATAAAGGCAGTTTAATAGATAAAGCAAAAGCCACGCAAGCAAGGCAAGGAATTCATTCACCACTTCCCATGGCCAGGCAGGTGTTCAGCCATCTCCAGGAAAGCAGGGCTCCATCATGTGTAATGGTTACATGGGAAGGCAAGACAAATGCTATAACTCTGCATGTCCCCCTGCTTCTTCCTCCTTCCCCCAGCTTTATATGCTGAGCACGGTGTCATATGGTATGGAATATCCCTTTGGTCAGTCAGGGTCAGCTGTCCTGGCCGTGTCCCCTCCCAATTTCTTGTGCACCCCCAGCCCAGTCACTGGTGGGGTGGTGTGAGGAGCAGAAAAGACCTCGACTCTGTGCCAGCACTGCTCAGCAGTGATGAAAACATCCCTGTGTTATCAACGCTGTTTTCTGCACAAATCCAACCCACAGACCCATAGTAGCTACAGCAAATAAAATTAACTCTACCCCAGCTAAAACCAGCACACAGCTTTAACTTTTTTTAGAACAGTGGAAATAGTCTTGTAATATCTCTTAAATGGGACCCTCATGCTAATCTGTAGGGGAGATTTTGTTAACTTAAGAATTAGATCCAAATGATTAGTCTCTATTTGTGTCCTTGGAGACAAACAACTATGTGAATCTGTCATCTTGGCATTGCTTATAAAGAAAACCCTAGAATATAAACCATTTAGAGAGACAACTTTCTAAACGTGTGCATCAGTTAGATGCACGTCATCTATGTGCCATGGTTTTTTTAAACATATTATTCTAACAAACAAGGTTTCTTGTTAGCCACATGCAGATTCTTGGCAACTGGTTGCTTTTTATTAGCACTTCAAAGACTTGCATCCAATTCCGCAGGACTCAAAATGTAAAACAAGTGTAATCTAAATTGTCCCATATTGATAATTGCCTAGAAAAAGACGTGGTGCTGAAAAGAAGTTCAAGAGAGAAAAAAGAAAGCTAAGCTCGAGAGGAGAGAAGAGAGGCAGATAGATGGAGATGAGAAACATCCCCCAAAGCAGCAGAAGGTACCAGCTGAAGAACAGCAGTGGCCAGAGAATATGCCTGAATGGGAAGAAAGGAAATCCCTGCTAGCTCAGAGAAGAGCGGAGTCTGTCAGACTGCTTACAGTGCTGTTAAATCGTGTGAAAGTAAGACTATTTTAAAACATATTTTAAATTTTGAAGGATATTTACTAGAGCTTGAATAATTTGCTAGACATTTGATGTCTTGGTGCTATTTGGAAGAATGCCTTGGGACTGATGGAACACTGAGAAGGCTTGAGGTCTAAGTCTTGTGGCAATCTGCTCTTTGTTTTGCCCTGAGAACAAAGGTAGTGCATTTCCACCCAGAAACTTTGCCTTTGATGCTTGCGCGAGGCCTTGTCATTACGGAGTAAGCACAGGGCTGGAAGGGCTGTATCAGCTCTATTAGACTTGATCCAGTGTTGCAAACCAGGAGTTTCAGGGCGGGGATGCAAATGATGCTATCTCTGCTTGTTTTGGTCTCAGGTCTGCAAGTGATAGAATTAAATTGACATGGATTATGCCAGTTGCATTTCTAGTAGCCTCTCTTTTGTGGCCAACACTAAGCTGTCAGTCTTATTTCAGTTTGATTCAGCTAACGTCTTGAGAAAGTCAGTGGAGGAGTGTTAAAAATTCAAGTGTTTTGCACACAGATTAATGTTTGGAGGTTTATTTTAGTGCTTTGGACTAAAAAAAAGTTTTAAAACAGAAGTTTTCATTTCTCAGGGGTGCTAATATGGCTTTGTCTTCACTATTTGCTAAGTAAAAATCGGCTTGCGGCTTTAAGAAGTGCATGTTTTCCCCAACCCTTAATGTTAAAGACTTCTAAAGGACTATAACTTGCTAAGAGTTGAAATCAGAGGCTACCCTTGCCACTCTGCCTGACTTTTAGGGCCCCATGACATCTGACATTGGCCTTCTTAGTTATGAAGGTGATGTGTTAAGCAAACTTCTATTTTCTTGGTTTCACCACTTAGAAAGCTTTAGATCGATTGTATTTGGACCCATTTAAAACAATATATTAACAAAGCAATTTATTCTAAATAAAATATTAAATCTACAAAAATGTAGTAATATTACTGTTGCATGCAATACTAGTTGTTGTGATGCTGTGATCAAACAAAGAATAAGTATTTTCTTATGCAGTTGCAGCGAGATAGAGGAATTGGTTTAAAGGACCACTTGAGAACGCAGCTTTCTGAGATGATGAAATATTTGTAGTTCTCACTTAGGAAGAGTGAGATTGTACGATCAAGGTCTGAACTAAGCCAAACTTATCCCTCACCTGTATAATTCTTTTGGCTGTGGGACTGCTTGCTGATGAGTTTGCAGTTTAGCATTCTTTATAGTGCTCAATAAATGTACATAATAATTTTCCTGACTTTTTATTTGAAGGATTTTGCACAGTTGGCAAGTCAAAAAGTGGATCCTTCGTTGGGCGTAAGGAAGAACGATTGCTTTTCTGAAACAGCCTTAAAAGACATACATCAGGAACTGATTAACTCCCATTATCATACGCACAAAGAGGTGAAACATAAGGAAGAGTTTTGGTGCCCGTTAACCCAAAAAAGTAGCAGCTTATGTAGTGAGGAAGATGCGAGTAACTTCCATTCATCTACTAGTCACATAGTCAGGACGATTTTAAATGATTCCTCTACAGCCCCAAGTTCTGACAGACTGCCTGGCAGAGCTGCATACAGCTCCTTTGGGTCTGGGTCTTTACTGATTACAGTTACGCAAGACTGCAGGGTCATCGAATCCCTCGATGGAAGGGACTACCCAACATTGAATGTAGTTCATGCACAGACAGTGTCTGATGAAGATGGTTGCAAAAAGCAAAAGGTTTATGAGACTGATGAGTTCATCCATTATTTACTAAACTACTATCAGACACCAGGCTATGCGCGTGTTTGCTTAGAGCCAAAACCCACTGCGAACAAGTGCTGGTGGAAGAGAGTGGTGTCCGATGATGATAGCGGTTTTCACATCAGCTTGAGCAACAAGCCTGGCCAGCTGTTCAGAGAGCTGAGTCCTGTACAAAACCTCAACAAGAGAAATTGTAGTAGTGATGATAATTATAGAGTGGTGATCGCTGTTGAGGAGCTTGAGTCAACAGGCACAGTGTTAGAAAACAAGACCTATGGGGGTAGGTTTACAAAAAAGTTGCAAGTGCAGAGGAATGACTCGCTCGCTGTTGATAACTTACCACGTGCTGGACTGAATCATTCTTTGGATTGCATTGCTGTTACTCACGATAAGGAATTCAAACCAGAAGATGGTAGCGATGAAGGTACCGTACCACACAAGGCATGTAGATCTGCTTGCAGATTAAAGGATTTGTTGGAAGAGATCAGTGATTCCGAGTATTTTAGAGAGGCACGTAGCAGCTCAATGAAGAGAACAGAAAGAAAGTGTGAAGAAATTTACAGCAATTGTAATAAAGGGTGCTTGCCTGCAAGAGCTGGGGAAAGAAAATTGCTGGTTTACCTTAAAAATGTAACTCTGGAAGGTCAAGAGAAGGAAAGCAGCAAATGTAGCTTCTGTTCTAATTCTGTCCATGAGGGCTTGGCGAGGCGGTGTGAACATAAGCTTAAAAAGTCATGCAAGAGGTCTAGTAGTAAATTAAGACATGAAGGACAGAAATGTGAGAGACAATCCAGGGAAGAGGAGAGAAATGCTCGCAAAAGGAAGAAAAAACGAAAAAAGCTTTCTTCTAATCTTTTAACTGATGAATGTGGCTTTTCAGAGACGGACAGTTGCATGCAGCTGGAGTCGCTCAGAAAGATACAAAGAAAATGTAAGAAAATATTCCACAACAAAGTGAAATTCAAGACACTTCACACTGCTATGGCAGCACCAGACGTTACCCCTCATGATGGCTTGCCACTTCGGGATACCCTCCAGAGGACAGGTGAGAAAGAGGGACACCAGAACTAAGGTGACTGGATTTGACAGGTCTCTGGCAGGTGAGATTAGTTGCTACAGCTCTTACAGTGATGAATGGTGTTTTTAAAGAGTTTTAAAAAGTATGAACATGGTGTAAAAAAAGAACGCGACTTCTCTGCAGTTAAAGGTTTGTTCGGTTTAGCTCAGAACCACGCAGCTGCCATCGAAGAGTAGTTATTTGTCTACTTGATTGGATAGCAAAGTATCTGTCATGGGCATTAGCAGATAGGTGGTTATTCTGTTAGTAACAACATGCATGCTAACAGCTCAACATGCTTTAGACAGCTAAAACATTGTTAGGCAACTCAGTATGTGGTACATCTGGGTGGGAAGTACTGTCTGAAGTTAGTGAATTTATATATAGGTAGTCATCTGATCTCCATACATGATTGCTATGTTTCTGGCTATCGTTACTCAGCCCTTTCACAACTTACTATGCTTTCAGTTTGTTGGCGGATACCTTACAGCTACCTCCCCGTACCCTTTCCCTCCCTGCCCCCCAACAAACTCATTTCAAGTAACTTTTTCATATACTTATCTACAGGAGATGAGAGGAAATTAATGTTGAGAAGAGAGATGGATGCAGATGTCAGAGGATGCCCTCTATTTCCTCTTGAGATAATTCAGACAAACCCTTGCTCAGATACTTTCTGTGGAGCAGAGCCCAGAAGAGGATGCTGAATAGCTACTATATAATAGCTCTTAAGTTTTTATATAGAAATGGGAGAAGAAAGCCCTTTGCCCATGAAAAGGTATATGAAATACTGGGTATTTTTTTGCTTAGGTAATTCCTTTGGTTAGAATATCTAACTGGTGTAGTGAGCCACAAAACCAGAATCTGTGTTTGCCTTTTTGGATAACAGAGGACCAAAACTTTCCCCAGGACCCAACAAACTTTTATGGACCAGTTACTCAGAATTTGAAAGGCTACAGATTGAGACCTGAGAGTGTTATATTCTGATTAAATGTAGGGAACCATGTAAATATCAAAGTTACAGGATTTAATAATGATGAGTCATTGGGAAAAAAAATAACTATGTAAATCCTAGAGCAAGCATATGAAGTGCCTCCTCAATCAGATTGTTAAAACGATGGGATGGGAAGGTGTGGGGGACACTTATACTCAATCGTGGGAAGCAATAGATTTCCAAACATGGGAAAAAAAAAAAAATCCCATCTTTTGTAAAACCCACAGTGGCAAAATGCTTGTTTTCTATTTACTGCTCTAGAGGTGTTTCTGGAAACTTGCTGGTCTTTGGTAGGATGAATTTCACTGAACTTGTGCTAGATGTAGTGCCTCCAGGAATCTGAATGCCTAAGCAAAGCTCCAAATCTTAGATAGGGAAAGGGCAATGCTTGTCAGCATGCTGACAGTCCCCATATTTATGCAGGCTGAAAATTTGTTCCCATGATTTCAAAATGTGCCCTTTTGAAGGCACATGCAATGAGATGGCTATTTAGTATGAGTTTGCTTACAAATAATTTCCAGAGGAATTGTCCAATGTTGTCAGATTTGTGCTACATGTAGGTAAAAATGTGTAAACGCAGTCTAGGAGCTTGAGTTCTCTCCATATTTATTCAGCTTGCTATATTTAGAAGACAGCCACAATTGCTTTTGGACAAAGTCCCTTAGCAAGATATAGAGGACCAGTTCTAAGTTCAGTACACTGATTATTTTAGCTTTCCTTTTAGTATGCTTTATTTATTACATGTCAATATACTAAGTCAATGTGATGCTGTTGCCTTCATTACATAGACTCTTACCCATGTTTGTAACTTCTGCTCTAATAAATAGTAATAAAAAAAAATAAGTTGTAATTGTTCATGGTGGATAGTTTTTCCCCCAGTGTTCAATACTGGTGACTCCTACAGGCTTCTAAACCAGGTTTTATTGGTCTTCTCTCTGTTCGTGAGTTCAGATGTGGAGTGCCTTTTCACGGTCACGAATGACAAATGATTGCTACTCAAAGTACTGTTAATCTATTACTTTTATCTAAAAAGATCTTATTTTCTTGACATAAATATTTTCTGACTATTTTGGAGAACATTTATCCCCCTCAAGTCTCCTTTGTAGTATTTTATACAGTTAAAATGCAGATCAACTATTGTATTTGTCGACTGTGTAAATGTTTCAGTTGCACTGATGACATACCAAGGGTGTTTTTTCTCTATGCAGTATTTGCAGATTAAAGATGACAAAATCTCCTCCTCTGTCAATCAATCTGTAGACAGTTCTGTGTGCATAAGTACCCATTTCCCATGAGACAGGCCTTTCAATTACAGGTGAGGAAGTATTTCTTTTTGTTAATCTGGGGGAGCAGGAACTAAAGATTTCCTTCCTTTGGTGTAAATTTGCAGTGTTTTATCAACATGTTGTCACAATATTCAATAACAAATAAACACACCAGTTCTGTAATTGCTTCTTGCGTTCACCTATATTGATTGAAGTTGATAAAGCAAATCGTCTATGTCCAAGTCCTCATTACGTGTAAAACATTACTAGTAAATAAAATATGCGTGCACTTTAAAATGTGACACACCATTGTAATCTTCATATTGAAACAGAACTTTTGGCTTTCCTATTTGTTTACAGGTGGCATTATTTAGGACCTGTTTTCAGGTGTTTTAATATTAAATTCTTTACTTTTCCTATTGACACACTTAATTTGAGCCCCATCCTTTCATACACTGGACTGTTCAGTACAATTTTATTATCCTGAAGGCTAATCTTTAAAGATACATATAACAGTTTGCTTTAAAACTTTTTAAATATATAGCTTTGTAGATTAAATTTTGGTAATTCTAGGAATAAATGTCACAACTCGAGTAAAAGTTACAGAATGTTTAGATGATTAGAACATTTAATAGATGAAAAGATGCATTCAAAGCAGCATTTATATAGTTCAGCAATGGAAAGGTATAATATTGCTGGCATAATTTCATACCTTTCAGTTTGAGCCTGGCGTGTGCTGTTGTACTCAGCTGGTGTTTCAAGAGTTTTAGGGTTTTTTTTATGGAAACACTGTTTATTCTGCCATGTATGAAGTAGGACTCTGAGACTGCAGGTCTTGCAATTAAATCTGACTTTCTGTACAGAATTAATGAAAATGCCTCTTAATAGAGCCAGTGAGAACAGAAGTCTTCTCAGGGGAGCTGTCTGAACCAAGCTTGTTATCAGAAATACATGGCCCGTTGGGTGTACCTCGTGCTGAATGCTGAAGTCAAAATCCTACAGGCTGTTTTTATAGCAGATATACACAATGCCCGTTATTACATCAGTCCATCTGCTTGAAATACAAGAATACAGTAATTATGATATAAAGCTTTTCTTAATCCAGAGATTCCATGCAATGCATAGGAACACCTTGCCTTTTGTAAAACCCCTTATATAACTCTCGATGTAAGCATTCATTACTGAACTTTTTTTTTTTAACTGAAACAGCATAAGTACGAGCTAATAAAGATGATTAAGAGCAGGTAGAGTAGAGATAAAGGAATATCTGAATTTTACAAAGCAGTTGAAATGAGATGCTACTCAATTGCTTTGAGTTGTCCTGGAGCTCCTCACATGTGTCTTTGTGACATAGGCCAGTAACGGGTGTTTGGACACTTCACGAGGTAGACTTTGCTGACAGTTTCTGCTCGTAGTTGGTCATCTGTCCTACTTGGTTAATGTACAATCTGCTAAGTACCTGGCATGGTTCTTTTTGCTTAGTCATTGCAGCCAGTCACTGTTGAAGGAAGGGATCAAGTTGCAATCAACAGAGAATAAAAAAGAAGCTAAACCCATCCTTTCTCCAGCACTTTAGAAGAAAATAAAATCCATGCCTGCTGCTTCACAAAACTACTGCTTTTGTGACTCACTTCTTCCCTTTTCACAATAAGTTCTCTGTTTTCTCTGAAAAGTGGTCTTACCAAAGTGCAATACTTCCCTCCCAAGAGGCATGGATGCTTAACATTAAGCTTTGCCTTGTGTTACTGCCAGTTTTCTGGGTAGTTTTTATTATTATTATTCTTGTTTAGTGCCTTAGGATATGTTATGGACTAACTTCAGAGTCAGATGGTTGGGTCCGCCGAAGGGTAGGTTACAGCCTAGTCTAGTTCCACTACATGGTAGCCCTCCAAAGCTATTGCTCAGCATTAACAATTACTTAGGCCTTTTTATGCCTAACTCTGTTTTTGCAACAGCAAAGCATATTATACAACATGAACATGTTCTGTGTTTAATATTCTGTTAAAGTTATACTACAGAACTGCATTTACAGGCATTCAGCTAGAACATACTATACTTAATCTATGCCTTGGATAATGGAAGACATTGGAGAAGGACCATATGAAACTTGAAACATTGGGGGAGGATTAAGTATCACATTTATTTGCAGTAAATAAAAACAAACTCTACCATTATGCAACAGTATTTTATTTTCTGCCTTAAACAAATAAAAGCATATTTTCAATTTGAGGTAAACCATTAGTAGTAGTTTGCAGAGTATAAATGTCTCTAAAAATAAAACAGCAACACAAAGGTCATGACAAGATTTACATTTGTCTCGAGACCTTCATTAGGTAGTTCATTCAGTACCACTTTACACAAGCTGTCTGGCTCAAACAACCACGCTCTTCACTTGAAGGCCCAGTGTAACCAAAATAAAATGCCATGAAAGTGTCAGGTCTAGGAGAAGGTCATCCATTCTCACCACAGATGGTCTCAGGCACTTTAACACGTTGTGTCAACTTTACGAAAGCTGCTGTTGTGCAATGCACTCTACTTCTGAATAATTCTGCCTAGTTTACACCTTCCCGCTCAGGACTTGGTTCATCGTTCTGGTCATGTTGCCAAATTGAAACAACTCGGTTGAAAAACCGAACCAGAGAAACTAAATACAGGGAGCTATACCAGACAAGGCAGCCAAGCAGAATCACCTGGACAAGAAACACATTTACAAGCAATCAGCAAATCATTAGTTATCTCTTTGAATTTCTGAGAAAGTTTTGCAGAAGTATTTTGGATGGTGAAGAAGAACGTTTACATTTTTCCTTGGTCAAATCCATTTATCTAGCCCCCTCTAGTAGGAGACTAGGTTACAGAGTTGGAACAAACTAGCAATTAAGCATAAATGTGAGCTAAGAGGGCAAATAAGTAAACAGGAATTCAAAGTTCAGGTCTCCCAGGTATAGCACTGCTGGTTATGCATGAGATTGTGCCGCTTCTTTTAATGGCAATGTTCCAAAGCAACAAAGGCCTCAACGCAGAAACAGCTTCCACCACGTTATTTTATTTGGTACAGGAAATTTGTGTAAGTTACATTGACCAGTAATGCTTTTCTGCTAGTGAAAGCTGCATGTACAAGGGTATTGTTAATCATGCTATACCAGCAAGTCTTTTTTAGGACTAGGAATCAATAGCAGCTGATCTTCCCTGTTTAATATCATTTCATTAAAATTCACAGAAGAGTTTTACTAAGAGGAAAAGTGAATAGCAGTCCAGTTGAGTCACACTTCATGGTGTACCTGGGTTTTAGGGATGCCTAGTTACACTCAATATCTAAACCTTTCTAACACTTCTGATGTGCTTTAAAAGTAAACAAAGAATATTAATCCATGCATAATTATGCATGACTGAATACATCAAGTATTCTTCAGTTCATATTAATTTTGTAAGTATCTAAAAGTGATTTAACCTCTCAAAAATTATCTTTTTTTAAAGCAGTTAGTGTTTCATCTTTAAGCTACTATGTAACTCCTTTAAAGCCAAATTATCTTACATAATAATGAATGACATTGCATCACAAATGAGTATGATGCTTCATGGACAAATAAAATATAGTCCCTTTTCTAAAGGAATTACAACCCAAGGCCCAGATCCTGCAGAAGCTAACGCAAAACAAGATTTAGTGGAATCTGTGTTGCATACATGAAGTTACTCTTGTGCTTGTGTCTGCAGTGCTAGGTTGTTAATGAAAAACAGGATTTCAACCTACTGTGCACTAAATGGTGATAGAAGAAAACAGTAATAGTCCTTTATTGCCAAAATTGCAGTTTACTTTAGCACAGACATTTTTTGTGCATACTTCAGATTATGCAGGTTTAAAAGAAGACACATCTTAGACCTTTAGTAGTTTACCACTAAATTTGAAAAGGAAACCTTTGAAAAGAAACAATTCATTGTAACTTTGGACCTTTTGTAAGCATTGCTGCTGTTGCAACTTGTAACACAGAAGTGGAATGTTGCAATGATCCTTTAGGACTCAAAAATAGATGGTTCCTCACTGCACTCTCTAGTCTTTCTTTGCATTCTGGGCATCTTTTTCTTCTTCATCAGAGTATACAGTGGGTTCCTCCCCTTCCTTCAGCAGCTTACCAACATGGTGATACTTAACTGGGAAAAAGAAAAGAATCCAAGTCATTATTCTGCCCTGAAGATATACCTTTTTAAACTCCTACATTTATTTCCTGAATTCCAAAATGCCTATATTATAATGAAACAGCTCTCAGCAACTTATTCCAAACACTGGGAGGAAGGAGAAAAGCCGAAATCAACTACCTGAACTACTATTAATGTTGTAGTAAGTGTAAGAAACTTGCAAAGTGAATGTAACTATAATTCTCCTTCTATTGCCTAAGCCAAAAGACAAATGAATGTGAAGACACATGTAAACTGAGGGACTCATCCAGCTAAAGAAACAGAATCCTGGATTAGATTATTTTTCTTGCCAATGTCAAAACTAATTTTTCAACCAATGGCATTGTTAGAATATTTATGTTATGTATTATATACATATGCACATACATATATGGACACATGTACACAACTTTCAAGGGGTTTTATTTTTTGTAACACATATTGAAAATATCCAATAGGACAGAAGAGAGATCCTTTCTCCCAAAGATCAAGATGGATTGGTTATCCAATTATGCAGCTAAGCCTCTGCCTTATTTTATATCTCTTTTTGAACATGTAAAACCACCAAGATCGTATACACGTAAGAAATGAGAGCTATGCTATGTTGCCCATCTGTCAACTTCAACAAAGCAAAAGATGCCTCTGACTACAGATATTTCAGACTAGCATTGTTATAATTAATGAGAATTTAAAACAACTAATTGCAAAATTTACTAGAAACATAGTAATAAAAAGAGTGCAGTTCATGGTCAGTCCTGATGCCCGACTCTTGAAACAGTAGATTTATAGTTTAGGTCAGATATTTGGTAGCCTAGTTCTGGTTTCTGCAACATACTTGTTAGCATAATAAAACAGCCATTCAGTGTGGCGTGATTAACAGTCTTGATTAAGACCGGAAGAACGCCAAAATAGTAGGGGCACATCAGGTCAAGACTGAGATGTTCTAATGACATTATGTGGAGGAAAGCTCCATTCTAGCTAGTGACAGTAAATCTTTAATACTGCACACTAGATTTAAAAACAATTTGATTTCCACTATACTACTTTTTTGTATATGCAATTTCCATCACACATATATATATATAAAAATTCATCAAGACAAACAACTGATACATTTATTTTTTCTCTTATCTGAGTAGAAATAATTCCTTTGGTGTTCACTTGCCTAAAAGGCATAATGAGATATGGAGGAATTATTTTTCATCAACAAGATGCACAATAGGAGAAAAAAAATCATACCAGTGGGCATGCCCTGGTACAAGGTCAACACACCAATTTCCATAAAACTATGGTTTGAAGTTCTGCTTTTTGAGTAGCAAGTTGAGGCACAGGACACAAAACAGTTAGAATTGCCTTTTTTAAACTTTTAATACTAAGCATAGAAAAACAAGGCAACTATGAAAGTGACTTTGTTGTGTTAATTTTAGAACAAACATCTCAAGTGTGCAAGTTGACTGTTTTCCACAGCCATTCTGGCCAGCACTGGCACTGTAAGGGCCAGGCTGCTTGCAAGCGCAGAAGTGGCATTTGCCCATTCCTGAACATCTTCTGGGGGAGAAAGTCAGCTGGACACGGTTGTTCATGAATCTGATAAAGCCACCAGCAAGGCCACGCAGAATAACTTATTTAGAGTAAAAAAAGTTATATCAAGAGCTCTAAGGGGAAAAGGCCTAGTTTAAACAGCCTTCCAAACTCAAAAATCAAGTAATACTTTAAATGTTACTCTTATTTCTGAG
This sequence comes from Grus americana, assembly GCF_028858705.1. Lineage (NCBI taxonomy): Eukaryota > Metazoa > Chordata > Aves > Gruiformes > Gruidae > Grus > Grus americana. Next base: position 16,782,189 of record NC_072863.1, on the reverse strand, counting down.
AAGCTTAACAGGACATAAGCTTCATTTTTCAGTGCATTAAAATCTAATCGTCTTTATAGATGGGGTCTTAACTGTATCAAAACCATGCTCTCAATTTCCAATTCCTGTCAACTTTTTGGGTGGTCTTACAGATATCCTATGACAGAGTGCTTCCATCTCTCCTACTCTTCTGTCAGGAACAGAAGGAGGGAGAACGCAGAAGGAAAACCTGACATTTCTCTTAATTCTTTTGAGTAACAGTAATTTGAGTAATACTTAGTAAACTGAAGTATTAACTCAAAGTAAGTTTCCAGCATGATGTTTCCAGCTGGTAACAGCCTTTTAACCATTGCTTTTCCTATTACACACTAGTTAGCTACTTCTTTGTAAATAGGTTTAAAATTCCTTACAAGTGAATTGTGACTCCCAGTCCCTCAAGGTCTCTTGCTGTGTAGCGTTGAGATCAGAGAGGTCATCATAGTCATCCCTCAGAGCCTCCTTATCCAGGCAGAAAGTGGCAAGACCTCGGGATGCATCTCTTCCAGCAAAAATCCCATACGGGCCCTCTTTAAAATGAAAACATAAGGAGCATTATTACAGAGGTAATGGATGCTGTATGATCTTCATGGATTAGAGTCCCCAACCTGAAAGAGATGATGAGTTCCTACCCTGACCAGTGGGTCAGAAGTGCCTCAAACCTCTGAAATGTTTTTAGGTTTTATCCTACTTGGTAATAAGGGAAAACAGAGGAAGAGGACAAGAAACAAAACCATGGGAAGAGATACTGAGTTTGCTGAAACATCAGGACAATGAACCACACAATGGTTCAAGGAACATACAAACAGGGTAAGAATAAGCACACAAACTGGGAAGCACATCCTCAGAAAGAGGAACAGAGGAAGGATTTGCAAGTCTGATGTGAAATGGAAGTTTTCTAAGAGATGCTCCAGACTTAAAGAGCTGAAAGGATGACTTGACAGAAAATGTAGTGGAGATACAATAAATTACCAACTTGGAAGAAACATCTATTAAAACTTTCAAAATTCAAGATGAACTCCAATGATCAAAACATGCAACTCACAGTAAATCAGAGATACCTTATCAAGACAGACTCTTGCTAAACTTCAGTAATGATTAACTTGCTTGCATGACAAGCCGAAAATGGAGATACCACATGTTGCAACCAGAGATTGAAAGTTCTTTTTAAGAGAGCTTGAAGTTAGATGTGAACTCTGGTTACCGTAGAGAGCATGCTATCTTCCACACCCCCCAGGGTGAGCTTTTTCCTAAACTCAGCAAAAGAATCTTACTTTTCTGTTAAAATGAAAACCAAACTAGCCAGACACTGTGACGAACCATTCAGCAATTACCAAGTTAGATACAACGGGCAGCTTTTACTGTTGCCAAGGAAGGTAGCACCCAAAGCATGGTCCTTAAGTCAAGTGGCTTTTAGTTTGCACAAATACAAAACTGCACATCTGTACATAGCATCTCGACTGCTGCAAAATGCAAAGTTACAGTCCAGCATCATTCAGCAACAGTCTCCAGTCTATGTTTGGACCAAAAGTAACAATCTCATCATGCTTCCAAATAGGTGGTGTCTCCTGCATGATTCTCTTTGGCTCTGAGCAGCACTGGCAGCCACCAGCTGTCTGAACAGCTCAAGAGTGGTTATGCCAGACAGATCCTGGTACAAATTAGGAAGCCTCAGTGAGGCTTTTTAACCGGAGGCCTCTGTTAAAAATAAAAACCTATGCCCTAGTGGAGGTGATTAAACTCTTACATCTGGGTGCACATACTCCCACCCATGTCATCACTAGCTGCTCTATAATCCTCTGCATAGCTTATTCAATCTTTGCACATTTGAACTGCCTACACTCCTGATAGGAACCTGGTTTAATCTAAATTGCTAGGTATTTAGTATAAATATTATGCAATAGAGTGATGTCCACTAAAGTTGGGAATGGAATGTAAACACTGAGAGAACACTTTGCTTCTGCTGCCTGGCATCAGGCAAAGGCACCCGAGGCCAATGAAGCCGCCCAACCCAACAGCAGCACAACCCCTTACAGTACTTGTGGTACTTGTAATCTGCCCTGGGAAAATAAAGAGAATAATGAAGCAACGTAGCCTGGCAAAGCCGGAGTTTTTACAACACTGAGGCCCGACTCTGGAGCCCAGGCAACCGCAGTAATCCTGCCCTCCACCTCACCCGCGGAGGCAGGTCTCCAGCATTGCTGGTTGTGGGATCTTGTCACAGGCCAAGCTCCGCACACCCTTCCCAGCTCTAAGCAAGCCGAATCCTTTCCAAATCTTCAGATCGTGAGCAGGGGTGAGAGGGCACGGGCAGCTTAGCCGAGCGTTTATCCCGCAGGCCAGGAGGCGGGTTAGGCATTAACGCGGAGCACGCTGATGCCCGCGCCGCAGGGAACAGATTGCCCCGCCAGCACCGGGGCGCACCCGGGCTTGACCCCCCCTGCCCGCGGGGTCCGAGCGGCGGCCAAGCCACCGAGGCCCCCGAGATTCCTCCGGCCGGATCCCGGGCACAAAGTGCCGGGGGTTCCCGGGCTGGACCCGCCCCGCCGCCCCGGGCTCGCCGCGCCGCCGGCCCCCGCCCGCCCCGGCCCTCACCGGGCCCGTAGAACTTTCTGGCGCGGGTCACGTCGAAGACTTTGCCGTTGATGGCCATGAGGATCCGGGGGTCGCGCACCCCGTCGTAGGGCCGCAGCTGCGCCAGCGTGAAGTCGCGGCGCTTCATCTTGGGCAGCGGGGGCGGGTCCGCCTCGCCCGCCGGCGCCGCGGGCCGCTCGCCCCGCAGGATCTGGTAGAGCAGGAAGAGGCAGAGGCCCAGCAGGCTCAGGTTGAGCGGGGAGCCCACAATCTCCAGCAGCAGGCCGCCTCCATCAGCCGCCGCCGCCTCCTCGCCGACCACCGCCGCCTCCTCGCGGGCCATCGGGCTCTGCTGCGCTCCGGCACGGCGGGCTCTGAGGCGCGATGCGGCGGCGGCACCGGCAGCGAGGAGGAGCCGCCCCGCCTCAGAGCGCTGAGGGGGCGGGACGCGGCCGGCAGGCGGGCTGAGGGAGTGGCCCGGCCGTGTGGGGCCGGCAGCGGCGAGAAGGGAGGCGCTGAGGCGCAGGCAGAGCTGAGGGCGGGAGGAAGTTGAGGCGAGGGCGCCGTTCTGTGTGAGGCGGGCTCGGCGCCGGCCGGCTCCTAAACCTACTTCTGACAGTAGGTGGTGGTGTAAGCCAGGCGATGGCGGGCGCCGCCCGGCGAGCCCTCGGCCCGGCGAGGGACGCCGCGCAGCTGAGGACAGGACGGTTCCACGGAGGGCGCCGCCGGCCGCCATTCCCCGCCGAGGCGGCAGCAGGTCAGGTCAGGCCGCTGCGGCAGCGGCTCCGTTGCACACGGTTTCACAGAAATTTTGGCAAAAATAACCTCGGAGTTGCGTTAGACCCGCGTCAAAGCTGCCGCGCTGGCCGGCTGAGAGCCAGCCGGTCCCTTTCCTGTGCGAGGGCGCATCTTCGTTTGCCTGACGGGGTTGTATCTTTTTGCAGTGTGTACTAGCGGTCATGCCAAACTCAAAAGTAGGAGAAAAGGGAGGAAATTACCAGATTTCTGCGGGTTTGCCATTCAAATAATACTCCCTGCCCCCCAAAAGCCACAAAAGCAGCAACCACAAGCTACTATTATAACGTGAAAAAGAAAAGTGTCCAGTTGTGGACTTCTTTGTTCAGGCTTCTTTTCAATGGAAATTTTGGTGAAGTAAGACTTAAGATGAAGGAAGTACTAACTTGATTTATCTACTCAATACGGTGTTCACATGGAGCAAATGGAGCCCTGAATAAGGCTAAGTACTGCTGGTGTCATCTGCCTCTTGGTATCAGGTGTGAGAAAGCAGAAGTGATATTTTGGGTCTGAGTAGTTGTCTCTGCAAATCATGTCCTCACCATCCTTCAAAAAGAACACAAACCAGTGCCCAGTCAGAATATCATCGTTCCCTCTGCACAAGGAAGTAATATCACTCAGGGTGCATGTGGAGAAGAAATGCAGTGTATCAACCTTGATCTTGCATTGTAGCTTGGAAGGTGGTTCATATCACTGCCTCAGTGCATGAAGGTCACTTTTACTGAACCTGTTATTGGGACGTTTTGTTAAATAGAATCAAAAGCAGTGCATTTCATTTACTTTCTAATTCTCAGTGTTAGGCAAATTTTAACTTTGTGGGCCACCGAGGCTACTGATAAAGAGTTTTGCCTTTTGGGATACACTCAAGACCTCTCAGTACTAAGGTGTTTAAACATGTTGGCTCTTGCAAGGTAGGGTATTTGGTTCCACCTGCTGTCTGGTTTGGGAAGCTCCTTGTTTTATTGTGTCAGCACTTGAACCTTGATCTGTCTTTTCATGATATACACTGACTTCTGCTTCCACCTGTAGTGTGACTTGAAAAACTCATTGTTTCATTGATCTGATGACTGAGATTTGTATTTGGTAATAAAGTAGGTCTTGGTTTTGACCCTATTTAGGATACTAGACAAATCTCTGAAACTTTAGTATTATTCAAACTAGGAGCCGTATTACCTAGATGGAAGTTGATTCTGCTCAGTATAGACATGACACTATTACACTTTATCATGTTGATATTACATGTTAGAGGAATAGATGTAAAAAACCCCAGAAATTTGGAGGGAGAATTTTCTTTCATTTTTTACAATACATTTTGTTCAAGAGAGAGGAAAAACCCAGACTCCAAAACAACCCCAACCTTGAATTTGACCATGAACCAGACACTGAAGGGAGGGAAAAAGCAGCTCTGTTTATGCCTAGTATCCTAGAGAAACCATCCAAGAACAGTTCATTCTTAGATAAAGAAGGGCCAGGAAACAGTGCCAAAATTGATAGAATATCAAGTTATCTGCCATACAAGCACTGGTCCCGCAAGTTACAGTTGCCCAACTTCAAGCTCTTTTTTTTACCTTGCAGCATATCAAAAAACATTCATATGTCTCAGAATGCATCTTCCTTAATAAGAACAGATATTTAGAAATAAATGGGTGTAAATAAAATTGATACATCAGTCAGAATTATCTAAATTCATGAACCCTTTGTTATACATTTCTCGCTAGCAAGCTTACATGGCAATTCCTTTAAACGGAACTGAGGTTCTAGTCAGAATGGAGTTGGCCCCAGCTCCAGTTAAATACCATAGGCATTAGCCATAAACCAGTTAAATCCCACACAGGTTTTCCTCTCCATTGTAGAGACAACAATAGTTTCCTCTTGAAACCATTTTGTTAACAACATCTATGAGATGGGTTAATAAAACAGTTCTAATGTAATGCTCTTATTAATTGAAGAAAACACTGAACTCAGATAACTTTCATATCCTTGCAAATCAGAATAGTTCAAACAGTTTTAAAATATTCCTACTTGTTTTCTGATAACCAGCATAAATCTGTTAGAGATAAAGCAAAATTAGCTCTACTACACATCAGCATTCTTTTTTTGGCTCTATTTTCACTTTGGAACTTGTCTGGTAGATTTAATGAATCTTTTAGAGCATATTTAATGCTTCTAAACAAAATGTGCTTTGCCTTGGTTCCCTGTGATACACTTTAGCTTGACCAAGGTCCAACAAAGGGACCATTGTTACCAACCTGGTTTTGGTCTTCATGTTCTCTCATTGTTCCTTTGGAAGCTGTCCACAGGAATTCTTTTCTCTAACCTGCTTGACAGACAATTTTAATTTAAACTATGACTGCAAGATGGTTTTCAGAACTTTGCAAAGATACTGATGCCTGATTTGCGTTGCTTGTGAGCAGATTGCCAGAGCTTCTGGTCACCTGGAACTATTGCTGGCTTTCATTCAACCTGCAAGAACCTGGGGTTTCTGAAGTAGAGATGAGATATCTTAGTCTCTGAGCTTACTGAGAACTGATGATGAATAAAACCACTGGCAAGTTAGATCTTTACTGTCCCACCTAAAGTCTGATTTGTAAGTCCCACCTGAGAATTTGAGAGACTTCAGTAAAGTACGATATTCTTGCATTACAAACAGCTTGTAACATCAAGTAGCAGCCATAGAGAGAAGTTTTTGCTTTGCGGTCTAATGGCCTCTTGGAGTCTGTAGACTTCTCAGGGCACTAAATAAAGAAACTAAAAAGCAAGACTAAATGTGCCTTACAGGGACACAAGGAATTCAAGCCCTCTAGAGAGAGACAACATATTATATGAGTCCATCCAATAAATTTATGTAGGCAAGCTCCATCATACCTGCCTGTTTCTCACAGCTGGTGTAATACAGGTATTACTTCTCCCTTCTTCCCTTCTGGTAATAATTTAACGTACCAACAAGGAAAAAGAAAGGAATGATGAGGAGCTGTAATCTCACTCTTCCTTTACTGACTAGTGCCCACCAATGCCAAGAAAACTAAACCCCTCCCTAAACTGCAGAGGTCCAGTAGGTCAAATGTACTCCTAACGCTGGCAGCAGGCATTATATTAAGCTGCTGTTAGAGTATGTCTGTTCCAGGTGCTGAGCAGGCACGTGACCTAAGAATGCCCTGAATTATGTCTAGTCCTCAGATCAAAAGCATAGAACATCTTTCTGCTGGACTGCTTTTTTTTATTTTAGGGTTTGGTTTTTTTTAGTTTTTATTTCCATCTCTTTACATTTCTTTTTATTTTTTAGTTGCATCTTCTGACTTTCAGGCTGTGTTCTTCATCCAGCTAAGTGCTAGAAGAAAGAACTTTGCAATGTGAAGAAGATGCTATGCTGAAGGCTATCAAGATCTTGTCATTCCTGGAGAAAGATGTGTAAACATCTGCAGCATAAAGCAGCTCCAGATGGGAATTTTTACCAAGTTTTAGAAAATGTGTCAGAGGAGGGGGTTGGAAAGTCAGAGACTGCTCATGCTGGAGAATTGCTTTCCTCAGAAACATACCGATGTGAGCTTGCAGCTAAAACCTCCCCCCTCCCCAGCCTTACCTTCCCCCTTGCTCACTTGTCTTTGAGGCTGCCAGGACTATGGTTTTTGATTCAGTCATGCTGAACAGGACTGACCATCACTGTGACAAGAAAGCTTGCTTGGTCAGTATGTACAGCAACCACACTAGGAAGTTTTGGAGATGTCTTATCTTTTAACTGTAGATGAAAATCTGGGTGTGAATTCTCAGTATGGGCTCCTTATTTGAAAGGCAGCAGATGTCAAAAACAGTCTGGACAAGCAACTTCTGGAAGAGGCAAGGAAAAAAGAAAACAGAAGTCTGCATGTGATTCTTGCAATGTAACAGTCTCAGTATCCCTAGAAAGCACATTGATTGACACTGAAAGAGTAAATAAAATCCCTGACTTCCTGAAAATAACTGCTTGGATTTGCTTACAGATCTGATGAGCCAGGAGGGTTTTATGTATCAAAAATAACTGGATGACATGAAGGAAACTTGGTGGATTCACAGATTGAGTCAAATCAGCAGCACTGTTAGAGGGAGTAGGAAATGTTATCTCTGCTCTGTTAGTGTCAGATAGGGAAATGATATCCATTGCATGTACATGGCTTCTTCACAAGGACCAGTTTTCACTTATGCTGGAGACATTCACTTTGCATTTTGGAATGCATGAGCAATCTTCACTTGTGTCACTATATCCCTCAAGTAGGGCCTGTCGTTTGTCTGCTGCTATGATGGAGTGCTAGTTCTGCTACAGAGCAGATCCGTCTGTTTCAATGTGAATTGACAACCAGCTTCAACATTAATAGATTTAAAAATTAGAAGAAGGGACGTATCAATAAACTAGGATGGCAGGGTTTTCTAGGTTTGCAACATTTCAGTTGCAGAAATGCAAAAAGATAGGCATGGATTCTCATCTCAGTTTGAATTTGTTTAGCTGAAATCTGCTTCTAACACCCCTAGTTGATTACAAAGAGGGCTTTCGCTGCCTTTCTTTGGTCTGCTTTGGTTAGGAGGTCACATCCAAAGCAGCACAGACAAGATGAGGATGACTGAGTAAAAAGAAGAAAGCAGCAGCAGGAAGACAGACATGCAGAAGGAATATCACTTGCTTTTTTCCCAAAATCATGTAGGTGTCTAGTTAGATCAGATACACTTCCAGGTGCAAGCCGAATTTCTGTCTGTTCCACAAATGGTTCCTTTTATCTTTGGTTTTCTGATTTTTATTAAACAGTTGAAGACAGTTCAGTCGTGCTTGGTTTGACGCAAAGTTAGACTGCTACCTAGTGATCCAGTGGAATCCAGTTTTCAACACATTAGGGAAGTATGCCATTAATTTCCCAGCCTGGTGCTGTTCTAGCTGTTCTAGTCATGCAACGTCCTCAATGGGAAAATCTTTCAGACCCTCAAAGTCATCCCACAGCCTGACAGATGTTACACAAAATTATGTACGCTGAGAAGATGCCTTGCACCGTGCCCCAAACCCTCTAGGCGATGTGCTGAATGCAGATGTCTTAGGTCATCAAGCTTAATGCTTTCCCAAGCAGTTGTGCTTCAGGAGCTAGGCCAGGGAGCTGCCTGCTACTTCATGCTGTAGGCCTGCCTTACACAGCTGAGGGTCTCCCAGGTCTGTCTGTAAGATTCCATGGACGCCAACCCAGTGGGGAAGCCCAGGAAGCCTTGGAGATAGCACAGACTTTCCCACTCCGTGAAGGCAAAGGAACCCAAATTCCTGCAATATCAACTCCCTCCATTTTATTTAACGTGATTTCCCCGGCCAAGCGTCGCTTTCTAAGGGAGGCAGCGCGGCCGGCTCTGACGGGCGGTCCCAGCACGGTGGTGCCGAAGGGATTCAGGGGAGGCCCCCGCCGCGGCGCCCTGCGCGCCAGTTCCTGCCGCCGTTCCCCGGCCCTCCGGAGGGGTCTGTGCTGCTCCACTCGCTCGCTCCCACTCGCGACCAACTCCCCTGCTGCCGCTAACACGGTGCGCGGGAGGTGGGGCCTGCTACCTGGTGCACGAGACCCGGTGCCCGGGCCGCGCGCTGCGTGCCGCTGGGCGGGGGCGGGTGCGGAGCGGGGCGCTCGGGCGGAGCCGGTGAGTGGCGGCGGCGGGTCGGGAAGGGAAGGCAAGGCAAGGCAAGGGAGGCGATATCCGGGAGGGGGGCACGGCCCCAGCCAAGCCCCAGCCCGGGCGGCTCCGTGCCCGCTGCCCCGGCAGGGCAAGGACTCCTGCCCGCTGCTCCCGCCCTCCCTGTCCCTCGGCAGCGGGACCGTGCCGGTGAGAGCTCCTCGGGTCGAGCTTTGCACACGCGAAACCCTCAGTGCTTGGCAGTACTGGGTTAACGCTAACGGATGTTTTGTGGCGTTCGCGAGCGGCGTGAGCTTTCTGCCATGCACTCTTTGTTCAAATGCCTTATTCACCAACTGCTGCCTAACGTTTCCTTTCTCTTCCCGCGAATGTAGGGTCAGTCTGTCAAACTAACTTGGCATCCTCATCCTTGATTTACAGACTTGCAGTCTTTCGGGGTCAGATCTCTACATTTTATGCCCTAAACCAATTTTTTAACCTATGCTAGTTAGCTGGAGTAGTCGTGGTTATTAATACGAGCTGGACTTTATTTTATCTTTTGCTTTGTTAGTGGAATTGCTGGCTGTCTTCCAGATGGGAAGTCTTAACACTGGTGTTGGGGACTGGGAGAATCCGTGTGATCTGAGTGAGTATGCAGTGGTGATGTGAGAGAAGTATCAGAGTCTTGTAAAGGGAGCAGATCGGATCCATAACTTGTAGTAGAATGAAAAGACACCTACAGTGCAATTTCTTTCATGATTATTTTGCTGATGCACTCCATAGTTTAAGAGCTTGATCTTACAAACAACTGTATGCAGGTGTAAAGCCTTAGTCATGTAATGACTTTGATGAATTTCCCATGATAACTATCCCTGTGCAAGTAGGAGTGGCTCATGTAAGTGCAAGTGCTTTCATAGAGGTAACAAGCTGCAGGCAGGGTATGAGCACAGAGTATCCAAGAACCCCAGCGAACCACCTCTAGTCTTTTCTGTAGTGTAGTCCAACTACTTTCTTGGAAATGTCATTTGAAATGTCCCTTTCCCCTTCCAGCCGTGCCATTGTGCCATGTCCTTGCACCACATTTTACAGAGATCTCTGTGTGAGTGGATTCCTCTGCCTAGACCCACGTAATCATCAGAGCTTGTCTGATGCAGGTTTGGATGGGATTTTATTAATTTCAGACATGGTGTAGCAGATTGGAGACCTGGAAAGAGGTAGCCTAGTACACATATTCTCAGCCGCTTGGGATTACAATCACTGTAGATCTTTTACACTTTGTATTGTCCTTCTGATATTTGGTGGAAATTGAAGGAGGTTACAGGTTACTTGAAGTATACTGTTAGGAACCTTTAAAACAGAAAGGCAAGTTTGGTGGCATTATCTTTTATTAACAGCTTAATGAACCTGAGTTTTCTATTTCTTTTTCTCTCACAATAAATGATAATTAGGACTCTAGTACCTTTGCAGACACATTGTAAGATGAGAAATGCAAATATATGCTTGTCTTGCTGTTATAAAACAAATGCAGTGAAAGATTAATCCAGTGATTTCATGGGCATAGAATCACATTTTGCACTGTTTGGTTGATTGGTTGTTTATAGTTTGGACTTCTAGCTATATAATGTACAGGCCAGTACTTTGTTAGTGCTTCAGGCCAATTCCTGAAAAATATTGCATCTGAAAAGTTACATTGACGTAGTGAAATTGCTCATCTGTTTCTAAGGAAGGTCCGTAGATGACATTGCAAGATCAACACAGTTACACTTCTCCAGACTGAGCTCCTACACAGTCATAAAAAAATGCAGCCCTATTGCACAGGTGAAGTGTGACCTTTGCAAGGATTCCAGAGCTATCCAGCCCAACAGAGGATTTGTGTCCATAGCTGCAAAATTCAAAGTTGGCTCAGTTCTTACTCACTAGAGTATAAGAAAGTGCAAAGCACTTCTTCTTACCTTGGACTTTGTGACTGACTCAAGTTTAGTATATATATAGATTTATGTGATTTTCTATGTATATAAACGCTTTTTCTACTATGCAAAACCAAGTTACTTGGATGTTACATGAACCAAAAGTAAACTCCTCTGGTTTTTTAGATCATCGTGAGTTGGAAGACTTTTCCACTTAAGCTGTTTGCTTGTGTTTCTGTCAAAGATTTGTTGGAAGTTTTCTGAAAATGAAATGTCACAGATTCCTGTGACCACAAAGATGAAGATATGCCCAGTACAGATTTGATGACTCAAAACTCTTTGTCCTTTGGAACCCACAGCACAGGTTTTTGGCTGTATTCAGACATTTGGGAAGTTGATCCCCTTTTAGACTTCTTTTTAGGAGCCAGTAAGTGCAGACTTAACCAGCAAAAGTTAGGTTTTACAACTTAAGAAGTTTTACTGGCTTTAGCTTCTGTTTCAAAGTTAATATTTGTCTCTACTTGAAATGTATCTTAATTTACCAGTCAGAATTTGCTGCAGACAAATGCACAGCTATGTTTTCTTTCACCAGAAGATGTATGACAGTCAAAGACGAAACAAGAAATTTTACTTGGTCCAAAGACCTGCTCAATGTAGGCCCATTTATTTAGATTCTAAATAAATTTATTTAGACATCAACAGTTACTTAGAATATTTCACTAAGAAAGCACTAGCTGCAAAAATACTGGGATCATACATAAGTGTTAAGAGAAGGGCAAAGATGTTACTCCGTTTTGAACAGCTGTGAAAATGGGCACTCAGTGCACAATACTTTGTGTATGTGAAAGTCTAATACATTTAATACCAACAAACACATCTTTAATTGTTACTGCTTAATCTCTGCTAAAATCCACTACAACTTTGACCAGAATGCTGACTGTATCTAATCTTGTTGAAGTGTGTAGAGATTTATTCATATTTATTTATTTATATGAACTCTCATATATAATGAAAAGAAAGTACACATTGGTTTAGCAAACTGGGGTGTTGATTTTTTTTTTTTCCTGAGGATTTTCAGTAATCCTTATGTTTGTACTGTGGAGAGTGTACGTGGTGTGGTTGGTCTCAATATCTTTAGTTATGTAACATAAACATCAAGCTGTGCAGTAAGTCAAACGGGACAAAGCAGCGTGACTGTAGTCCCTGTTGTACATCAGACAGCAAGCCTAGGCTATGATAGGAAGAGCTGAACTCAGTGGAAAGACTGTCATTGATTTTAATGAGCTCTGGATATGGCCCAAACTCAAGAACTGGTGGCTTGACTTTATTGGAATGCCACCAGCATCATGTTGATTCATGCGTACACAGATACATATACATTATCTTAAAGTTTAAAATAGCTTTCAAAAGCAATGCCAATGCCACAAGCATAGATACCATTTGAATTTCATTGGTTTCTTCTAAATGAATTTGAACACATTGTATGAGATTTTGTTACTTCACATGGGTTTTAGTGGAAATGCAGTCCCGTCCTGTCATCATTCCCTCAGATAAGTTTCTATGCCAATTATTCTGTCTGTTTAAGGTCAATCTATTGTGTAGTTTAAGCATAAAGCTAAACAGATTTCTCTCCATCTGAAGAGGTTTATCTCCATATCTTGACAGCTTATATGTGCAATGGAAGGAGTGCTACAGGTTAGAACTTGAAACCACCTCTTTGGCGAGCAGCAGACACTGAGATTTGCAACTGATGTTATTAACAAGGATCGTTTTAACTACTGTTCCTCCCTCACTCCTGCTGACTATTGCAGTTCCCCCCATAAATCTTATGACATCTTATCAGGTCATAGCTCACACAGCCACGTGATCGTGCAAGAGTCTGAACATTCTTCTGTCCAACCAAAACCAGGCAAAACTGCCAAAATCATACTTGGCCACAGAGCTTGAAAGCGGGATCTTTAATGATTCAGAAGCTGAAAATGAAGAGGGCACCAAGTATTATTTTCAACATACCCTCTTGTTTAAGCCATCCCATAGTTTTGCTGACTCAGGAGTGCTGAATTGGAGGTAGCTGCACTACTCTAACCTCTTAAGACTGTAGGAAACAATGAGGATCTTATTTCACAGCTTCTTTTCAAATTGCTGCTTAAAAGCCTGTGGGGGAAAATGGAGGTTAGTGCACATACTTATTTTGCTAACAACTTTGATGCCCTCTCTAGAGCTAACCTCAGCAAAATGGTATGTCAAGGAGTTATACAGCCTCTCCTGCTTTCACTGCCATTCTTTGGCTTTTCATCTGCTGTTCCAGCCCTTCATTCTTTCTGCTGATCGTGCCTTTCTTAAATTTAATTGATATTTACTAGTAAGAAGAGGCTGCCATCATTCATAGAAGTCTGTTAAATATTATTGCTATAATATGCCAGTAAATGTTACAATAGCTTGCAGTCAAGTGTGTCCTTTCCTTTCTCCTAGTTTACACTTTACAAGATCATTTTTTGTATTCCACTGGGTAGGTTATGTGGGAAGGATACCTGCCAGCACATAAGGGGTTAGTTCTGCTGTAGTTTGGCTGGTTCTTTGCCAATCTTTGCTCTTTTGAGTGCCAACACTTTTTTTTTTTTTTAAGATTTCTAGCTTAGCAGAGTTGGAGCTGCAGCCCTTACCGTGCAATCTGGGGACATTTGTTTCACCCTGGATCATGGTATCTAGCAAACCAGCATCTTTTCCCAGGCAGCCAGGTGACTAAGAGTCTAAGGCTCTTTCTTGAGATGTCAGGATAAATTTTATCCCTATGGTTCAAGAAACTATTCTTATATTCCTAAGCACTGGTAATGACAGGAGGGGGAAGGCTTAGAGAAGACACATTCTCTCATCCTATTTTTCAAAGCAGCATCAGGATTTCTGAGTTCTCCTGAATTTACCCTCTGTTTTCTTATGTGATACATTTCATTATCTCAGTAGGAGGAAGTGAAAGGGCGAGGGAAAGAAAGCAGGGGAGGTAGGCTGTGTGGTTTACTTGACATTTGAGAAATGGTCCACGAGTTTATAAATTTAAGCTATAGACCTGTAGTATAGTTACCCAGGAACATGCTACAAGCGTGGAGTATGTATGAACAGTGCTTGTTTGATTTTGTTGCTTCTATACATTATATTCTAGTCTGCCAGCAAATAATTTCACACCTCATAGGGAGCTTGTGGATTTATATAATTGATTCCTTAAATCTTAGTTTAAAAAAAGGGAGATGTCAACACAATGTTATAGAGAATGGGGCATAGAAAACCTCCTGTGCATTAGGAGAGTAAACTCAGCTGGAGATGCCATTTCAGAATTGCCTTGTGTACAATACTAATGAAAGTTCTTTCCAAAACCCTTTGTTCTTTCTTTGCAGATGTATTAAGAAAGACATTATTTACAGATGAATAAAGCTTTAAATTTTTAAAGATTTTGGTCCTTTGAAAGAGATGTAGACATGCAGTTCTTCCACATCAGAGTAAATTTCAAAACCACAATGCAACGTGTCCGTGGGCTCTTAAGAGTTCAAGACCAACACAGTGAGCAGAACAACATTAGACTGTTTATACACCTGTTAACTACCAGCATGTACTTCTTTAAGCATTTATTTTTTTAATGCTTATTTTCTTTTTTTGAATCTATCTTTTGTACATTATTACTTTGTTGCTACTGTGGTGACTGAAGAGTGGATTTAATGAAAGTTAAACTCCTAAAGCTGTGGGTTCCACAATAATTAAAAATGATATCTTATTGTACAAGAAAATACATTAAATTCTTACAATAAATCAGCTTAAAGCAAGAAATCTGAGTAAAGGAAAGACTATCTCACAAGTTCTTGCTTTAGTTGATTTGTCAAGCTTCTAGGCTATGCAAAAGGTTTTTTTATTATCTTTTTAATGTGAAGCAGTGTAAAATCATGTTAAATAGAGGAAAGAGTGAAAAAAAGGAGCAAACCAGCCGTTATTATTGTGATGAGTATGAAGAAACTATGTTATAAACCATACCACCACAACTTTTGTGGATTGAATTAGAGGAAAAAAGGGAATACAAGCAATTTACATGCTCTGATTCTGGTGATCACATTTCTTCTGCTCTACTGGCCCTCAACCATGGCCATTGCCGCTGCTTTGCATTCTGCAGTTACACAAGGGATAAAAACAGTCACAGGGTGTGACTTAGATTTTATTCTACTATACATTACACAGCATCAGCACAATCATGTGCCCTCATTCCTCCAAAGGAAAAATATTTCAGATTTTGACCAGGTTTTCATTTTGGTGGGAGGTGTGTTACATTCGTAACGTGCATGGGATTCTTCAGAGATAACGTATTTCCTGTTTGTAACTGATTCTGATCAAAATAAAAGCTTGATCATCTATCACTAATACTATTTTTACTGATGCCCAGTGGTTATTTTGCAACATTCAATGGCACTTCCTTTGGATGTTTTTACTAATATCCCATTATATTTAGCAATATGAACTTATGGTGAGAAAACATTGCACAATCTAGGAAAAAATCCAGAAGTCTTGCTAGTGTTTAGCATTCGTACTTGGTTGCAATTGCCTTTGTGAAATATTAAATCTCATCCGTAGTGAGAAAATATTATGATATAGGTATTGTGTAATCAAGAAAGCAGTGCAAATCCATCTTGTAACTTAGCTCATCAATCTTTAGTTGCTTTTAAATACTATCTAGTCTTATATACATTACGTATAAATAATCTTTAGTAGATGGAGGCCTTGCTTAGTATTTTCATGACTAAAGGGAGCTCTCTGAGCACAGAACAAGCATAGCTAATCTTTAGACCTCACACTAGCTTATTTCCAGGCAATATATTGAGTCCCTTGAGGACTCAATTAGTACCATGCCAGACAGTATCAGCTATATTAGCCTCTATGTTATATCGAAAGGAGCTGTTTCATGAGAGGATCTGAGTTTGTGTTCTTGCGCAGGTGCTGATAAAACCTGTAGAAGGGGTAGGTGACTTTTCAGCTACATGGCGCATGGTGACAACTGCTCTTCTTCCTGTTTGGACCTGCAGCGTCGGCTGGTATTTTGCTGCATGGAAACTACCTTGATGGAAGGAACTGCTTAGTAGCAAGGATTCAATACCTGAAGCCAATACCAGTGGATCTCGAGTATGTTCTGTTTAAAAGCTAGCAACAGCCTTTAAACTGTGGTGAGGCTGAGAGTGGCATTTATCCTAGGAAAGCTGTAGGTATCCCCTAATCTCCGTGGTAAAGCAGAAAGATACTAAAGCAATGGACTTAAGTTTGTCGTGACTCTTAACTGTAGCTTTTTCCGATACTGCTGATCCTGGGATGGTAGGTAGACCCATCAGCTCAGAGCGTTACTTAAGTGTATGCCCAGCTCTGTGGTTGCACTGTTTGAAATGGGAGTGACCAAACAGAGATCCAGTTTAAGCATGTGATTATGTGTCTTAGTGTCAC
The DNA here is from genome assembly GCF_028858705.1 of Grus americana. NCBI lineage: Eukaryota > Metazoa > Chordata > Aves > Gruiformes > Gruidae > Grus > Grus americana. The sequence goes on along the minus strand of NC_072863.1, from coordinate 16,765,825 downwards.
AGAACTGTAGCTTATTCAACAGTTTTAGGTAAAATTCTTCTGCAATTAGCTTATTTCCTGCCTCTGGATATTTATTAGATATTTTCCCTTCCCATTATGATGGGAACAGCTCCAGCATATTTAAGAGACAATTGGGATCACACTGGGATATTTAAGGATTCCCAGAACTTGAATCTGAGTAATATGTTGGGCTACCATGTAAGGACTCTGCTGTGCTATGGGTCTGTTCTGGTGCAATTGGCTCAGTATGAGGTATTTTTTATTATGTGATGATTTTAAAACTCTGGAAAGGCTGAGGCAAATCATGTAGTGCGGTCATTGATTATTATTTTAACTCAGCATTTTGATGCCAGTGATCCTGTAAGAGTTCCCACGGCTGAAGGCTGGCTAGTGAACTTAAAGTTATCTTGGATATTTATAGGGTGCCTATTCTTGTAGGGTCTTTCTGGCTGTCCTTATTGAGCAAGGGAGGATGGGGAAGGACTCTAAAACACAGTTCCAGGCACCAGGAACTTTGGATTCAGTTGCAGTTTATGGATTCTGGAATAGTCACTGAATGACTCTGCCTCAGTTCTCCCATTTGTATCTGCAGTATGGAGTAATATTATATTCTGTGCAGAGGGACATGGGTCTGGTGCTTGTGATTAATCTTGCAGATATCAAGTGGTAAGAGTAAATTTATTATTATTCAATACTTTCTACTTATTTTGCAGTTTGTGGAATGAACCAGGTAATGTGTTCATGCCTTTATACAGAGGAAAGCTAACAAAGAAAGCGAGATGTTACTATTGCCTACTAATTTGAGTTAAATGTCAAGAGTATGCAGTTTTGACTTTTATTTTTCTGTTCATTTCCCCTTGGAGCAATAAAGCCTGCAGGCAGGACATTCTGGGACCTTACTGCCCTTCTCTGAAGGTTAATGGTCACTTTATCTTTAGCCTTGTGTTTGCAGGCACGGGAGTCAGACAGCCTTTTCCCCACAGCCCATGATTTCCTGTATTATTACTTCAGCCTACAGCCAGTGAGATGGTATCAGAGATGACCTTCTCTTTTGAATTTTTATCTCAGTTGCAGTTGAAATTCAGGATGTTGATGGTTTTAGGAGTATTATTCCAGATGTGTGAGTCCCTGGTTCTCCTTTTGCTAATACCTGTACAAACAAATCAGGAGTAATTCTGTTGAAGAGGTGGGCCTACATTAGTGCAAAACTAATATACATGGGAAGTCATTAAACTTGATTGCTATTCATAGCACAAGCATTAGTGGCAATGTCAGTCTGATCTGTCTCCAAGGGAGCTTGGCGAGAGTGTTGCAAGGACATTGACTGGATCTATCCCTAGAGGGGAATTTGGGAAGAATGGGGTGTGGAAAACTCAATTCATTATTCACGTCTTCTCAGGATATTTGTTTAGACTCAGTAACTGTTACCTCTGATGTTCGACATCTAGACTAGGCATTGGTCCATGTGCCTGTAGCTACATACTGTGTTCTCACATTTCTTTCCAGATGGTCTTGTATATTGGTGCCTGCCTGGACGCCAAGAAGGAAAAGTTGTGTTGTTGGAACTTAATATTTTTTAACATGGTATTTTCTTAAGTCAGAATGTGTAGAAATAGAGCTCCTTTGTTCAGCTTCTGCACTACCCCCCCTTAGACAAAAGAACCACAGTTTCCAGTATATAAAATATTGACCATGCTAGTATTTTCACAGGAAATACCAAGCTCTTCCACTGTGTCAAAAATAATCTGCTTTTCATTCAGACTCATTAAAATCTTAGATTTTAGATTTATTATCTTGGATGAAAAAAGCAGATACGTGAGAGGCAGCACATCCTGGCTATATTGTGTATGTATACAGGGATGCTGTTACTTTCTTTATAAATAAATGACATATTTATATGCATATTAATCCTTGTAGATTTGTAAAATGTCTAACAAACACTTCTATCTCTTTATGTGTATTATTTGTTTGGCAATCGATATTTTCTGACACTGCAGTCTGAGGTTACATCTGTGATCCTGTTGCAAATCTAGGGGTAATTACCTTTTGAATGACACGTGGCCTGACCTTCATCTCCAGATAATCCAGGAAGAGTTCACGTTTGACTGTGGGGACACAAAGGACAGATTTAGCACACCAGTATCTTTTTGGCCGTATTTTAGAATTCAGCAATGCACTGGATATCCTATATCAAAGTTTATCTTTGCTTCTTCCTCAGAGGTGAAGACAGAGTGTTTGTGGTAAACTGCAAGAAACAACTCAGACTCAGAATTACAAAACACTGAAATCAAAGAGGTTATATGTATTGCTGCTTTCTTTGAAATACGCTTTTTATTGAAGTAGCTTGCAGGAAGTCCTCTAACAGGGAATAACAACAACAAAAATGCCCCAAATCCCACACGTTGTACACAAAGTGTAAAAATAGACGTAATTAGAGCAGCATACAATAATTAGACTCCAGAGCAAGTATCATGGCAAATTCTTCAGGCTTATATGCATGAATAAAAAGCTGATACAGTGCATAGTTAGAGGCCCCTGACTACACTCTCTACTTTCAGTTTCAGAGATAGGCTTTGACTCTCATTTTCCTCCTAATATTAATCACAGATGGATGTATAAACTCTGCAAGGCAGAAATCCTCTTATCTCCAATTCTTTGTTTTCTGCAGACTACTGTGATTCCAACCCTGTTTGTTTAAAGCTCTGATACTGCAGCTTTTAACAGTGATGCATGTTTAGTTGTTTCTTTAATATTGAAGGATTTTCACTGAAAATTTCCAAGCCAGGCCCATTTGCCAGCCTGGGAATCTCACTTGTAAGAAATCCATTTCTGCGTCAGGGAAGTGTTTGCTGAGAGTCACGTTTATGTTAGAACACAGCAGAGAGCTATGTTAGCCAAATGCAGAGAGAATTGTGGTATGGGAAGAGTGACTTGCAATGTTATGGTTAGATTTCTGTGCAGGGTTTATTCCAGGTTATAATGGAAGGACTGCTTTACATGCAATTCAGCTGGAATGGCACATTTTTGTGAATACTTGGGCAAGATCAAGTGCAGCATAAAATCTAGTCTGAAAGTTCTCAATTAACTTAGGCTTCATTGGTCAATGGTAATGACACGAGAACTGGAAGCTAGACTTGGATTTGTCTGGATTTTCCCCAAATACCTCATTTGATATCCAGACACTGACAGGGTTACTTTTTCAGAGTTAAAGAAATGAATAGAAAATGTCAGTTGTTCAAGGGTATGTAGCCCTGCCCTAAGAGAGGTCTGTGCAGCTGCATAGCTTCAACTGCATTATGGCATGCAAGAGGGCACATGGTGCTCAGGCTGACAGTAGCTGGGAAAGGTGGAGAGGGGCAAAATAACTCAAAAGTGCAAAGTGTTGCTAGGGGTACAAATGCAACAAGCACGTAAGAAATATCCAGAATCTTCATGATATAAAATCCAAGTGGATATAGATCAGTATATAACAGCTCATCCCATTGCAATGGTGATAGGGGGAGCTGCAAACCTCCTGCAGTGAATTCTCACCTGATAGACACTTTGTTTTTTGCCACAGCAAAACTTATCAGAGGAATGCAGTCAAAATGTGACTAGGAGAGAGGGAAGCAGACCAGATTTTGGTAGAGGATAAAGGCTGAAAATGAGAGGCCAAAGTCTGCCTTGTTAGCAAGAAGTCAATTCAGAGGCACAAAAATATACAGGAAAATCGAAATGCTACAGCCTATCAGTTTGCTGTAGGATTTTTACTCCTATCCCTACATTTGTTTGGTGAAAAATTCACATGAAACTCTCGTCTTTTTCTGAAAATAAATAAAAAAATATAAATCAAACATCCATGTTTAAACGCAGTTTGTGAATCATGGGATTTCCTAACTGTGTGACATCTGGTCCATCCCTGCTGCTTTGCACCGATATGTATCCCAATTGCATGCAAGCCAGCTTTGAATGGACATTTTGCAAAGTGTGAAGAGTTCACTATCTGAGACCTGGGGAGGCGAGGACACAGTTAACCCTTAGAGATCTAGTTGCCAGAGGCTGCAAGAAAAACAGTAGAAGTTGCACACGAAACATATTTTGAATTGCTGGTTGCATGTGTAGCTCCTAACACCTTTGCTGTCAGGCTGCTGGCATGTACCCTGTGTATGTGCATAGGAAGTGACTGTGGAAACGTACCCGTGTTTTTTAGCTCACTTTGAGTTTCCCCCACTGGATTACTAGTTGCTGTTGGTTACTTATGTTGAAGAGGCCGTTTTTGCAATGACATAGGTGAAATTTTCTCTCTTCAGATCATATAGATTTCTGGTTTCTCTTCAGATTGTATAAATCTTTCACTTTTTACTAAAGATTTCTGTGGAGAGGAACAAGCACGAGTGTCAAGGAATTTTTTGAGACTCCAATGGAGCTGTAAAACTATCCTATGAGGACAGGCTGAGAGAGTTTGGGGTCATTCAGCCTGGAGAAGAGAAGGCTCCAGGGAGACCTTATAGCAGCCTTCCAGTACCTAAAGGGGCCTACAGGAAAGCTGGAGAGGGACTGTTTACAAGGGCATGGAGTGATAGGACAAGGGGTAATGGTTTTAAACTGAAAGAGGGTAGGTTTAGATTAGATATTAGGAGGAAATTCTTTACGGTGAGGGTGGTGAGACACTGGAACAGGTTGCCCAGAGAAGCTGTGGATACCCCCTCCCTGGAAGTGTTCAAGGCCAGGTTGGATGGGGCTTTGGGCATCCTCGTCCAGTGGAGGGTGTCCCTGCCCATGGCAGGGGGTTGGAACTAGATGGGTTTTGAGGTCCCTTCCAACCCAAACCAGTCTATGATTCTATGAAAAAAAAAAAAAAGTGCCTGTGAAACAAATAACTCGCTGATTTTAGGAGCTATATTTTAGTGCAAGCATTTCTCAATGGCTAGGTTGCTGAGCCTTGCTCAGACTTGCCTTCCTCATTCCCTTTGGAGAAATTAAGAAACTTTTTGTGAAGTTTACCAGGTGCTGGGAGCTCTGCTGCTGCCCCTTCATCACTGCCCGTACCACTGCAGGAGGGCACCTTGCCACCTGTACTGCTTCTTCTGCCTGCAGACTCAGAAGATGAAGCAAGGCAGATTTGGATGTGCAGTGATCATAGGTGCAATGTTGGGATGTTGAGGGAAAGCAGTGACAGTGAGTTTGAAGAAGTCAATGGGGAAGGCCATGATTTTCAAATGAAAGTAGGCCTAGACTAGGCTATTTCAATCTGGCCAAGCCACAAACTTTAGTGGAAATCCGGATCTGATTCAACTTCCAGGTGTTTAAACTTGCTGTCTTCCCTGTCTTTAAAGAACCATCTTTACTTTGCCAAAGCCTGTATTCTGTAGTTATTTGGTGTTCATCTACTTTGCAAGCCGAAAACAGCTTTAATTAATTAACTGGCAGTAGAGCAGCCCATTCGCTTTAGCACTTGACAAGTGAAGAGCTAATGTTGATGCAGCAACTGTTTGGCTGTCTGACCTGGGGTACAGTACATAACTGCTTACTTGCACTGATTTACCTGTGAATGTAGAGCCGTGATGTTTATCAGCATCTAAGATTTCAGATCTGTACCCAAAAAGCTCAGCGTGTAGCCATTTGGAGCTGTGCTAGTGATAAAGAGGCAGAGCAGTAAATAATAACTGCTACCATGAAGTGGCTTGGAGACTGATATGAAGATACAGAATCAAAAAGCATTAAATCCTGAGGTAGGGTAATTATTTTTAATGACTGTTTACTAGTCTGTGCTTCTTGGAAAGTAAGGGGGTTTCTAGATGGTGCAATGCATGTTGCTAAACAGCCAGTTCCTGGGAACAGGACTATGTTTGACCTAAATGGAACCCAACAGATGAAGATTTGCATGTTCAAGTAAGTAACTTCAAGACAAAAATACATAAAAGAAAAAAAAAGAATAATGAAAGGAAACATATTCTGAAGGCAAACCATCTGAGGAGGTTAGGAGACAGGGAATCTGCTTCATGTTAGCAAAAAATTTGATCTTTTGAAGCTTGTGCGCCATATTCTACACCATTTAACATGATGAAATTCTTCCACAGTCATCAGGACTACACCCTTCCAATGGCTTTAGGGACTGGGCCTTCCCAATGGAAGACCATTTGATCTTCTTGCGTTTAAATACAAATGCGAATTTCTCATGAGGTCTCCTTCCTTTCTTACTATAAATGTTTCCATTGGCAGCATTTTCTGAACTAAATGCCAGGCAGATTTCAGATGCAATCCTAGGTCCAAGGTTTTGTACATTAAGCCAGTCGGAAGGTTTCTCCAGTAGTCTCCAGGAATTCCTTCTTGGTGGTTGTTACCCAATAACTGGAACCTTGATTCTGACTTTTTTTTTTTTTTTCCTGTGGGCTTTCTCTGATGGGTGGAGACTAATGCTTTCTAGCCTTTTTCTGTTAGCTTTAGGAGTTCCGCATGAAGTCACCGTGACAAATACAGTAATTCAGGACAACAGCAAAGCTCATTTGAGTAAAACTTCAACTAGTGTTACTGTATTTTTGCTTCTTTGTCTTTTCCCAAGAGAAAGAACGTGTTTCTGCTTGAGGTCAGGTTTGGTCTGCAGTTCTTCTGTGGATGGCATTGAAGTTGGCTGCTTGAGGCTTTCTCTTTCCTGCTAAGTGGGAAACTAGACTAGAATATGATTTGGTTCCTCTTTATGATGGTACTCGCTGTCATTTATTTTTTTGTGTCACGGCTTTCCTTTGAGTAGGGGGCTTTATAGAAAATAGAGAAATGGAGTTGTCTGTTCATAGATTTCCAAGTTCTGCACTGTTATGAAACTTCTGTAGCTGAGTCAGTTATGGGACTCCTCACCAGAGGTGCATTTCTTAAACTTCGTATCTCTCTTATGGGAAAGGTGTTAAAATAAAATATTTTTTCCTAGTATTCCAAAAGAACTGCTCCACCTTAGATCTGGTCTTGCTGCTCATTGCCTTTAAGAGGAACTCATGTAGAAATACTCATATAATACTCCCTCAAACTGGCTTGCCAGACCCAAATATTCAAATATTATGTACTAGCTGAGAAGTACAAATAAATATGGTTTTCTTCTGATCTTTTAGGAATGAGTGTAAATCTTTCTTTTGCAATTATGAGAGTTATGAACTTACTACATTTAAATATGCATATTTTTTTAATCAAGGGCTGAGATTCTTACCAAGACATGTGACTCCAGGAACAGGCTAACACTTTATTACTGGGTGCTAATACTCCCTAGTTGTGAGCAGGCAGCATAAGCAATGTCTTGCCTCACCTCTCTGCTTTTACCTCAACAGAGGTCATTAGCAGCCATGATGTGGATTCATTTCCATATGAATTTAATGCAATGTAATGTCAGAGATGTGTGCAGCTATGTTGTCCCCAGGGCTCAGGGTCACCCCTGTTAATGAAGCTGCTTGAGCTTTATGTTCCCCAGCATTAAACCATAGCCATTTTCCTCCTTCCACACCCAGTGAGGGCCTCCTTAGTTGTGGTAGTGAGTAGCAACTGTTAGTGTATTGTCAGAGCGCATCACCAGGCACTATTTTTCTCATATTGGGTGTGCTGGCTACTTTAAACTCCAGAGCTTTTTGCCTGACCTTGCAATATTGCAGGGATGTGGTGTGGGTTGTTTTGTTTTTTTTTTTCTGTTAATGTGCAGAATAGCTTGTTAGAATAGATTGTGATTTACAGTGAGATGGGATAATGCCTGTTCTGGAAGGTCTCGTGCACCCCTTATGTGCTGGAAAATGACTACAGTTTTTAGTGGTTATTTCAAAGATGTTGCAAGTGTTTTCTGTAGCCTTTCTCTGTCTAAAAAATAACAATAACAATTAATCTCCTCAGGGATTCTTCACATCCTAATTACAACCAAGCCTCTCATTAGTCCCACAGGGAGACAGAATCAAATGCCATATGGTATTTTACACTTAGGATGCTGTGCTTACCAAGAGCATTAAGGAGACAGGAAAAGGGGGAGTTAACAATTCATAACCATTTATGGAACAGGCACAGCCCTCCTTGGACCCAGTTCAGCAGAGTCTGAGGGCCTCAGATCAGGAACTTTATCTGGCTAGTAATTGCATCGGCATGCTGGCTTTCTTATGTGCGTGTGTGGGCATTTGGTGAGCAGGATACGAAACTGCAGAATCTTTGTGCTGGCATCCACACACAAGGATGAATTAAATGAATACACGCCTCCCGGGAAGGACCATGGCTGGATTCTACGGTTGCCTGAAAAGTAAAAAGTAAGTGCCATGCTGAGCCCTCCCCTCCACCTTTCCAAAGAGAGCTGAGCCTAGTGGGTACTTTGAAATTCTGTCTTTGTTGTATTTCAGCAGCAGCACTGAACAAAATGCTTATGCCTTGAGATTGAAGTGCCATTCTGAGTACAAAAGTGCAAAAAATCAATCGTGGCTGAAATACCAAATTGGTGAAAATTTGTCATGTGGGTTTTTTTTTTCCTTCAGAGGTATAAACATGAAATACTGGAAAAGGAACTCAGAACCTTTTCCTGTCTAATTATAGCAAGAGGAAAAATGTCCCCTTCCTTATTGATTAGCTATATTGTTAACATATTAACACATAAAACCGAGAAATACAGAAATGCACATTGGCTTTTAAAAAATGTTCAGCTAGAAATCTGGCAGTAAATGCTCTTTGAGAACTTGATGTGCTCAGTTTTTGTATAAGCAACCTGAGGTTTGTTTCTGTAATTGCTCCCTGTTGAGAGATTTGGTTGTATTTAAAATAAATATTTTTTACTGTTTCACTGACATATTCTGTTGAAGCAGACTATAAAGGGAGAAGAGAATGGGACAATGTATGTTAGTATTTGTGCTTTAAACCACCATGAAGATACATTCTGTTTTTCCTTTGACATTCTCCCTGCTAAGGAATGGAACAAAATTTTCTGCTGCAAAAACTGAACAGTGTTTTTTGATAATGTTTTGCATCAGCAAACTGTAGAGGGCTCTATTCTTGCATACAGCATGGGATTACAGAAAGTGAAAATGCACAGTGAAAGGCAAGCAAAGTTATGTCTTGAGGCTTAAGGTGTGAATGCTGGTAGTTAAATGTATGGGTAAGTCCCGGTTAGCAGAGGGGGGGAAAATAGTTCAGAAGTGAAGCTGGCACTTCACTCTTTTCTCCTTTTCCCTCTCCTAAAGCTTGTATCCCTCATACCAACAGTTTGTCTCACATTACTCTGGTGGAAATGTGCATTTTCAAAGGCGCACAATTCCTATTGGATTTCAGTTAGCATCTCCATCCCATACTGACTCTTTTCCTCCTTTGGAATTTGTAACAGTGTGTATAAGAGGGAATTAATATTTGGAAAGTGAGTCTGCCTTAGATAAAGGGGGAGGATGTGATCAGAACTAGCAGAAGAGCTGAGAGTGAGACCTGATGAAGATAGGAGGACTGGCACTTGAATTGACAGAAAAAATCCGTTTACATTGTTTGATTTATGCTAAGTTTTTTTCTCCAAATCCTCCAGCATCTAATACAGTTAAAACAAACTTGGAAGTCTGAGAGAGGCTACAAAGGCTGGGCAGATGAAACTTCTTTCATGTGGCATACAATCTCTTCTTTCCTGGTGGATCTCCACCTGATTTATGAGGAACAGGATTGGGTTTTTTCTTCAACAAATTCTTCTTTCTTGTTAGTCTTCAGTTAGGTCTCTACACTTGATATAGATACAGATTATATTCCTCAACCTGTTATTTCAGCCCTGGGATGTGTTCCCAAGTGGATTAATGCAGCTATTAATACTTTGCAGTCTTTACAAATTTTATATGGTCCTTTGGCTGTGATTATTGACAGTTAAAATGAGTCTAAGACACCAATTGCAGTAACAGTGATGTTTTTAACCTGAGATTAATTTTGGATGAAATTTGTTTGGAGTCTGACACCAAGCATTTCTGGACAAATGGGTCCTTGCAACAGCGTCCCCAAATCCTCATGTGGTCATTCAACCTGTAGGCTGAATGAAAGCTATTGTGGAGTGAAATTACTTTTATGTTTTAAACAATTGGCTTGGGTACCAGTAGGGATTTAGCCAAAGCGGCGTAGAACTCAGTGCAGGCCATAAAAGCTGCCACTGACACTGGGAAAGGGGTCCATCCAGGACTTCGAGCTGCTGGGTCCAGCTAAAGCACCTGGACTGTTTTAAAAGCTGCTTTGGGTAGCGCTCTCCTGTGCTGCTGTCACATTTACCTTCACATTTTGCAAGGGGAAGCAAAGGCTCTGCCTTGGTACACTGCAATAATGTATGACTGAATCCAGTCTTTCTGCAGAGTCTTGTCCCTGTGTTTTGTTAATGTTCTTTTATGAGACATCACATTAAAAAAAAAAGGAAAAAAAAGAAAAGAAAAAAAACCCTAAAACCTAATCCAGGTAATTCTTTTTCACAGTCCCAATCTTGACTGCTATTCCACTGAAATAAAAGTTGTAGATTGCTTTCATATTTCTCTTTAACCAGCACCTGCAACCTGAATAATCTTAAAATGTTCTTCCAGTAAGTTTGTAGCTCATCGTCCTTGTTGCAAAGTTTCGTAAGTTTCATTGTGTTTGGTCCTAGTATAGTGTCAGAAAAAAATATTAGATCTGGACAGATACAATGCAGTTTTCGAAGGCCTGTGGAGGAATCTTTTCATATGTCTCTCAGTTTTTGGTACTAGCCAAATACATAGTTATGAGCTGAAAATGTGGTTGCTTGAATAGTAAGGTTCACTGATGGTCAATGCAAACTGCCAATTTCCAAAGACAAATATAGTGTGTTAGAAGCTATATAAAATATTTGGTTGAAGGCTTTGCATGCCAGCTCAGAACTGGTTTCTATAACAGACTATAAGGAAATGTATTTAGCTGGTCTGTACTTAATGTGGTCATTCAGGATTTCATGATGCCTTTCACAAGCAATCCCAGAATTAGGGACATATATCAATTTGAATGTTTTCTGCTATGCTGAGCTCTGCACTTCCAGTGGGATATTGTATTCTTTTCTTATACTCTGAAATTGTCAAAAAATGCTGATTTGCACTCTTAGCCTGCAAACAAGTTCAGCATTTGGGTAAAGAAAGTTGATCAAGGGATGCATCAGTATAATTTTCAATATATTTTTAGATTGAGGTGAAAGTCATTGCAAATGTAAAATGATTTTATGACCATGAAATCGAGTAAAATGTGTTTTCTGGATTAGGTGCTGTTGCTCTGTTGCTGTAGCTTGCCTTGTTGCCTGTTCAGATGAGCGTCAGGAAGAGATTTTGGTGCTTACCGGGATTATTGCAAAGATAGCACAGTGCTGTCCACCCGATGGACAACCAACTAAGCTCAGATGTCTGTTCACTGCCTCCCGCACCCTCGCCCCAAGCCCTCGTGTTGGAGAGACTCACAGGGGACAATGGAAGGAGTGCCCAAAGTCCCTTCGTCCTTGATGCAAGATACACTTTTTACAGCTTTTATATCTGTGTGGGGTCCTTAGAGCCTTTGGTTCCCCATCCACAGCAAGCAGCTGCTGTTTTAGCTTGGACACTAGCAAGTGAATTGGAAGTGGTTTAAAGCTCCACCAACTGCTACTGAAGTAGCAACTTAGCACTGTGGGGAATGGGGCAGTTTAAAACATTTGGCTCTTCTCTGTCAGCAGCTCATTCACCTCCTGTCGCCTCTCTCACTTTTTGGAGGCATGTAATCATCATGGGGTTTAAGTAGCTGCGTTTACTGACTGCCCGAAGTACATGACACTTTGGCAGAATTTTAGACATGGAGCATCTCTCCAGGACTCACAGGCTGTTAAAAGTCAGACACTGAGTTCCCAGGCCATCCCTGCCTGTGGCATCCCCCAGCACACCTGGGCTCGGCTGGACTCAGCAGCGGTCCATAGGCTCAGTGGTGCTGGCAGCTGTCAGGAGTTCGTGCGGCTTTGGGGTCAGTGTGTGCTGCCTGGGAGCTGTGGCAGAGCTAGTGCTGCGGTCCCGTGGTGATCTGGGGGGTCTGTCTGTGTGGTCGATGAATTCTGGTGAGGCGAAATGCTTCCCATGAACATGTTGGTATCTTGAAATATGTTTGTTTACCTGTCTTTATTGTACACCACTTTAACACAATATTTCCTAATGATGGCAAGAATCACTGATTAACAGTTTTTCAGTGGGTTTTTTTTGAGATGAAAACATCTGAGGATAAAAGGTGGTTCCTGCCCAGCAAAGCAAGTTCACCAGTGCAGAGACAATCCCTGGATCCACACAGGGGTGACAATACTGAGTTTCAATAAACAGCTTACAGAGGGTGCAGGAGGCAAAGCATTGAACAGGAGAAGGGGTGTGCTTTTGTGGAAAGTGGAGGGTTCTCCCTGCTAGGGCCAAGTCAGAGAGGGTGAGCGGAGGTGAAAGAACTCCCTGGGCATTGTGAGTTTCTCAGGGGAATCTTTCAGTACACAACCTGTGATCATATTCCTGTATGTGGCAATTATACAGAGTATTTGGACATTTGTGAGCATTTTGCCTTCAGCCCACAAGGATTGTTCAGGGTATTAAATGTGTGGAGGCTTAAGTCCTGTTCTGTTACTCCAGAATAGCAGAGAGGGTGAACAAAAGCAGTGGCAGAGCCATGGCACTGCAGGCAGTTGAGCACAGTTAGTACAATGGTGCTGTATTATTAAAAAAAGATCAACTATTTCTCTTTGTTGATTCATTCCATTTGACTCATCTCTGTGCAAGAAGTTCAGTTCTGGCTTAATACACCAGTGAGTCACTCCACGTCTCCCAGCCCTCCTCGTTCTGTTCGAGCTTCTCTCTGGATGGTGTTTGTTTTAGCAGCCACAATGATGCGGTGTGTTTGCTGGCTGTAGGCAGAGGAATTCCAAGCAGGCATGCCCGTTTGTTTGGTTTCAGCTGAACAGCCCTTTCCCTAACACCAAGGTGCTGAGTATATGACAGATGTGCACCTCTAATGCTGCCTGTCCTACTTCTCTTGCACTGGAGCAGAAGGTTCTTGGTTTGGGACAATCTGCTGAATGTGATTCTCACTCTTCTGCACCATTTGGCTGTCAGGTTTCTTGTCTACATTATTTTGCCAGACTGAGCCATGAAAATATCTTGTCATAATTTTGCCTTGTGTTCTCTTATACAGAAGCTTCTGCTGCTCAAAGTGTCTGGCTTTGTACTCTTACAGTCAATTGGAGAGATTAATTTGTCATTTCCTCCTTGTACAGAGGTCTGGAAAGTTTAATAGCTGTGATGTGAAGGCTTTAGAAGCTGAAATATGACTATAGATATGTGGGACAAAATGTAGTAGGTCCAAGCTGTACTTCCATTAGAAAACCTATCCGAGCTGGTGCAGGGCAGCTAGAGCTGATTACCAGCCAAAGTTGGGAAAATCTGAGATAAGTCTGTGGGAAAGCAGGAAAAAAACCCCAAGGTAATTCCAAGGTTGATTTTTTTTTTTTTTTTCCCTTCCCCCCCTCCAAATTTCCGCTAAGGGTTGCTGCTATAAGAAACCAGTTGAGTACAAGGTGCTCCACTCTAATGTGATCCAAGCTTATAGTTCTTCATTAAATCTGTTGTAGTTTCAAGGTTGGTAAAGTTATTATGGATCAAGGAGTTTTAAGCAGTGTTTTGAATACAGCAAATACTAACTGCAGACTTTTTTTTTTTAAATCTTATTGTTATATTATTCATAATTATTTGTATCAAGATAGCAGATGGCCCTACAAGGCTCCATAGTGGGAGTCACTGTTTAAACAAAAAAAAAAAGTTAGTCAGTTGATATCCTGTCTGATTTTGCTTGCAGATGCTGAGCTGTCACTGTTCATCACTCTGTTAACAGTCAGGGTTGTGCTAACAGCTCAACATTTCCAACATGCTGTACATGAAAAAGCTGAGACCTGGGCCACACACATCATTATTCATTTTTTAACTGTATCCTTATACTGCTGTGTGCTGCTGCATTCATATAGGTGTACAGGCACCAAGGTATTCTGTGGTCTGTTATATCCCATCACCATGCTATAAGCATGACTGTTAGAGGGGATTGTAGCACTCTCAGAGCAGGGTAACTTGGCTGTGCGGACAAAGCTGCCTGATTTTGCTTTTTAACCAGAGCTAAGGCGGCATTCCAGCTTCAAATTTTTGTGGTGGTTGTTTCTTTTGGCATCTAAGTTTCAAGGATCTGGTGCTAATTAGTGAACTAAATGTTTGACTTTTATTCATGATGAATTCATTTATGCTTATTCATTCTCAGAAATATGTAACTGTGTGCTTTTGCCAGGGCTTGTAAGTATCACTCATCTAACGATGCAGATCTGATCCACACAGCAGTTCGGATGTAAATGGGATGTATTTGAGTGCTCTCAGAATTACAATCATGTTAATCATCAAGCTATCTGTATACGTGGGAAAATACAGACCTGACAGGGGTGCAGAGGAATTGTTTGCCGGTTCCCTCTAGCAGTCAAACTGTTTTCCCTCATCTCAGTTTAGAGAAAAGAATGTTTTGGAAGTTGAAATTTCATTGCTTTCCTTCAAAAAATGCAAATGATCTTATTCCTTCCTTTCTTGCAGCCTTGGCCTGTGAAGACCTTACAGAATGTCTGTCCCCATCTGCTTCCCTTCCTCCCCTCCCATTGCCTACTTGTCAGTACCCATCTTACAATCCTTGATGTCTTTGGTATCACCCTCCTGTGTTTTTCTACTATCACATACCCTCTCTGCTCCCTGATGCTACTGTACCACTTTCTTCAAAACAGTTGAATACAGCTTGATACTCTGTTGGTGCAAATCAGCATTAGCTCAGATAATCTTATTTTAGATTATCCTATTTTAGAGAGGTATTTGTGTCTGGAATCCCAGAGAAGTAGGATCCCTTTTTAGAGGTTGCTCGTACTAAAGAGAAAAGTCAGTAAATGCCCTTGGGATAGAAGTGTCTCAGGGATTGCTTTAAGCACCTGTACAACGTCACTTGGCTCTAACAGTCTCTGTGTGCTTCAAGACCAAGTGTACTTCAGAAGCTGCCTTGAGGCTCCAGAGAGCAGCCAGGAGAGAAGAGCAGGGACAGCAGGAGGTTTCCTTTAGAGCAAAAGAAGGGAGACTCTCAAACTCCACACACAGCTCCAGAAGAGCTCCTTCTGCAAGCCTGGAAGCTGCCCCAAGCCTTCCTTGATCGGCAGCCAAAATGGGGTCTGAATTCCAGAAATACCCATGGGCAGTGGGAATTCAGGGGGTTTAGCCAGCCAAGCACAGTTTGTTTCAACATAGGAGGGAGCTGGCATGGTTTTTATTTTTGTGTGTGTACAGGCAGTAGATGTTGTCCCAGCTATTTTTTGGGACTTCACATGAAGAGAGATTTCCTGAGCTTCCTGCCAAAGGCAGCCTCTGAGACCACAAAGCCTGCATTTTATTTGTTCTCTTATAGCCAAAAGATGGCTGACTGTTTTTATGACAGTTTGATCTTCAGAGTGAAAATCTGTAACACAGTTCGCCCTGGAAATTTCTGGTAGCCTGTCCTTTTTTTCAGTGCACTTTGAATTCTTGGGCATTAAATATCTATAATATCTCCTCTTGGAAGAAATGTGTTCTGGGAAGTTTGATCTATCTGAAGATTTTTTAAAATTTTTTCCCATCCTTAAGCTGCTGTTTAACCCACAAATTAAGGGATAAGTGACTGTTTTGGAAAAACTTTAAAAAAAAAAAAAAAGCTTTCAAAATAGCCTGAAGTCCCATGTTTCAGTTCTGGCATTCAGTTCACTATTGTTTCAGCCTCATTTCCCCTGTGATGTTCAGACAGCTTAATTTGGTAAAAATGTCTCCAGACTTTCTTTCAGGCCCAGGATGTTCATCACATTTTGTGAGAATAAGATCTTGAAAATCAGTGTGAGACTCCAATACAGGGGCATGGCAGATATGCAGGCTACTCTTGCAAAATTGTATGGGTTTTGTTATTTATCTTTTGTGTAGTGGTAGTGCTTGATGGCAGTGTCTATTGGTACAGTTCTAGCATGCTGGTCTCCCATAGTGGAGGTAGTGCTTAGTTCCTCCTTAGCTCGTTAAGCTTTCCACGCATTCAGCGTGAACCATCTCGATTCCACAGGTAAAGAAACTCAAGGCTGAGCGATAACTCGGCTACTGTCAGCGATCCAGTACTTTGCCTTGTTACCCAGTGATAGAGCCAGGAAAATCAGCCAATTCTCCCAAGTCCCAGCCCAGTAGTCTCCATCTGCTAGGATATGTTTAAAAGATGAGCTCTGTCTCAAAGATTTTACTGTCTAAACTAATAATTGTCACCTTCACAGTTTGCAGATATTGGTAATTTCCATGGAGTTTTCTCAGACATGCAGTTTTTCAAGCCCCTCTAGAGCGTGTTGAAGCCAGCTGACGGTAAACTCCTTTCCTTAGCTACTTTTTGCTGATCCCTGCGAAGCAGCCCGTGGACTCCAAGGGTTCTGCACACCACAGGTCAGATATCAAGACATCTAACTTTATTCTGGGTGGCCACAGGTGGAACAAAATTAATTAGGAGTTTGGGGAGGGGGTAAAAAGCACACACACAAGCTAGAAAAAAGTGGCCAAATATGCCCACCACCAGGTCTGGGATAGATTATTATGCATATTTGTTGAATTTGCCAGTAAGCTTTACTTGTATTCCCATATTTGACTCTCTGACATCTCTACTCTGCTAGCACGAGGCATGTCTGCTGTTTAGTGATAGTGGCTTGCCATTTCCTGTTGCTTTGCTCTATAAACTGTTTCCAAAGGCACTGATGCTTACTGGGTGTAGCTCCCTAACTGGCAAAGCCAGCCTTTGGTTACATCCTTGCTGATTTTTAAATGCATGTTTCCGCTCCTTCCCAGGTGCTCCAAATGTATCCATGTCAAGTGGATCTAAGAGTATCCCCTACTGCTGGCAATGTACTAGCTCTTAGTGTGGTTGCTGGATGACTCTGCTGCTTCTTTTACTTCTTTTTAGGAAGAGTGGAAGGAGGTCATCATTCCAGCTGTTTTCTGAAATTTACCCAGTGTGGTAGTGTGAAGAAGAAGAATTACTGCATGGGAAAAGCACTGACTTATTCCTATCCTAATGCCAAATGGTGCAATTAAACCAGGTCATTTAATGTACATTCCTTTAAAATGGAAGCAGTCTGGGCCCAAAATATTGGCTGAGCTCTTGCATATGCTGAGATCATGAGCATGTTAGTGCCAGTCTTGATTTGAGCAAAGTTCTGTCACATTTCTGATCAGTGCAGATCAGAAAATGCACTGGGAAAACTACGTGACAAATTATTATCAGGGATGGGCTATTCAGAAACTTTTTACTTAGGTTTTGGCAAACTGGTAGATATTTGCTTTATTGTCTGAGCAGATACAAACTTGCAGTGGAGATGCTCGCACGGACATTAACTACATAAGGTCATGCTAATAAGCACTGCAGACTAATTAGGCGTATGAGGGCTGCTTGACGTGGCATGTCCAAAACAGGTTAATCTGTCTGGCACTGGTGCCAAGTGTTGCAAAGCTATGGCAGCTTGGACTTCAGTTTGGCCTCTCGAGCTGAGTACGAACTAAGAGCTGCTCTACTACTGGTACCTGCTTCAGGTTTAAGGTAACACAGGTCTGTGTACGTATGCTGCAGTCATGTCCCTATGTGCAGGGAGGCTGTTCTGCAGCGATTTAGCAAATGGCATCTTAGCAAATACTGCTGAGAGGGAGTGAGTCTGTGGAGATGGGGCAGGATGAAGGGGACAGAGGCAGTTCCTGGACTGGTAACAGTGCATTTCCACTGTTTTCTGCAGTAGCTTATGAATGTTTTTGTCTTGATTTCCCTTCCCCCTTCTTATCCTTTTGGCTTCTCACACAATTACAGACTGAGCCTGTGTGACTGTATGAAAGGCATTTCCTCCTGTTACTTTTTTTTAAAGTCAGCTTCAGCCCACCAGCTGCTTTCCATTAGTGTTACACACACACTCACCAGGAGGGCAGCACATAATGCTTCAGGCACTGCTGAATAGCAGAAATCCTCCAGAATTGCTGTCAGACAGAGACTTCTCAAAGCAGATTGTAGGTAAAAAGAGTTCAGCACATTGGGACCTGTCTTCTTGCAAGCCTTCTCAGAGAAGCCAAGGTGTGGGGACAGAAGGTGGTGAGGAGGAGTTGTCCGAATGCAAAGTGTGAAAGCTGTGAATAGATTTCTTTATGTGAACGGTTATTTGCTCTGGATATCTCGTCAAGGGTAGGAGCTGAATGTTGTCTGTTGCTATGGGGAATTATGACCTCTTACTTGATCCTGGGAGAGTATTTTATTGACATTAAGTATTATCTATTTGCTTATCCAGACTTCCTGATGGCTACTATTGCTGTATTATATGTGATCCTTGGAAAAGGACCTTAAACTTTCTTAAACTCTCCCTCCTTCCATGAAAATTACAAGAGCAATATCCATTAACTTTGTAAACTCCTCCCTTCACTGTTATCAGTGGAGGCAATAGCAAGAGTCCTAATGTAAACTGCTGTTTGTGCTATTCTCTTATGCCTACCTAAAACAGTCACAGTCTGGCCAGGGACATACCAGCGAGGGGCTGGCAAAAAACCCTGGGAATTTCATCCTAGAAACACTTCACGGATGTAGAAGAGTGTAGAAGAGTACAACGGGATCAGCTGTGCAAGGTCAGATCCCAGTTCCTGCTGTCATGTTGGGTTATACCCTGTTTCAGCAAAGTTGTTAGTGGGATCCCACACTATTCAGCATGTTCCCTGAATGTGGACCTTGAAGTGCAGTTCGCTCGGCTCAGTGCATGGAGAGCAAAGGGAGCTTTGTTTGTTGAGTTTCTGATATGCTCAAGGGATGTGAAAAGTGAATAGAAATTTTGCTGGCTCTGCTATTGCTTTACAGTTGACTCTGAAAATCCTGTTCCATGGAGTTGCAAGAGGGTAAACTTTACTTCATTTACTGTCATTGGATTGATGAGTTCATTGATAGTTAGCTTGTAGGGTGCCCAGAGAGGAAAGCAATCAACCACATTTTGTCAGAACAAAGTCCTCTAATGTGCTTTAATAAGACAGAGTAAAAATTTAACCCGTCAGCCACCTTTTGCTGCAGAATGTAATCTGAATACTAAACAGTGAGTCCAGCTATGAATGCCCAGGTCTCTCTGCTATACTTGAAACTTTCATAGAGGGGAAAAAAAAAAAAGAGAAAACTCAAAAGAAAATGAGTCTTTTTATGTGCAGCTTCTGCAAAGCAAGTTGTAAAGTAAACAAAGCAGTAATATATAATGTTTCTCTTTTTTTATTATCCTGTATTCTGTGTTTTTTTGAAGCTCGGTGCTCAGGAGAAATAGAGGGGCTTTCTCTGAGGTCCTGCAGAAGCTTGAAGTGTGTTCTGGAGGGGAGGCTGGCTGCAGGGTGGTGACCTGGAAGACCAGATGAGTGGCATGTATTTCCCTGTGCTGACCCATCTTGCTGTGCAAAGTGTGTGTCCTGAAATCTGGAGCATAGGCTTGATTTCAAGTAATTTTTGTAGCCTGAAGAAAATTGGTCTTTAAAAGCTCCAGGCAAAAACTTCACCTCTTTCTCTTGGCTGCTTGCCATTGTCTGTCTTCTGTAGGCCATGAAGATGCTAACTGAACACAGTGCCTCGTATTCTTTAGTCTTTATTTCCTCAAAAAACTATTTGTTAGGAAAGAGGCTGTTCAGGGTTCAGCATCTCCTTTGATCTCTCTGTCATAAGGCCTTCCGGAATGCTTTTACAGAAGCGTGGGACTGAAGCTGAAGAAACAGTAAAGGTGGGGTAGGATCTCACTTGCTGTGCAGTCTCCAAGTCTTCTGCTCCGCTGGAGAGACAGCAAGGAGGCTGTGTCCCTTTTCTAAGGCTGAGCAGAAAGTGTTTCTGTTTGTCTTGGGCCTTTGTTAAATGCAGGAAACTTGAGTCCTGTACAATGTTAACTTCCCAGGAGTCCTTAAATACACAAACTGAGCAGTGAAAGGGAACTGTCTTTTCTTCTTTTAGTATACCCGCCTACCCCCACCCCAATGTACATATTCAGTAATGTACTCAGCTGGGAAAAGGGAATGGTCAGAACATCACCCTGGGACTTTATTTCTTTCGCCCTCCCATAGAGCACTCCAAATATGTATCCAGTTGCCCCATTTTGTAAAAGGGAAACGAGGATATTTCTCCTGTTCTTGGAGATTTCTTTTTCTCTTAAGATTCAGTGGCTCCTTTAATGAGTCAAAGAGCTCCAAGTTAATGCAACAGAGTAGGGTTATTAATGGAAGTTTCATATGGGATAGGAGGGAGCCTAGATCTAAACCATCAAACCAGGTGAGGGTAATGATGATTGCTAACTAGGTCCCATTGCCTGCTTTGAAAGTAAAGCAGACCTTGCAACTCTATAGGAGTTTTATTGCTTTAAAGTACACCCTGGAAATGCAAATAGGCTCTAGTGATGTCAAGTTTATTGTTGTGATTGCATCTGTGTAGGAAGCCACTTCACTGTTTGCAAGTAGTTCATTAATTCATAGGTGTAATAATCCAGCTCATCACCCTGTGAACACTGTGTAGTCAATCCTTGCTGCTCTTAGTAAGCTTTCAGTCTTTTCCATGGCCTTACACAGGAATTGCTGCAGTGGATTTACTGGGCAGGGCCAGGCCAGGCTTTTAAGATGTCTAGCAGAGACTCAGCATCTTGTTTGTATTGTACCTCTGCAACAGGAGGCCTGTACACATGCAGGGATTGCAAATGCTGTTGGGGAGAAGATTAAGAACATGATTAGAAAGTTGTAGACTAGAGAAACGTGCCCGCTGTTCTGCTTCTACTGGGAAGCAAACAGTAGCTGGGACTTGACAATTCTATACCTTGGCTGGCCATAGCTATCAGTCTGTTGCTGCTCTGCCTTGACTGCTCCCCCACTGAGGAGACAGTCTCCTTCTCCCAGCTGTCCTCTAGCATCTCCTAGCCTGAAGAGTATCAGAAATGCTGCTCTGCCTTGACTGCTCCCCCACTGAGGAGACAGTCTCCTTCTCCCAGCTGTCCTCTAGCATCTCCTAGCCTGAAGAGTATCAGAAATACTGCTCCAAAAGGCCAGTTATTTAACCTGATATTTTTGTCACTAAAAGTCAATACACATACACTATTTGTTCAAAGCTTTGTCTCTAATGGCATAATTCTCTGGGAAAGCTCACAGGGTGCACATGGTTAGTACAGCTGATTGAACTGAACGTACATGGTATTGATGCATCCTGACACTGCATCTGTCAGATGTCATTAAGGCCTGGAAGTGGTGAATGTCTGAAGGTTCGATCAGTTAATGCCTCTGCACTCACATGCATTTGTATTGATGGGTTTTTGTCCTTTTTTTCTCCACTACATTGATCCCCAGGCTGGGGTTTGTTGCTCAGAACATTTGCTAGCTGTTCCCTGTGAAGTACAACTCACTGTCACCAGAATTTGAAGCCTAAGTGTCATCTAATTGCTAACTTTCATTGAGGTATGTCATCAAGCTTTTAATGATGGAACTTACACTTTGCTATAAATATTTTTTTTTTCCTTGTCATTTAAATACTTGCTAACTTAAAGCTTGGAAAAATCTGTGATGGTTTCCCTCACCTGAAGTCACTGTTGATTTCACTGGAAAAAGATGATGCTGTGATGAGGTATATAAAGGCACCAAACCATTAGGTCCTAAGTGGGGCACATTTACAAACAACCGTTGCACCCTTGCAATTGACACTTGACCTCCATATGCCCCAGAGAACTCAGCTATAAAATTGAATTAATGCAGGAGTTGCTTGACTGTGAAGAGACTGCCTCGGAGCTGAACTGCTTTCAATTATAGTTCTACTTGTATAAAAGATACACCAATTGGAAATAAATGCTTGCAGTTGTAATAAACACAGCAGTCAAAATATTTCCAAAGTCTGGAAGGATTCTGAGCGAGCAGCTGAGACGATTGAGTAATTTAAATAAATGTAGAGTTGGTGAAAACAACTGGATCTGAAAGCAGCATTTTCTCTTGCTTTGATTTTATTGAAGGTGGGTAAAGCAGAAGTTAGAGGTCTAAATGAGCCAAATGTCAGACCCACTCACATCTGTGAAAATAAACTTGAGACTGGGGACTTGCCAGTTTGTCCTTGTAAATTTGTTGAGTGCTTTTTTGATGTTTTATTTCAAATGCATTTCCTTTTCTCTCAAGAAAAATCTAACATAATGAGCGTGGTGTATAAAGTTGAGGGGGAAAATTGGAACTGAATTTCTTTTTAATACAGAGAGTCTATGAGAAAGTCTGCTGATGACCACTTTAATCAAGATATGCAGGAAATGCAGACATTTTCATGGATAATTGATCAGATATGGGAAAAAAATGGAGAAGAGTTGAATGGTTATGATCATCCAAAAGGGAAAAATCTTCAAAGTCTTATTTTTTGTTCCTTCTCAATATTGTCTAACAATTGTTTCAAAACCACCCTCAATGCATCTTATTTAGAAAAGGTATAATCAGTCCTCGTCGCTGCAATGAGTTTTTCATTGATGTTTAGCAATTTGAGATGAGATGTTTGGAACTACAGTGTGTTAATGCACTCCCGTGTTCACTGCTCACAGATGATCTGTTATAAACCAGAAGAAAACTGCAGTCTGTCTCCTCCATTTCTGTCTGTCTCCATTTCTACCTGACATCCAGCAGTTTGCATATCTGTGTGGGCAGTACGGGGAAAGCTTACTCTGCAGTCTGTTTTTTCACAGGAGCCCTGACCATTTTACCTCCATATTTTTTTTTTTCTTTTTACAGTCCCATTACCTCTACCTCTGATTTTGTGCACCTTATCTTTTAAGGTTATCTGAGGATGTGGGCCCATAGGAAGGTCCCAGTGCTTTTGGGCACAACGGGTTATAGAATGCATGGGTGGTACAGAAAAAAGTAGAATAGTTTACTGATTGGCCAAGTTAGTATAGAATCATAATCGTGCTTGCTGTTGAGATACTTAAGTTGGCAGCATTGTTATATCACTTTGAAGTGGAAAATTGTTAGATGAGGTCTATGCAGAAAAGGGAGCAGGATTTGTTTCTGGATATTTTCATTTGTTTGTAAAGATTTTGTACTCTTTAAGTCCTGACACAGCATATTGGAATTGCTAACTATGTAAATGTATCACCTAGATATCTTCCATAACAAAGGACAGTATTTATGAGCTGTCCTGCTAAACTGTCACATTTCCATTGTTGCTTGACATTTGTACTGGAACTCTTGTGGTCTGCTGCTCAATTCCTTTGTCTCTGACATGCATCTATTTAGGAGTCTTGGAAAATATAAAGTAGGGCCAGTTAACATTGAATGATCTTAAAACTAGGCTGAACTTTTGTTTTCATCAGGGAGGAAGATGATGCCATCAGCTAATTTGGTTGATCAATAGCCCTGCTTGCGATAAGGTTTTAAAGCTTGTGGCTAAAAGCTGATTGCACTGGATCCAAAATAAATTTGATCTATTGGTTTCCACAAATGTAGCATAGCCTAGGATGATGCTTCAGTGCTGATGCTTAACTAATTTTAATAATGCTGACAGATTAGCCTGGTGCCTGCTGTGAGGACACTGTAATACATGAACTCTCAGCAGCAGAGCACTTACTTGAAATGTTTTTTACAGTAGCATGGAGCTGTCACTTTCTAGCAAAGAGCAATTGTAAAGGTTCATTATTCTGAGACTGGAAGCATTACAGTCTTTGCTGAGCAAGTTTAATGACATTAATGCAAACTTTGATCCCGGCTTCCTAAAAAGAGAGAGGTACTGGTGAGAAATTAGACTGGTTTGTTAGTTTTGGCTGGAGAGATAAGTGTTACTGAAAAATGAGGAAAAGTTCTGTGGCTGAAGTGCAAAAAAGTGTGCAAGCCATGTTTGTGATAAGCATTTGGGTATGCAGTTTCAGAAAGGATCCAGTCATGTTCTTTCTTCCTGCTGGGTGGGACCATATTCTGCTGGGAAGGTGGACTAAAATTTCACTGGTGCTTTCATCTCTATTTCAGTGACTATATCATGGCTACGGGGCCGACAGAGGTCACACAGTCACATGAAACAGGAGAGACAGTTGAAGAGTGCACAGGTAAGCAGTTGTTCTCCAAATGTATAGCTGATTTGGAAGTCAAGGTTTATTTTCTTCAGGTCAGGGGGTCTGTAGTGATTTGTTTTGCAGTGTTGTCTTGGGTTTTGTAGTATAAACAAAATTTGGTGTGGTTTTGTCAGCTGGCAATATTATGGGAAGGATCTTTTAATGTGCAGTACTGGAGGGTCGGAACCTGATGAAGGATATTCTTTTCTGATTCTGTCTTGGATTTTCAAAAACAGGACATTAGAGCTTGAAGGGCTGATTGTTGTGCCTGCTTTGATGGATCCTACAGAACTGGGAGCTGAGCCTGTTAGCCAGTCTCTGTGGGAGCTGCATCAGTACCCCCACTGCAGCCTCATTCTCTGCTTCTGGCCACAGACAACCATTTGTTACTTATTCTTTAATCTAGTGGCATGGACTGATGCAAACAGCCATGAGGGAATGGAATAATAGGCAAGAAAGGAAAATATCTTACTTATGCCAAAGAGTTGTCTTAATTAAAGTCAATCCCCTTTGCCAGTGTTCAGACTGTTCTTGAGGAGACAGTTGAATATGAAGAATAGCATCATGGCTGAGGCATTTCAGAAGTGGCTGTCATATCACTTGGTTGTTTTTTTCCTTTGGCTTAATGTCTTGCAATTGTCTTAAATGTGTTTCAAAGGTCATCTTGCTCTATCCTTTAAAAATACATTTGCCACCATCAGAATATTGGTAGAAGAGAGAAGCAAACGGCAAAGTGACTGTTAGTTGAACTCTGCATGGCAGATACATAGGGGTGAAGAAAGTGTAATGATGGATGCTCAGCAGCGGCTGGTTTCTTAAATTTATACTCTAGTTTATCACATAGTCCAGTGCCAACCAGGGCACGCTGGTGAACTTCTGTGAAAGCCACGCATGCAAATTTTGTACTTGGGTTCACTAGAAGATTCAGAAAATGGATCAAATTCTGACCCAGGTGACACGGAAGGCAGGAGGTGGCTTTCTGTCTTAAGTGTTGGCTCTAAAACCACCAGGAATATTTCTGTCTCTAACTAACCCAAAATTTAAAACAGTTAAAGGCTGCTGTGCTATTGCTGAAGTATAAAGCAACACTTGACTGGACCTGGATAAAGCCATTTTAGGATCTTTTGTTTACTTCCCATGTAACATGGGATTACCCTGCCTCTTCTTCATAGCTTTCATGGCTTGTGATGTAAAGGCTCTAAGAGGCTAAAATTCCCAGCCTTCACAGTCTAGTCAATGAGATTAATTTCTTGAGGCTTACCTTGTTGTCTGACTAGTAGTGGAGGGCTTCCAGTGCTTGCTGCTCCTTCTTGATGGCAGTAACCAGGTCACTGTCCAAAAACTGTCAGCACCCAATGTTTGCCTTACTGAATTGCATGATTTAATCGCCTTTCTTGCAATATCAGGTATTTTTTATGGAGCTAGAATCATTGTATTTTCTGAGAATCTTGTCTGTGGGGTTTTTTATCATGTGTTTTTATTGGTGAAAATACCTAGTCCTTGGATTTGAGGAAAAAATAAAAAGTGTGTCCTGAAAGCATCTTAGGAAGTCAGAGAGCATACATAGAAGATCCCAAAATTAACTGTTTAATTTAAATATGATAATTGAGCTCCCAAATCAGATGTTCCCTATACTTATTACAGTCTCAATTTGGCACTGGGAAAAGCATCTTCTTCTCTTCTATCTTGTTATAGGGAAGAACCATGCAAAGAGCAGAAAGACATGCATTAATTCTCTCTGTGCACAGCAGAAACAATGAAATAGGCAGTACACAAGCAGTAAAAATTACAGAATAAACAAACTTTACAGAGAAAGCAAAATGCTTATTCCTGCTCCTTTGCTGTTATAGTGGGCTAAATCATAGTTAGCATAAGCAACTAATTTTTGGGAAGGCTTTTGCTTTTTGGGGCAGGAGCCTTTAATTTTTTATTTTTAATGCCATAAAATTGAAGATTGGTAACCATAAGAATTCAAAAATCATGAGTCATTATTCATCAGTGGGTGAAGAGGAAATAGATGTAGTTGTCTGAGCTTGGATTTTTTCTCCTTGCTTTGACTGGATTTTTGTTACGCAATAGATTTTTTCCATTTTAAGTAATAAGATCATCTTGTATATTATTAATTCAAGTATCATACAGCACTCTACCGATTTAGTGATATGTTGGGCTACTTCACAGTGCACTGAAATGTAGACAACTTTAGATTAAATGTGGCATCCTTTTAATGGTGTGTGAAAGCAGCACGCAACTGTTCGCAGCAGGAAATGAAAATGAACACCGCCTTTCTGAACCGTGTTGTTATTGCCAAATGCTGTCACAAAGAGCAGTCCCACAGTTTTCATCTGTGTGCAGCACTAAGTGTCTAGTAGTCACTTTTATCTTTTTTGCGTAATAATATGGCAAGTGCCCGTCTTCTGGAACTGCAGGAAAACTTACTGTTTTCTCATTCATTTGAAACAGCTGAAGGCATGCAGCTGAGCAGAGCATGGCTGAAGAGGAATTACTGCTGGAGGGGGTGTGCCCTGCACATCAGTAATAAGTTAGAGGCTAGAGAAGACACTGAAGTAACTGATGTGTCTCTTATCAGAGGACTCTCTGTTGCACAACGATACCCAAGTGTTGTCCCATGCCAGCTGAGTGTTACTCATTGGCAGTGTTTGCAAATCCTTCCCATGGGCTCCATTCTAAAGTCAGCACCACTTCTCATCTAAACAACTATTTGGAGTAGTAGTACCTTGGCAATGTTATCCTTTGTGGCAGGACTTATGTCTGTTTCTCTTAAATGTCCTCAGGCTCACTTCTTTTTTTGTTGTTATTGTGTTGTGGGGTTTTTTTTTGGTTTTGTGGGGGTTTTTTAACATTCCCTTGGTTCTCTGGAAATACCAGCATCTAATTAAGCTCATCATAGATGCACTACAATCAAACTTGCTTTCTGTCCATACCACTGTCAGCTGACATGTACATGACAATGTCCTTGTCTTCTATTTAGATTGCCTTTAAGTTGCAGAGCTCTCTGCATGTAGCAAAGTCTGCCATTTTGCTCTTTGAGTCATTGGACTATCTGTGTTAGCAGCCATTGCCGAATGGATAATTTTGGGGCATTGCTTTCATGAAACTTTTTAATCTTATGTTTTGCTCATTTAAAATAAACCAATTCAGCTTTTACAGGTTTCCTGGGGGAATACCATATACGTTGTCTAATTGCTGCAATGAATGGCAGTAATGGTAGGGAGTCTAAAGACTCTCTAAAGGACACTCAATGCACTTGTTTTATCTGAGAGGCACTGTGGTCTTCTGGTTGCTGTGTGACCTGTCTTCTCTTACCAGTTCTTGCTACAGGCGCAGCATGAAACTCATTGAGCCCCATGACAGTCTTAACAAATCCAAAAGCCTTGGGGTCAGCTCTGTGGTGTGGGGCAGGCAATATGACGTATGTTTTCTGTGCCTATCTCATTCACTTACTGCCTGATAAGCAGCAGTGGAAGATGAAAAGGTCTTTACTGATAAACCCTCTATAGGAGCTCCACATCCCATTATTATTCAGATGAATGGGACTCCATTGATAGTTTTACTCTACATGGTTTGAAAGATAATTTGGTTTCAGTGACATCCCGAGTCACTTGAAAAGCAACATGCAGGTCTTCCCTGGCTGCTGCTGCTCAGCAGAGAGGTAGCCATTTCATCAGTCCATGCTGGACAGTGTAGCAGCATCCTTGTATGTCCTGACGCATGGTGCTGGCACTGGTATTGAGAGCAGGGAGGAGACAGGGTGAGTAGATCTCAGTATCATTGTTTATTTCTCAAAGTGGCTACTGTCTGATGCAGCTGCGTGATGGCACAGTTTCAGCCCAGATAAGGCCCGTTGGCAGAGAACCCCACACGTACAGGGCACACGTTGAGACAGAGCATCGCCAACTAAATCATTGCTGGGAGAAGACAATAATTGTGTTGAAATAATGCTTTGCTTATGAAGGAATCCTCCAGCTGTGGGCATTTATTATGCCAACTGCTGTAAAGTATTAATTGAACAATGAATTTGGCTCAGATATGCAGTGATGTTATTGCTCTGCGTATGTATTTAAGTCAATCACAGGGGTCTTAGTAAAATAGTTTGGCCCAAACCACTTCAAACTGACCCCTCAATGTAAAGGTCAGTGACAAAATGCTGCACTTGTGTGCTGAAAGAAAATATAAATAAAAATGTTAAAGTATCTTAGGTTATTAAAATTGAAAGAAGCCACTGATGTTTCATATGGTTTATTTTGTTCTTTTTGTATTTCTTTTCATTTGGACAATGGGAAATCTGAAATCAGATTAACAGTTTTCTAATTGTGTTCTTAGAGACGCTATGTTTGGGGGTTTCATGTCCTGCAGGGTAGTGTCTTAAGTTTGCTCCATTGTCCTTGGAGGAATTGTTGCTTTTGTTTTGGGGCAGTTGGCTTAATGTGGAAATAGATATTCTGGTTTTAGATTTTATAAATTCTTTTGCCAGTTTCAATCTTTTTGCTATGTTGACTATCTTTCAAGTGTTGTCTCATTACAGCACTGAGTAAAGAGAAAGCAGAACTAAACTGAGCTAAGTAAAGACCAATAAGAATTAGACATTGACATCAATTTTTTAATTGAAAATATATCGAGTATGGTTGGCATGATCACTGTTCAGTTGTAGGTAGATACATTCTCTATATAAAGTGTATTTTTCATAAACTGAAACCTAAGTAGGCACCACTATTGTCAGCTTAATGCCAGTGTTGCTTTATATGCAGCAAAATGTAAGAACTACAGCTTCACCTTTCACCGGACTCCAGCACTGAATTATTTACGAAGGAGCTGACTAAAACTGAATGGGCTGCTCTAGCTTTGAGGCTTCCTCCAGAATTTAAGAGATAGTATTTTCCAAGCTAAGCAACACCTCCAACTTCCATAAATTTTCATTTTTCTCATGTTGCAGGAAAGAAAAAATCCAAATTTCAGACTTTCAAGAACTTCTTTGCCAAGAAGAAAAGGAAAGAGCCTCCGCCTCCCAGGGGGGAGAGTAATTTAAAACCTAGCCAGTCCAGCAACGATGTCAACATCAATGTGCTCGACACTACTGCACTTCATTCACCAAAGGAGGTTGGGTAAGCTGGCGGGGAAGGAAAATAAATAAATAAAAGTGGACCTCTCACAGCAGGAGGATGAAAGCATGAGTTGGCCCCTTAGGAGCAACCTCTGTCCAAGTTTGTGCAAAACAAGCCCTAATGCTGATGAAGGAATTTCAGGAATTTCCTCTTTTTTTTTGCTAGTGCTTCAAAAGCCAGCCTGGAGAGGAGGGGGAGGGCAGCCAGGGGCAGGAGTGATCCAACCTCTTAGTCTAAAACTGCAGATAGTCCAGATTGTTTTCATTGGTTTTAGTGTTTGAAATCTGTCCTGGAAGGTCTGATCAGCAGCAGCTTTACAAGAGGACGATGATTGAGTAGTGCTAGTACAGAGAATACGTGTGAAGTTGGGTTGCTGTTTTTTGGCATAAATGGTACCCTCCATCATGGCTGGGGTAAAGGAAAAGAAGTATTTGTGGTGTATTATCAGTATGAGATGGCTGCTTTAATTTTCTTACATAGCCATTTAGGTATAAATAGCTGAAAGCCTCTAGTTTTGTGTCAGCTACCCCTGAAGGGCTGTGCATGTGAGTGAGGTTTGCAAGTCCCTAAGGTGTGTCCAGAGCAATTCTCAGATCCCTGAATAATGTTAGTTCAAAAACTTGTCCTTTTTTCAGTTAGTGAATACAAGCTATTAGCTTGCATTGCTAACACTGCTTCACTGATAACCTTAGACCATCAAGCTACGTGACGTTTCCATCACATGTCTCTGAATCTGGGGTGGGATAACCCTCTGAACATGGCTAAGTCTCTCGCCAGGGGTATCATGATCGGTATCTGGCAACCTATAATCTAGCTGTTTTCCGCCCTCCCCGTACTCCCCTGTCAGCTGCTCAGCCAGGCCTCTCTTTGGATTACCCTAGGCCTCAGGTTGTGGAGCTGCAGGCTAACAAAGTGTGGCAAAACACCGGTGACATCCTGTGGTTTGCAGTGTTTTGTTGAAGGGGACATTGGAGAGGTGTGATGCTGGCAGAGGGCACGAATAGGTGACTAGAGTGGGGCATGCTGAAATCAGCATTGCTGCCAAATGCTTTTTGTCATCAAATCGGGCATTTGGTGGAGCTGAACACTATGCTCCTTCTGGTGGAACAGCTTATAGATGTTACTTTCTCATGGGTGTTTATTCCTCCTTGCCCCACCTTTGCCCACTCTCTCTGTTGTGTTTATGCAACTGCATCATGGAAATGATCTGGGAATGAAACAACAATCTCTTTATTTTGTTTGTTAGCATAACAGCAACAGAGTAAGTGACCACACAACCAGTCCCCTGGGGTAGGGGGAATTAGAGTGACTCAGCTAACCCAGTCCAAAAAGCTTAGGAACAGCTGAGCTTACCCCATCAGCTCATAGGAGGGATCTGGCTTAAAATCAGCTGTCTGCTCCAGAGGCAGTGTGGGTGTGAACTCTTTCTCTTGCCCTTAACCAAGTACTTCAAGTCCAATTGCTGTTTACCTCAGCGCTATCCTCCAGTGATTATGAACTGTTTTGTAAGATCAGAGATCAGGAAGTGAGTAAAACCCTTCTGTTTTTTTTCCCTTAGAGATAGGATTAGGTAGACTATCCAAATAAATTAGAAGATATGTTTGTGCTACTTGAAAACCCTATCATGTCCAGACCCTGCATGACATAAGCACACTTTGTAAGTACCTAGAGAGACTGAACAACATAATCCTTTGGAAAACGTGATCCTGAAAGCCAGTGGAAATACAACTTGTGAAGAGCTTATAGCAGGGCCCTGAGCTTTGCAATTTCTGGCATGCAGAATATCAAAACCAATCCTAGAACAATGCTGCTGTTTGTTTGTTCTTGAGGCAGAAGCACTGGTTTTCTTTTTTCTTTCTTTTTTTTTTTTTTAAACCATGTAATCTTTTTAAAAATTAATTTTTCTGAATACTAACCGGACACCAAACCCCCAGATGTGCCAAATGCTTCTTGTAACAGCCAAAGGGATGTGCCCAGATGTCAAGGGGCTGCAGGAAACTGATGAAATTGGGCATCTATGCAGGGGAAGGGAGCATTATGTGCCACTGCCTCTTTATCTTCCAGAGGCATGAGTTTTAAATGGAAATGGAAAAATCTTTATGGCAAAGTTAAAGCATGTGCCATGGACGACTTCCTGTCCATTATCATCAAACAGATAAAAGACCTTACACAGAGGAAAATCGGGTCCCAAATAGTCTTATTCCAGTTAAAAAGCTTTGAGCAGGAAAAACTGCTGGGACAATATGTAAAATTGTCCTGGTCTTTGTAATGAACACTCACTCCTTTGGCAGGCTGCAGTTGTTTTTCAGAGGGTGGCTGCCTGAAGGATTTGTGTCACTTTTCTTCCCCCCTACCTCAAAGACTGACAAAAGGAGCGGAGTTGCAGCAATAAGAAGTGGAAGATAGCACAGGCCATGATGAGTTTAGGAGTGGCTTTATTGCTGGCTGTAGAGTCCCATCGTTTCCTCAGTCATGGCAGCTCTAGTGTTGCTACACATGAATGAATTGAGCATTTGTATGGGGAAATCAGCATGGAGATACGGTGGCTAAAACATCTGGGGGTTTAGCTAACAGTGCATCTTTAGCTTCAGTGCAAATATAAATACACTGCCTGGAATTATACATGAATGTGTATTTGCACATAAGAGACTCATCTGTACTAAAGCTGCAGTTAATTCTATATTTGATCCAATGCTCTTTTTGTGACTGCCAGAAGAAAATACAGTCATTCTCTTGCACACACATATGATACATGTGCAGAGAAAGAAACAAACAGATATTGTACTGGCAGTCTCAAGCACAAGGAAACCTCAGCTCTTATTGCTAAAGAATTCCAAGTAAAGGAAGTGAGGAGATCCCCGGTTAAAAAGGTTAATAAATCCTAATGCACATGCATTCTTTGCAGTAAATAAAATATGCCAGTAATGAATATACATTACAGTAAATAAAAGTTGCATGACGCTGTCTTTCTGAATGCAGTAAAATTATGGCTTGCCCATATAGAGTGTCTTTCATGCTGAAAAGGACACACAAAAAGATGGGATGGCTTCATTCACTCTAATGATGAAATAAGGCAAGTGCCTTACTTGTGTGTAGACCTGCTGTCCTATAAACTAACACAGACATTAACTATTAAATATAATGGGAGGAAGCATGAACTCTGACCCGTGCTGCGAGAGAAAGAGCTCAGAATGTCTTTGACACAACATAAACATAGAGCAAAAATATTTTTACTGTGAGACTCTGCATAACTGTATACTGATTGACTACACCTTTGGGGCAACAGGAGGGTTAGTCAAGCAGACAAAGGAGATGCTGTCTCTGGAGATGTAAAGAAGGGAGATGCAGGAGAAAAAAAAAAAAAGAGTAATTTGTTTGGGTTGTTTTACATGGTGTACTTGATGAACATTTGCAGTCTTTCAGGGCTTTCTTCTAAATAAAGACAGAATCTGAGGTTAGGCAAATAGCCTAAGAGGCAAATACATCTTCTATTTGATTTCATTGCAGAAGTGTTAGACTTACTGGATTTTCCTTGTCAGAGCTCTGTTCCTAATGATCCCCTTTTACCCAGAGTCAAACTTTCAGAGGCAATGAGAATTGCCTGCATGGCAGCTGAGCCAAAGAATCCTTGTAACTTGTGGCAGCCAACAATATAAGAGCATTCTCTGTTGTCTTCCAGTTAAATTCTAGAATGAAATCCTGGTAGAGGCCATCCTCGTGGTCTTTTGGACAAAGTAGTGTACAGACAGTGCCTGCCTATGCTGGTGGAACTTGGTGAATAAAAGATTTGGAGCCTTCCTTGTCGTGCAAAATTTACCCTGCACAACCTAATAGCCCAACCCCAATCCATCTCAGTTGATTACACCTTAGTTAACAGCTGTTGTGGGAGCTCATCAGTGTTGCACTGGGCTGAACACCCGGTGAGCACAGAAGCAGAGCAGGAATATCTTACCTGGGTACTTTAACTTGGCCATGGATAGGTATGTAACTGTGGCCATGGACACTTGTCCCACCTACATTTTTTAATATGCTTGGGATCTGGTGATGTTCATGATACAGGTGAACAGAACTGTTTTTATTGCTGGACCTGAGAGGATTTGAATCAAGTTTGTTAATGTAGTGGAATTATATTTTCTGCCTGCATTTGCAAGAAAGGGAAAAATAATCCACAATCTTTGGCAGGTATGACACACACCAGGCTGCAAAGGTTTTATCCTGAGTGTGTCATGCTTGGCACATTCCCACCAAAGGAGGGCAGGGGACTCCTGTCACCCTCCTCTGCGCTGTAGACATCTCTCAGGGTGGCATACATTCAACTAAATCTCAGCATCTGACCTAATCACCCTGGAGTCCCTCTAGTCCACACAGACTGGCCTGTGTGTTCAATATAGATACTGAGTACATCTGAAAAGAGACACTTGCATTAGATCAGCATCCTAAAAAGTGTTTCTTCCTCCCTTCTGAGTACAAAAGAAGCTAGCAGTGACTACCTTAGACAGCTAACATGCAGAAAACTGAAGTTTAGCGAGATGCATTCCACCCTGGCCTCCTTATGATCCCTCTGCCCTGGTGAAATAGTGCAGGGAAGTATTGAAGGGCTGTACCCAGTGCACTGACCACTCTTCCTTCCTTCCCAGGCCCAAAGGAAGCATGGGAAACAAAGCCTTGTCCCATGACAGCGTCTTCATTTTTGAGTCTGCACCAGGAAGTGTGGCAGGTGACATGTCATCCCAGGAAAACATACCTGGAAGAGTGAAAACTTTGCAGGTGAGAACATCTTCTCCTCACTCATGATGCTGCTTTGTATTAGCTGTCTCCTAGGAAACTCTGTTGCTCAATTCCTCTGCTGTGTGCCTTAAGACTTTGTTGACTAAAGTGTCCAAAGCCAGATTTACTACTTTTGGATCTATTCTGCTTCTTGGAAGCTGCATACTTTGAACAGTCCTGGTGCTTTCAGCCTTGCCCAGGTCTCATAGTGTGTGAGTGACATGAATCCAGTTCATGGACTCTTGGAAACTTTCCTTAATGAGCATGTCCTCTTCCAATGGGATTTCCATTCTTTACTTCATAGCTACTGCTTTTGGGTTAAGGCCATATATTTATACTGTAGCATGTCCCTTACACTGTTTTTCTTTATATATTACTTATGTTATTCTTTTTGGCAATTCTGGCTATGACGTTTTCACTGTATGTGCTAGCACCAGCAGCTGCATAAGTGTGTGGGATGATGGATATGTCAGGGCACTCTTAGTGACAGCTTTATTTATATCATTA
Source organism: Grus americana (assembly GCF_028858705.1). Lineage (NCBI taxonomy): Eukaryota > Metazoa > Chordata > Aves > Gruiformes > Gruidae > Grus > Grus americana. The sequence goes on along the minus strand of NC_072863.1, from coordinate 16,731,346 downwards.
TTCTTCTGACCTCTGCCAGCAAAGGATACTGTATTCTGCTGGGTCATTTCCTTCTTCCAAGGCACATACTGAACCCTCCTTGACAGCTCCCTTATCAACTGTTGGTTATATTAATTGCATTTAAATAACTGCCCAGCTCAGAGCACTGAGATAAAAGTTTAAGGTTTTTCCAGAGATGGAAAACAAACCGTTGATAAGGCAGCCAAAGGCCATTGAAATTCTTCCTTTGCTCAGTGTGAGCTTCATGTTGCAAAACACAATTGCATCACATGTTAAGTAATAAAAGATGCACAGAGGGACTTCTTCCTCCATAAGACTGCAGAAGAGACTAAGCTTCAATTCAGGGTATTTTTTGTATAACAATAGGAGTAACAGGAGAAATCATGTTTATATATGACAGAATTTTGCGGGGGGGAGCTCTTTTCATGCTATCTCCAGTCCACTGTACCCTCTCTTCATCCATCCTGCATGGTAACATAATACTGCCAGCACTATTTTTATAGCCATAAAAGACAACCTTTTTCTGTGAGCTTGATTCTTGTCAGAATAAAAGCCAAGCACTAAAAAAAGCTGTTATTTTCTAAGCAATCTAAATTAACTTCTACCAGTAGAAGACAGACTGTAAATTCAGTGTTTCCCCCATGACACTTTGCTGTCTGCATGTAATAAATTTAATAAATCAGAGATGGGAAGTTGTGAAAAGATGGAAAAGCAAAATTGACTTTCTGTATTTTCCTTCCCATGAAGTGCACAGGTATGTTGTATGTCTTGTTTTGTCCATGTATTGGCAGTCTGTGCAGTTTGTCATCAGTCCTGCTTTTGCAGATTGCATTGGTGATACTTCTTTGATTGTTGTGGGTAAGAGGGCAAGAAAGCTGTTTGAACTGGGGGACTGGTGGGTTAAAGGGTGACATTGTGCTACCCTGTGTGGCTGTTAGATCTATAGGAATTACATTGCAAATGAATCTTGCTGAATAAGCATGGCAGCTACTTAGATCTATTTTGCAGAGATATAAATGAATGCGTAGCTTGCAGAAGAACACAGAATTAGACCTAGAATTTCCCAATCTGATTCAATAAGCAAAGGAACAGAAAAAAAACAGGTCTGCATATTTATCTTGGGAATATTCAGTTGAGGCGTTTTTAGTTGAAGGACAAAGTTTCTGTTCAGACCTTGTTTCTGTTCCAGCTTTGACATAGCCAACAGACTTAAGCCAAGAATTTTAGTAATGGTGTTTCCTGAGATCTGAACTTTTTTAGTTTGAGGGAACATCTGGCTGCTTGTGAGGTTGCAGACTTTGTTTTATTTTTCTAGGGTCAGGGCCTGCCAGAGCATTCTTTTGTGTAATCTTGGAAAAGAATCCCCGTACTCCTTTACAATGTTGTTCCTGGCTGCTGTTATCATTCTTGCTGTAGACAGGACCAGGATGTGATGCTGAAGAAAATTAACAAGCAATTCATTGGGGTGGACCAGAAATGGAATTAAATTGTCTTCATGTAAAAAGTGGGACTTGGCTGCTTGTGTGGGAGAGAGTGGTGACAGGTTCTCAATATTTGGAAGGGCTTTGTGAAGGAAAGCTGACCACATAAACCTGGGGTTGGGAACTGCTGACTGACAATACTTTGTGTGACTATTTGGGATATCCAGATACATGTAATTATTTAAATACTACTTAAATCTAGAATTTTTGAAGTTGTAAATTTAAACTGAGTTAAACTGCTGTAAATTTTCTGGAATGGTGAAATTTCTCTCTTTGGTAACTTACTGAATATACCTTATTTTGATTTTAATTTTGTACCAATGCCAGTTCTAATGATGGGTCCTTGATGAATGTAACTAATTAAAATTTTATTAATGGCTATTTTCTGTAAATGGTCTGTTTCTTCAATTATTTCTTTTAACTAAGAGATTCTGCATGCCTAATGGGAGCAACCGGGGTAGAAGTGTCCCAAATGTCCCCTATAAATAATGCCATTGAAAGTCTATATTCTAAATTTCTTTTCAACCACAGCTTCAGTTGCAACAGGACATCAGATTAGGGTCGCCTCCTCTTGTTATAACTGGAAAGAAACTGGAAGATGCAGGTGCCGTTTCTGAAGATGATGGTTTACCTAGAAGCCCTCCTGAAATTTCAACCCTTCATGAAGTTCTGACAGATTCACCAAGCAAGGTATAATCATTATGTCACTTTAGTGAAAAGATAAAATCTGTTTGGAGAAGAGGAAGACCTTTTTGCTTACTTGTGATAAAGTCTGATGGTACAGATCAGTCAGATCTAGAACAAGTTACCTAGGTGGATTGTGGATGTGTCACTGTGAGGGATACCTAGGAAGTGGCCTTACAAATACCCCTTCTGAATACAATTTTCTATGCTTTTATGTACACCAGTGCTGGGGCAGTTGTGACCTGTATCATTAGGGAAAGAGGAGAGAAATTCAGTTGATATGACAAGTCTCAGTGCCTTTGGTGAGGACCATATGGCAGAAAGTATAAAAAAATCAGTTATTCACAGGTGAGTGTTGTGTTACTGTGACTGTTCCACTTCAGTCCGAGAACAAGCTAAGGTACTCTCACTGCACAAACAAACTTCCCACTCTTCCAGCTTCGAACAACTGGAGAGATTGGCAGCTTCCTGCACCTGGGAAAGGGGAAGAGGTTTTGGGTGTTTTAAAGCTAGTGAGGAAACCAAAAATAATGAGGACTGCAAGAGAATCTTAAACAATTACTGTTTTTTGAATGAAATAGCTCCAAACCAGGGCAATATTAGTTGAATCAACAGGAAAGTGACAATCCTGAGTCTAAGGAGAACAGGTTCTGATAGGACTCAGAGGAGGTTTGGGTTATCGTCTTTCTTAGGAATTGCCTTTTCACAGCACATGCATGATTTTGGACTGGAGTGAGCATTTGTAAATTTGAAGATCTTAAAACAATAAGCCAAAATAACTTTATAAAATGTATTGCCTCGTGGTCAACCATCATGGCATATCTCATAGCGGGATAAAGCTCCTCTACTTTATATTTGATCCCCAATGAAGAAATGAAACCTACTCTGTGAGGCAAGGAGTCAGTGACCCTTCCTTTATCTTTCCTCTTGTGTTTTCTCATAATTAGCACTGGATATCCAGTCCCAGATAATTCAATGTGATACTTCCCTTGACTTACCCTCTTCCTTATTTTATCCCACAGTCCTCCAACCCTGTTCAGCGTCATAGCTCTTTGAGTTTAGGCGGGACAGACAGTGAAGATGAACAGGTAAATAGCTACTTTTCCTGCTCATAAATTTTCCTGAGACAGCGTGTGGTGTTGGTATGGAGCCGGTACAATAATCTTCTTTTTTTTTTTAAATGTATTCTGGGTACAATGTATCCTAGCAAACAATTCATGAACGGTCCAGAGTGAAACAAATGATACTGAAAACGTACCTCTCACAGAGTTTTGAATACCAAATAAAGGGAGGCAGAAATCTACTGGTAAGTGGTTTGTGTGAACAGCGTAGTCAGCTCTGTGACACTATGAATCTGTAAAGTGACACAACAGAAAATTGGACAAGGTAAAGCCCTTCCATGTCCCAGGGCCCCAATACCCAAGAGCAGTAATAGCTTAATGACACCTGCCTGTCAGCAGTGGCTTGTAAGCAATGCCCTACATCTCTCTCATCATGGGAAATAATTGCAGGATCAGCCCTTTCTGATGCCAGGTATTCCACAGGAAAAAGTCTGTGTTAATTTGCAGTTTTCTTCAGATGATAAGTCACCATCAGAAGCAGCAAGTTCTGTTGTCAGACCAACACAGTCTATTCCTTGACCAGCTTGGAAAAATTTACAGAAGTCCTATTTTTGGAGAGGAGCCTAGGAGACCTTCACCTTGACTGTCCCTGCTGCTTGAAGCTGAGTTGAGTTCCTGCCCATCTCATGCTTTCAAGACAGGCCTGCAAGGTTGGCTTATATTGCCTTTCTCCAGTGTTAATATAATGTCTGAAAGACCAGTCAGACCACAGTTATGCCAACAGGGTCTTCAAATACCAGTGCCAAAGGCAGCCACTACTCCAACAGAGCTGATTTGGTTCATGGGATAGCCCTTGCAATTGTATAAGCAAAGTAATCTGTCATTTAGCTGAGAAGGGGAATATTTATGGGTCCAGAACAGCTACAGGCCTTTTTGGCCCACACTTTGCAGTCCTCCATACAGAATCCCTGTTTGAGAAGCTCACCAGAGAGAGCACAATTTTAACCTTTTGTGAAACTGAGAATAGCCTGCAAGTAAAGGGGAGGTAGCAGGGTACCTAGAAGATTCCTTCCTGATGAAGAGGGCCTTAAGCAGCCAGGGCAGCATCTTGAGGGTCAAACAGTTAATGCCAACCCCACTCTTTCAGTCTTACAACCTCATCTCCTGTAAGAAAGACAGACAGGGACAGGAGAAATTTTTTTTGTCTCTTCTATATTGCACAGGATTCCCCACTTAAAGGCTCTTCCTTTTCACCCCAACTCACTGGGAATCTAGCTAGCTTCTCTACAGTACCATGCATGTTCCTTTACCCAAATATTTTTCTTAGTCAGCAGTTTGGCCAATATATTTATCTAAAAACCATATTCCTAAATAATCGTAATTTTTTTTAGTAGCTTTGGAAACTATTTATGTAATACCAAGATTTGAGCTAGCAGAATACAAGTTGTTAAACTGAATAACCTCATCCCAAAGATGAGGACAATTGTGAAAAGCACCCAGAAATCTACATCAGTTATTCCATTTAAGTGTTGTATATTTAGTAAAGGAAAAAGAGGATTTGAGCCTAAGCAATCTGAAGTTACACACAGTGTAGTGGTTTATATTTTGCTATTGTATTGATCTTGCTGTGGATGATAGTTACTTCATTTCTTTGACCTGTACTACTTCACTGGGATTTCCAAGAGCTTCATGCTGCTGTCACCTCTGTGTGAAACCCTGATGTGTCACCCATGTAACTTCTCAGTGCCTTCCACAGTTATAAATACCCACTTTCTGACTAATCTAGAGCTAAATGTGAGGCTATCACTCAAAGTGAGCAGCAAGTGACTTCACAGAGACATTAACCAGCATTACCCTGCCTTTGCCAGATAGTCTTTATGGAAATCTAACTTCCTTGTTGGCATCTTCGACACGGACTGATTAAAAGCAAAACAGGGTCTCAGCTTGTGGGGCCAAGGACAGCGTTTTGGCACAAATGCTCTTTAGGAATGGGTCTCCTACCTGCAGCATTCTCCTTGGGCAGGCTCCTGCAGCTACCCAATAAGCAATAAACACCAAATTTATCTTACAGTTAAACACTGATGTGGAAATCCCTCTGTCTTTGAAAGAAGATACCAACTATCAGCGCTCAGGAAAAAAAAAATCCTGAATTCTCAGTGGAGCAGGGAATTTGCCATTTATGTACAGCAGTGGCTTCAGATACTAGCTTCAGGTGGTTTTATATTAAATAAGCACAACTGTAATTTTATAATTGAAAGGCAGAAGAACTTGTATGTAGAAATGAGTAACAATGTTACTATTTTTGTAAGTACTAGTGATCCTTACAGGTTAATCATTAATCTTGTAGATTTATAACAATAGTTAGCTTATTTGCTAGCTGCGTTCCTCTTTCTTTCACAATGTGTAAATTTTTCATGAGAGGAGTCTGTATCTGTCATAATACATTCTGTTGTGGTTTATTTCAGATCTAGGAACTAAAAAAAAATCAATGGAGAACAAGGAAATTAGTTTTAGCTTCCTTGAACACATAGCAATGTACCTAGATAATTTTTCAGAGCAGATGGGAAGATGTTTTCATTATCTTTAAAACTTCATCAGCATCTCTGTGTTAAATGCTTTGTTATATCCTAAGCTTAAACAAAACTAAAATCTGAATGCCAAGCACAGCTAAATGACTGTGTTTCACCTAGCTTTATGGCCAAAGGCAAAATAGGTATGTTATACTGAATGAAGTTTGTTTGGCATGTCTGTGAAATTTTGCAAATATTCCAGAAAGTCTGGTCTACATTTCAAAACAGTAACAAAACCAGTCAAACTGCACGTTTAAGGGTTTCTTTACAAATACTTCTGTAAACCCCCTTTTTTTTTTTTTTTTTTTTAAATTTTTAATAGCATTATCTAAGGTTACTGCTGTTTAGTTCCCCAGAGCAGCATTGCTGTGAGGGTGAGATCCACATGACTGTCAGGAATGTGGTTCTAGGATGCTTGTCAGAGAGAAGCATTTGATTTTCCTGGGAGAGTGGATATTAAAAGAGCAAAGTGGCTATGGTAGCTTTCTCAGAGATAATGAGGAGCAAGCACCCGTGCTACTTTTGTGGCTTTTTAATAACGTATTCCTGCAATGTGTCACATTATTGGCATGAAAAGGCAGCTATAAAAACCGCACCAGTGTCTCCTGCTGGTGCATACATATATTGCAAATGGTTTTTCAGATAGGAACTAGGAAGGGGACAGGATGAGGCTTTTACTGTGGGAGAGGGAGAGACAGCTATTTCTCACTTTTGTGTAACATAGAGCTGAATACACAGAACTGAGTAATCTCTATGCAGAGATGACATTAGGCATGCATTTTAAAGTGAGGATTTATGTCCAAAAATACAGCCATTTCAGACTTCTGAAATGGGACAAGCTAGCAAAGGAATTGTTTCAGAGATGTGGGGAAGCCAAGCAAAATGTATAGTGACATGTTTGTGTTTTACAGATACCTTCTGGTGCTTCCTCCAGGCCCATCAGTCCTTCATCCCCTGCCACTCTGGGGGCCCCCGGCTCACGAGGCAGCAGCTTCCTTCCTGTTGACTTCACCATCCCTGCCAGTCCCCTCGGCTGCCTGGACACCTCAGCAGCCAGGCACAGGATTGCCATAAACCCCCGGAAACAGAAAGGCTTTACCAACAAGAATCAGCAAACCCCCCAGGTAAGTGGAAAAGAATCATGGTGCAGAAGGAAATGGATGTGAATTTTTAATTATTATTTCAAATATTTTCATTTTTTTTTCTTTCCTACCCACATTCCTTTGCTTTTTTTTGTTCTTCCATTGGAAGAAGGGAAACCACCTATTTTCCACCAACCAAAAAAGACTTGGAAAACTTCAGTATCATGGCAGCTGAAGAGAAGTGCAACTTTGGTTTTTCATTATTTAGCCAAAAAAGTTACGGGTTACACTTAATTTGTGAAAACATCCCTGCTGTTTGAAAAGCTAGTTTTCAGTTTTAAAGAAGCCTAAGTCTATTTCTACAAACAATTTCAGATTAACCTTAACTTAATTCTTCATATTTCAAAGGAAGGACTGAAGGACTTTGGGAGGGAATGTGGCTCTGCCTGTAGATAAATTAGGATGAGATGATTCTCATCCTGGCTTCTAGGAAACACAGTGTGAAGATGAAGTTCACCAGATAGAAAAGGTTGTTGAGCTGGAGTGTAACAGTAATAAGGAGTAATGCTTCTGTACTGTGTGTTCCCTTCTCCATCAAAGAATCATGCATGAAAATCTGCCCTGGAGTTAGAAGTGCCCTGCCCTGAGAAAGAGAGGATGGGAGCAGAAATTCAGGATGAGTGTAATACGGAATGAGGTTTTCTTGGAAACATGGGCCCTACAGCATCTTTGCTGGATATTCTTTGTGCTGCAGCTGGTACAACTGCAGTACTGAAGGAGAAAAGCTAATTGTGGAGTGTCAGTCGGAGATACCAGAAGTGATGCTAATGTCTCTGGCTTGGTTTGTTCTATGCCACCATGTAGCTTGAGTGATGTCTTAAAAACATACTTGTTCATTCAGAATACGTCAATCGCAGAATGTTTCAGATACAAGAGAGGTCAACGGGCTGCCTTTGACATTTTAAACATGAATGATTTCTAGTTTCTTAACTGAAATAGTTTCTTACCCTCAGTGTTGGTAAATTACAGGATGGGGGGGGTGTCTATGTTTTGAGTATTTGTAAACGTGTGTCTATAAAATGCATTTTTTTGTACATTATTCTTTAATTAAAAGATCTTACCGCACCTCATTAGGTGGAAGAGCTGGAAAATGAATCATGTCTTCCTGCAACTCCACAAAAGAAGGGAAATTCAACAGAATCACTTAAGAGTGACCAGCATAAAAGTGACTGGGAAGGTAACGAAGACTTATGTATTGCTTCTTTGGGTGCTTGAACTCTTCTACATAAGGCTTGCAGGACCTATTTGAATTGTAAGTCCTTTCAAAGTAGCCATCTTTTGGGTTTATATCATAAAACCAATCCTGGCTGCTAAAGTGTTATGATGGAAAAAGTCATGTACTTCTCTCAAACAGTGATGCTGAAATGGTGAACTTTGAGGGCAGCATTAAAAAATACATGAGGTGAAAGTACCATCTTCAGAAGTACCTGTGCTACACAGTTGGCTAGATCTTATTGACTGGGGATCCAAGTTTCTTCAAACTCAGGAAAACCTTAACCTCAGCTTTATATCTGTTATGTGTGTAAGGTGAATTTAATTGGCTGGTGTTTACTAGGTCTTCCTTTGCCACCTCCCCCCTTATCATTTGAATAATAGGTAAGTGCCAGTGGTAACATGATTGTAATTGTAAATTGTAAAAATAAATGAAGTTTCTCCAAAACAGCACTGAAGACTTTACTCTTTAGCACTGCATTACAAATGCACTGACTGATGGTAATGCTCTAGTGTAGTGGGAACGTTGGCAGTTTGTTGTCAGAGCCAGAAGCTAATGCTGTTACACATCAGAGTTACTGTGTGTGCAGACACATCTAAGCTATCCAGATGTTCAGCAACCCTGCTGGAGCTGCAGGAGGCAGAGCTACTTGATGCTGAGATCTTCTGCTTAAATACAGAAAATCCTCCAGATCATTCTAGCCAGCCCTTCTAGGCATACACATGAAGAAATGCCTAGGGAAATCTGGCTAGTCTTACAACTAGGGATATTCACAGAAAACAGCTAAACAGCAATTGATTTAGTACACCTTAAGCAGACAACAATTTTCAGTCATTCCTGGGATTAAGTATGTTCAAACTAAAAACTTGGAGTCTCCTCAACTGGACAGCCCATTTCTAAATATGCTTTTAATACCCTTATTTAGCAGACAACGATGCCCAGACAAGGGGAATTCATGCTAAATGACTGCAATATCTGGAATGAATTACTGATACAGATGGTGCTTGAATTGTAATCTTTAAGTTACACACTCTTCTCTGTTTAATATAGGATTATCAGCCCAGGTGGAATATTGTGCAAAGGGAGGTGGTTCTAAGGAGACACCAGGTGTAAAAAGTCCCACTGATGCTGCCCATGACTCTTGTGATTCCACACTTGCAGCAGAAGACTCTTGTGGTTTGCCGCAAGAGGATGTGTGCCTTCCAGACATGGACCATCACTATAAAGCAGCTGCACCCCTTCTGAGATCTGAGCCTTCTGCAGTGAACCTTGAGGAACACCATAGTGCAAAAGTGTCGTACTGTTCAGATGAGACGTCTGATGAATTGAAATTACATCAGCAAAATACCAATACTGTAGTATCTGCACTTCCAAAATTGCAACAAATTGAAGGAGAAACTGCTGTGTTTCCAGACATACTAGCAGCTGACTTGTTTAGCAATGGTGTGGAAACAGAGGGCATAGATATATTGGCAGATGTTGCACAAAGGTCCTCAGTAAATTCTGTAGATCCAGACATTCAAGACCAGGAAAAGGGAGGTCCACTGTTTGTTGGCAAAGTAGAAGCCTGCTTGGGTACTACTGAGAATCATTCCAACCATGCTGCCTCAGATACTCCACCAAGCACCTCACAGGTTGCAGCAGCCAATTCAGAGTCTTCTTCTGACATCAAGACAGTGGCTATTTTGAAGCCTAAAAACAGGTCAGTAACAAGAAATGACAAAGAAACTTGTGAAATAATGGAATTTCAGTCATCCAAAGGCAATGTAGAAAAAAAAATAGACACTGCTGCATCTGTCTCAGAAGCAGGTTGCATGCTACCTCCCAGTAAATTGGAAGTATGTTTTAAAGCAGAAACAGTTTCTGCTTTAAAGGGTAACCAAGGCAGTCAACAGGCCCACGCGTCATACGTTTCTGAAAAACTTTCCATTGGATGTCTTGCTTCTTCAAGTTTGGCTGGCTTGAAGAGTAATATCTCATCTGATGATGACGGTACGGAGCACCAGATAAGCAGTACAGCTTCTCACAGAAAAACAGTGGAAGACAGTCGATCTTCAGATGAAAATGTGAAAAGTCCACTGAAGACTGCTTCTGCTAAACCAGTCAGATTTACCATTGCACCAGCATGGCAAAGATCTCTCTCAGGGGGGTCAAATTCAAAGGAAGATTCCTATACCAGAAGCTCCCCAACATCCCCTATAAGACCAGAGTTGTTTGAAGGAATGACAAAAGAACACACACGTTTTGATGCAGTCATCCAGGAATCAGCAAAAACCAACTCAGATAGATTTGATCGAGATTGTAAGGATAGTGATTCGCATTTGAATTCTTCTATGGAGTGGGCTGACCATGAAGCACAAAATGTTGAAAACCCATTTGGGGTCAGACTGAGGAGAACATCTTCTTTACTAAAATACCAGAATGAAAGCCGTGCTGAGACTCCAAAGCTGATCCCCTCAGCTGTTCCCACTGTTGCTTCTGCTTCAGTCAAGGAGGATCAGAAATCGGTGGGCACTGGGAAACCACCTCCGGGACTTCCTGTCAACGCAAAATCATTTGTTAAAAAACCAGATCTCCTAGAAGACAAAAATCCTCCCAAGACAAGATCAGAAGAAATGGCAAAGAAGCAAAATGGTCATAAACCTTCAGGTATTTATGCTGTATTTTAATCCAAACATTGTAGAAAACAGTCGTTGTGTAAGAACCTTGGCAGAGTGGCAAACAAAAGATAAAAATCCTCTTGACAAGGACCAAATTCAGCCTTGAATTCGTCAGTACCATAGCTTAATTGGCTTGCTGATTTGGCTAGTCAAGAGAATTCTTGGCTTATCTTAATGAGGGGTGTGTTCAGCAAGAATAACAACAGAGTAATAGCTTAAGGGCCTCTGAAACATTTCTGGTGCGACCTACTTGTGCATATCACTGAAGTTTTAACACAGTTTTTTATAACTTGCTGCTGGTTTGTAATTTTCCAGACTGCAGCAGCTCAAATCTTAACTAGGAGTTGCATTAGGTGTGATTTTTTTTTTTTTTCCTACAATCACTTAATTTAAAATATTTAAAAAGTGAAAAGGCAGCCTGTATTTTACTACCTCCATGAAAAAACAATGGTTATCATACTCATTTAATCTGCAGTGTAAGGATGTTGTTTCAAAGGCAAAATCCGGTTCACAGTGATTGCAGTGGGAGTTCTGCCATTGACTTAAACGGAAGGAGAGTCAGGTCAAAAACTCCAGAATAAACAGAAAAACAGTTATTGCCAAGGACAAAATCGTCAGGGAAGGTAATCTTATGTCCAGAGTGTTCAAAGGGTATTACAGATGCTGAAGGATTTAAAACACACTAGCTTTAGACTGACTTGACCTAAATCCCTTCTTTACTTCAAAAATGCTTCTGCTGCGTCCAGCTCTGGGGTCCCCAGTACAAGAAAGATATGGAGCTGTTGGAGCGAGTCCAGAGGAGGCCATGAGGAGAGGCTGAGAGAGTTGGGATTGTTCAGCCTGGAGAAAAGAAGGCTCCAGGGAGACCTTATAGCAGCCTTCCATTCCCTAAAGGGGCCTATAGGAAAGCTGGAGAGGGACTGTTTGCAAGGACATAGAGTGATAGGACAAGGGGTAATGGTTTTAAACTGAAAGAGGGTAGATTTAGATTGGATATTAGGAAAAAACTTCTTCCCTGTGAGGGTGGTGAGGCACTGGAACAGATTGCCCAGAGAAACTGTGGATGCCCCCTCCCTGGAAGTGTTCAAGGCCAGGTTGGATGGGGCTTTGGGCAACCTGGTCTAGTGGAGCGTGTCCCTGCCCATGGCAGGGGGGGTTGGAACTAGACGGCTTTTGAGGTCCCTTCCAACCCAAATCAGTCTGTGGTTCTATGATTCTTTTGTAGAAAAAGTACCCTCTCCACATTTGGAAACTGCTTCCTCTGAACCAACTTGGATCTCCATGGCAAAATTAAAACAAAAGGGTTTCCAGGACCACCCTCTTGCCAAAGGACATAAAGCTGAAGACAAAGCTTTGACCAAAGTGGATCACGAGGAGGTAGAGTATCAAGTAATATTGCATGGGTGTGAATCCTGCACCAGATGGCCTGGGTACTTCTGCAAACTGTTGAATATCATCTTCATTGGAGGTGCATTGTGAGCACTACTCAAAGAGAGACTTTCAGTACTGGTCTCTAAAATGTGTTGGGACAGACAACTGATGCAAGTGAGCAAACACATGTGTGACTATACTGTCACAGTGATTAGTTTCAGAGCTGGATCCTCCTACACGTTCCTTTGCACTACTCAAACCCGAACTTTTTCAGAGCTTGCCTGTTGCTCAGAATGTATTTATGTGGCCCAAGAGCTGCTTTGAGTTGCACTAGTTTCCTCGCTGTTAGTGACCTGCAGACCACATTCACTGCTCTGCACTGGAGACTGCGTACTGAAAGTTTGGCTTTTCCACTGACTCTTGCACAAGTTTCTTGTGCGGCTTGGACAAGATCTTCAATTCCCCATCCGTATGAGAGAGAGGATAACTTGCCTGCATTGAAGTAACCTTGTATTTGTAGCAACTGTCTTCCTTCTTGCCTTCTCCCTCCCTCCCTCCCACAGGATGTCCCTAACCATCGTTGTCTGGCTTGTGCTGTGTTTCCACAGTCAGGTTTAGAGATATTGCCAGGGCGAGTTTCATGGGTGCCAGTAGCTAGCAGGTTTCTTAGCTGCATTCTTTTCCTCTCTCCCCCTTTTGTAGCAAGGGATCTGTGCTAGTGAGAACATACCAAAGAAGAATCTGCCTTCCAGCTTGAGCTCTCAGGACAAGAAAACGCAAACAAAGACCAGTGTGTCTGCTGCAGCAGGTATTCTCTTTCTTTACATCTTTACGTAGTAGCTACAGTTTATGCCAGTAAGTGGTATGGGTGGCAGGTAATGGGAGGAGATAGCTACCTTTTTGATAATCAGCACACTTTATATAAGGCCTTTTCAGACTATAGTTTGTGTATAAGTCAACATATTGGCTTACTCACTCATCAGAGAAAGGAAATGAGGAACTTTTATCCCCACTGCCAGTTCATGAAATGGCATATAAACAGTATGGTGATTTATTACTAGCAAATGTCAGTAGTAAAGAATAGCAGTTGAAGTTGGAGAGTGTCCAGAGGAGAGCAGCAAAAAAGGTCAGGTCTTCTGGACCTCCAGTCAGCCAGGAAATACTGATGGGAGTGGAGTTGTTTAGTCTAGAGAAGACAATTTAATTTGCTGCAGAGGACAAGACTAGTCTTTATGCCCTGTATGAGCTTAAAATGCACCAGGAGAGGTTTAGCTTAGGAAATACTTTCTAACAATAAGAGTGAAGTGTGGAATAGCATAGGTTGCTTACAGAGCATACAGTTTCCATTGCTGGATGTGTTTAATAGATAAACATGTCTCAAGAACAATTTAGGTAGAGTCAGTTCCACTCTCAGGTGAACATAGAGGCTCGATGCCCCCTCTCCTGCCCTGTTAGCTGTGATTCTCTATAAGATGCAGGGGAAGAATGTGACTCAGACATCGTGACTCACATACCTCTTCCAAGGCTACTGCTGGGCTGCAGCTTCTCCCTCCCTGCTTACTCAGTGTGGTGCCAAACCTCAGAGACATGCTCCAGCTAGATATAGATAAGCCAATTCTTCAGCTGTGAAAGCATATTGTGCTAGCTGAAAGCTATTGATTTCAGATACTGCCTAAGAAGATAAGAAATGCCCCACTGTGTCAGAGCAGTGGCTTTTCCATTCCAGGTTCCTGTTGCTGACACGGTCAGTAAGGGATGCTGTCTAGAGAGAGTGCATGCATTTGGCCACTTTCCCCTTAGAATCCACCAGCATCCAGAATTGTTGTATTAGAGATATTAGGGGGTATTTCTGTGCCTGCTCCCTGTAGTAGCTGTTTATAGATCTGTTCCCTGTTTTTTGAGTCTACAGGTCCTACAAAATAAGCTTTCTCCCTTACTACAGGTAGCTGACCAGCTGAGGATATGCACCAACACAGAGGCTCTGATGCCAGTTGCCAGCCTTACTGTGTGTGTGTGATCAAAATACAATAGTTTTTAGAAAGGATTGTGTTACAGGCCAGCTTCATCTTACGGTTGTAGGTGCAAAGTGAGAGATGAAACTTAAACAGGCCAAGATTTTTGCTCAGATTAGAAGGTCTTCCTTGGAAAGGCTGGCATGGACAGACTGGATTTCTGTCTGTTGAATCATCTAAACCTTGGAAGCCCAGCAGCCTTCAGTCAAAATTCAGAACTCCACAAATTACTCTGCTACTCGTTTACTAGAATTTATACCACTTGCGGTCCTTGCAGCAGAATTGCAAGTTTTTCCGCATCACCTCTTCCCAAGAATTGGCCTAGTTTCCTGACATCCGACTGCTTCCTGCCCCCCCATATGCATTTATAGGCATATTCTAGTCTTCCACTCCTTGAGTATCACAAAGAGCTCTGACCAGTGCTGATGTTTAAGGAAAACACTACTCCTCTACCGCTCAGAAAACCATGCCCTATTGTTTAGGAAATGTTCATCACTGTCAGCACACAAGTAGGAGATTGGGAATCCCAAATGTAATCTCTTATTTGGTTTCCATTAGCACAGCCAGCAATTTGTCTAGTTGAAGGTGCTGGTGGTGGAAAGGATGTAGATTTAATATCCAGAGGAGTTATTAATTTGAATCATGCTTTTTGGCTTATGTTAACTGTTAGCAATTTTCTTCGTGAATGGTTGAGGTTTTCTGTGCAATGCATACATCCTGCACACAACAGCAAGAGCCAGGACAGCTCAAGGTCAGCTAAATTTGGAACAGAATTCTGAGAAATCAGATCCTGACTTTACTGAGTGTGACTTTTTTGTTACTGCTGTGTGGCAGCCCATGTCATAACCAAGGGAAGACTACTTAGCTTGCCTCTTCTCTTTCCCTCTTAACCCTAAGCATGGTGAGGTTTGTTCCAAAGCCTTAAATTCCTACGTCACCTTAGATACTTCTGAAAAATTTGCTGTGTATGTAGACCTGCAGCCTGTTTTTAATTGATATTATACTTCCTCCAGTATTTCTAAGCATAGCTTGCCTCCTGCAAGAACTACCAATGAGCCAGGATTTTTAAAAGACCAGAGACCTCCTGAGTGGAGTGACTGATGGAGCTGATAGACATTTTCCATTGATTTCAGTGCGAGCAAGATCAAGCTTCCTGTACTTAACATTGCTTAAGTCCCCATGTGACCTCTGTTCTTGTGCTGGAGCACAGCAGCCTCATCGTGCCTGCCACATGCCACACACAGACTAATCAAGTATGAGGAAAAAGTTTGAATTTTCTCAGTTTGACTTACAGAAATAAAGTACTGCCTGGGTTGAAATGGATGGAGAGAGCACAATGTTCAAAGACTTGTGACCCATGTCTCGAGAAATGAGAGCTGTATCTGTTCAGAGCTGCTTTCTGTGAAGCCCCATGCCAGGCCGTATGTCTGAAGACATTAATCTTGAAAATTTTCAAACAAGATGGATGGAGATAGACTTTTCGAAGTAGTAACTCAAAGCCAGAGAAGGAGTGTTATCTGTGTTCCTCCATCCTTTGTGAGGATGACAGGCTTGTGTTAGGCTGCAGGAAGAGGAACACCTAGCCCCACCAGAATCCCACCTTCTTGGTTTACAAGTCCAAGAACATAAAGCACTGGTTTGATCCCTACCTAGTATTTAATAATATTGCTGAGCAATTGTTGTGCCAGCAGTGAAGACTGAAAAAAAATCTTTAAGACTTCTCAGTGTTGAAAAACATATCCCGGTTACTTTTAATCCCGCAGCAAGTCTGGGGTGATCCTTGCCCTGCAGATATTTTGTTTCCATTTTCCTGCATACTCAGGAGTCTTATTCCTAGATTTTCATGCACTCACAGAGCAGAATAAGCCTGTGGAACTCCTTGCTGTGCACTGTCATGGAAATTCAGAGTTAGAAAACATTAAGAAATGAGTTAGCCAAGAACTTGAATTATAAAAACACCTGGGGCTATAGTCTCCATGTGCTTGAAGAATTTTGAAAAACTTCTTCATTTTTCAGGGCTTAGACACTTGCTGTTGGGACTGAGGAGAAGATGCTTTTATGGGAAGATTATTCACTAACAGCTCAGTATCAATTTTTCCGTTGCAATAGCTAGTTCTCGCCATTGTTGTAGCTGGACCAGATAGTGCTAGCGGTGCCCAGTTTAACAATTCCTCTGACTTATTTTTGAGTCACAAACATTCTGGGCTGTAAAACAATTGCTTTAGAGAGAAGGAAGTATTATTGGCAGAAAGTGAGTTTTTAACTCTGTAGCCTTCTGACAAATGATGGATATCTTGTTGTTGGCAGGTAAAGTTGGACCTATTGCTCAGGAAGCATCTGTGATTCCTGCTGTTGAAAAGGAAGGAAGACACTCCTCTAACCTGCCAATGACACCATGCAGCCCTGCTGAACCACCATGGCTATCCCTGGCCAAGAAGAAAGCCAAAGCATGGAGTGAAATGCCCCAGATTGTACAATAGCAAATGACATGAGCATCCTTCTTTGTATTGCCAATAGCTGCGTTAACTCCATTTAATCCCTTCTTTACTGTGACCATTTTTTTGAGAAATAAGAGCCTTAAAACTTTTGATCAGACTGTTGTATGTAAATACACAATGAAGAAATGCCATCACGGGCTTAATTTGAAGTAGGAAGCTGAGCATTTCCTACTACCAAATACTAGGAAAACTTGATCAATTCATTATATCCTTGCACATCTGGCAGTGATGTTCAAAGAAGACATGCTTCAGGCTTTTGAAACATTTCCCTTGCAAAATACGTTTTTAAAGTTTCCACAGACTATACAATATTTTGTGCAATGGCTAAGAAATTACTGTAGTCTATAAAATAGATACAATGCTGGGCACTGACACATCATGACTCATGGGCATTGATGTCACCACACTTCTTTCTCTAATGCTCTGGGATGGGCAGTCTGACTTTGCTTCTGATTGTTAATGGATCTGTTTTGTGATAGCTATAGGATCTAAACAGCATTGCAAATTGGAGTAATTTTGGCTTTTGGGTGAAGTTGCAACACCATGGGTCTTGTGCTTTGCTCATTGATGCCTGCTGGAATGACCCAGAGCTACACACCTGTTCTCTCCCATGCCCTAGAAAACCACCACACTCTAGCATGTACTCTGCTTTTGGTTACACCTCTGGAAATCTGGGATAGTTTGGGCATTCTACCAAAAAAAAAAAAAAAAGTTTTAATTATGGCAAATATTGATTTATTTTTTGTGAGATTCCTCAGTCAATTGTGTCTCTTAAAGAGTGTGTTGGGGGTGGGAACTATTTGCTGCCTAGAAGGTGCACTCTGCTCTCCATGTTCACATGGATGTGTGTTTAGTTGGTTGTATTTAATATTAGTGATAAAAGGGGGATCTGCTTTCCTCCTTGCCTCATCAGTCTTTAACCAGTAACTCAACATCAGTCTAAAAATGTGCAGCTGGGAAAGGATTATTCTCTCAGGGCCTGGCATTGCAGTCACTTAGGTTAACAGAAGTTTTGCTTCAGACTTTGAAGGAAGCAGATATTTGAAAAAGAAGGTTTGTAAAATGATGTTCGTGGCTTAAGTGGCAGTGGCACTCACCGGTCCTTTTCAGTTTTTGCAGCATTGCGCATTTATGTAGTTTTTGTTTACAGTCAGTGCAAAATTTGAAGGCTGGCTGGGCTGATGGAGAGTTTTTAGCTGGAAAGTTGGTAGGTATTTTGAAGAAAAATATTGGATTAACTGCAAAACAAAAATTTTGGTTTCAGATCAGCTTAAGCAAGACTTTAATCTTCCAGTCTTGGCCTGAATTTAATATGTAGCTCTTGCAATTTGAAAACAGTATTAATTAGGACCTAGACTGTGATTTTAATTTTTTTTTAATATAGGTGAAAACACACTCACCCAAGTAGGCTCACTGAAGCTATAGATACTGTTTATTTTGTACTAACAGCAGAAAGAGTAAGAATTTCCCATTGACTTGGTAATCCACGCCTATTTTACTACTTGTGTTTCTCTATTTTAGGAAGCATATCTTCTCTTACAAAGAACTGAAACATTTGTATTTCTCTGAAATTTTTGAGTGTAATGTAAATGAACATACTCAGCTTTGATTCTTGAAGTTTTGTACAGCTGCCATCCCATCACAAGCTTACTGACCCTGTGTAAAATATGTGCATTTCTATATTCAGCAAACTCTCTTCTCTTTTTAGTAGTGTGGATTGTGATCCTTCACCCAAAGTACTGCAAATGATACTATAATCTCTCTTTCCCTGTGTTTGCTTTTGATCTTAATATTGTTTCTGCCTGTTATGTTTGGTATGTATATATGTTTTTGTAATCCTTGTCTTGAAGGAACCCATTTTGATTCCATTCCCATATTTGGTTTATGATTAAATGCTGTTGCCAGCGATGATGATATAATTCCTGGGAAAAGAAGTGTGATAGATGGCTCTCATTCATTAAAGAAAAAATAAAAAGATGTCTTTGGTCAATATAGACTCTATATATGGGTATACTGCAGAGATCTTGTTTTGAGATGATTTTGTGTGGCCTAGGACTGATCAACACAGCTGGTCAGACTAATGAACTTTTCTAAATCTAACTAATTTTCTAAATCTAGTTTAAAACATCACCAGAGAGCTGATGCCACTCCTTTTGTTCTGGAATTATTGCTTCTTCAGTACAGGGTTGGCTTGAAGGCTAGCACTTGTGGTCACAGGAAGCCTTGTAAATAACTTGTTTGAATGTGTTCTGGTATTGCTAGCAAGCTGCTATAAGACATTTTGGGGTTGCTTTAAAAAAGAAGAAAACCACATGAGAATCATGTGATGTTACCTTTAAATTTACTTGCCTTCCGGATTTCTGAAATTAATGTTTTCAACTTTCTCCCTGCAACCAAGAGAACGAAAAGCATGTAGAGAAAAAAAATCAGAACTGAGTCTCATGTAGTCACAAGAGTTTAGCATATGGGGGTTTAAGATAAGCATTGAAATATCAGTGGCTTATTGGATACATTTATAGAAGTTGGTAGCTCTATTAGCATGGCTTTGATTTCCTGTTGTCCTAGTGTAGTTTTTAGGTGTTCAATCAGTGCAAATAACTAATATAATAAGCTCACTTTGGGTGATTATTTCTTGACACAGTTATTGTCTTTGAAAATAAGCTGTCTTGAAGCGCAGAGTTCATTGCAGAAAGTCACTGTGAGGTTTTATGGCTCAGGATCTTTAGTGGAGGATGTAGAAAGCTGTCCCTGAAATTCCCTGTGCGCAGTACAGCGACTGGGGTTTCAGCTGACTTCGATGGTGCTGTGTGACAGCAGAGGGTGCTAGTGCCATCCCTGAGGAGCGCAGAAGGGTTCTCCGTTCTAGAAAGCAGTTTTCAGTATGCATTTATATGCACACTATTACAGTACGGAGACTGGAGGCTTTCATTAATGCAGAGAATTATGCATTATTCCATTAACGCAGAGAGGTCTGAAAGAGAGGTGTATTTCTATTTGTGATTTGATGGAGGGTTTGGAGCTATAAAGTATGGAAAAAAAACCTTACTTTGTTGTTACAAGATACATGAACGTGTCCAAAAACAGCATTGCAGTTTGGCATTTTAACTCTGCTGCTTAGAACAACTGCTACCTGGCTACAGGTTGATCTTCATCCCAGCCAGATGTAGAATCTGATGATTTTACAGAAGAGATTAGAGACAAACAGCACCTAGCTGTAGATTACAGAGATTCCTTTTGCTGTAATAGTGAACTGTAAAGACTTGGGCTAAAAGAGAATCTGTTATGTTATTATCCAGTTGGGAATCTGCTTGTAATTAAGTGGGTTTGTGGACAAGAGGCAACGAGTCAGTTTAAATGAGGGAAAAATACTCCAAAATTTCCAAAGCTACACACTTCTGCTTCAGCACAACTCTGACAACACTTTTATTACGAGAATCTTGTGTACACATTTCCTTAAATAGACCCAAAGAATAAATTCTAAAATTCAGATATAACTGAGGAGCCAATACTCATTTCAATTACCCTATTTAGAAGGAAAGTCTTACAATAGTGAGGAAAGACTAACCGTATTGAAAACGCTGAACACTAGCCCTTTTCACATTAGGAGGTTTGGATAGAGAGGGCCCCCCTAACTACTGTTATATTATGTCTTTTTAAGTGCTGTAGTCTAAAATAAATGCAATTTGTTTTGAGGTATTAGAGTAGAAGTTCTCAGCTTAGAAAAGCTGCAATTCCTGAGTTTGTGCCACCTGCTCTGTTAAGTGCTTTTGAGATCAATACAGGAAAGATATTAGCCTGTGAAGACACTATGTCCTTCCACTGCTACTGGAAGGTGATACATCTGAAGGATACGGTGATAACAGATGTGATCAGCAGCCTAATATATAAGGCAAACATCTCTGCTTTTTCCTCTAGTGTGTGTTAGCCTACCTATGTTTTTGTTAGAGATTTATCCTGGTTGTAAGATTTGACAAACTTGTCTCATCAACCATCACCAAAATGTTAGTAACGATGACGTGGAACCTCTCATATTTGGGGAATCTGAGCATCTGTTTAGCATTCTGACCTTGATTTGTTGCTTGCTGTAGTTGTTGCATTCTGTCTCTTCTATGTTGTCAGGAATAATTGCACCCAAAGCATCAATATTTGTTACAGGCTATTGTCGTTACTGTCTGGGTTAGTTCTTGGTGCAGAGGTCTGAAACCTCTGTTTTTCATTGAAAATGTTTTTTAATGTTTATTATGGAAGTAGGCAGGTGAAATAAACTGTAAATTCTGAACTTGGAACACAAAACCATGCATCTGCCCAGAACAAAAAGGTTGCTCGGGTATTTCCAGCTGGATGGACGAAGGGCCATGGCTGGATGAAGGTGAATGACTAGAGAGGAATGACAGTTCAAGTTGAAAAACAAAAGACTTAGAGTGGGAAGCTACAATTCAAATGACTCTTTCATAGTGGGATGTGTCTAAGCCCAAGAAAGGTATTGAAAGGGGCCTTCAAATAGTGAAGCTCTTCATGCATCTCTTCTCTCTGCACATGAGGAAGCAGAACTCTGTATGCTCTTGTAAATGAATGGAAATACATCACTTTTTCTTTCATTTGATGCAGTCCACACATTTCCACTTTATTTGGTCCAGGAGAGGTAATGCTTTGTTACCAGACCTCATTCCTTATTCTGAACCACATTAAGCAGGTGAGCACCTTGAATGCACTGCAAATCAGAGCATGTTGTGACCTGCTGGTCAAGCCCACAGCAGTGTAGCACTTTAAGTGGAAGTGCTGTATGATTTGTGTGTTAAAAATGCGGCTTCTGAGAAGTGAGCTAAGCCAAAGTTTAGCAGCTTCCCCTGACTTCAGGGGCAGATTATTGGCTATGGAAAATGTGAGATGCTATTATTATTCTTATTGTGCTAGGAGAGATTTAAAAATAAGCTATTTTAATAGCTGTTTATTTTTTAGAGGCAGTTAAAAGAAGAAAAATCTAGAGGCAGATTATCTAAACAGGATTATTAACTGTCAGTTCTTAGACTGATCTGTAAACCAAGTTAGTCACTAAACAAGAAACAGGTATGAAAATGGCTGAGGTGTGGAATATGATTTTGTATGATGTAGAAATGAAAAGGCAACAAGAAGGGATTGATTGATACAAATAACCTAAATGAAAAAGGTTGTTTGGTGCCTGAAACTCTCGTTCCAGCCTGCCTTCTATTTGCCTCTGAATAGTTCTGTTAAAAGCCCCATAGCTTCTCTCTCGAATCATTCTTACTTTTCATTTGTGGGATCAAAACCACTTTTTACTTAACCTGTTTTGTAGTCAGCCATATTTTACAGAAATCTGATGAAAAGCTGACAAATCCAATATCACATACCTATCAATACTGGCAGCACTGTCTTGTTCAAAGTTCACCCTAACCTACTTTGGTAAGCTAATACTGCATAGCATTTTCCCTATTATACCTTTCTGGCTCCAAATTGGTTTTGATTTACAGGTATTTTTCCAACACAGAGGGTGAGGTTGACTTATTTAAAATTAGAAGCTTTCCACATTACTCGGGAATATGTTTCTGTGGCATTGAGGTAACTTTTTCCAAGTTACACAATAAGTTCATTGTAGCAACTGCAGCAATGTATGGGAAAGGGTCGAAGTCCTGGGGTTGTGTTGTGTTTCCATAGAGTTTAAATTACATGCAGCAGCCTTCCCTAATGATGTCATCGGCACCATTGAGAGCTGACAAAGCAGGAGGAGATGTTGCTGGCTGGCTCCTAGGAGTGCATCGTTCCTGCTGTGTTCTGTGTGTCATCAGTGACGTGGGCAAATGGAGTAAAATGACAGTCTTTGAGAAGTGGTGGAGGGGTGATATGCCCCCCAAAGGTGCCGCATTTTACCAGTTGTGCGTGTGGGATGAAATAACTTTACTGGACTCGGTGAGCTGTGGAAGTATGTTTTATTCATACATGAGTAAATAAAGTGATTTTTCTGTCACAGCTAGATGTACAAATTAGGCTATATCTACATTAACTAGAGCTATGTTTTGAACACAGGAGGCATTTACTCAGTTTGGATCCTGAACTATACATATGTCAAAGAGGAGGAATATATATCTGGTTTAGTAGAACATTTCATTGGTAAAGGAAGTTCTACCCAAAGATGAGTGACCTGATCTGTACTTGTGTGAAAGGAAATCAGAACAGAGCCTCATTTTATGTTTGTTTGTTTGTTTGTTTGGGTTTTTTCCATTTTGACAGGATAATTTATTACATGAGCACTTAGTGTTATGATCCCTTATAAAAATAACTGTCTTCTTACTTTACATTGTTTATAAAATAAGAGCTTTAGCTGTGAGTAGTAGTACATATTATGGTAGAATAATAACTGGGAACATGGACATTGCATGTCAAATGCTAGAAGAATCAACATCACTTTTTGCTTGCTATTTATTTAATAGTTTCAGAGCATGACTTGCTACTAAAGCCCAAATTCTGCAAAGATCTAGCATGGATCAGTATGGGCCGGGGCTTGGACTGACCGCGTGTGGCCTGTCAAAAGGCAGACTACAGGTCTCGTCCTGTTCTTGACTGGCCACAGTGGAAATTGGATTTAGCCCCTTTTAAGAGAAGTTTAAGCAAAATGGAACAAAAACTTTCAGGAAAATGCTATTTTATTTTTTTCTTGATAGTCAATCATGTCATGCAAATTCAAGCAATATAACTTGGGGGTTAAAATGGCATGGGCTCTTGTGACAAAGCATAATGTTGCAATCTTGAGTCCGACCACCCTTGAATGGGGGGAAAGTTGGATGTTACCACTTGCTGCTGGTAACCAGGTCGGTGTGGCTCTGGGGCTGTGATCAGCCTAACACCTCTGGGAGACATGTTTGCCTTAGACTTGCTGGGTATGAAGGTCTTCACTTATTCCTAGGTAATGCACCCCCAAATGGTGTTATCTGAAGGATCTGATGATGTCAGTCAGACGTTCCAAGCAAATCCATCTTCCCTAAAGCCGAGTTTGATAAGTCACTTCTGAGAGTCTTTTAAATCCAAATGAAGAGTAGCTGCTCCATGTGGTGGACATGCACTGGTGCCAAGAGGCACCCTGCTCTGCAGTACATTTTGCTTTACTTTCAGGCAGAAGCTCCCTACTGCGATTCAGCAAGAGAAATGTTTGTGCAGCTTCAGTTTAGGGATTGTCACAAGTGAGCTGCTGCCAGTCATTGCCCAGATGTGATCTCTGGTGTCTTTCTTACTATGTTTAATTAATTTAGTTCAGTGAGCTTCCTGCAGCATGACTGCATGCCACTGATTTGGCCCAATACTTTCAGTTCACGTGTAGCAAGAGTCTCATTTGCAACTTCACCAAAGTCACTGGAATTGGGTGGGAATGTAATTTGTTAATGCTGGTTTATATCTTATTCCATCCTTTTTCTTATGGATTTCTCCTTTGAAGGCAGTGGCTCAAAAGTGAGATGATATAGACGGGGTTTTTATTTTTTATTTTTATTTAAAAATTAATTTTTAGAGCATACCGCTCCTTTAGACAGACATTTTGTATCCCTGGAAAGCTAATGGCACAGCAGAGGGAGCTGGGATGGAGCAGTGGGATGCCTGGACCCCTCTCTGGAGACTTTGGGTGTGCCAGAGCCTCTTCCCCTCCCTGCTTCAGCTCCTCTGCCCTGGCCAGCAGTGCTGAAACCTGGCTTGGGTGCAATGGGGTGGACCAGGGGGGTGGCATGTCCCACCCCAGCCCTGTCCTGGGGGCTGCTGGGGATGCCAGACTCTCACGGTCTGAAGCAGCCTTGAGCTCCACTGCTGCAGGAGGGTGGCAGCGCCTGTGCCGAGCGGGTGCCGCTCGTGCTCTCCCCAGCCGAGATCAGTGGCTCGGGTTCCTGCAGGCACTCTGCAGGCGGCTGCCGTCTTGCACATGCAGAACCTTGACATTTATTTACTCTCCCCTAGTGTTTCCCTTGCTCTGCTGATGTAACCAAGGCCATTGCATAATAACCTGGTCTTCAAAATGAATTTCTCATGGCTTTTACTATGTGAAAGAAGTTGAGCCAGCAATGCTGGCGGTGTCCAGAGCCAGAGCTGCTGGAACATTCTGATTTCTTTGCCTTGGACAGGCAGCTTGTTAGTCTTCTCACTCTGTTTAATAATGGGAATTTTAGAAGTGTGCGCACACACTTTTGTATTGACTGAGCAGATAAACCCAACAATTTTCCAGACAGAACCGATACTTTTGCTAGACTTTGGCATTTGTTTTTATTAACAGTATGGATTTGTAACCACAGTACAGCAGCAAAGAGTTTTTCTTTCAGGGAGTGACTTAAACAGCAACAGATTTTATGCAATTTTCCAAAGAAATGTAAAATAACAAGAAGGATTTCAGTGCTAAGTGGTGCTTTGGGCTTTCAAATCTTAGGAACAGCTCTGTCAGTCAGGAACAAATCTACTAAAGCCAATGGAATTAGTTTGGTCTAAATAAGATTATAATTGGACCTTTTAGTTTCTGCATTGCTCAGAAATAAATCTCAGTAAATAACTTGGGGTCAAGTCTCCTCCTAGCTGTACCAGAACTATGCTGAAGTTGGGGAAAATTGCCCCAAATTCACACTGTCTGATAGTCTACAGTGAAAAAACAGTTGAATAAATATCTGTGTTTCCTAGGTAGCCCTTTCAGAAATTGACTTGTAATTAATAGCTGATTCTTACTAAAAAATACTATTTTATTGGCTTCTTTGAGTTCCTCGATGTCACTGCAGGCATTTCTTCCACTGAACTTTCATGAGGTGGGAGATTTCACAGGCCGACCACAGCTAACCCGGCTCACGTTCACAGCTGCACCAGACTGGGTGCCACCACGTGTCACTGATGGCACAGCATTACTGCTGTAACCCAGTGCCTGTGGCGTAATGGCTTTTAGGTTAGAGCTGGTCGCTGTCCGCCCGACTCCAAGAGAAGGCAGAGCAAGCTCACGTATACCTGCAAAACAAAGCATAGGCATTTCCACAGTCATTCACAGCATGTTCTTCATTTATGTTTACATTGATAGTGGACCCATGATAGAAAGCTGCATTTTGAGCTAGATATGAAGTTCTCCAGAGTTCAGCAAGGATATGAATTAAGGTTTTAGTTCTGTGTGTTCTGGAAGTATAATTCAGATGCACTGCTCTGGTCCAGATCTGGATCTGAACTCCCTCAAAGCTTGGGGATATTTGGAGGATTGTTCTTGTTTTTAAAACCCATGCAATTTTCTAGCTCTTGTAAACTGTGTTCATTTTGGATTCAGTCTGTTAATATACAGCCTAACAGCAGAATAGCTACGTAATCAATCATAAATATTTCTACTAACAGACCAAGCCTGACATTCTGACTAATCTGATTAATCTGATTATGTTTAATAATAAATTGTAGTAACACTTTGGATATGTTTTTTTTAACTGGTGAAACTACTAATCAGTTTTGCAAGACTGGCATTCAGTAGGCTAGGGATTTACCTTGCTTGAAGGCAATATTAATCCCTGGCTAAAAATATGACTATCTTTATATTTCTGGGATCATGAAACTAATTTTTTTTTATTATTTTTATTTTCTTTGTAGTGCAGTGAAGTATACCATTATTGATTTGGAAGAAATTGATTTATGGGAAATGGTTCATCTACCACATGAAAAATAGTTTTGAGGTAGGTCTTGATTTATTTTGGCTTTCTGAAGTCTTTAATCAGTTAACAGCTGTATGCTTAAAGCACAGAAATGATAGCTGAACTGATGAACCTGTCACCATTTATTGTAGCAGAAGTAGCAGAGTGCTTGTGTGTCTGAAGCCGGCACACCAGTTTTGTCTAGCTAGGAAGGGCTGCAAATAGGAAGCTGATTTCCATTCTGGTCTCCCTGAGGAGCGTGTGTGTTTTGGCTCCAAAGAAGGCAGGAAGTAGACATAGAGATTTTACCTTGGTTTTAGGAGACGTCCCACCTCTGCTCTTACCTGATACCTTGTTAAACTTGCCCAAGGATGTTTCCTGGGACATGAAAGCGCTGCAAATTTGCCTCCTAGCACTGGCTTTCTGTAGAAGCTTGTCCAGCATCTTTTCTGGGCTTGTGAGACAAGGCTTTGTGAGACATGTAGGTTCCTCCAGGACTTGGGGATGTTTAACTTTGACCAATGAGAAATAACAATTTCTGGTTCAGTGCCTTTGCTGAACGAGCACTGATGTGACCTGCCTCCACAGACCAAGCCCGACGTAAACTTTTCTTAAAGGACTGAGGAAAAAAGTTGGTCTCTGGCAATGAAATGCTGTTTTTATTTTAGGCATCTCAATGTATGAGTGAGGAAAGTAATCTGATTAGCACATTTGCTAGAGAAATGAACCAATGGGAAGGTGAAAATATTAATAAAAGATAGAGTTGGTTTATACTCAAACTGGCCTTTAAATTTGCAGTTTTTGCTGTAAGAACATGCTTATGTAACCTCTATTTCTATTCATAAAGGTTTATGTGGGTCTATATTGAATTATGCATTTAAAATTAATCCACTGAGGCAGCCCACTGAGATGCCACTTCTCATTTAGTAACTGCATTAAGGACTTTGTGCTTCATTTAGAAACTGTGAGAAGCTTGCTTTGTGCTGTGGAGAGGAACTGGCCTGCCAGATTCAGACTGGCTATTATAGGGGGTTTAAAACAACCATCTCTCTGTCTCTCTCTTTCTGAGTTACCAGTAAAACTCTATTCTTGACTCGTGTGACCCGACTCACGCAGCTTGGCTGAACCTGACAAACCCAACTGACTTGTGTCAGATTCTTAGAAGAGATTAATGAAGATTTTCTTCAGGGGTTGGGAACAGCTGATTCTGCCTTTGCAAGGCTGTGGGGACTCAGAATGAACAGATGCACACATTAGGTTTTTATACTAGCAGCTGTAATTCAAGTTTATTAAGTGTCTTGTTTGTGTAGTTTTCCAGTTCTTCAGAGATTGCAAAAGGGTCAAGAGCTCTTCTAGATGTTTGCATGGATTTTGCTCTAAGAAATCTCAGGCTCTTAGCTCTTCCTGTCTGCATTCTCCAAAGTGCATTTCTGCTTCTAAAATGGCTGCAAAATGGTATTGTGAGGTTCTGTGTTGTGTCTGAATGAAACTTCTTTAGCTTAAAAATAAAAGCATACCAGTTCTGCATATTCACTCTGTGATGTAAAAACCAGATTGAGATATCTATGAGGCCTATCTCACTCATCACCAAAAATGATTTGTTTTGGGAATGACTGCCTTTATTGACTCCAGGGAAACCTGTTGTCTTCCTATTCTGCTTTTGGTTGTTATTGCTTTTAGTATTAAGATAGTGCTTTGTGGCCTTAGTTTTTTAAAAAAAAAAGCTAAATAGCTAGGAAGTCTTTCAGTCTGTATTTCTCATTCTCATACTGTGCTCATACTGCCAAAGTATTCAAGTGTCTCCTGAATATTTAAGAAGTTAATTTTGTGAATGCTGAAACTGAGGAAGCTTGCTCTCATACCGAGTTGTGTACCTTCTCTTCCATATTTCCCACCGCATCTGTGCCCCCTTCCCTTGTGCCGTCCACTCCACATTGCAGCTAGTCCAGAGCCACTCAGAAACTCACCACCTCCTCTGCGTACGTGTGCGAGTGCTGTGTGGCTGACTGGCAGTTTCAAATTTGAAAGGAGGTGGAAGAAATCTCAATAAAATTGGTTAAAAATCAGCCACCTGGTTCAAAACTTACCAGAGATGATGGACAGGCAGTATGATATTGTAAGTGAAGCTTATGTAGAAAACCAGGCTAAAAGTATAAATAGTTGTAAGAAGCACATTCTCTCATTTTTGCATTCTGTCTGCATTTACAGTCAGCAAACAGAACAACTTGTTTGGTTTGCTGCTTTATTTTTGCAGGAGAGAATGAATGTGTGATTTACTAGAGGGAAGCTAAGTTGAAGAAAAGGTTTTTTATGTAAGTACAGAAAAAGTGCTTAGTCCCCTGATCATTTATATCTGCTAAGGAATTAAATTCTAGATTCAGCTGCTATAAAAATTTTGTCTCTTGCATGTATGAGTGTGCTGTATTAGATGAGAGTTTCACTGCTGCAGGGTGTCATGCAGCCAGTCCTGGAGAGGACTTGGGACTGTTCAGGGCAGACACTTTAAATGAGATTCAGTAGGTAAGGTAAATAACATATATATGAAATCACCTTATTTTAAAATAGCCTTGCCTTTACCAGATCTGTGACAAAATTAAGGCTGATATCCTCAAAATTATTTAGGTGTCTCATTAATGCAACGGAGAACTGGATGTCTGAGTATGTGGGGATCCGAAGTTAAATTAGAAAACAATGAACATCTTGAGGAAAGTATTATCAATGATTAAAATAGATCAGAAACATCTTTCTTTAAGTCTCACCATTTTAAGGACCCCTTATGGGTTTATTTGTGTTTAGATTAAGGGTAAATAAGAGCATAAAATTAAATGTTCATTTTAATATGTGAAAAGCAACTGGTTGCATAACTGTCGAGTTATGAAACCTATATTTTTGTTCTCTGCATCCTGAACATCTGTGGCCTATATTTAATTGCAGTTTTCATCTTCAATTTGAAGAAACAATGTTTAGCCTGAAGACAAAAGTGATCTGTGTAGTGAAATCAGCTAAATAGTGTGGTCGAGTCTTGCTTGCTAACAGTAAAGGCATTTTTACACATGTTCGAACTTAGAAATTGTATTCATTTGATAGTTTAAATACAGTTAAGAATACTCTGATGTCCTGAGCAATGTGAAGAATGGAAGTATTAAGACACAGAGGGATTGTAACTCAAGACGAACAGGTGCATAAGGATAGAAAAGTGGGGCCATATTGCGGTATCAATTTTTAAGCAGAAATCCATACTGATTCCAGTAGGGAGTCATTCTGATGAAATATTGATGAAATGATATGATATGGCCCATGGGCAGGAAATAATGAAATGTGGAAAATAAAGCAAGCCAGTACAAGTAGGGAACAGAATATGAAATGCAGAACCAAAGGGAACGAGCAACCTCAGAAGTAATACACCTGAAAAATCTGGAGAATTACATAGAAAGAAGGTTATGTGTAGAGTGGCAATGTGATAATCTCATCACCTTTCACAGAGCAGTGCATGCTGCCAGATAGATAGCTTCAGCCCAGATTTGCAGCTGCAATCTATATTTTGCAGTTGGTCCATATAATGGACTGGATGAGATTTCTCTTTCAGTCAATCTCCCTTTTTCGACTTGTAATTCAAATCCAAATGCTAATCTGCATTTGTGACTCAGAAATCTCTAAATGGCATCCTTACCAGAGGAAAAAGATGGAGTCTTCGTGTAGAAATAGAAAGGTGAGGTTTGAAGGATATTCATTACAGTCTTTTAAAATGCCGGTAGTCAAAAACTTCTGAAATGTTTGCATTCAGTTTGCTTTCACTTCATTATAGCTGTTAAATTCAAGGTCTGAATATGCTTCTTAGCCCATGTCTGAGTTAGAAATCAAGATGTCTGCAAGTGTACACTGATGAAAACAAGGCAAGTTATCCTGTTTGTTATAAAACAAATTCTGTTGTTTGAAGTAAATCTTAGATGTGGTTCCTGAGTGCAATCTTGATGACTTATCTCATTGTAAAACTACAGTTTGCTCCAAATACGCTATGATTTATTTCCACAGAGGTAAGAAATTCTAAACCTCCAGTTTCTGCCTGCACATCTCATGAAATAGATAGGAGGTCCTTCTGTCTTAGGATAGGCTGTTCAACAATGAAGGCTTGTTCATAGCCATACCATTGAATAGCCTCATCAACTAGGTATCCCAGTTAACTGAGTTGCAGGTGGAAATATTTCCATCTACTATTAAAAGACAGCTTCTACCAGTTTTCTGCTAGAGACATATTAAGTATTATGTTTTGAGAGTTTTCTAACACACTGCCATTCATTTCCCCATGTTGGATGTGTAGATTAAAAAGAAGAACACAAAGAAGGAACCCTCAAAACATACACCAATAATACATATATGTTTAGGCAGCCAGCAGTTCCCTTATTTAAAGAGAATGCTCTAAGAATTAAATTTCATACTTTTCTGAAATAGCGAGGACATTTAAAGAGCATCTGTGGATTAGTCTGAGTAAGTTTGTTCTGTAAATTGCTTGAAAAGAAAACAGACTCTTCCTAGGTATGGCAACAAATTGTTCCCAGCACTTCAGCTTAATACACTAAATGAAAATTCAGAGGAAGCAACACAATATTGGATGAACCTGTTTCAGAACATTGGCTCAGGCCACAAAGCAAGTAATTAACAAGCTGAATGAAGCATTTAAGCCCACGCCTTATCATTTATATAACTAACCTTTGAGTTTTGGACGCACTGGTATGCTGCAGTGAAGCCTACACAGTGTTTCTTTTATGTGTGTGTATTGAGCAAATGGGAAATGCATACCCTGCCATTTGTTTTTCACATTTTCAGCACTTATCAGAGTTCTCTGACTGAGTAATCTTATATTGCAAAAATGTACGCCTCTTGGTCCTTTTTTTCTGTAGTGCAGTGTAAATCTAGATGAGTCTCAGCCTTGTTATAATGTGTGTGGGGGGTGTATTCTACTTTTAAGGGTGCTTTTGAGCTTGTCTAAAGCATCATTAGTAGCACTGGAAAAGAATTAATTGAATGCCATTTTTCACCAAAGAAGTAAGCAACAAAAAGAGTGGCAGGGGATTCTGCAAACTCCTTGTTTATGGAGGCAGCCTTCACAAACAGCTTTGAAAACTAAACAGGAATGCTGTGAACCGATGAGGTCTGAAAAGACGTAGTTTCCATCCTTGTAACACATCTGTTTTTCCCATCCTGAGAAATGTTGGGCATGTCAGAAATACTGAAACTGCTGGTGACAACATTAGCTTCCTATAGAGCAACTGAGATTTAAGTGAAGCGTAACATCACCTCTGCACTTGGGGAATGAGTCATTTTGCTTATTAATTCTCTCACTTTTGTTTCTCCCTCCTGTTCTTTTCCCCATCACTTTATAACCGGAGTTATTTGGAACTCTTGTAAGACAAACACTATTTCTCCTTGGCGGGAGGGAAATAAAACAGCATACTTAACATGGTTATATAACACACTGCTACGCATGCCTAAAATGAGGTCATTTTGATTAATATATTTATCTGGTGTGCAGCTGTAACAGGAGATGTAATTGTGACTAAAAGAGCACCATTTTATGTAGCCTCTTTGCAATAGTGTTCTGGTTTTGTAACTAATATCCCCAAACTTGATGTGAGTTATGTTAATGTTGTAATTGGTGCCCTTGGGCTATGGTCCTAGTCCTCCAAACCTTGGAAAGTCTTTATAGTGTGGAAACAGACAGTCCTTTTTCTCTTCTTTCCTCTGTCAGAAGTTAGTTGAGAATTCTCCAATAATTATATTTATTAGAAGTAATCCAGTAATATATACATAGAAGCAGGAAAGAGAACAGAGGCAAATTGTGGAATTCCTTAAAGTTGAAGATGTTGCTGGATGATGGAGAAAGTAAAAGGACAAGAGATGAGTGATAAAGCCAGTTACAGTGGGCTGGGAGAAAAAGCTGAGCAGCACACTGCGAATGGCTCTAGTATCATCTATTGGAATGAGAGAACTGGTAGGATCTGCTTTTGGAATACAAGCAGATGTATTTTTCTTTTGGGATGTTGAATTGCCATTCTTCAAAGTTCTGACGCATCCGGTTCTATTTCGGTTTGATGACTCCTAACTAGACATGTTAGGCGGCTGCTGCTCAGAAGCCAGCATTTAAAAAACACTGTGTTTTTCTGTTCTACTCTTTCTGGCAAAAAGCTCGTTATTCAAGTGCTTGCTCTAACCTTTAGTTACCCTGGTTGCATAACTGGAAAGCAGCATCCCACCATGCACTTCTGTGACCCAGTTGTGCCTTTCCAGTTGTGACTTTATGAGTTATGAAAGGTGTGTCTGCCAAATTGCTACAGAAACATTTACTCTACTGACCCTGATTTCCTGAATATTATATAGTCATCATTCACTGAGGAGTGAAAAACAATGTAAAAGCATGTGAAAAAAAACCCTAATTCCACTATGTTGAAAATCCTTGTGTATGTTCTTTAGCCTTGATAGTGCTTGGGCTTCTCATTGATAAAAAATATTTGTAGAAACCACTTTTAAATCATTAATGCTTCAGTAATCTTTCAAAATGAATTTTCGATGGTACATTCAGTACTAATAGTCACAGTACAAATCATTGACTCATCCAAGGAAGAGCCTGAATAACAATTGCTTTGTTGAACTAACTTACAGTCTAATTTGTGATGTTCAGCATTCACATTTTCTAGACTGTCTGCAGACTTGCTAAAATCCTTCCACATTATCATGTCATCTATTACCCATGTATTCTACTCATGATAAAACCTCCATGTGGATGAGACTGAATTTCTAATATGTCACATAGACAAAACTATTTATTACTAGCATTACTTTTACAAAATCTTTCCATAGCTCATAGAAAACACACAAAAAGGCATGTGCTTGGTTTTCTTTTCCATCACATAATACAGCATAAGTCAGTTATATAAAGTCACTTACATAAATAGCTTAATTCTCCTTTCATTTATGGCATTATGAATCAAGAGCAGATCTACTGAAACAAAAGATGTTACACTGGCATAAAGTCAGTATTGACAGCATGTGCAGGCTTTCATTATATGGATTCTTTCAGCCACTAATTTTTCTGCTTTAACAACTTGAAAGCCATCCTATCGTAAGATGTAAACTGTTCAGTATGTGGCAGCTGAAGGCTAGTCTTCATAGCAAATCTTGCTCTTTATGTCAGTGCTTTGTTTTTCAGGTAGACTCTGTTCATGTTTGGTATCAATGTACAATTTATCTGTTTAGTTAAAAACATCACATTTCTGGTAAAGGCAGCCTGATGACATTACTGTTTACTAGTAAGCATGACTTAATCTGTTCTTCTATTGTGTGGTTTTTGGAGAACTTGGTATGAGTGACTGCTGATCTGTTTGAAAATAAAAAACCCAAGCCCAGCCCTGCAATAGTTTAGTAACGCAGTTTCTATTCTTCCTTCATCTGTACATGTGGCCAAGAGGATGACAGATAGCATACCTTACATTGCTATTGATTGAGTAGTATGGAGTAAAGACAGTCAATCCATGACTGCTGCAGCAGAGGCTAAATAACTGTTAAATTAAGAATTCAGCTACATCTTTTGAAGAGAAAAATGTTGCCATACCTTTCACTCATACAGAGAACCGCAGCACATGAAGAGGTGTTCCAGGATTTTGTGGCATCTCATTCACAGAATAACAAGCACATTACAGCTGAATGACAAAATTTTGAAAGCTGTGGCAGGTAACAGCAGGAGTTACTGTGTGGCATGCCCTTCCCTTTGCTCAGTATGGCACAGAGTCCTGATGCAAATCCTAGCGAAGTCAGTGCAGATTCTTGTGTCAAGGAACTATACTGGGAGGCAAAGGCTGACTGGAATAAGGAGTTTCTCTTGAACTGCTTTACATGATGGAGATCATTAGCAGTTTTGGATAATTGTTTTAACATGAAGCATTATGTAAGTATAGATGACTTCAGACTATTTCAAGTATCATTTGAATAAATCTGTGTAGGTACACTGTTATGAGAACACAGTAAGCAAGTAGTTGGGAAATAATTTGCTATCCTATATTTGGGTTAAATTTTCTCTGCTTTATACTCCATCTAAACACCACTTTTTTTTTTTTTTATAAGCATTCTTAAAGCTTTCAAAACTAAAATCATGACTTTAAAGGAATAGTTTAAATCAACATGTTCCCAAGCAAAGCTTCAGTTTTGACTATTTACTATTTCCTGATGGAAAAGCACTTCAACCAAACCACTTCCTCCCCCCAGACACGAATGTATTTTGTTATAGAAGACAGCAGTCTCAACGTAATTAGTTGTTGGCTTACCATATACAGTCTTAGCCTGGGCCCTGGATTCTAAAATAAATGCAGGGCCTGAACAAGCTTACGTAAGAGACCAGCAAGCCAACCTCTGATACCAGTGGTGGTTGGGACTTAGGCAGCAACTCACAAGCGTGCTACATCTTGCTTAATTGACAGGCAAAAGGATTAGCCCGTACATACGTAACTTTCAAAATTTTTGGCAACTCTTTCACATTTTTAGTAGAATAAGACACAGAGTCACTCCTCTCGATGCTAGGTTTATGAATAAGACTATTCTCTAGCTTTTTCTATAAAGTTAAAGGCTTTGAAAAATCCTACGGAACTTCTTGTTAAGGGGGCTTCACTGAAAATAGTCCTTTCATCGCCTCACAGATGCAGCTTAAATGTGGCTGGGATTCATTCTTGCCTGAGACTGTAAAGGAAAAGGTAACCCGGTTATAGTTTTAAATCACAGAAACCTGTAAAGCAAACAGTAATGCATGAGAGGTACCAAAGTCTAGAGAAGAGCATGGTAGTGCTGCAAGCCAGGCCCTCTTCAGTTCCCATCGTTCTTACTTTACTACAGCAAAGAGGAAAAAAAGCACTTGATGTCCTTTACAAATCATGAGGTTTAAGCAACTTCATTTCTATGGTTTGGTTCATTCACATCAAGTGTTGGTGTGTGACTGCAGGATCTAGGATTTGCTCTTTGTTCCTTTATCTAACACACCTAAAAAAGCAGCTAACGTGTAATATTTGTTCACCACTGTAGTTCTTTGTTATGCAAGCCAAAGAGTAAAGAACACAAAAATTTTAATTAGCAAACAACTCTTCACACAGACTTTGCTGGTACAACATAGTTATAAGTACATCTACAAACACATACAGGTTCTTTGGACTATGATTTTTTTTAAAATATATTTTATATGACAATGTGAACAAATCTGGAAAAAAAACAAATTACTTCAACCTTATGTAGAGGTAGCTGAACAGTACTCTGTTCAGTGATATGAGAGTATAACTTAAGTTTCATTTCAAGTTCATTACAGTGCACAAAAGGATGTTTTACAAACAAATGGAATATACAAGTCCACAAAACTTTATTTAAAATGGCTTGATAGATATATTTCTGGCACTCTTGTAACCACATAGCTTGATGGAATTAAATTGGACAAGTATATGGTGCCAAATTAAGACATCTTACACAGATAGTCTTTTGCTCCTCATTTTTGTACTTCTCCCGTTCCTCACCAGGGAATTATAGAAGCTATTACATTGGTTTTGCTACACTTCTGCTCTGTAAACCTTTGTTCTGCAAATTGAATGTAAAGATTTAAAGGTGCATATGTTTATATTTATAAAATATATGGCTATGACTCTATTAAAAAGCTCAAGAATGGCAATAACAGAATACAGGCACTTCTATGTGAGGGTTACTTTAGACCTTATGAAACTCCAACATTAGTAAGCACTTCACATGATACCTGGATGAGTAAGTCAATGTAATAGTTCGGTTTTTTATTATCCACCATTTTAATCCTGTCTAAGCAGATTAGTTTCTTGTACCCAGACAATATTTATTTAGCAAGGTGGTTCAGAATAGTGACTTTGCCGAAACAACCATTTTTCTTTAGCTATAAGACTTTCAGTGATTTACTGGGCTTTGGAATAAACCCCAGATCCTAAACCATGCGCTGCACCAGTTACAAGTTAGGTTGTGAAGCTGACAAATTAGATGAGAACTAAGCAGGGGCTGAGTTCGTCTGATGTAGGACTCGGGGGAATGGGGAGCACTACCCTAAGCGCATATAGTTCCATTGGGCTTTTATGCACAACCCCCCCCGTAGTTAATTTACATGGGTTTTTTTAAATAAGAGTTTGTGAACATGTTCTCCATTCCTAAACAGTGCATTGAGATATAACTCCTATCCATCATTAATTTAAACACCAGTAAAACTTCAGCACCAAGTAGAAATCATAAAGAGAAAAATTTCTCACAATGAGAGCAATCAGCCATTGGAATAATCTCCCCAGGGAAGTGGTGGATTCCCCAACATTGGACACTTATGATTTGGCTGGACAGGGTGCTTTTGCCAAGAAAGGTTGGACCAGATGATCTTTGAGGTCCCTTCCAACCTGCTATTCTATGATTCTATGAAAAGATTGTCTAAAACAAAATTTTATAAATCTCTTTCTCTACAGCACCGATTAAGCAAGACCTGCTACATCCAAATCCACATGATTTTTTTTTTTTTTTTAGATTAAAATAATCTTTGGATTAAGAAATCCATGGTTCAGGTGTTCTGTTAGTCATACGGGACAGAAGGATAGGCCAAGCAATAGGTCAGCCATTCAGTGTGACAGCTGGTATCTCTTAGTGCTACACAGTAATGGAAGATAAGATATCAGCACTTAAAAAAAATAACATAAAAGGAACTGTTACAACTAACACCAGAATGTCACTTAAGACTTAGCATGATAATGGCCTATCTCACACCATTTTATCATTTCATTATTAAAACTACTTTCCACAACTGTGTCCAAGTTCACTGTAAGGTTTCATGATTTTTCTTGATTAATCCAGTCCTTTACTTTCAGCCAAGTCATGCTAGCCAAGATAACGGCTATTTTCATGGAAACATAACCCCTTAAGTTATTGCTAGACAAAGGAACATATAAGACAAAGCAAAGTTATTTTCTGTGTCATGTCTGCCTATATAGGGGAATGAAAAATTAGTATTAATTCCTGCAGAAAACTTCTCTGTTTTTAATTAGAAACCATATAACGTATATGTACAGAGATTTGGAAAGGTGATACAGCCAGTCTTTGTTATTTATTTTAACGTATTTTGTTAAATATTTCATTTACAGAAAAGTGAAGAGTTTTCAAATTAACAAAACCGTATCTTATTATCATGCAAGTCTAAAACTTTCAAGAAGTCTCTGGGAGATGTTTAGGTGATACTGCCTAAAAGACTGGCACTTAGTTATAGTTTGATCTGTTCTTGGTTCCCTCTCAGCCCCCATCCCAGAAAACTTGCTTTTTTGTATTCCCCCCCCAGGGTTGTGTTTTTTTTTTTTTTCTGAGGGGGACTGATCACATTTGCTTGGAAATAAAAAAATTTTCTATTGATTTTAGTAATCCTAAGTCAGTGATCTAGGGTCAATGGAAACAGACTTTGAAGAACTAGCAAGAACCCTACGCATTACTCATGCCCTCCCAACAAAGATTAATCAATACTTCTGGCCACAGGAAATGCAAGTTCAAGTCAGGACTTTTTTTTTTTTTTTAACAGCTGAGCAAGACTGGTTATGGGACTAGACTAGGTGTCTAGAAAGATGTGAAAAGCTTAAATAAAATACTCCCCCAATTAGTATTTTATATGATCTATATTCTGTTTCTATAATTAAAGTGAAGGTATTTTAAAAGCTGTTTATTCATGCCTGTAATAAATTTTGCATTTATATCCTTGTACTGATTAATACAACTAAACAAACGAGCAATACTGTGGCATAACTAAAAGATTTTTTTTTTGTTTTTAAACCTCATTACTGAAACTTTACTGTCTCAACTCACTGAAGGCTAAGGCTACTCCTTGTCCAGTTTTTACTGGATTTGTGTTCTCTAGCAAATCTGTTTCTCAATATTTTTTTTTCTTCTAAAGGAATTTGCAGACTTTAGCTATTAATCCAGGATGTGCGGCCATAGAGCAGTCCCAGACAGAATGCTACTGCACATGTACAGATGAACTTTCCTGATGGGCTCAATTTGTGGTGCATACACAGATCAACTGTATGCATTACATGCAGTAGGTCCAGTGTTTCCAGGTTACAACAAATGCACTGGGCATTCATGATACAGGGCACGTACATGAGTTTCGGCTTAGGAAATCCTGGCAGCTTTACTCAAGGGTAATAGAAAAGACAATACTCACTTTTAAAATCAAGGATTCTTTCCCTGCCAATTTCTAAATCAACAAAATAGGCAGAATATGAGTATGTAGAAGATGTGGCATGCAGGGAAAGAGAACAATGAGGTCAGTGAGAAAACAGTTTAAAATAGATATTTAAGGTCCTTTTCTCACAGATAAGAGTAACAGAGTGACAGCTTTTTTCTATGGGAGCAATATGGGCCCCTTATGTTATGCAATAATACATAATGGTTTAAGGAAGAATTGCATTTAATGCAGCTTCACTTCCAAACAAGTAGAAATAACTTTGTTGTTGACTCATGAAGACAAATGCCATAGCAGGTGTCAGCCACCATACACTTGTCATTGTTCAGACTATGTATGTATTTCTATACATTGTTTACAGAGAAGCACGTAAAGTACCACCTAGGGAAGAAGCGCAGCAATCTAGCAGTATGGAAATAAGTTGTAGCATTTCTAGAGTAGCTCAATGCAAACACAGGATACATATGCCATTTGCATCACAAGGTTGAAACACGTTTGTCTTCCATTCGTTTCTTTGGTACCCTTATGGAAAAGTTCCATAGAATTTAACATGAGGGGGAACAAAGGTAGTTTTATGGAAACAGTATGGAAATTACTTTTAACTAATAAATATTTCTGATGGATGAGATGATGATGGAAAAAAACCACACAGAAAATTGACATTAAATTCTACCACATTTTTCCATAAAGGCATGGAATGGCAAACAGTGCTACCGTGGGTAAAAATAACAAAGAAGTTTGTAGCATTCCATAACATTCTCAATTTAATCTATTTTTTTTTTTGCCACTGAAAAGGAAAACAGTAGCTTAGAATAAAAGGCCCAGTTCTGCTCACATTGAAATCAGTGAAAGTCAAAGTCAGATGGAGGCAAGATCAGTCCCAGAGAGCAGTACACTGAAAGCAATAAAAGCAGCAAAACAAGTATATGAACTGTTGATTAAAAAAAAAAAAAAGGAATCAAACCCAAGATACTTCGTATTCTCATTTCTGCCCTATTTTTACCTGCTTTATAGCCAGAAGTAATCATGCTAAAAATCACTTGTTTTCCTTGGGAGTTTATTTTTAGCAACACTACCCAATCTCTTAAGAGAAATGCAATGGCTGGGTAGAGATTTGAAGCTAACAGAAACCTGAAGATTGGGGTGAAATAAATAGCATTTATTACAACATTCCTTCTCATGTGACAAACTGCCCTCTGAGTCCTACAGTTCAAAGTAACTCCCTCCCCCCACATACACACACTCCAAAGCCAAATCCCATCAAATAATTAAAAAAAGAAATAAAACTGATCTTAACAGCAACAAGAGTTGATGTAAAAACAAAACAAAAAAATAAATCTATGTAGTAACCTACAATGAAATGATACTAGTACTTCCCGTTTTCTTTAGGAGAAGCCGCTTTTCATATATTGTGGCTCTTTCTTCGCAGTTGTTTGTAGCCATTATCCATTCTTGCAAGAAAGAGTTCAGATACAAATTCAACTCAGAGTCATTCTCTGTTCTGTGAAAAATTAGGGGATAGATCCTTCTGTCACCACTATGGCCAATTCCCACTGCCGTTAACTGATCAATACGTGAATTTACCCAAGCACTTAAACACTCATGCTTCAACGTTAAGCATGTGCTTGACTCTTGTGACAGCAAGAGCCTAGTTGCAAGCATAGGATCAAGCTCCAACAACTGTGCTTGAATATTCTCAGACATAACCTGTGTATTCAAAAACTTCATGGCAGGCTGTTTTGGAGAGGAAATCCTTCTTAGGCTACAGTAGAACTGGGGATAAGTAGAAAAACATTCAAAGTATTTGAACGCAAATATCTGAAACATTATCAAAGCAGTTTTGCTAGTGCACTGCTAGAATCATCATTTTGCCCCCAGTCATAAATACAGGGTAAAAACACTGTAAATAAATAGAGCAGCTCACTTTCCTTTAGAGAATGAACACATAAATAATATACATTTTGAAACAAAAAAATCATAGTGCAAAAATAAATTATCAAACGGAAGTTGTGAACATTATTTTACACAATGCTATATAAAACCTGAACCATTTGGAATAAAAGACTTTGCAGTTCACTGAAATAATGCATTAACATTATTATTTCTGCTTCACATTAAACTGCACAGTTTATCCTTTATCCACTAAAAAAATAAAAATAAAATAAATTAAAAAACCTCTTAAGCTTTTTAAAAGGTTTATGGCAAACAAGATCACTTTTTGTTCTATCACATTTGTTATTAATTTAGCAGTGCAGTGATTGAATAATCATCTCAGAGTTCCAAATGGAAACTATTAAAGTATCCATAAACATCCCTTGCTCTTAATAACTCATTTTCTTTGAAATTCAGGCTTGAAACATCCTGACACTCAAATCTGTAAGACATTATTGCAGTTAGATGAAGTTACAAGAGACAGTCTACAGTCAAGTACTGTGGGAGACTTCACAGCTCTCCTTCTCACCATCACCGTGATCTTGTACGAGACATGAATGTAAGGACACGTCTGATGCCATTCAAGCGGTCTTTGAGGGATTTCATGGCAAGGAAAGGGAGCTGAGCTCTGTTCTCAAGTGGAAGGACAGCCAGGACCCACCAGCACCAGGCTGGCCCATTAGGGTTAGACTGCAACCAGGAGGGAAAAAAAAAAAAAAAAAAAAAGAGATTTTAGGATACATACAGATGGTAAGGTCTTAGTTTTGAAGATTTAACTTCGAAAACACAGTATTTTGATAGCAATCTAGCAAGTAGGTCACTTCATTGCCAACCTAATGGCTTGTGATTACAGGTTTGCTTGAAACAAATTACAACCAAGTTGCACCTTTCCTGAAAATAGGATGTTGAAGGCAGAAGCAAGATGCATTTCTATTTCTAGCAACAGTTTATAAGTTGGGCCTTCTAGATATTTTTTTTTTTATTTAATGTATTTTGTTCCCATGTTATTATTGACCCAGTTCCTTGGGATTCCTGCCTCCCTTCTTCATACGTTATGACACTACTTCATATTTAGTTTCTGTTGTTATATTCTGTTATTTTAGGATCCCTACCATTTGCAGTCTTTGAATGAGAGTACCAAGATTCCTCTTGTCTACTTTCTCTCAGTCACTTAATTGGGGAAGTAGAGTAGGCAAAGAGGCATTTAAGTCTCCTGGGATTAATACAGTCAATTAAGTAGTCTCAGGAAGTTACCAACATTAAATACGAAGTTTTTTGTTCCTAACTGTGCTACCACTGGTGTATGGCAACATAACTTACGTATGCAGGATAATGAAGAACATTCATATTTTCCTCCTAAAACACAATGCCTCCCAGCTTATCGGGTATCCCTGCTATTTCTGTCTCTAAAAGTTACATAAGCCACCGATTCTGGATACCTGTGGGTCAGGATCCTTAGCTGGCATTGGACCAAAATGACTGAGAATTCGACTTTTGAGTGCTTGCTTGAGGGAGTTAAACCACATATATGCCTGATCATAGACAGAATCATGGAGAACAAGTAATGCAGCATACTCCTGTCCTTGCACCTGAAATGAGTAAAGAGAGGGGGAAAGTTACTGTTAGTTCAGTCTGCATGTTGGGGAAGGCATGACGTTAATTTTTAGGATTTTCTGGGGTGGGTAGGGAAAGGAAAAGAAAAGCACGCCAAGAGAGTTCTGGGATAAATCCTGAAAGCTAGTTTGGTGTCCCCTATTCTGCTCCCCCCCCATCCATCAAATCCTTCAGTTTCTTATCCTGTCTTCTAAACCAAAGACACCTATTTGCAGAACAAGCACTTTCTGGATTCCTATAGGAAAAAACCTTTATGTAAACATCATACAACACAGAAGAAAAGATTATGCAAAACTTTTTTTTATTTAATTATTAGCAGCTCCTCAGAGTAGACATTTTATCTTCCCATTGTATACCAAAAGCTCATGTATCACTCCGAATACTTTGCCTACATATATTTTTTTTAAATTAATGTAAATAATTTTGAAGGTGTAGTGGACCCAATCCTGCTCCTTCTTACCTGAGTGGGAATTTTCTAATTGGCTTCATGCAAATAGAGGCAGGTTCCTCCCCACCCCTCGCTTATAAACTGCAGTTATTCTGTCCAGAAGAGTGGTAAGATCTCATCCTGGATTCACTTAGTTTTGTCTTCTGCTAAAAAACTCTAGCAAAAACTCTTCTGTATATAGGCAGTGTGTGCACATGCTTGTGGTAACTATTATGTTTCCCATGTTTAGCCATGAGCAGTTAGTGAATACCACAAATTTGTTTTACTAGATACTGTTCTACCAAAGAACAACTCACTGAAAACGTATGTGCTTAGAATTTCTAAATTTACCTTTTGATCCTCAATGTACTCAATATCCGCTGTATTATAGCCATCACGCTGGCTGTGCTGTATCACCTTAAATCTCCTCTTGCCAATGCTATCTACAACAGAGCGGCCATCAGCAAAGAATTCAACATTTCTTATCTCCAGAATGCAGCCATAATCTGCAAACCTATTGAAATCAGAACAAAAGCAAGTAAACAAGTCTTATTCTCTCCACCCTTAGTCCCACAGAACTGCCATACAGCCAGTCCCCACCACAAAGGTATTTACCAGTGTCAGCTCATTTCTATTGTTCATAGTACTGACCTGCTATAGTTCAAATTATTCCACAATTGTTTTCAAAACTATCAGGAAGATTCAGGCTGTCTAATCTGATTAACACTAACTGCATGTTTTGGAATACAGAGAACATCTTATGAAATTGAAAGTTATACACTTTCTCTGTAACCCTAATGTGGTCAGTCAATTCATACAGAAGAGTAAGTGTAATTCAGAATTTTAGAATTACGCAAGGACTATGAATACTATAAAGAAAAGAGTTCTCCCTCAATTTCAGCAGATTTTACTTTGTAGGTGTGCATTTTGTGTACATCATACTTTTTCTGGTGTATACATATCCTGCAGGTATACACCATAAA
The DNA here is from genome assembly GCF_028858705.1 of Grus americana. Lineage (NCBI taxonomy): Eukaryota > Metazoa > Chordata > Aves > Gruiformes > Gruidae > Grus > Grus americana. The sequence continues at coordinate 16,687,816 of NC_072863.1, read as the reverse complement.
AAGAAGGGAGGAAAGCTAAACACAGAGACAAGGTCAAATTACCTAAGACTGACTGTAAATACTTCAATGTCAATGCTCAGCCAGTCCTTAAGAAGGTCCTGCTGTACCTCTGCGGCCTCCACTATATTCAGAACAGTGAGGACAGAAAGGTATGCCACTAGCTTAGCTATTTCTTTTTGTAGTTTAGAAAAAACTAAACACACCAACGCACCTTACTGCCATTTCAATGTGATTTCTTGTGCCAAAGCATTCAACAGATTTCAAAACAGTAGAAAATACAGTTCCTTTTCATGTATTACAAGAGGTCTGCAGCTCAACTTCATATAATACACACTAGCTACGTGTGTTTCAAGAAAAATGGGTTTCAAGTCATATTAGTCAGAAGCTAAGCGCTCAAGAGGGAAACTTCAGTCTTCTCAATGTCTTTAACTGGCGCGATTAGGAAGAAATTTTCTTTGCTGGAAAACTACCACAGATATTATAGCCATGGACCTTTCTGCACCTCTCTGAAGGGACTTGCTCCAGACCAAGTGGGATACAACACATGGTCCGAGCACGCTGCTCACTCACCCCTTTACAGGGTCACTGATACACATCCCAAATTGTTTGGTGCCAGTCTCCATGCACCTTCGAATCATCAGGCGGTAACACGGCTCAAAGATGTGCAAAGGGCATGGGACTGTAGGATAAGCCATTGTGCAGACAAATATAGGAACATTCTTATTTAGGCTGTAAGAAAGAAAGAAAGGAAGGAAAAATCAGATATGACATTTTACCAAACTCTGACAAGGTAAAAAATACATTTTAAGTTAGAACATATTATTTAAAATTATGATATCTTTAAATAGAAATTATAACATGTTTAGAATAAAATCCTTAATGGAGTAAGTAAAAACTAAGATTATTCTTCCCCTTCATTGACTAGATAATATGGAAAGTGATACACCAGTTATTAGCAGAAGCATTTTTAGTTATGCTTTCTGGTTTTGCTAGTGAGATCATTAATGCATCTCTCTTATTGCTTTTATTCACTTTGTTTTCCTTAATCCCATTTCTTCCCTACCCAGTACGTTCCAACCCCCAGCCTGTGAGACTACTTCCACCTATTGTCTCACTCTGAGGCTTTCATGGAGAGTCCCCAAAAGCAACCACGCTACTTTCTAAAGCAATCTTTTGTTTATAAAGCATCCTTCTGGATTTCTTCTGCTTCTGTTTATTGTTTAGCGCAGTGTCCAGTTTTTATGCTAACTCAAAGCACAATTTCACCTGGAGCCTGTTCTCTTTGAAATCACACGATACCAAGAAAGAAGCTCCTTTGTCAGCATCTTAGCTCGTGTTCCACAGCAGCAGGAGTCACTCATCAGCTAACAGCAGTAGTATTAAAGGTTGGATTTTACATAAATGGATTACATACTTGGAAAGCTCTGCTATTTCCTCTTCATAAATCTTTCTTCTTTCAGTGAGTTCCTCTGGAAGATATCTTGCTATTAACTCCTCCATTAGTACTGTTTTACAGTATTTCCTCATAGCCAAGCACTGCAGCAAAAACACACGCAAGCAGTTACAGATAATGCACAGCATTGCAAAGTGTATGGTGCCTATGCACAAGGTAGTCATCCGTTAGCTCCATTCTCTTATGTCTGTAGCAAATCAAAATAATCTTTTAAGCTTGCACTGCCACCGAACCGTTGTTTATTGAACGATTCCCTGTGGCATCATCTTGGGAAATCTGGGAAGTAAAATCACCTACAGATTTTCTAAGTACAGGTCTGGCCCTCAGGTTTGAGGAGAGGAGACTATCTGTGCTTTCTAAGTCACAAGAGCTTTTTAAAAGTCACATTTTTTCTTAAGTTATGTAATATTTATTTTGAGTTGGGAAATAGCGAAGGTTTCTGAAGGTGCTACTCGATTCTATGCCGTGCCCTTGAATTTATGCCGAGAAAATCCAAGCTTCAATACCTCTGAGAGCCCTTCCTTGCACAGGGGACATTTTGGGTTGTGATCCAGGCATCTCTCAAGACATTTCAGACAGAAGGTGTGTCCACAGGGTGTAGTGACAGGTTCATAGAAGAGCCTGGATTGGAAAATCCAACAACAAAAAGACAACAATATCTTCTACCAAAGTTTAGGAAAAAGCTGCTACCAAAAAAGCTGTCTTCATTCACTAATTTAACTACTGACTACTCCAGGGATAAAGTTTTTCCTTGCTTTTCATTTCTTCAACCAACTTTTTTATTTATTCAGCTTGCAGACTTTCTTATTGCCACCTAACATGAAAGGCAGCCCATGAACTCCGATTTCAGTGAGGGTGAGACACAATATTGCCATTAACTTCCAACAAGCCAGGATTTAATTTCCCTCTATATGAGCAATAAATAGAAGCAGAAGTTGGACCATCTGACTTTTTCTAATGAAATTGAGCAATACTTGCACAACTATTACTGTGGAAATCATGTGATTACTTGTATGTGTTGAGCTAAGCACAAAATAGCTATTTGCGGTAATAGCCCACATAAGTGATTGCAATAAACTATTATGGCCAACTCTAATGTGGACTTGGAAAGGAGCATTGTTGGAATAGACAATTTTTAACCTTCAAATGACTGCTTTTCTGAAAAGTGAGTGACACTAGGTTTGTGTTTCTTCTAGAAAATATTTAAATATTTAAGACCAGATCTTCAAAGTATCATAGTATCTAATCTTTACCCATTGCAAGTACCTGTGACACTTATTTTCGTGTAAGGATTTTTTACTGATTATGATTACGTGATACTGCAAAGTGATGTTTCCTTGCCAATAAGTACCTTAAGGAGATGTGAATAATATGGATTTTTTTTTAATAGAAACCATTCAAAACTAGAAATTGTTTGGCATATACTGTATTTTACAACATACTGTCTAAGCATTTTAAGGTCTCAAATATCCGTCTAATTATAATTTAAGTGAATGTTTACTTTAAAATATTACAGTTTATCAAAATACTATACTAAGTTCTATTATACATGTGGAAACTATAAATATGTAAACCCACATTTATTAGCATCTTTAACAAGATGAGTGTATTTAAGCACGTAATGGGCTCTTAACAAGATTGCCATAGCCAGTTTATTAAATGTCATTAGTTACTATAAACATTGACATTTAAGCAAGAGAACATATGAAGAAGTATCTAAAATACCACACCTATCTTACTGCAACTTGACTGAATAATTGAAAACCCTTGTTAATTGTTTTATGAACAGAAACTTCACTGCACCTTATTGCTTTAAACTATGTAAAATACTGAGAATTCTACAGTATGTTTCAGTAAGCACTGGTTTGCATATGTAATTATTTAGTAGTGACTTATTGATCTAAAGTGTTAGCATAAAGACCAGAAATTCCTGTTAAAATGCATGACGCTGCTCTAGCTCTCACAAAAACCAGCAGCAGATTTTTCCAATGACTCTAAGGGGACCTGGACCAAGCCTCATGACTTGCAGAAAGAAACACTATACATCAAGATTTCTCATGACATCATTTTAAGCTATTCTAACAGCAGAAACTAAATATTCACTCCTGCTGAGTAATGCTCCTTCATTTCTCACCAGTATGTTGCTTTGACTATTACTTTTTATTTTCTGCTTGCTGCTGGAGTAAATTTAGATCAATAACATTTTGGCCACTTCATCAGACAAATAGGTTAATAAAAGCTCCTGCAGTTAATTGTGAACAGGTCAGTAGGTTACTAGGTAATTAGTCCAAAGTATCTCAGGATCCAAATCCCTAAAATACTTCTGAAGAACATGGCAGGAAATAATTATAATCAATCTGCATTAATAGCAAGAAAGAGATCTGGTGACAGCTTCCCTGAGCACAAGCCTTTGTTGTTGCAGTGATGTTACAAAGCTAACAGCCTTCTAGATGCAAGGCCTGTATTTGTGACCGCAATTACAAGATCAGCATCACCATCCTCTGTACTGTAAGGGCATCCTCGAGCTAATTCCTTTACAAACGTATTGTAGTTTGGCTGTTTCTGATTTAACATAGAGGATGAGGAAGTAGGGCAAATTAATTTTATTAAAAGCATCTTGAAAAATGCTTTGTGAACATAATGATCATAAACATGCAGACTTATTAAAACCAGCTAAGAGTAATTGTGTGGCTTTCTGTTAGAGGAAAGTTTTGCTCTTAGCAGTATCAAGTGTTTTGACAGCTGTATAAACTTTTGGAGCATGTTTCAGCTGTAGGCAGACAGAGGGAGAGGGGGACAGATCGGATTTATTCCAAGCAGAAGCAAATCAAACAACACAGCAGTTGTTCCCCCAAAGGTTTCAGTTTGTCTCAAATAAATTGAAGCTCCCCGCATACAAACAACAAAACAAAGCAAATCCAGATTACTCAAAGCACAGGCCTTCAGAAAGAAGTCCGTGAAGAGGCTATCTGCTATTTAAGAATTTAAAACATAGCGCAAAACTAACCCCGACATGAGTTACTGATAAATCTGGGTAATTAAAAAGACAAACCTAAGCAACACTCACTGCAGAGGTCAAGACCCCCGTGAAACACCTTCCCAATATTTCCTTCTAAGGCAGTAACCAAACCCCACATGCATATTTGCCAAAGTTAAAAGCTTTTTGCAAAACAAGCAGTAAAATAGATGTAGTTGACAACTCCTACTGGTTTTATCAAGTCATTGCTGTCCCCAAGAATAACTGTGGTTTAAAAACGGAAGAAGAGACCATCAAGCAAATGGAGTGATGGCCTTAGTAAGCTAAGGAACACATCTCTTAAGCAACAGAGGAAAAACATCCTCTTGTTTACTTGCAAGATCCTCCTATTGCAATAGCAGCAGCAGAATATGTTACAAGCAGACTTGGAATATTCACTGGACGTGGTCTCTTTAGCCGTTTTGTGCATTATATAACATCATCATACACCGCTCCACAGATTCCAAAGGACAAACTGTGGTTTTGTGCACTATGTGTGTCAGTGGGTGGGCGTGTGTAAGTGGTGAGAGGAAATCTTTCAGACACCTTGACTAACACGCTTAACCCTTACGTACCCTTTCCTAAACAATCCCTAGCCTAGAGCAGATCAGAAAGTTCCTGTTCATCAACAGTGTTCAGAACAAAAGGTCTAGAAATGCGTGCCTGGAGTAACAACACTAATAAAAACTAATTTTTAACTAAGGGAAAAATAAGTACCAAATGAACAAGAACATCTCTAGGTCATAAAAGGGAAAGATCTCTTAAAAGCTAAAGACATCCATGAGAAAACAATGGATACCTCATACACAGGGAACAGTCCAAATCTGACGGATCCACAAATTCAAATGGAATATGTTGTCCAGTACTATTTCCCTTAGTATCAACTGTATCTATCAATAACAAAAAACATATTGTAATGTAATTGAACAGAACTATGTAAACACAATAATATTCCATGTATCTACAAGCAGCACCCAATATTTAAACGTGTATTGTATATACTTGCAAGTCACTGAACCATTAAGCATCATTACAATAATTTCTATGCAAAGCATCAAATTCAGCCTTGGCACAAATCAGTATATTTCCCTTTAATTTTGATGACATTATACCCACTTACAAAGGGTTGAATTTAGCCTTGCATTAACAATTAATGTCAAAACATTTTTTATTAGTGTTGGAAGTCTAAAGTGAGACAAATTCTTCTGTCATACCTTTGTAAATACATCCCACAGCATGAAAACAAGGCCAGCTATCATGAACAAGCAGAATATGTGCTTTTAAACAAACTTTTTAAAAATTGATCCTGAAAGTGCTAAGACCACGTGTGACATTGATGCTCCTTAAAAGATTCAGAGTTCTGCTGATAAAGAAGCACTTGACCCAACCTTCTTAGCCCCCTTTTAAGATTAACCTTTTTTTTTTTTTTTAACATACATGAAAGATTCCACATCAAGCCCTGATTAGGCTTAAGAGAAAATATAAAAGCCAAAGTGTAATCTGGACCCTCTTCCTCTAAGTTCTATAAAAGCAAGATTTCCACTGATTGCATGCCACGGAACTTACGCCGTGCATAGTTAAACATACCTTTCTTCATCAGCTTGCAGGGTACCTCCGCATTTCGCATCTCCTCTGAGCAGCACTTCCTTTTCAGGAGGCTGCACTTCTCAGAAAGGAGGAAGGCAGACTCTGGCACGGAGGTGAGTTTGTTCTCTTCCTCTGAGCAGTCCTTTTTGATCTCTGTAATTTGTATAGATTTCCTCAAGCTACCAGAAGTAGTTACGTTTGGTTCCTCTTGAATGGGAAAACCCTTTTTCTGTTCCACATTTACCTGTGTGAAGAGAGGACTGACATTAGACCAACCTTCCAACAACTTGGTAAGGAAAAAAAAATCACCCAAACCCATCACAAGTCTTTAATATTATCACCAGGAAGGACTTTATATGTCAAGAAGCAACAGTTTGAGAATTGCTGTGTCAGGGCCTGATTTTAATGGAGAAAAAAAGCAAACTATTTCCCCTCCCACCATCCGTGTCGTGTCCCCCCTGCCCCAGCCCCACCATGGCACTCAATATTTTCAGCCCCTATGAGTGGCTTCATAGCTTGGTCATGAAACTTGATGCAGGCAGAAATGTGGGTAGATCTCAGGTTAAATATGTTGTTATTACTTAATCTAAGGAAAAATGCATATTGTTTATATCATCATGATGGTATTAGCCATCAAAACAACCAAAACAATGCCAGTTTATTTTAAGGAAGCAGTATAAGCACACACAATTTATAACAGAGAAAATGCACAGAGCTTCCTTTAGCGAGACAGATTCTTTCACAAAGGATAAAATGATCAACCTTTATCCCTTTATGGCTACAGAACAACCCATAAGCAGCCAGGACACGGGACATCACCTATCAGCTTGTCACATCAACTCCCCAGATGAACCTGAAAGCAGATACTGTGGATTGTGATCAGGAGCTGTGGTGATGTGTAACATGCAGAAAGATGAGTGAACTGTCCCTCAGATGACTTCACAAAAGGGTCATACAAAAGGATTTCTTGTTAGAATATCCTAATAGCCTTTCCAGAAGGCAATGTCACTGACTGTTCTTAACAGTCTCAACAAGGCTGTTCAAAACCTACCGTTTTTGTTTGTAAGGACTAATGAAGTTTCCTCCTACACGTACAGTATATGTAAAACCTATCCTCGAAGTTCAGGCTGCAGTGAAGCAAAAGTGGTCCTTACAAACCCATGAACGTAAACCTCCACAGCCACTTACAAAACCATGGCTGTGAAAGCAAACTTACGGAGTAGCCAATATATCTTATGTGGCTCTACAATGACCTCTAAGCTGTGTACAGAATCTGAATGCAGAATGATTTTGTCACTGACATCATCAGTTACAGCTCCAGCTGAAACCCTAGATTTTAGTATTTCACAGCTTTTAAGGGTATCTAATGCAATCTTCAGAGGCCCTTTCCCACTACCAACTACTTGGAAGAGCTAAAGACAGTTACAGGAATAGAACCCACTCAATTCTGGCATAAAATTTATCAGAACAACAACAGAGGACTTCTATTAAAGGAAAAGAAGTTGGATAAAGAGACTTCAGTAAGTCAACATTGGTTTGTATCTGCTGAAACCTCAGTAAAAATCTCAGAAAACGTACCCTCCTATCTCCCAGAGGTGAAAAGGAGAGAAGGCTTCCCAACGTGAACATAAAACACACAACAAATTAAGAACCACACATCAGACTTGATCTTTACCTTGAGCAACCTCTGTAGGTTATGGCTGGTGCCTCCAGATCCCACTGAATTTAGGAGATTCCCCTTTAATCTAGAGTGATGTGACAACAGCTGCAGGATATCGGGTAAGTGTTCCTGAGCATTTCCCGGGATGAGTGAAAACAAACTAAGTAGAAGCTGTGATATAAAACAGAATACTTCACTGCTTAGTTCCTTCCTTGCAACCTCTAAATGAAAAAGCAAGTAAGGGAATAGCTGAAAGAAGCATCCTTGATTTTGTTAAAACCATTTAAAGAGCCCTTAAAACTAGGGTAAGAACAAAAAGAAATGCAAGAGCTAATGCAATATAGGCCAAACAGACAGCAAGAGACATTTTCAGAGTTAAATCAGCCCATCAAGTTATTAACCGTTCTCTGATGTGACACACACACCTTTGTTCTCTTTGTCCTGCACTGCAGAGCTCACCAGAAGTTACTAACATCTTTCTCACATATGTTTTTTGCTGCACATCAGAAGCTTTCACTGGAGTTTACTACTACAGAAAGCACTCATCTCACAGGCTTAATCCAAGTTAAGTAAATGTCTCTGATATTGTAAACTGTAGCTATTTTTAATTCACTTATGTGGGAATACAAAAAAGATGTAGATAGTAGAAAAACGCTATTTCTTCATTTGCTATCAGAAAATAACTGAATCTGTTTCAAGTAGCAGCTTGTAGCTACTTGTACGGCATAGCTTATCAGATGATTATTTAAGGAAAGAAACAGAGCTGAATGGAAGATTCACACTTCAAAAACTAATTTCAACGTACTACTGAGGTGATCCTGCTGATGCTCGATGAAGCCACACGACAGCTAAGGTTTCTTTTTAAGCCAAAAAGGATTCCACAGGATCACACTATGTCAAAACTAACGTGGACAGACAATTAATACAAGCAGAACATCACAGCTGCACCCAAAGAATTTGGTAAAATGTAGTATGTCATTGTTATGCAAACAGCCTTGGAAATGACCCAGTAGAATCATCATGGATGAACTCTGTGTCTGATGAGTGCATGAGTAATTCTTTCAGTCATAAGAAGCTAGTTTTTCTCAGAACCCCACTGCTCAGAAATTAGGTGTCTTGGATAAGGCTATTTGGAGTCAGAATTTAGAAACACATCCATTTGTTCCTGCTTTTTTTGCTCTAGTGCACAGGAAGTCTCCCAGCATGACTATGAGAACAAATAATGACACAATGACAGTGAAAGGCTGCATGGAACCCAACTGGGGAAAAAACCAATCACCTAAAATCCCCAAATACCAGTGACAAAAGACTCACAGGAGATGGAAATCTCAACCATATACAAAGTGAGATAAAAATTTGATTGCACTACAGGTTATAGTCTCTCAGTTACAGTCATGAACAGTGCTTTACTGTAAGCATTCTGCTGTGCTTTTAGAAAGCCTTACATATCACAGCACACACAAACTCCAAAGTTCCCATCCTGCCACCGATAGAGAAAAGCACAAATGTACTGCCATAAAAGAAAATTCACTACAAGGAAAATAGAACTATTACATTTTTATTACTATAAGCTATCACTGCGACACAGAGCCTTTTAGCTACGACAACAACAAAAAAATGGTCAAATATCAAAACACTCACTGATTCACGGGAAATCAGATTTGAGGGGTGTGTAAAACAGAGCAGTCTTCAGAAAAGCCATTTTAAGAATCCACACACCACACCTTAGGCTGCTATTGAAAAAAGCCTCACTGCAGATCCATTTGGTCGCTTATTTAGCATTAATTATCAGCAACCTTTAAAAACTATTTTAAAACAGCTCTTCTTTTGTTGACTGTTTCCTTTCACGCCTCCTTCACACACGATACTCCGCACAGCACGATTGGCGGTAGGAAGAGAGCTGCTGCTCCCAAGCGGAGTTTGACGGGTGCTGCGTGTTGCGTTCCGCCAGTCAATGGCCTGATACAACACTCAATAGCAACTCCCCCTCTTCTGCACTCTGTCATTGGTAACACATCGCCAAGCTAGGAAACAGATTAGAAATTTGACTGTAAAGAATCACAATAGTCTGTGGGTGGCAATTATTAACAATTCAGCTTTGCTTCAAATTTGCTGATGCTAACACCATGAGTAACTGTTTCCACATAGCGCCTGCTGAGTATTTTTTCTTGCTACCTCCCTGTCGTCAAGTAAGCAATACACATAAATCAAATTTGAACAACAGTCTGGATAGGGGTCTCCATCCAGCTCTTTGCAGTAACGAGAGAGAGGGGAAAAGAGAAGCAAAAATTCTTATCCTCCTTAAGAAAGGCCACTGAAAACAATACTGCAGTTCCAGATGATTTAGGGAACTCACCTTTTGTGCCTCAGACTTGGCCGTCTTGTTCCCCGTATCTAGAGCAAGGCAGAATAGAAACTCTCTTAAAGCTTCTTCTGTTTTCCCCAGATTAGCTAATGCTTGTCCTTTCCTTAGGTGACCCTGCAATGAAACACAACCATAGTTGCAGCTTTTGTTCTTTTGTCATGAGAATATGCAATAAAAACAATGAAATTAAAAAAGATCTTTCTGGAAAAGAAAAAGTTAGGCAGGGAGAATGACTCTGTCTGTCTCTTATACCACCAGTGCCTGGATTTTTAACCACAAGGCTCCTGAAAACTTACAGGCAGAACTGGGATATTCTCTAACTCAAGCCAGTATGATTCTAACATCACCTGAGCACAACAGACCTTGAAGAAATCTACTTCCCCTACATTAATCAACTAAACCAGTCATTATGTCCTGATAGGATGATAGAAGCCGAGCATTCAGTTTTTAGAGAGAGTTCATGAACTTGAGATTCATCCAGGTCAACAACAATAGCGTTAGCTCATCCTCCAGGATTATCACTCTCTTCCTTCACCCCAGGAAGCTCAAGAATATCATAGTTAAATGCCTGTAAGTCACAGGAGTCCGAGAAATTACAGGACTTGAATCCTCCCTCAGATTCAGCTGTCTGACCATTCTAATGGTTTTCTGTCAGGGTAGTGTCAGGGTCTTAAAACAAAGTACAGCCGGAGTCAGAACTTACTTTCAACCAGTACGGCTGGAGTTTGCAGGCTGTTTCTGCGTCATGCAACGCATCTTCACAAGCTTTCAAAGTAGAGTTTATCTGGGACCGGTTGCTGTATAGTAAGTGGTCATTTGGAGCTGTAGGAAACAGAAAAATTGGTTGTTTGATGTAAATGAAAAGTTAGTTACATAAGCTTTAGTCCCTAATTTAATTTTTTTTTAAAATAAACACACGTTGGTGCTTCCAAGTTGTACAAACCCAGAAAATATCCAGTTTTAAAATAATTACATACTAAATAAAATCTGGAAGCCTCTTTGGGCAACTCCAGACAAAACGTCAGCTGTGTATTATATAACGGCAGGGAACACTGCATAAATAAATGCTGAGATGCTCACACAATAAATTACAGCTCTGACTGAGGATCAGTTGGTCGACAGAAACATACAGGAGACATCGAAGGCGGCAAGAGGAATGCTGTCGTACCGTAGGGAGGAGTTTCAAAATTTTTAGCATCAAAGTTTTTAAATGATACATAAGGCTCTTTTCGTGCCACAGCTCAACACAGGAAAACAAGCGACAACTCCCAAGAATCAGACAACACCACAGCAGCGCAGGAAAAGTGATCTCCTAGTTACACACACTGCGTGTTGTAGCATCAGCACGTAACGTGCGCTGGATTAAGGCTGTACGCTTTGTTTGGAATACTCCTCCATTTAAATGAAACTCTTACCCCTGACACCTTGCCTTTAATTTCCTCTTACTACGCGCAGCCTTAGCGCCTTTTCCTCAAACCCGATTAAAACGGCCCCGCATCACAACTTTTCCCCGCACAAGCCCTGTTTACAGCGGCGGGGCACGGGAAGCCAGCCGGCCGCGGGGAGCCCGCCCGGCCGCCCGCCCCCGACACCCGTCCCCGCCGCCTCCTTCCCGCCCGGCTGCCGAGCGGCTCCTCCGCCCCTCGCGGTGGTCGCCGGGGCCACCCTACGCCCAGCGGACCCGCCCGGCGACGGCCCTTCCCGGGGAGCGGCGGGATGCCCCGGGCGAGGCGGCCCCGCCGGTTACACAACGGCGTCGGCCTGCGGGGAGCCCGGCAGGACCGCAGGCTCCGGCTTACGCAACCGCTGCTCTCCTGACCCAGTTTCGCCGCGGGCCGAAGAGCCCCTGCCCCTCCCCGGGGTTCTCCCCCCCATTCCGGGCCGCCCCCGCCACACGTCCCGGACCCGGCCCGGGCGGCGGCCGCCCACCGCGGGGAGCCGGCGGCAGGCGGGAGTGCGGACCCGGCACACTCCCGGGCGCGGGGGCTGCCCCCGGTCCAGGCCCGGGGTCGGCGGGGCGAGACGCGCCGGAGCGGCCGCCGGCGAGCCCCGGCCGGTGGAAAGTTGTCTCACACCCCCCCCACTGCGCCCGGAGCGGCGGCCGGCGGAGAGCGCGTCCCCCACGGCGCTCGGGGGCAGGCGTCGGGGAAGGGGGAGCCGTTACCTAGGCTGACCGCCTCGTTGTACTTCTGCAGGGCGGCTTGGAGCTTCTTCTCCTTGTACAGGAGGTTCCCTTCGTGCCTGAGCTGCGAAGCCTTCACTTGGCAGGGGAACCACTTGGCCAGCAGGTTGCTGAGGATGACATTGACCCGCAGGAGCTGCCCGGCCGCCGCGCTGCCCTCCTCCTTGCACAGGACGCAGCGGGACTCGGCCGCCCGGTCCCTCTCCAGGCACTTTTTGCAGAACGTGTGTCCGCAAGGCAAGGAAACGGGCTCGAAGAGGAAGCCCTGGCATTTGCGGCACCTGAAGACGTCCCACTCGCGGGGCTGTGGGGGGCCGCTCCCGGCGGCGGGCAGCCCCTCTTTGATCCGGACGCTCTGCGCCAGGCACTCCACCAGCTTCTCCAGCTGCTCCGCCCGCAGCTGCTGGTGGCGGGACGCCAGCTGGTAGAGCGGCAGGGCTTCGTGCAGCCGCCCGCCATAGGCGAGCGCGTCGGCCCGCCCGAGCAGCACCTGCCACTCGGGCCCCAGGCCGCCGCCCGACAGCTCCAAGTTCTGCGCCTGCAGAGCCCCGGCCGCCAGCTGCAGCACCAGCTGGGGCTCCGGGCGCTGCTGCTGCGGCGGCAGGTGGGAGCCCATGGCGGCGGCGGGCAGCGCCTCTAGCAGGGCGGGCGGTGCGGGGCGCCGGGGCGCGGAGGCAGAGAGGGCGCGGGCGCGGCGCGGCCCCGCCGGCCCATGCTGCTGCCGCCCCGCGCCGGGAGCGCCCCGCGCCGCCGCCGCTTATATAAAGGCGGGCACGTGACGCCGGGCGGCGGCGCTCATTGGGCAGCGCCCGCAGGTTGTTACAAAACCAGGCGGTTTTGTAACGCGCCGACAGCGGCCCCCGGCCCGGCCCGGCCGCCGCCTCAGCCCCGCCGCCGGCAGCCGCCGCCCGAAACCGCAGCTGAGGTCGTGCAAGGGCGGGGGGAAGCCGGCACTGCCCCCGTGGGCGAGGCTGTGGCGGGCTGTCGGGGCCCGGCCCGGGGGCGCCCTGTCAGCAGCGGGCGCCCTGTCAGCAGCGGGCGCCCTGTCAGCAGCGGGCGCCCTGTCAGCAGCGGGCGCCCTGTCAGCAGCGGGCGCCCTGTCAGCAGCGGGCGGGTCGCGCCGGGCCGGTGTGAGAGTCCCGTCGGGCGCGGGAGCAGCTCCGCCTCGGCACCGCCCGCTGCCGCTGTCCTTTCGGTAGCTCTCGTACCAGCCCAAATCAGCCGGCACTCGCCCTCCTCCCCGCCGGCCCGGCCCGGGCTCTGTGGGGTTTGGCACCCACCCGGGAACCGTCCCCCTCCCCGGCAGGCCGGGCACGCAGCGCTGAAAGTTACGGTTACCCGTTGGTCTACAGTGACAGCGCGGTGAGAAACTGCGTTGACTCCCGGGTTTGGTGATACAAAAGAAATAGCAGTTCGAAGCGATTTTGAGAAACAAGAATGCCATTTCCTGCTAGAACTGGAATTTTAAAGGCTGCAGTTATACAGTTAATCACCCTCGTTAAGCGAATCTACGTAGTAGTGAACCTACTTTATTGTCAGGTAATCGTGCTTTTAGGATAAGCAAGCGGAACATTAGAAGGAAAATGTGTTTATTTGGTCATGCGGTGTGGCATATTGCATAGATACACCAGTCCATGCCAGGTTCTAGATAAAAAAGCACATGCAATATGATGTATGTTTGTTTTATTTAAGACCAGATGTGTTGATCACTTCAATCTGCACGTTCCCACCACTTTTCATTACATGAAAGGATTGTACTAGTTGTGTAACTGTTTGTGCTAAATGTAGCCTAGCGAGAAAATGACCTGTGCTACCATAGAATAGAAACAGTTGTTTGTTTTAAAAGAAGTTGTCTGATTTCTTTTTTTGTTTCCAGTTTTACACAGATCTACAGTTACAGTTTCTAGAAATGTCCTTGATATATATACATACATTTGCAAATACTCTAAAGATATAGGGCACTTTTCACACTGTCTTAAAATCTGCTGCAGAATTTGAAATTTCTGAGGATATCCTATCACTGGCACTATTGGCCTCCTCACAAAGCTCAAGAGAGGGGATGAAGGAATTAATTTCTCATTTCTTACTTACAGAAGTGTCTGGACTCCTCAGCTTAGACTGTGTAAGCTCAGCAGGTATTAAGGGACAAGGCCTACCTATGGGGCTTGAATGGACAGGACAAAAGATGGAAGAAAGGAGAGGTAATGTGACTTTTGCAAGACCTTGTTTAGAGAGGATACTTGAGGTAGTTCAGATGAATTTAGATTTAAAGTGAAAAACTAATTCAAAACCACTTACATTCTGGATTTCATATCTTAATAATATACACTTCAATAATGAGGGCTAATTTTGTGATGTTTATGTGTCCATGTATAGGCAATCCTTAAGCTTTATATATAAAAGTCAGATATATACCTGGAAACAGCCAGACATCAGACTTTTCAATTGTCTTTGATTCCTTTGATGCTAAGACATTTTGCACCTGCCACAAATTTGGCCCTTGTCACTAGGGCTCTTGAATCTATTAAAAAAAGTAAAAAAAAAAAAAAAAAGTTCATCATCTAACCATTGTTCCCAGGCAGGTCTGTTAATTAGAAAAAGGTTATTCAATTAAGTGCTAGTTTCAGTAATTTTCTGCCATCACTTAAGTTGGACAATAATCCAAAGTATAGCACATCCTGCCATCAAATAATTCAAAGAAAGGTAGGACAACTGAAGCACTTAAAATTTCAGTTGAGCAATGCTTCAGAAGAGTTAGAAAGAATCAGTGTTTGTGCTTGGATCTGTGGGGTTTTCCCACCAGATTCAAGCTTGCTAACATAGACTTCTTGTTTTCCAAACTTTCATGCAAGAAAAACTCATACTATAAAAGAACAAAACCCTTAACAGAAACAAGAAAAAAGAAAAGAAAATTGCTTTCTTGTAGGCTTGAGGTCGACAGTTGTCTCTATTGCAAAACTATAGTCTCGGCAACCCCTCAGTGTGTTATTTTATAACCATTGTCCTGAAAACCACTATGAGTCAAAGTCTATTCAAGCGAGGGAAAGTGACATAACCACTGGTTACCAGTAGCAATGCAATGACAATCTCTCTATCAGGGATACGCCACCAGTATTTACATAGTTACATAGCAGACACTTAAAGAGATAAGTCCTGGTATAAAGGGAGGGTTTCTAGCAGCACATGAATTCAAGATAGGGAATGGAAATAGATTATCAGAGAAAATGTAATCAGCATTTGTGCTCTGAAAAGAACTTCCATAGTTTCTATTTACAATGTATGAAGGCATCCGCAGGGCTAGCTGACAGTCTGATCACTTGGGACTGAAATGAGTCTCAAAAAAGCACTGTGAAACATACTTCTGGGAATTCTCTTACACCAGCAGGGACAGGGCTGAAACATTTCAAGAGAAAAGGGCAGCTGTGCTTATGAACTACTCCCGTGGTGGAAGCTGTATGCTTAGGAAGGTTCAGAACACAGACCTTTATCCAAAGCCAGAAAATAGTTAAGACCTTATCACGGATAGCCTATGGGCAAGAACTCTGTGACTTCTTAGGGGAGAAACCAGCTGGTTCTGCCTCTGCTAGTTCCTGGTACGTGTGGTGTTTGGTAAATGTTAGTACTTTGTGAGGTGTGACAGGTACAGAGTGAGCCGTACAGTCACTAACGGCAAAACATTTTAAAGCCAAGACAATAATTTACTGTTCACTAGAAATCAAACAATTACAAAATATTTGATTCTGACATCAGGCCTGGCTCTGCAAAGACTGTTTTAGCAAAAACAGCTGTGTAAATTGAATGTACATAATCTAGATATGCTGGGGTGTTTTTATATAACAAATCCTGAAAGCATGGAGTTTTCATACATTCATACATATATTCATGGACTTGGAGCGGCCGTGGGTCATGAGGTGTACTTGATTAGAAAGAAAAAAAAAAGGCAAAAGAAAAAAGAAAAAAAACCCCACCCCAGCAACCCCCTACCTACCTGCATTGTTCATGAGATCAAGAACGGATTTATCCTTCAGTTAAAGCTAGGAGGTGACTCACTCTGCAAAAGCACATCTCCCTTGTATGATTTTTCTACAAAGGGAGGTTTAATTTCTCCCTTTTAATGACAACGAGGACAATACTGATCTTCTTCCAGCAGTTAATGGCTGGCGTAACAGGCAGTAGGAGAGCATGACTACATTCTTCAGCCTTCTTCTGGAGCTACAATCTGCGTCACACTTTGAGACCACAAAAACAACCAACAAACCTGTTTCTTTCTCCTCTCAAACACAGCTAACCCAAGTGTGAAATTCTGACCTACTAGTCATGCTGACAAAGCTCCTTCTCTACTGGAAGCAGGGGTGTGAAAAGTCACATCACAAATACAGCCACAGATGGCTTTTTATTTTCAAGTGCTCTGCACACACTGTAATAGCCATAGAATCATAGAATGGTTTGGGTTGGATGGGACGTTAAAGATAATGTAGTTCCAATACCCCTGCTACAGGCAGGGACACCCTCCACTAGACCACATTGCCCAAAGCCTCATCCAACCTGGCCTTTAAGTCCGTAGGCAACAACAGATTTGGACTGATGGCCCATGGAGTTGAGCCAATTAAAAAAACCCAAACAAACAAACAAGAGGGAGGTCTGACCATTACATCAGGAAGCTGCACTTAACTTACAGTTAGAGAACAGGAAGTGAAGACATGCGAGTTCTGTGATATTTTGCTACTGAATCTCTGAATGTCTTCTGGCAACTATCTTTAACTCTCCTTTTGCATTCTGCCTACTGTGACTACTCCTGGATGCAATGGGCATCTCTGCTGTTATACACACATGATTTACATTGAAAAACAATCAAGTTCTATTTTAAATATGTTTTGACACATGAATCTTGAAAGAAAAGGCATAATGTTCTATATACTATAAAGGAAATAAAAGAAAAGGTGTAATGGAGAAATTTATGTTCATATGCTATGGTTAGAAAATCACCAGAATGAAGACATTGACAAATACATTATTCAATAAATGCATTGCACCATCAAATACAGAAAGCAACTGGATCACTAGGGTTTGTTTCTCAGGGAAAACTACCAATAGAACCTGTCACAGGTCCATGTTGATCCGTGAACAGTCTGTAGTAAGAAAAAAAAAAAACAATGCCCTTCCCACGCAAACCTCCTACCTTCCTAATTGATGAGTGACTAGTGATCAGCTTGACAAGACCTCAGGACCGACAAAGCGAGCATCCCAGTTGAGCTGTATCTTTCACCGTGTGATACAGAAAGGGGGATTCACAGTGTGTCCTTGAAGCATAACCAAACCTAGAGTGAGTTGGGTAAAATAATTTCTGTTCAGACATACCCACATTCTTAGCAGGTTACTTTTGTTCTGTATTGGAATGAAAGGGCTACAGTCAGAAATTCAGTGGAATTCAAATTCCAGAGTATTTTAATTGTGAATTAAGAAGATATTTCAGTGTTGAACAAATATTTAACACACAATTCACCATAAAGTTCTGAGAAACCTAACAATAATTTGAAGGCTCTTATTTTAGCAAAACTGAGGAACTATCCACTAGCCACTCCCGCAAGCCGTTTTGGTGACAACTGCTGTTTCACTGGAAAGCTAATCTGTCAGAAGGAAAGCCCAAATTAACTCTTCTTTAAGTAGAGAGGAATATAAATCCCAAGTATTTAAGTACCCCTCAGTGTGCATGGTAAACCTCCAATTACAGCAAACTCCTGCTTTACGTGTGGCAAGACAAACTTGAGACTAAGAGGTGGATCACCCCTTGCAGAGAATGTGAGGAAAACAGTCAGGAAGCCTTTCCATTTCTGGAGAACATGGACAATTGCTGTTACGGGAGAACACCTGAATGAATATATTCTGTCTACAAGGTAAAGGTATTTATGGATTCTTCTACTCTGGGCAGTAAAAAAATACTTTGCAAATGTCTTGAGCAATCAGTCATTTTATACCCATGCAGTGTTCCATTTGTCTGAAAAGACTCCTCTCACGGTTACAGTTGAGATACCTTTCCAGTTTGGAACCATGTAAACCTAAACATTCAGAAGGAAAAGGTTATAACAAGGAACATAAGAATGTACGTTTTGTTTCACAGCTTGTGATAATGTAATTTCAGAAAGAAGATGAACAAGCTTCACAAAGTAAAACCAAAAAGAAAACATCAGATTAATGCTAAAGCTTTCTGGACCACAGCTATTTAGCTGTCTCTAGATTGGTATGGACTGCTGTCAGAGAAGTCTCCTCTTAAAAAAGTATGACAATGAAGTCTTTTTATGCCTGCTGTGAGTCTTAAAATCCAAGAGCCAAGTCATCCTTTCCTACACAAACAACTGTGGGTGTGTAAAAGGCCTCCTGAATCCACAATTTTAATTTCAGCAGTTTTCTGCAGAGTGAGGGAGATAAAGGCAAGTTGTACAATCACAAAAAATGGGAGAGAGAAGTACAGGTGGTACTAGTGAGGTAGAAACCCTGAAAGCAGCTAGAATAAGCCAGTGCTTAAGAATGGCAGTGGCA
Source organism: Grus americana (assembly GCF_028858705.1). Taxonomy (NCBI): domain Eukaryota; kingdom Metazoa; phylum Chordata; class Aves; order Gruiformes; family Gruidae; genus Grus; species Grus americana. Next base: position 16,669,016 of record NC_072863.1, on the reverse strand, counting down.
CCTGCTCTCTAAACTACCTTTGACAGCCAGATAAATCCTACAGTTCTAGTGCCCATGGCCTGTGCTGTCTTCAGGCCGTTGCTCACAGCCTCTGTATCTTTGCTGCTGGGGGAAAAACTCGTTCAGGCAACATTTGAGGAATGCGTCCCTTCTTGGCAAAGCTCTTAGGGACATACTTGTGGTCCTATGGCCTTTAAACGAGACTTAAAACACATGCTTCAAGTTAAGGGAGTTCCTCCAAGGTTTACTCATGGGGCAAATGAGTAACTTAGAATATTTCAGTTGGGACCTACAATGATCAGCTAGTCCAACTGCCTGACCAATTCAGGGAACTTCAGCCTATGCTTAACTGTTTTCTTGACCTGGGGATTGGATGTCTTCATACCTGTGACTTTCATCCCAGAGGCTGTATGCATCCTCTTCATCCTGGGTCTGACTTGCACCATTGATGAGTATATGGCTGTAGTGGTCTACAAGGTTACTGCCTCCTGCTGTTCACTGTCATCGCAGTGCCAGAGGTTTCTGCGCCATAATGTCAGCTGATTCCGTTCACATAGAACATATAGGAAATACATGAAACAAAAGGCAGGCATTTCCAATTAGAAATTGATACAATTACTGCTATTTAGCTCATTCTGATCAACCAGATAAAGACTTAGATTGCACCTTTCCACTTCTGCAATTCCATGGAATTAGTTCTGGAAGCTCAGTCGATACTTCTTTCTTGATCCACGGACTTCCCATTTTCTTCTAAATTAGCCTTTAAGTATCTGTAGCTATACCTCAGTCACTTCATGAGAAGCCAGACAGCAATTTTACTTATGCAAAACTAAAGTTCATATTTGTCACACTAGAGCGCAGGAGTGGGGTTTTTTTAAATTTTATTTATTTGAGATACTGCAGAGCTTTCTTATGATGTACATTGATAGGGCTTCCGGTAGCAGGCTTTCAAAAATAATTAGAGTGATGAATCATAATCAGAAATAAATGACTCTTACATCTATTAAGATAGTTATTTAAAAAATGTTTTGATGAATCATGCAAAAATGCATTATACTTTTTCATAGATATATTTTTTGTTTTTCCTAAGTCTTATGAAAAGAGCTTGTGCTTTTAACACTTGAATTGAAAAAATATTTACAGCAGACATCATAAATGCTACATTGCAGTTCAGACAGGCAAAGTGGTGACAGCCCCCTGCTTTGCTATTCACAAGACACACTGAGGGTTTCAGATCTGTTCTATAAACTCCCAGTTTAAAAGTGTTCAGTCCTGGATCTTCAGTATGCTCCTTTTCTCCAAATCATTCATTTCCTTCAGTATAAGAGCAACATTGTATCTCAGTTCTTGAAACTTTGCAACTGGCACCTGAAACAGAATATTCAGGTTAGAAAACATGAAACATCTTAACAACTTTGACTAGGACATGCCTATGGACAGGGAACATTCCACACTGTTGGCCCAATCTCTCTTAAAATCCCTTTTTTTTGTTTTTTAGACTTAAGACAAAGGATTTGAGGTTAATAAAATTTAGTTAATTCAACTAAATCATCTGGGTGAAAAAGGAGAGTGGGAAAACCCAGAAATAACAGCTACATAGTACATTTTCTATGCTGCCTGATGTGATAAAGGAGTACTCCAGAATGGAAAATGGTGGCTGCTGTGGTGAAGTAAGAGAGTCGTGGATTGGAAGGAAAGATAAAGACACCTGGAAGGTCGTGGAGCCTACAGAATTCTCAAGCAACAAATTCCAGATATTCTGCTTGTCCAAACTTGCAGGAGAAAGGAATTGAGCCTCAAAGCAAGAGGCTTGGCAGCAACCTCAAGAGCAAAGAGGACTGGGCACCATCTATACATGGAAGACAAAAGATTTTGATTTAATACCCAAAATATTTTCAACTGTGCAGGAGACTAATGGACTTGACTTTACCATTTCAAGCCTGAGAAGCCAAATTGATGGAAATCTATTATCTGTTAAGCCAGAGAACCATGTCTGAGCACAGGCACAGACTGGGTGACACAGATTAACATTAGCGCAGTGCACAAATGCCTGCGCTCACGTGAGTACCAGTAGCAGTCCAGTTAGTCCCAGGCCACTCTGCAGAGCACTGCCTAATTTACTCCACTACTTTGACTACACTGAAGACTTGCAGTTCATTTGACAGAGTCCCTTGTCACCCTTCTGCCTACTGTAGCACAGATATCAATTATGTGAGAAGAATCCAACATCTGATTTGCATTTTCCATATGCATCAGAAATGCATAGAAAGGCATCATGTCCTTTTCACTTTTGACATATATAAAAGACTAAAATGCTGCGATTCCCATTGCTTTTTAAAAAATCTTCATTGTCAGAAATCACACTGCGATTAAAAAAAACAAACCAAACCCAAGAGACCAAAGAGTGTAACTTCTCCCTGTGGCATACACATTTTAAAACTGTTTATAATGGAATTACCTTCTGGACTTAACATCTTAGATAAGCCCTGTTAACAGGACGTTCTGAATGAAAGGAAACTGAAGAGGTGAGGATATTTCCTTGCATATGGCACCTTGAACCAGAACATAGGTTTATCCCAAAGAGCTACTAACTGTGGGAAGACCACTCATCAGATACAGAAATCGTGTTTACAGCCAGATCTTTGGCATTCGGATCTAAGCAGCAGCCAAGAGCTGATTCTAAGAGAAGCACATTGTTTGCTATCAGGTATCTGCACTTCTGCACGTACTGGACAGGCACACCAACACACCTCCACTGCAGAATAGCAAAGGGTTTCCCACAGACTTACAACAAAAAAACCTAAAATCAAACCAAACAGGAACAATGCCACCAAGACTTCATATTATACACCAGGAAATAAAGCCCTAAATCTAAACAGTAAATAATATATTCTGGCTTTTATTCCCACAAGTGAAACTTACCCAATTGTAAACAGTTAACCTGAAGTCCATGGCATCATTTAAGTTCCATGGAAGATCTCAAGAGTCTACAGGATGCTCTGAGCTGGACTGTCCACAGAGGGGTGAATTGGATCTTCTGTGAAGTGACACCCTCACCACTTTGCAATGTAGCACAGAATTTGTGCCTTCCTCAATAGTTACTACTAACACATGAACTGAAGCCAAAATCTTTGCAGAGTTCAAATGTAACAATGCCTGCTGTGCACTGAATTCCTGTACGCACCACCACGTTATTTATAGAACAAATAGCATTCCTTTTCAAAGGTTAAAAATATGGAAGAATTTATGCCATCTTCTAGCAAGCCATTACATACAGTGTCATAAATACTGCCACTGACTAATTCTGAAGTAAAAAGCGAAGAGTTTTTCTACTTTCTTGCTAGCAGCAACAAGTGTACTGAAGAAAAAGAATAAAACTACCTCTGCCACAGAAGAGAACGTCACCATTCTCTACCAAATGTAGGAGTTTGTATCATATTTTTTCTGCCCTCAAGAGCCACCATCAGGTCTGAAGGTTACAGTTGATAACAAACCCATAATTTTTAATTGAACCAGATATTATGCAACAGTGCTTTTCAGCAATTAATATTCTTCTAACAAATGAGGTTTCAGCAAAATGTGTGTAGGAACAAGGTATGAAATGATTTTGGTCAGTGTTTCATTATATATTGTATGTGGCTACACTGAACGTGAAGGATTCCAAAGCAAACAAACCGATGATAACACATTGTTTACAAAAACTTTAATATTTTAAATAGTAATTCAACTTTTTAGAAAGAACTTCAAGTGGTTTCTTTTCTATTTATTATGGCAATCAGACTTACTTCAAAGCGATGAGCTGTCCCATCTGAAAGCTTCATCATCATTAGAATGGATGGTTGAAGTGCACGGGCCAGTGAACTGAAATTATTTATGTTATTAGTATTACAACAATAGACATCAGCAGTGTGATGAGTACAGCATTGTACAGTAACAATTTAAGATGTTCATGTAAGCTTTACATAGAACATGAGTAATTTCGATCACAGAATCCTGTACCTGGCTGGCTGGCAACTCACGAACACAGGAGTCCTGTCCAATTTTCCTCAGTATTGAGACTAAAAATTTTTTTAAAAGTTTAGCAACTGCCAGTTTAAGAGGATTTTCATTTTACATAATAATTCATTTAGTAGAACTACAATAGGGATAAGAGCTGACCAAGTACTGCTAGTAATAGTGCACAGTTTTCTTATTCAGTTTACCACTAATCCTTTCCATCCCTTCATACTTTCAACTGCCATCTCTTTTGGGGAATCAAGCTCTTCCAGTACTCATCCTAAATTTGTGGCTTGTTATTTTATTCGATGACCCGAAGAGGGGAAATGAGTCATTCCTGCGCAGCTTCCATCAACTGATGTTGCCAAAGCCTGCTCAGGTACAGACAGGCGCTAAAGCCAGAAATCATACCTCTTCGCAGAGGCTGTTGCTGGATGATAAACAAGAAATCCCAGGGGGGAGGTTGACTGGAAAGGAAAATAAGAGGAAGGAAAATAGGAAAGGATAACGTATTGCTCCTGCGTTGTTTGAAAAACAAATCATAGGATTTGCCCGCAGCTTGCAAGCACTGTGCCCGAGGACGTTTATCTGTACATTTTGCTCTCTTATAGGTACAGATTTTTCCGCACAGTGATATCTGTCTGGTGCTTACATCACTGCTCATCTGAGAGTCACCTGAACTAGTAGCTTGTGGCCATTACAGTTTTCACTTTTTTCTTGATTTCAGGAAGACTATCCCTGATTACCCATGGGCCTCTCAACGATGGCAGCAAAGAGACTGCACTCTCCTCGGATGCAGGTAGTCATGAATGCAATATGAAGTCACTCATGCTAACAATTTCTGCTACTGACAAATACTGGATCATTTTCCAATTTCTTTCACCCCTGTCTGTCTTGGTTAGAACTAGATAAAGACCAGAAACAGCACAGACAAAAGGTTTCTGTTTCCTTCTGGCTCTAGCCAAAGATCCATTCCCCAGCTGCCTCTGCTGTGGCAGATGGCAAGAAGCTTTTCACTGCAGGCACAGACAGGATGATCCTAAAGGCCTTTACTCCTGTTTTGTGAAAGAAACTAGGAGGTAGATCAACGACCAATTGCCTAACTCTGGCAGTGCAAAGGTGATGTTCTGAAGCCTCTCTGTAGAATCTACAGCAGACCATCAGTTTAGTTCACATGTGCAACATACAAAAATGATAGTCTACTTGAGAAACTAAACAGATGATTTCCCTCCCCTGCTCCAGCGAAACAGAGCTTGGCTGGCTGCGTGAGGCTCTATCTAGTTTATTCCATCATCTCTGAGGATCTGTGGAGTTCTATCAGTGCTATTAAGTTTTAAAATATTGAGAGACTCAAACTTTGTGTAAAATGTTTCTAGCACAGAGGTCTGAGAGATCAAAACAAATAAGAAACCTAAAAAGTATCATTAGTAGAAGATGAAGGCAGCAGCCTGTTGGCAGGTCCACATTAACAGCAGTAACCTGTATATAAACTGACTTCCACAGTATTCAGGAAATCCCCTCCCTATCTTTTCACCCATATCCATTTAATACTACATGCAAATCCCTAACAGCAAGATACATTTTAACACCATTAACATTTTTAAGCAGCACAAGAGGTCAGGGTCATGCAGGATTCTCTTTTATACCTTGTGGATATAGCTACATCCACTCTCCACTTGAAGTCCTGGACACTTGGCAGCCTACTTCCTTGTATCAGAGCTGTGCCTTGGGAAGCAGGACGCCTACAGAGAAAATCGGAAATAGGAGACTGAAATGCAAATTTATAAAAGAAACAACAATCTAAAGAGAAAATAAGACTCCTCAGAAGGCTTCTCCGGAACTTGTTGCTCTCCTACATCTATCCTCACTTAAAGAGGTCTGGGTTTTGTGTACTTAAGACAGCTGGGCTTAGATTAACCACTTTACCTATGCTTATCTATGGTCCATGTTAAAAAAAGAGACCAAGTGACTCTGTGTAATTCCAGTAAACTGATGTCACTATAAAGTTTAGTAAGAGTCATTGTGGTGGCTGGCGTATCTATTATTTCAATATATGCAACTGTGAGGCACAGAAAGGCATCTGCAAATATATCTTTACCTGCATGCAGATCCAACAGAAACAAGCAAGCAGAACGAGACAGATAACTTGAGCAAAAAAGTTGGAATAAGGTCACTGTGCTCCTTCAGCAGAAAGCATCTAGTATTAGTGAGCAGCAACATTTTAAATACAACAATATTATGGTGTACTTTGAAGCATACTTTAAAAAAAAAAATAATCACACAGTGGTTCTTGCTAACCACTACAAACTCGTAAGTACCTTACATAATGTTCACTGCAAATGCCAGAACAACCTTAACGATTTTTGTCTAGTCTAATGTGTAAGAAGCCAAGGAATTCATTTATTACTCATATTGCAGGAAGAATAAGGCTGATCAAGCCTCAGTTTATTTCTGCAAGGAAATATAGTTGACGGCGATTAAACTTCAGATGGTTGACAATCTTTAAAATTTTAACAGCATCTTAAGCTCTGGGTAAGTAAACAAGCCAAATCTGACATGAAGACATAACAACCACCCATTTTTAGATCTATATGCAGAAATATCTTCAGAATGAGGTCACTGAGCTGGTCCATTCAGGAGCTAGTCTGGACTTCATGTTACTTACCATATTTTTATTTTTGCTAAACATCCCAGGTCTCTGAAGTTATTTATGGTACATTTCAAAGCTACTCCAGTACTCCTGCTAAGGGCAGGATAAGAAACATTACATCCTTTATCCATGGTGCTAAACATAATCTAATTACGGTCTTTACATCAGAAAGGAATCCTCTCTGAACAAATCAAGGACTGCAGGAATGATAGTCTAACATCCCTACTCAGATTTTTGTGTGCAAGTTAGCTGGTGCCTTTAGAAACTGCCCAGGAAGATTAATGATTTGATAACGGACACAGGACTGACAGGCTGAGATCCTCCAATACTCTTGCAATTAGCAAAGGCAATATAAGATAAGAATTTATGCTTTTTTTTGAGGGGGGGTGGTGGGTGGTGTCAGAAATGACACACATTCCTAATAGTATGTAAAGGAATGAGCAGAAAAAATAGATCAGCTGGTTCTTACTCACTGTCAACTACTGGATAGGAAGTAGGTCACTGCAGCTGGGTGCAACCATGAGGGGCTGGAGTCTAGAACGGTCATTAGCAGGATTAAACAATAAGAACAGGCCTTTCTCTCAGTGGCGAGCTGCTGCCAGAGTATTGCTTAATTTGGGGAATACCTAAAAATAGCCACACTGCTGCCGCTTCATTGAGACACGCTAACGCCCATCAGTGGAAGCACCAGCATTTGGGGGGAAGAAAGAGTACAGAAAACAGGAAGATGTTCTAGTTAGCAGTGGTAGGAAAGTTCAGCAATGCCCAAACATCAAAGTTTCTGAAAATTGTTAAGCTATGGCATTTCTGTGGCCAAACCACAAAGCTTTAGTTCTGGTCAGGACTGCACTTCAGCACCATTCCCTCAGAAAGAGTTGCAGCTTTTATAGCTTAGTTTAAGCTTCTGTCAGCACCTTCCCAGCTTGAACAAGATCACAACTGGAACTGCAAAGAATCCTGTAAGGATGACAGAATGTGCATAGTGGCCAACATACAGACAGAACTTCTAGAGGCCATTAATCAAGCTGTTGATTTCTAAGAGGAATAGCAAAATGGAGCAGAAAAGACTCAATGGATCTTATATCCAAAACATACAGACTATATTTACATTTTGTAAACACTCTGTGCGAACGGCTGCGATATAGTGTCAGCACGTAGTGCAGAAGGCAGAATTCAGATCCAGTAAAGCACCATGGATCAGCTAGAGACCATCCTAATTAAACGTGGAAAGGATGATACACCTGGTGACAAGAACATCATCTGCCAAAGGATGCAACAGAAGAACACTCGAAAAGGAAAGATTAAATAATTTTGACCCAACAATATCAAAACTCAAGACAAATTCTGGATGGTTCCCTATGCACATAATACACGCCTAGCAGGCCACTGATCAGTATGTGTGAAATGCTGACAAATGGCACGCAGAACGCACCTTTCTTGTAGAAACTAAAGCTACGCTATTTAAAAAACAATGCAGTACATTTATTATAAACATTCAGAGAGGGGGAAGTTAGGGTTATCCTTTCCCTTAAAAAAAACTTTTAATTTCATGCAGTTATTTGATGGTGTCAGTGTGGCAAGTTTTTCCTCCCTTTCAGTCTGTAGAGCTTGATGGAACTGTGGGGACAGAGAAATACAAATGACAAATTTCCAGTACTTCAGAGCTGTTGTTTAGTGAACAAAATTGCAAAAATAGATTAAGATGCCAGGAAAAGTATTAAAAATGGATTTTTCTGGGTTATCTAACTCATACTGAATTTTTGATCAGATGCTAATACTTCTCTTACCATCACAATCATATATATTTACAATACAATAAGCATATATATGATTCAGCATTACATTTAAGATTATAAAAGCAGATCTGTCTAGAAATCAAATGTGAGGTGCTCTTCTTTGGTCTCAAAACACAGAGCAAGATTACACTGGATAATCACAGCTTTCAAAATGAGAAAAAGCTAAATTTTCCAGCATCGTGATTTCACAGTAGAAAACAGACAATCATGCATGCTTCAAATGACATCTAAATTTATCTTCTTTTTCCACTGCAAACAATATTTCCACTTTGCAACCATGAATTTTGCATTCTTAACACCTATAATTCAAACAGAAGAGCAAAGAAAAGATGAGAAGGCTGAATTTATTTTTACTCCAAGAACCTTTAGCTTTAAGCCAAGATCTTAACCAAGGAAATGAAAAATATTTCTAACTTTGGTAGCAGCATTCAAACCCTTGTGAGGGTAACTGAAATACCACAACTATGATTATCAAGATTCCACGAAGAATATCTGGAGCAGCGTTGGGTTAGTGATGCTATATGCTGAGTGCCCTCAAGTTTCAAGGAGGAAAGTTTTACATATGCAAAAAGTTCAAGCAATTTCTAGATGTTGAATAAGCTAAGTATGGTTGAGCAGAGAACCGTACAGAAAAAAGGAATCCCTAGAATGGACAAGAGAGATAGACTTTTCAAAAAGTTCTTGATTTAGTATTTCCTCTGGAGTTACTGAGGTATATATACTGCTTAGAAAATGAATTACAGCTAGCAGAGCACTTGGTATCTCATACGTGTCATCAAATCACCCAGCGTGAATTCCCAATTCAACTGTACATTAAGACTTGATTAAGTGCTATCTGAGAAAGCTTCTACAAACCACAGCACGTAGAAGGCATATGTAGTTTGCCTCTCAACAAACCAAGTCTCTCACTTTTGCTCTAACTTGCAATGATAATGATGATAACGATGTTTAATTCTACGATGCATTTTTCATCTGTAGGTATTGATGCACCTACTGAGTCTATTGAATATTATAAAAACTGATGGGTGATGATCACAGAAAAACTGAAAATTGGCATGAAAGCTACTTACTGCATATATAGCCATGCATGATGGACATCATATTATGTTGAATCAAAATAACAGGACAAATTTTGTTCTCATTAATTTAGAGAATTTTGCTGTTCCTTCAGTTGGCCTGGGATTTTTGTCAGCAGAGCTCTGTGCAACCCTGCTGGTTGCACAGTGCATGGTACATGAAGATACTAACCTGTTACCAAAGACTATACTGGAAAAGTCCACGATGAAATCTTCTGGTATCCTTAAAGAGAAGAGCAATACAAAATAGTTAAGTGTTTTGTAACCACAAATATATGGCCTTAGCTATAAAAAAAAAAAATCTATTCTAGAACACAAAAAATGTGTCAACATTTTCCATCTTCCATTGCTTAAAATTGCCATCAGCTCTTATGTAAGCACTTCAGTATTGATTCAGTCTAGGCTCTCAAAAGGACAGCCTATGCTTTTATAGCAAGAACCCTAAAAACTCTATTACATCTTCCTGTCATACCTAGTATGGCAACAGTGAATTTCAAGAGAACCCAGTATTTGCTTGATAAAATCAAGAAAAATTCTACTGATAGCTCTAACAACTGCAGAAGGCAGGCCAGCAACGCACACTTTCAAAAATCCCAGACTTACACTTTTCACTTCCCTTTCACCTGAAGTCTAATGAAAAGATGACAGAATTAATTGTTTCCTCAAAAGTAAAAACAGAGGCCATTGTAGCTAAGATGACTTACAAAAGGGGCGTATCTAACATGGGGAGGACAAGCATAAATTTGATAGGGACCATGAGAACTGGTCAAATGGACTAACTCACACTCCATCTACCCTATGCCTCTCCACTGCTTTACCATTCCTCTGACACTGTTGATTTTCAGTTCAATATATCAGGCTGTGAATTGCAAAGACTGCAGAGCAAACACTATCCATTCAGCTGCCTTTGCCACAGGGACAGTAACCTCCTGCAGAGAGGCACATTGGACAAGTGGGAGAAGTAACTACCGCTGCTGCCGCAGTTAAATCCAGCACTCAACATGAATCAGTGCCCAGAGACATTACTCACCAGTGGCTTGAGATACACAGCGGTATATCAAAGAAAAATCAAAGCAAACAAGGAAGTTACCTGTCCTAAAAGGTTTACAGTATCTAATGATGGGAGAAAAAACAACTCATCAGCTCACACAGTGGGAAGATGAAACAACAGTTATTAAAGCTTGAATTCTTAATGGAAGAGGTGGGGTTAAAACACATTTTTAAATGGTGCTTGGATAAAACTGAATTCATATTAGCAGGGTCATTACCTGAGGCAAACTGGGAAGTGAGGAGGAGGGACTAGACAGTGCTTTTTTGGCTGCATGTATCTGTCTTTCTTTCAGAACAGACAAGACTATTTCTGCAAACACTACTTATACTTTCCGTGCAAATGTATCACTTAACCCATCCTGATGATGACCAAATATCCTTTGTATGTAGTGGAATAGCTGGAGACAAGGAGTTGTAATATGATTATTATGATACCTATCACAACACTTGCTCGACTGAAAGAGCAAGTGTTATTAAAAGAGAAGCGTTAATGCTACCTTTGAGCTTGCATTATTTTTGCTGTGCAGTTAATGATTTTGCTGAAAACTCTGTTCCTGGCTCAAGCAGCTTACAGGAGGCCAGTCAGACACAGAACAAGGCACAGCTCAGGCCTGAGCTACAGATGGCAATCAGTGTTCAGAGAAACATTCCGAGGAAGGGACTCAAAGGGCGAGGAAGAAGGTGTGAGGATGTCTCAATCCCATGTTATTGGCCTGAGCCATAAAATTACTAAATAACCGGAGAGAGGAGGGAAAAAAATAGCACCCATGATTTAGAGTGAATTTATTCTCACTCAGGCCAAGAATTAGGGGTATAGAACGGCAACCCTGTGAAACGAGTAGTATTGATCTAATTAATCAGAAGTGGGCATGTCTCCCAGCCTCTCTCTCCACCAAAATGAGAAGCCAAGACCAGATGTATCATCAGAAAATTGAGAATTTCAAGACTGTATATGGGTGGAATTAGTCCAATACTCAGCTTCACTGAAGAAAACAAAATAGAATGCAGGAGAGGTGAAAAAAAAAAGGTAATCTGGCTCAGAGCTCAAACATTTTAAAAGACGACACAACAACAACAAAAAAAGGAAATAAGCCATTTTTGTGCCTTAAAATGCAAAATACCTGCCCGAACACTGGCTGCTAATAATGCCAAGACACTGCTGTTCAACCAATTACATATGTTCTTCAAGCACATGATCACAGGATGACCCACAGGACTCACCACAGAAGGATAAGTATCTGAATGTAATTAGTAGATGCCTTAAAAATGAGCAGGTATTTCATCTCCAAACCCAAGTGCATTGGGAAACATAGGAAATGACTTTTCCTATAGGAATCGAAGATACTAAAGGTGCTACCAAATTTAGTAAGTATCATAGCTTGAGAGTAGAATAAGCTATTTAGTCTTCTAAAAGTTTAGCCACAAGGCGAAGAGAGCTACTCACAGGAACTAAGATTGTCAGAGATGGAAGTTAGGAAGAGTCCCAATAATGTGAGAATCATGGGAGCATAGCAGCTACGAGCAGCACATAAAATGTACAAGTCTGCAAGCAACACAAATGCAGTTACCTGAACTATTGCTGCTGTATCAGTCATGCTAACAAGAACAAGATAAAAAAAGATTTTTCAGGATATAAAATATATAAAAAAGATCATCCAGACTGAAAAGTGTTGTTATAGTTCCATGAATAATCCATAAAGTGAGAAAAAAACCCCCAAACTACAAAAGTGTAAGGCATTAAAGTGTGGTTAAATGACAAGGACAGAGGCCTGGAAGTCTGTATTTCCAGATACAGCCAGCATGCACAGCCAGCCCAGTGACTTCTGGCACCCCTGTATACCAACTTTCACATCACTGCTCAACAGAGGAATATTCACCCACCCCTAGAGAACTTGGCATGGAGCTTTTAGCGCTCTTCATTATTCCTTAATCACACTGAACACATTCTGCATGCACCTCAAAAGACACCAACTCCCACTGGGTCAAAAGCAATTCATCAGTTTCTTACTGACCTACTTTAACCTGGGTGTGAAGTCCATGACGTGGCAGAGGAAACAGTTTGCATTTTAGCTCACAAGACAAAAGGCAGACCAAACTCCAGCACTGAGCCGCAGACAAAATCGTTTCAACTACCCAGGCACCTTTCATCATGGCCCCAATTACACCTTTCACCGATTACGTGTCTAAATCTGCAGCTTTAATTTGCCTGAAATTGCTCATAAAGTGAATTACGTTTATGACTCTGCAGAACAGAGTCCGAGAAGAAAGCCAATTGGCAGGTTAACGGACAAATAAGGATGAAAAAAGACAGAATTAGAAACATATCTATCTGTTTGTCCTAGGTAGCAATCAGAATGCTAAGAATTATGGGAAATTAGCATTTTCAGATAATTGGGCCTTGGCATAGAGGTTTCTCTATAGATAAAAACATCAACTGTTGTTATTCTCTCACTGCTATATGGAAATAAGCTAAAACCTATGAAGATTATTTGCATCTGTTGTTTAGCTTTTAGGGTATGAACTCTATCCAGAGATACTCTGAACAGACCGATACAGGTTTTGACTAAGTCTGTACCAAATGCTACGCTTTCTTGGGTAATGGGCAAGAGGGATCATAGCTGAACACGATGGTAGGATTTCATGATCGTTATATCATCGGCCTTTCAAAGAAGAAAAAAAGTAGGGCAGTTTCTTGGCTTCTGAAACGTTACCACTGTCTTACCAAACATGTTAAAAAAATATTGCAGGGCAAGGTGGGGATGGCAGAGAGAAGGTCACTCACATTTGCATAACCTACATTACGGACTAAATTAGACCAACCTCCCCAGCATGTGAAATTTACTGCTCATGCTCAGTGCTAAATCAAGTCTTACACAGCACCTGTTTTTTTTCATCTGGCTTCACATGACATTTGGCAACAGATGTATTATGTGCTATTTACAGGTAATTTTTATACCATCTTTGTTGTGTGAAGAAGTTGATTTGGGGAAGCAGTTACATAAAAGTTGTGAAAAACCAAACATATTAAAAAAACAGGCATAAAGAGGCATACCTGAGCTCCTTTAGGTCTTCCTTAAAAACCTAGAAAGACAAGGAAGATGAAATTTTACAGGGTGTGGTCTTGAAAGATCATTTCTTACCTAGTGAATTAGTAGTGGTTACTTGCTTGGTATCTCTCCCCAAAAGTTTTAGTCTCGAGTGCCAGTAGTTTTGAAATGACAGGTTCCATGTTGAGAAGAATTTCCAGAAGTATTCAGTCAAGGTGTGAAAAACTAATTTTTAAAGACCTAAATCTCTTGGAAGCCTTTATTTTTGAAAACAACATCCCTGCCATTTCTTTTATGTAGCTATCCATAACATATTCTTCTTTTAGAGTAATCACATGTCCTTATTCTCAAATATGTTTTGCAGTAACTTGTTTAAACTATGACAACAGAAAGGAAGTGGCAAAAGATAAGCTCTGAATACCAAAAGCGTACTTTCACTATGTTTCCTGCAATATATAAGCTATCCCAACATGCCTGGGTAAATATGATAACAGTGTCTTAAACAAGAGAGAGGTGCCGGAAGCCCAGAAGTGGTTTGCTCACATAAAAATAAAATGAGAAAAGAAAAAATGTAAGGTAAAGTAACATGAAAAAGGAAAGAAAATAGCCATGAAGAAGGAATAGGGGTTGGGAAGATGGTAGGTATACACATATTCACACAGAACTTTACTACTTTTTCCCAATTTCCACTATATTGTTCTGGCCATAAGATCTTCCTTCCTCTGTGGCAGAAGAATGAAGAAAGGCAGGCAAAAAAATATGAGAAATTACAAGTGTGGGCAAAATGCGCGGTATGTGTGAACACACAGTTAGGGTAAGAGAGAAAGCTGATGCCAATGAAATAATAGTTTGCAATGGGATTTTAATTTAAGAGTGGAAACAAACATGTACAGTAAACAAGATGCTGAAGCAGAAAAAGATACAGGAATCTCTTTTCCAAACCTAAATATTCTTCGAAAAAAGCTCACTGTAAATCTACACAACAAGCAAAATAATAAGCTCTAGATTTTTAACAGTTTCTTCCAACCACTTTAACTTGGAGCAACATTTTTATGTGCGGCTCCCCAGCCTGGCAAATACAGTTTAGACGGTAACTCATGTCTGATGCAACTTTTAACATATCGGGACTCCAAGCACTCCCAGAACATACCTCTTGTTTGAAAGTTGATAAGGGGAGTCTCAACGCTTCTCGGAGAAGGGTATACATGCCAGAAATGAGGAAAGCAAGTTGCTCTTCTGAGAGATTAGTGCTTTCTGCAATCAGCTTGACAGATTCCTTGCAGTCTTTTCCTTCCAATGCATCAACAGCGACTGTGAATAAGAGAGCAAAACAATATCCCTTTAAAAAGAGGAAGACCTGGAGACCATGAACATTAACACATCTATGATTTTACTTAACATGCTGACATTTTTCCTGATGTGAAACTATTACTTCAGGTCTCTGTAAATACACCTGATCACCCACCACCACAGGTCAGTCTCACAACATTTTGCCAAGAGAACTTCAACGGATTAAGCTTTTGCATTGCAAAACTGAAGACATTTTCACTGTTGAAATTTGTTCCAGTGAGATAATGCAAAAAAAAGGTAAAAAACCATCACTTATGAGTACCAATCCAACTTGTTCTATCAACAAACTTGTTCACATCAGAAGTCTGCTTACAGCTTAATTACACTTCTGATACCTAGGATAAGAGAGGATTGAGAGAGCAAACAATTCAACACTGTTCTCTAACGTTTCACTTAATTAATTTATCTTGCAATGTCAGAGACCAAAGATTAAAATGAGCAAGGAGACAAAACTAAACCTTCAAGTCTTGTAGTTTGCACAACTGCTGCTAATACAAACTTTAAAGGAAATTACTGCTAACCCATGTGGCAAGATTATACACTAATAACTGGTGTGGGTTTATCTCAATCTTCATCATTCGGTTATTCTTCCTTTTTCCATATATGCACTAGGTGATATAAATTTCTGTTGTCATGTCAGGCTCTGTCCTGCACCCTGATCAGTCTGGATGGACTGCTGGAGCCACAGGAAGCCCCACTGTGGATAAAAAAAAAAGATTACTGACACAATCCCATTGCAGGATTGAGGCATTAGATTAGTTGTTTATAATGAGCCATATTTTGTGCTGTGAATAAAACATGAAAAGTTAAAATTGTCCAACAATCATTACTGAAAGTCAACACTAAGAGATTAGCTTAATACTAAGGTTGGGGAAAAAAAAAGTGTTAATCAAACTGCCAGACTTCCTTTTGGTATCAGGTGGGTTCCACTGACTGCTATCTTCTAATTCTGGATAAATTCCCTTTGCTTTTCACATTTTTAAATACACACCAAATTTAGTGGTGAGTCCTGGATCATTCATGTGGCTGACTGAATCTGTCTGGCACTATCTGCATGGCAGATTTCACACAGAGTAGCTAGGATGTGTGAGGTGCTAGTACCAAGCCTTCCACACTGTCTGAAAAAGGCTCTGCTCTACGACAACAAAACTGACTTTGAGAAGAGTCTGTTTATGGGAAAGGCCAAATACAGATCAGCACTGAGGCCTGTCTACTAAATCATGTGCTGAGCTGTCTACTTACTTACTTAAATACAACTTTGATCTGTCTCTTCAAAGAACAGGTTACATACAGTTTTTAACTAGAGAGCTTTAATGACAATATCGGTCTTCTTTCTGTTGACCAACCTGAACAACTGTTTAAAAATCCATGTCTTCTTTTATAACCTACTTGCATTACCCTAGAAGAGAAGATTTTTGTACTCAGTATAGCTCAGGGAATTCAGACATATCAGTGGTACCAACCTTTCCAACAGTCACTCTGAGGGAGGAAAAAAAAGAATAACCCAAGACCATCCCTAGAACACCTCACTGCTGGGTCACTTGCCCCTAGTAGAAGATGCTTGTGGCCTCAAACTTGCAGTTTAGCAGACCCTGCAATAACACTGGCTGCATAACCCTGAGATAATGGTATATGCAGTTTTTACATCGTGAACTGAGCAGGCATATGAAGCAGCATCTCATTTTTGGTATCAGTTATTATTTAGAGAGTAACAGCAACAAGACTTGAAAAACTGACTTGGTGCCAGTGCCAGAGCAATTTAGATATAGTCTGTTGAAATCTGTCACATCTTCAAAGACTTCTAAACCTTCAAGGGAAAAAAACGCTGTCCTGCAAACTGTTAATCACAGACCAGCAAGAGCAGAAGACAAGTAGAGATTTCTGCCAGCTCTGCATAATCTGGAGGCTGTCTGCATCCACTTTGGGGCACCTGGGTGAATCGGTGTGGCAGGGTTACCTGACCTGGCCTGGCCTGGCCTGGCCTCAGGTGGATCTGAAGGACTGTTTGCTCCCCCTGCAGTAGGCAGCATTTACTGCACACCTAAATGTAGGCAATAATTTATACTGAAATTAAACCCAGATGGGGTTTAGGAGACAGTCAGGTTTCCTGGCACTGATACAACTTTTCACTCTCCCTGCACTAGACAGCAACTATGGTTCAACATCTGTATTTACTTTTGTCCCAAATGCCTCTGCCTATACATAGCTTTATTGCTTCCAATTATTGTAAGGAAACCCTGGATACATTGCTCCATTTCTGACACTGTGCAGACTTTAAAGACAACCCAGCTACCAGATGCTTTGAGTCCTTATTGACTCAAATCAAGAAGAAAAAGGCTGAAAGCAAGTTAGCTGAGAGAATGTGCATGTAAGGGTGGCAGCACTATACCATGCTATGCAGCAGTTGCTCTCCTCAGCTAGCTGTGCTTTTGCTCTGCTTCAATTATTCTGTGATTATTTTGCCTACAATAATTTACTCAACCAAGCAACACTGATTTTGGTGGTCAAAGCTGCCTTGAGAAAATCTCACCTGACTTGCCTTACCACAGGGAGAAGCCTCGCAGCCAAACATCAAACAGGAAGAGCATTTTCAACCTTACAGCCCCAACTTCAGCAAGACACCTGCACTTCAAAGTTCCTTTATTTTCTCCTGCACTTTATGAAAATATCCGTGGGGTCTTGACGTTCACGTGCCCTACACAATCTGAAAAAGATTCAGCCACTGACTCTGGGACCGAGGGGTGAGAGAGGAACAATTTTAGCAGTGCTCAGCGTGACTTTGGGGGCCACCCACAGCCGCAGCAGCCCATACCTCATTCTCACGGATTTTACAGAATTTTAGAATACAACCATGAAAACGTTCACTGTATTTAACCCTCAGCTTTCCCTTCCTGCAGGGAAAAGCAAAGGGAAGCGTCCCGGGAGCGCTGCAGCCCTGTCCACGCACGGCAGGGCAGACCCTCCAGCCCTCCTTGCCTTCCTAAGCGGAGCCACGGCATCCTCGAGGAACGCGGCTCCTGCCCCTGGGGTGTGCCTGGGAAATCCCTCCCGTCCCTCTGCGGCAGGGCAGCGAGCACCCCTCCCGCGCCCACGCCAGGCGGAAGGGCACCCGGGGGCAGGCCACGCTCGGGCCCTACCTTTGAGGAGCCGCCGGAAGGTCTCCTTGCCCACATGCTGCACGCCCCGGGCCATGGCCTCCACCTCGGCCGGCACCCGCGGCCCCAGGAAGCCGCCGCCGCGGCCGCCGCCGCTCTCGCCGTGCCCGTAGGCCGCCCCCACGGCCTTGCCCACCGCCGCCGCCATAGCAGCGCGGCCCCGCCTGGCGCTGACACACCGCCCCACGCGCGGGGCGGAGGACGGGGGCGCGTGCTAGGGCGGGCACGAGTGGGCAGCCGTCCGCCCTCCGCCGCAGCAGGGGGCGCTGTGCCGGCCCGGCCCCGTGGCCCGGCGCCGGAAGGAGCCCGCCGCGCCGGCCGCGAGACTGAGGCGCATCCCGGGACTGGCCGCTCATGGCGGCGCTCGCGGCTCGGCCCCTGCGTGTGTGAGGCGCTCGTCTCCTTCCCGCCGCCGCCGGGCCGCGCTGGAGCCGTTCCCGCTCCCGCCGCCATGACCGAGGAGCCGTACGAGAAGTTCCTGGCTCCCGAGGAGCCGTGCCCGCTGCTCTCGCACCAGCACCCGCCGCGGGGCGGCAGCTTGAGCCTGAGCGAGGAGGGCTGCCTGGACGTCAGCGACTTCGGCTGCCAGCTCTCGTCCTGCCACCGCACCGACCCGCTGCACCGCTTCCACTCCAACAGGTCCGCCCGCAGCTCCGAGGGGCGGACCGAGGCGGCTGGGCCGCGGCGGCTCGGTGATGCCGAGGGGGGGGAGGGCCGGGGCGGGCGGCGTGGGGCTGAGGCGGCCGGAGGCGCGGTGGCAGCTGCCGCCCCTCGCCGGGACCCGCCGGGCTGCCCCTGAGGCAGCGGCCGGGTCGGAGCTGCCCGTGCAGGAGGGCCGTGCTCCCTTCCCGCTCCCCTTCCCGCTCCCCTTCCCGCTCCCCTTCCCGCTCCCCTTCCCGCTCCCCTTCCCGCTCCCCTTCCCGGTACGAGCCCGGGTACGACAGTGCTCCGGCTGCGGATGCTCCAGGTAGCCCGCTCGCACGCCCCTGCTTGGGCTACACTTCCCGTTGGCAGGGCTGTGTGCGAGCTTAGTCTGCTAATAACGTGCCAGTTGTTAGTGTGAGCTTGGTCGATTTTTAAAATGTCTTTATTCCTTTCTGGATTTCTTAAAACGCGGGTTTGAGTGCTGTAGGGTGGGCAACTACAGAGTGGTGCGTTTATAATAATGAAAAGCAGGCCTGGCGTGGACACTGAGCAAACCTGTAGAGGTTCAGAATGAGTCAGGTGGCTTGGTGACTGCAGCAATTCCTGCAGAAACATTTCCATCCCATGCTACTAATTAAGGGAAAATTATTCTCTCTGTCATTTGTAGAAAACATCTATTCTAAAAATGCAAATGCAGGTCTACAAAGAAATTCTAGTTGTGCTTAGAAAATCAAAACCAAACAATCCTGCTTACCTAAGAGCCTAATTCTGCTACTATTTATGCATAGTATTAAATCGAATATAGTGATACCTTTTTTTTTTTTTAGAACAATTTGTGAGATTTCAGTCTTGAACAGACATGTGGGATAGTTTTAGTTACTGTTCGAGAGTTGCAAGGTACTTTTACCAGTTAGTAGTGTCTCTACTCCACCGTAATTAAGAGTGAATAATGAGGTAATCTTTCAATTGAATTTGTATGAAATAAAGGAAATTACACTTTAAAGACGTCATTTACAAGGGCAGGCTCTTAATTATAGATTCTTAAATGATTCAGTGTGAAGAGCCTTGATCAAATATGATACACTTTCATGATCTGGTTCTTATATCATGAGGCCCAAATGTGACATGAACAGTACGATGTATTTGTAGCATAGCTGTAAGATGAATGTGTGATATTCACCAAATTTGCATTTAATTAATTTTGTACACTTCTCTTTCACTTCCTGAGTGTGTTATTTGGGCTTGTTCATGTTACAAACCCAGGTTTGTAAGCCAGGCATCTTGAGTGGGTATTTCACTTCTTTGGGCAAGGACGTGCCCTGTCTTGCACTGATTAAGCCATTGCAGATGCACAGCTCAATCTGTGGTGTTCGCATAAGGCTTTCTGTTTTTTTAAAGTTACGAGTAATTTTAATGTAGTTCACACTTCTTGTTAATCCAGTTCACCCCAGCGAGTACAGCAGCCTCCCTAGATACGGGAAGGCGAGGGCTGACTGCCTATACCTGCTGTGATACTGCATACCTGGGGTATCTGTGCGTTGTTGGTTGTTGGTAGACACCCTGTACCCCATCCTGTGTTTTCATGGGTCTGGAAACTTTGTCCGCTCTATCTTTCCTTCCATCGATATTTCATGAATACTGAAACTGTAGTAATGTTTAAAAGCATGCTGTGTCACCATGCTCATATTCTACTCTATACAGATTGATTGCCCTGCCCACAAAAGTCTGTGCCAGTAAAACATCAGATGTGTATAAAGGATGCGGAAAGGGAGGGCAAGATCTCCTGAATCTGCTAAAAGAAAACTTTTTGAACTGTCTTTAACATTGGATAAATTCACTGCTGGCCAAACAGATGTGGGAGTGAGTCCATCACTTATTTAGCCAACCTGGTATGCAGCTTAAATAGCGACAGTGAGGACCAGCCTGTCTGGGTGATGGCATTGCTTGGCTTTTGCAGTTGGATAGAGGAATGTTTTTCTAGTTAGCCAGGCAGAAGTGGATAGGCTGGTGGAACAATAGTTGATCGCATGGGTTTGCGTGGTGAATTTTAGAAGCCCTTTTCAAATTGTTTTGGCCATATTGCAGTGCTGTGCTGACTCATAGTTGTCTCGACCTATTTTTCACCAATATGCAGAATAAATCCACATATGGAGACTGATTTCATGAGCTTGTTAAATTCTGGCTTACTCTCATTAGAGTAAAAAACCTGTTCTGTGAAGTTTGAGTCCTCAATTGTTTTGCTTTAGCAATAGCATTAAATAGGCTTTTAAATTAAATCATGAGAAGAAAAAAAGTGTTTGGCTTTTTTCACACAGGTCATTTTCCCATCTTGCTCTGTCTAATTCCAACAGCATGTCCGACATTTTTGGCATTTAGAGTGGAAAATAGTGAACAGTGGAGCCTTGGGTATATCCATAATGTGTTTCCTTCTTAAGTCTTAGGTTTGTGGGGGATCATCAACACAGAATTTCTTGTTTACTCCTATTTGTCCTGAAGTCCAATTGATTTATTTCTTAGTTTTGCTTATTTCAGTTTACATGGAAGTTTAAATATCCCAGCATACTGGAAATTATATTTTTAGTTCAGTGTATTTAAAAACAAACAAATAAAAAAAGATAATTTACACATTACAGGAATCTTGGCTCTGAGGTGAAAACTGTTAATACATGAAAGTAAAGGTGTAATTATACTAACAGTATATGGATTTTTGCCTTGCATTTTTAACGTTGAATTCTCTTTGGTGTTGTTTATGGACCTTTAAAAATATTTTAAAATTGAATACTTCAGTTTACATAATTGTAACTTATTTCAGTAAAATCAATGTGTGATGTTACTGACAAGCAAAGTGGAGATAGTTTTCTGAGGCTTAAAAGAACTAAGCATTTTTCAGGACACATGATGCCAAAATGTTCGCTACTTTCTATTTGTTTTGTCCTGTTTTGCAGGTGGAACTTGACATCTTGTGGAACTAGCGTAGCCAGCTCGGAGTGCAGTGAGGAGCTGTTCTCATCGGTTTCAGTTGGTGATCAAGATGACTGTTACTCTCTATTGGATGACCAGGAGTTCACCTCTTTTGATTTGTTCCCCGAGGGAAGTGTCTGCAGTGATGTCTCTTCTTCTATCAGCACATACTGGGATTGGTCAGACAGTGAGTTTGAATGGCAGGTAAACTAGTTCCACTGTAGATGTAAAATGTTGTATAAACTATTAAGTGCTGGGTTTAGCTTTAGTTAAAAAGTCCTCAGCATTTGTTTCTTGGTACTACTGAATGTAAGAGCAGATATCTGAATCTTCAGCGATAAGGAAAATGTTTTGTTCCATTTTATTCCAGCGTGTTTAATCTGGAGGAGAGACTGAAGGTCAGCTCTTCAAAGAGGGATGGTTACATATTTTGGTAGTTTGGTTTTAGTGACTAATGTGTATTGTAGCCATGAGCTTAGATCCTTTGTACTGAGGATCTGCTCTGCTAATGAAATCAGGTAATAGATGTCTGCTTTTTGCGATTTGGTTGTATTAACTCTTCCTTTGGAATGGAGCTGGCACCTAGGTAAAGTGTAGAAGCTCTTGCCATAGCCTGTTTCCATCTTTTTTTTCTGTGCCACTAAGAGTACAGAGCTTCCTTTGTCTCCCTGGGATGGGAAAAGTGTGAAGGTGAATCATATCCTCCTTTTTCCTGGTCTGTATTGGATGCAGTCCTGGTCAGGTATCTCTAGTTTGTGGTAGTCATCTTTGTTCAGCAGGTTTTCAATTGTTATATGCAAATCTTTTTATATATTATAGACTTAAATTGATTTTTTTTATATTATAGACTTAAATCAACTGCAAGTGTATACATATATTTGAAATAGGAAACATGGTGCTTCAGAATATACTGAGGAATACTTTTAAATTTTGTTATAAAGCTTAGTCAAAGCAAGTACAGAGTCTTCTATGTGCAGTGTAAGGACTGAAAACACTGATTTCAAGAAAGCGCAAATCCTGTTCCAGAAGATACAAATGAACTTAAGATAACATGGACTGAGATTAGCTCTGAATTTCTTACTCTCATAGTCTAACTGCTAGTCTCTATGTATATTGTACCACAGAAGTTACAAGTGCGTTTGTATAATGCAGCCTGTAGGAACAACTCAGACTGGATCCCAAAAATTCAGAGCTTCATTGAGTTGTGAAATTTTAATTGCCTGATAAAGTCAGCGATTGTTTTGAAAAGAAGCAATTTCCCATGTCTTGGTTAGCTGACAGCATGTTTGATTAGTAACTAGCTTTTTTATTATTCTTTGTGTTTTAAAACAAGCATTTCTTAGGAGACTTACTTGATTGAACTTGTAGAATTTTGGAAGGACTTTTTTGTAGCTCTTTATGGTGTTATCTGGCAGAATCGGAGCATGAGTAATCCAACTGTCACACTTTAACTGGAAGTGCATTCAGAAATTACGTGTCAGTTGTGTAAATGAAGCTAGCTAAAGTTCTGCAGTTGCTTCCAGGAAAATGACAGTGATTTTAATTGAATTGCCTTGTGTAATTATGGGATGTGGTATAAATTACATACCTACTTTGAAGTTATCTTCCTTAAACTAGACTATGCTTTGAAATGGGAGGTTTAGATTTAGATTTGGATTGTAATGGTCAATATACACTGGAGAAGGGAAATAGTTGAAATGCCACATCATTCTGTTTTTTTCTTAAATGCAAATTTTAAAAAGAGGATTGATAAGTAGAAAATAGTGTGAGTTGAGTTTGCTGCACTTGCTGTTTGTTGGAAGATTCAAAGGAGTACTGCATGGTTATGAGTAATTATTAAGTTGTTAGAGTACATAGATAAGCAATGCTTTGCTAATTTGACGGTATGTTTTGAATTGTTAATAGTGTTAGAATGACTTTAAATCTGCCTACTGTATTCTAAGGCTTTGTTCTTTCTCTTGCATATTACAAGTTGCCTGGCAGCGATATTACAAGTGGGAGTGATGTACTTTCTGATGTTATACCTAGTATTCCAAGTTCTCCTTGTCTGCTTCCTAAAAAGAAAAACAAGCATAGAAATCTTGATGAACTTCCATGGAGTGCAATGACAAACGATGAACAGGTGAAATTAACTTTTTTTCCTATGTGAGAACTGTAATATACAGAAGAACTTTCAATTAGTGCCACATCTTAAAAGATGTACTGATTGCTGTAGGTGTAAATGTCAACCTATGCAGTACTACTTGATCCTTAAAATGAAATCTTGTCTTTTGTATCTGTAGTAGGCAGTTTAACGTGTACTCAAGCTTTCACCCTGAGTTTTTGAGGATACTCAGTGAGGCTAAAATCATAGGAAATGTGATATTTGAGCACGTTTCATTCTGTTGGTCCTTCCTTTTTTTCTGTCACTCATTTAGAATCAATAATACTTGAAAATGATTTGCCTTTCTTTGGGTCCTAGGTTGAATATATTGAATATTTGAGTCGCAAAGTCAGTACAGAGATGGGCCTTCGGGAGCAACTTGATATTATTAAAATTATTGATCCTACTGCTCAGATCTCACCTACAGATAGTGAATTCATTATTGAATTGAACTGTCTCACAGATGAAAAACTGAAACAGGTGAGTTAAGGTTTGTACATATGACTTTGGAATTTCAGTATGTGATATGTCTTGCAAAATTTCATACGAAGTCGTGATCAATTTTTATACATTATCATTAGATATAGAGAGATACACAATGTTGTCAATGAGGGAAAATAGAGTTCAAAAGTGTATTGTATGTATTAATCCTTTATGTGGAAGACTGTGGTTATATATTCTCAGTATGTGTTAAGCCTAAGCTGGTGTGTGTGTAATGAGTTATGCTGTGGGCCCAGTACCGCTTATGACAAAGCGTATCCCACTTTGTGACCATCAACTGGTTGAGTATCTTCATTTGTTCACTGAATATAAATTAGCATTTAAAACTCCCAAGGGTTTGAATTCGTTGGAGAAGACCATAAATTTCATGTAAAAAGGGATATAGAAAAATGTGTTTTAAAGATGTTACAAAACACAAATTATAACAAAGAAAGGTACCAGATTGGTGTGGTAGATACATGCTACTGTTTTCTTAGTCTGTACTACCGTGATGTGGTGTTGGGAAAAGAAGCAGTATCCAAACAAGCTGAACTCCTCAGTGTTACTCTGTATTTGTGATTATGATGAAAGATTGAAAATGGAAAAAAATTGCTGTTCGTACAGGCTTGGCCTATTTCGTATTTCAAGTGTTTTATAAGTATCATCTTAAAGTAGAAAAATACTACTTTCCTTACAGCCACTTTTGTTTGAATATACCTATCAAAATTAACAGGTTTGATATATTAAGTAAACAACATAGTTCAGTTGAACTTGACTGATATTCCTGTTTGGTGTTACAATAACTTACTGTTATGTAGTAGAAAACTTGGGGGGCAGGAGAGGGAAGAAAACCTTGATACTTAGTTTTCTTCTTTCCATAATGAAGTTAATATTAACTTAACTAAGTTCTCTGGATGGCTGCCAGATGGCTTGGAATTTAAGCAGCCACAGCAAAATGTTTTAAAAGACTGAACTGATCTAATAACTCCATCATTATTAATAGGCAAATTGTGTTTTTTCTATGAAAAGGAGTATCTCAGTACAGTATTTATCAGGCTTTAGTAATTCTGCTGCCTCTGTTCTAAAGGTGAGAAACTATATCAAGGAACATGGACCTCGTCAACGGTCTGCAAGGGAAAGCTGGAAGAGGAGTAGCTACAGTTGTGCAAGTACCAGTGGTGTGAGCGGTGCCAGTGCCAGCAGCAGCAGTGCCAGCATGGTCAGCTCAGCAAGCAGCAGTGGTTCTAGTGTTGCTAACTCTGCTTCAAACTCAAGCGCCAACATGAGTCGAGCGCACAGTGATAGTAATTTGTCCACAAGTGCTGCAGAAAGAATCCGGGATTCAAAAGTAAAGTTTCTAATTACGCACATGTGTATTAAACTGTCTTAACTTAAGGTTGCTGACATGATCTTAGCTGAGATATTTGTACTGAAGGAGCATGGTTAGTAACTGAGGATCTGCTGATGTTCTGTAGCTAAACCAATGCTGACTGTTTCCTTTGACATGACCATAAGGAATTGAAACTTGTGCTCTTCCCATCATTTCTCTTCTAAGTGAAAGCCTGATGTTTGTATGTAGTAGATCTTGTCATTACTTTTGTTTAGAATAAGGTGACTGGGGGTTGAATAAGGGCTTGTGCATCTAACTTAATTCTTTAAATGAACACACAATTTTACAAAAAAAAATTATTCAAGATTGATCAACCTAATCTAGGCATAATTTCTGGATAGTAAAGGCCATCTTGGTTGCGTGTTTTTTCCCAACTAGAAGCTTCATCAGGCTTTTTGAATCTTCTTCAGTTTACTCTTCCATCATGTCTCATGAGATTACTTGGTGAGGAGTGACCTACTGAAGCATGCTTCAGTTAAAGTAGTACTGTGGCGCTTGTCCTGTCTCCATAATTCCAAGTGTGGAGGGGAGGAGCAATTCCTGCTTGCTCTGAACATCTCAAGTTGTTATTGTAAGACTGTAACATTTTCTCTGCAATAAAGATTCTTCTGAGCAAAGACTCAGCTATGCAATGTCACAGGGTGATGTTGTGCCTCATATGTCAGATGTGGTAAATGGTCTTGATATTTTAATATTAGATGCGATTTGGGATGAATGTTTGCACCACCTCTGAGATTTCATTTTAGTTATTTTTCAGAGCAGACATTATTTTAGAGGGTAGCTTTATTGTGGTTTAGCCTCAGCTGGCAACTACCACGTGTCTGCTTGCTCACACTTTCCCCCGCCCCAGTGGGATGGGGAGGAGAATTGGATGAAAAAGATAAAATTCGTGGGTTGGGATAAGGGCAGTTCATTAGGACAGCAAAGGGAGTGGAAAATAACAGCAATACTTATAAAGGAATATACAAAGCGGGTGATGCGCAATGCAGTTTGCTCATTGCCCAGAACCCAATGCCCAGCCCGTCCCTGAGCAGTGACTCCTCCCCGGCCAGCTCTCCCCTTACATACTGAGCATGATGTCATGGTATGGAATATCCCTTTGGCTAGTTTGGGTCAGCTGTCCTGGCTGTGTCCCCTCACAGCTTCTTGTGAAAACTAACTCTATCCCAGCTGAAAACCAGAACAAACTTATATTTACCAGCTTTAAAGGCGGTTTCTAATCTACAGAACAAAATCTTACTTTTTGTCGCTTCTGTATTTTGACAGAAACGTTCCAAGCAACGGAAACTACAGCAAAAGGCCTTACGCAAGAGACAGCTGAAAGAACAAAGACAAGCTCGTAAGGAAAGACTGAGTGGATTATTTCTTAATGAAGAAGTGCTCTCTTTAAAAGTGACTGAGGAGGACCATGAAGGAGATGTGGATGTTTTAATGTGACAGGGGTGAATTTATCAGTGTTCTTTCTAAGCCTTAAATGTATTATCCTTATTGTTTACATATATTTCTTGACCAAATTTTGATTAGTGCTAACAGTTTAAACCAGATCTTTTCTCAAGTGTAATTTTAGTAAGAAGGTCTAAGAATTGAGTAACTTCAGCTTTTTGAGACTAATTTTGCAACAAAGACTTCAGAAACTTAACTGTCTTCTGAAAAGCTGCTGAATAGATACAATTTTAAGGAAATCTGAACTTGGCTAACATGCTAACTTACGTGCAAGACATAAGTCTAGGGGTGCTTTTGGATGACACTAAGCATGCATTACTATGCTTCAGCTTTTTTGTTTTTTCCAACTTAGAGTTAATATTACACTTGGCTTATTCTGTCTTCCTTTCCCATTATTAGGAAGATTGTTTAGCATGAGGAAAAAAATGTTTAGTTCTATAGGGCTTTCTTCAGTCTTGCTCTTTGATCATACAAAATCAAAGTACTGTAATAAATCCTTATCTAGAAGTTGCAATTTAATTCAAACTACACAGAAAACAAGAAGCAGGACTTCTAATGCTGGGAATCTGTAACACAAATAATGCCTAATAATGTAGTTCTTTAGGAAGCAATTAGAATTCAAAAAAACAACTTGCAAGCTTAGTCTTCAGACAGTTATTTTGCTGCTCAATACCTTACAGTATGATTATTACTGATGGTTGACCAGTGCATCCCTCGTATTGCTATGAAAAGATTCAAATAAAAACATCTTTATGCATTGAAAGTACACTAATCTACAATTAAGTTGTCTAGGACACTACTTACAATAGTTAAAAATGCTCTTGGAAACAGAAGTACAAACAAGTGTTGAACAACTTTGGTGGCTTTTTTCCCCAGAAGCATATCTAAATAGCTTCATGTTGTTGGCAAGAGAACATTAATGCAGCTGTGCTTTTTAATTGTATGTTTAGCTGAGGATGTGTCTTCTGTGTGGGTTGTTACACCATTACATGTTTCAGAATTCTCCTTTTGTTTGCTTTAGAAATTTCTCTTGATAAGACAATGAGGTAAAATTCTGGCTTTCAGGTAGGGAGGTAAAAGTAGTTCTAACCTGTTTCCTAATTCTGACAATCTGTAAGGTGACTTTTGTCTTTATCTTGGAACTACTTGTTACAGAACTCCTTCCCCCCACAGCTGAGATAAAAATGATACTTCTACATTTCAATGTGAAACTTTAAAGATTATAAAAGTATTTTTTAGTTCTGAGTTTAGGAAGTAATTTTTCATTATCTTGATGCTTCATTACTTTCATTTTGCTCTTGTGAATTAAGGAGTTTGGCAGTTCAGAGTGGCCACACGTGCCTGTAATTGCAGGATATAGCCCAATCCCGCAGAACTGCATGATCAACTTTATATAGGACTACTCACATTTGTTTTGCTTATCCTGCACAGGCTTTTTAGCCCTGACTTCTGAAGTATTTTTCTTTCAAAAGTGGCATTCCTTGTAGCCTCAAAATAAACTGACCAGTACAATATTTGAATAATGGCCTCTGAAGGGGCTTCAGTAAGAAAAAAATGAAGTCCATAGTCAAACGAGTATGAACTTAACCACTCTTACTGCTGCTAGACAGCAGGTACCCAGACATGGCCATTGACTGATAAAAAGCTATGTAATGTCATTTTAAAGTGGAGTGTTAGCTATCCCATGTGGCCAGTTGTTTGGTCACTAATTAGAAGTGTCTGTTACCTGTCAGTATTTGCTTGTACTGCACTCTAGCTGGTTGATCCCTCCCTCCTGTAGAACCAGCCCCCAAACTTTTTAACAGTATACAAGTTACTGAAAATTTAGAAAGACTTAAATCTGGAGCTTCTTTTAAATATCTTAGATGGAAGAAAAAATTGAATTGCTGTCAACTCAGCTAATTTCAGGGTGCAGTTGTTGAACTCTTGCAACTTATGTGGCTGTAATGGATGAATTCATCATGAAACATTTCACTGTGTGCACACTGTCACAGCTCAGCACAACCTTTATTTTCTGCGGTGACTTTGAAATGTGATTTTTTTTTTTTTCCCTGAAGAAAAATGCACACTTAGTACTGTAGAGAATTGAGACTCTGAAATGAATTGTAAGAAAGGTGCAATATCTCAGCGTGGTGGAGCATGAAAATGTGTCACTTTATTCTGTTTCAGCAGCTCTTCAGAGTTTAAAATCCCGCAAGCTTTGTTGAGAGAAGACCCCCCTCATTTTGATGAGGTACAGGTTTTTTTGGTCACCTGTCTACTAGCTTCTGGAGATCATGAAATGAGGGAGGATAGTATTTCCATCATGATCTTAGTGTAAGCATGTAAGTATAAATTAATCCAAGTGATTAGATGGGTCCAGTTGCTAATCTGTTACATTGAATGAAAAGGTCCTGGGTGCCAGAGTAGCTGATTGTGGTATGTTGTCTCCAGCTGGGTACTTCAGTTACTTGTGTGACAATTAAAACGGTAGAAGAGAGTGGATTTCCAGGGGATTCATGGTAATAATTTATGACTTTGTAATCTCTTATTCCCAGGTTGCTTATAACCTAAGAATACAAGGCTCTGAATGTTCTGATAAGAATGCAGAATAACACCTTGCTTACCTGAATGTTGTACTTGGCATCTCAGAAAATCAGGCCTGAAGTAGCTGTGGGATTCAGGAGTTCTCACATACTTCTACATGTTTGAGTTTTTTTCCCTTTCCTTTTTAGTTCTAATGACCCACTCATTTCATAGAGTGGGGAGGCGTTTTTATCAGATTCTTGTCTTTCCCTGCAAGATGCTGTATGCTTACCCAGGGAAGTGACCAGTCACCATCCCTGGAGGTTTATAAAAGACATGTAGATGTGGTGTTTAGGGACATGGTTTAGTGGTGGACTTGGCAGTGTTAGGTTTACGGTTGGACTTGGTGATCTTGAAGGTCTTTTCCAACCTAAGTGATTCTATGAATTTGTATTGGATACCCATGGCATTAGTCAAACAGTTGGAATTTTAGTTAAACCTAGTCTTGCTGATTCGAGTATTGGCCATTGTGGCTACTGCTTTGTTTTACAGGAAGTTATCTACAGATTTTTGGGTTCAGATAGATAAAGAAGAGTAAAAGACTGCTAAAATCATGCATTCTTATTAGTGCTTTTTCAAAAAAAGAATCAAATCTATGCTTTTTATTCATAGTTAAAAAAAGGTAAGCTTAAAAGCAAAATAGAGACAAACAGGAAAAAGCTCATAGTTGTATGGCTCCACAGTACTGAAGCTGTATATCTAGGTGCTTTGAACCCACTGTAATATGAATGTAATCAGTTTACACTCTGTAACATTAACGGTTTGCTTCCATGGTAACTTTTTCTCTAAAAAGGCTTAGAAGGAGCACTGAAAAGTCTGATTGCAATAGGACTGTAAACAATAGAGAACAATATTTTCTAATATGATTTAAAATCATGAGGAAGAAAGCTAGCTGCCTGACAAACCTGTCGAATTTTTGTGCGTGTATCTAATGTCATCCTTTCTCTCTGTTAAGATATTATCTATTTTTCTTTATCTGGGAAACTGATTAAAAGATGGTTATAGTATGCTCAGTATGGGGTGCTTACGAAGAAGAGCAAGAAAAGTCTTTGCAAGACTTTCCTAGGCTTAACTTTTAGTTCTCATATTGTGGTTTGAAACCTGTGAAGATCATTCTCTGGGGAAAAAACAAACCAACCAACCTGCTTGAACTTGTTCATATGCATTTACATCAGAGTGCATATACAATGTAGAAACATATAAAAATGGCAATATTTACTGTTCATCTTATGCTGAATGGCCTGAAGCCATTTCTTTTCTCCTAACAGTCTTTCAGCTTTGAAATCAGTTGATGCATTGGTCTATAAATATTAATAAACCTGACTGTTTTGGGGGACTCTTGAAGTTCATTCTTATAAGCCAGATTTTCATGGCAAATATTGTTACATTTATTGGTTTAATGTTCTTTAGCTTATTGATCCTGCAGTTCTTAGGCATAGAAAAGACAAATCAACATGCAATTTTCCATTTAAGGATTGCAAAGATAGTTTATTAATCTACCAAGGGCAAATCCTAGTAATATTCAAAGCTTGTCTATTTTGACTATTAACTCTAATTAATCATACTCGCATTCTCTCTCATCTGGCTAACTTTAAAACATTTCCAAGTTACAAATAAATTCTTCAATTAAAAAGAAATAATTGTAATGTTG
The DNA here is from genome assembly GCF_028858705.1 of Grus americana. Lineage (NCBI taxonomy): Eukaryota > Metazoa > Chordata > Aves > Gruiformes > Gruidae > Grus > Grus americana. The sequence continues at coordinate 16,637,618 of NC_072863.1, read as the reverse complement.
AAGCCTTGAATATAGTTCATAACCAAAGCAAGGGGAAAGTGGGATTGTGTGATTTTTTTTTTTTTTCTTTTTGGGGGGAGAAGTGGGGGTATAGATTAGAGTATATGGTACTGCTTAAATTAAGGTTTATTTTCCCCAATTTCTCTGCTAATTGTATTGCTAAAATGCACTTTTGTATAGAAAACTGTCCTCTGTACATTCTGTATCTACTTTCCACAATGTTTATAGAGATTTTTCTGAAGTTGTGAAGGATTTACTGAAAGCTGCAATGCTGGTGACTAATGCTGTTGACTTCAAGTTTTCATTGTATTTGAAAATAGTTATGTGCATATTGAAGTACAGGTTGGAATTAAAATTGATGACATAGCAAAGATATTCTGATGAAACTACACGGTATCTTCTTCAGAGCAGGGGGATTCCTATACAGGGCTTGCATATTCACTGTTCAGGCAGAAAGTACAAATAAAGTGGCACATGTTAACTGTTTGTGACAGAAAGCAAACCAGCCCCTCCTGAACTAGTGTGGTTACCCACAAAATCTGATCAGAATTGTTTCATAGGACAACAGTTACTTGTTGTGAATGATATAAGCCAAGATCTTGTACTGAAAGCTGTCTGTCCTTAGTTTTGATTTCTGTGCCAGAGAATGTTTTTATATATGAGCTATATACTATACAGCTGTGAGCATAGGAAGTCTGATCACTTTTGTTGTCAAAATGACTCTGAATCTTCTTCTGCTGTCACCCTCAGTGCCCATAGCCATCAAACCACCACCTATTATCCTGTGATGTTTAAAATCCCTGAAAGGACTTGCAAGCTGACAGCCTACCACGTTCATTGTGCAGGTACCTGTGTGTCACTATTGTAAATCCAGATCTCGTTTGCTCCGGCAGAAGCAGGTATGCTTGGGGATACCAGAAGTTGCAGTGATGCACACCAAGACATGCAGCACCAGCAAGGACGCGGCAGTGGCACTGGCTTTGCAATCACCACTGTTTGTGTAGGCTACAGTGAGGACAATTGCCAGCCTGTATGTTCTGTGTTGTCCCTGAACCAAATTTGCCTTCTGCAATACTGAAGTTTCAGGTATAATATTATGAAAATTCCTTTTTCCCCTTGGAATCCAGCAGAAAAAAATCCTAAAAATCTGAGAATAGCTGGCATGAGGATGTATTCCTCTGTTCAGAAAGTCTGCACCATCTTGGGGATATAAACTGCCTTGTTCATCCCAGCTAAGGCTCATCAAACACTTACAGAAGTTAAAAGTGACCCTATGTTACCATCCCAGTCTGTTTCTGTAGATACTGAGGGATGGAGCGGGACAGATGAGGGCAGAAACACTGCATGTCACGGTAAGTTTTGTCAAACTCTGAGGCCTTTAATCGTTGTGGAGTCTGCGACTGGGAAGCTGCAGAATGTAACTGCAGAAGCTATTGCTCTTGTGTTACTTTGCCTTCACTTCAGCAACCTGCTTGTGCTTTTGGTCTGTTTTCACCCAAAGATGGGTGACAGTGCAGTGTTTGGCAGTAAAACAAATTGAAATGTTGCCAGGGACCTTGACCCGTTGTGGTGGTCGCTTACAGTGAGGACTTGCCGCTCTCTGTATAGCACCTAGAAGCTGCAGGGAAGTTGATGCTTATGCTTTCTGAATCACAGGGTCTCAGTGAGCTAGTCTGCTGTGCTTTGGACTTCCGAACTTTCCCAGTAAGTCCTGTTGCAGCAGTTCCTTACCGAGGTAACGGTTGTTATACCTCCTGGCAAACAGCTGTCTATATGTCAAGTGAGGTCATGTGGTCACAACTGAACACTGCATGTTATGGATCTCTTATTATCCCTCTTTTGACATATCTCCATTTCTCTCTCAAGTGTATCACGTTTCACAGCAATGAGAAAGTCTCACTGATGGCCAAACACTATTTGGGCACAAGCTGAACCAAAATTTCCACCCTGGCAAAACAAATTGATAACTTCCTTTACTAAATTGATGGGGAAAGATGGCATTGGCTCTGATCTTGCTGTCCTCAGCCCTCTCTTACTACTACTTAATACTAGTAGTAGTACTGAACTGTACATTTGATCCAAACATTTCCCAGTACAGAAATAGTTACAATTTGGTTTCCTGAGATCCTTTATATGTGCTTTTAAGTATCCTGTGTTCTACTAGATAGAAAGCATTTATTTTTTTACCTCCTTCCAGAACATTCATCTCTAGTAAATGGTTTCTCTGGTGCTTAAATTCTCAAATCCACGTTTCTGATCAGAGACCTCATTTCGTGCTCTTTTCTACATGCTGCAGCGGCTTGCACTTGGCAGCATCGCTGGTGTAAAAAGTTGTTCCTCGTAATGTAGACCACATTCCTGAGGCTTAAGTGTGATAATCCATCTGGGCTGGAGAGTCTTTCTAATGCTACTTCAGTTGAAGTACCTGCTGTATTGCTACAAAGTTTCTCGAAGAAAGAGGAATTATTGCTGTAGCTGAAATTTAGAGTTTGACCACCAATATTCTGTGATTTTAATGGAAGGTAACTCACCTGTGTATATTGTCACTAGAGGGAGCACTGTAGTCATCTTACTCGCCTTTGAAACTACAGCTGCCAACGTTGCTTTGCTGCAAACACTTTTCCTTTACTCTGTTATATCCTATTAAAAAAATAATAGGGGGATTTGCTTCTCCTCTTATGCTGTTTTTGAAGGAGGAATCGGTCTGTTAGGAGTTAGTTTTACAATAACATTTCCAGTGACTAAGGAAAAAGTTTGCTTTTTCTTTTCATGGTGATTGCTAATTCCTGCCTGATACTGCTTATTGCGATTGAAAGATGGAAGTATATTCCTGTTTAGTGTTAACTTTTATGTGCATACTTATTGCTGCTTTAAATTTCCTGGTCTCTGTTTCAAATTCAGCCGTCCTCAATGTGGGCTGAGAATTTTGCAGTTGAAAATACTAGGTGGTGATTAAAAACTGACTGCTTGTTTTCTGTGTGCTAAGTCTCCTAACGTAGATACCTGTCTGTCCCTGGGAGGCAGAGGAGAGAAGATGTAGCTTGACTATTTTTTTTTTTTTAATATAACTTCTGAGTAGGGCTTTGGGGCTTCCTTTGGAACAAAGGAAAATACCACTTCAACGGGAGTTGTTCTGTAGTTCAGTCGTCTTTTTTTTCCTCTCTACTTGTCTGGCAATTATTTCCACCTTTAAAAAAGCTTACTAATGCATATTCTAACTGCAGAGAACATGTGAGGAGTTCTCCCTGGAATCTCACGTTCATTCTTAGAAGTCAAGCTTTTAATGGTCCTGTGCAGAATTAGGAAGGCTTTGAGCAGTCACATGTGATTGTGCAGATATGCTAGTGACTCCTCCTCTTCTATCTCTGTGTCAGTAGCTGTCATAAAAACAAAATGCAAAAGGAAATACAAGTTTCAGTCATCAAGTGAAAGACTTTAGACAAATCTTTGCTCAGCGTGTGCCTTATAAGGTCTTTGGTTTAAAATTGTCACATTACTATAGTAGAGAGATACTTTCTCACGTTCAGTGGGAAACTGCTGTCGGCAGTTTCTGCATGCTGGCTGGTTGCAGGGTGATCTGAGGCAGCTTGCTGCAAACAGCATGTCTGGTCCTTGCACTAGCTGTGCTCCCTTAAGAAAAAGCAGTATCTTCTCATTTTGAAGTTTTTTTCACAGAAGCATCATCATGCAAATCCAACGACCCAGTGACGTTCACCTTCACGGCATACTTGGCTGCTGTTTCTTCAGCGTTGTGAGAACTGATGTCATCAGCCTAATACTTGTGAAATCCTGAACTTCATAAGCCCATGCACTGTGTTTCTCCTGATTGCTACAGCATGGCCTTGCAAGAAAGCAGGATGCTTCTAATTGTATCAGTAGGTTAAATATTGCCATCTGAGTTTAATGAGCTGCACTATACCAGCATATCATCAAAATGTAAGTTGCCTTATGTCCAGCAGCGGTATGCTGCTGCTGCTGTGGAAGAGTTGAGGTGGCTTAGCCCTCAAATGCACTTTTCCTTTGAAAACGGAACTGATCTGAAGGGTTGTTAGTTCCACTGGGACAAAGGTGTAAAGTTTCTTGTGAATGCTTTGCTTATCCTTCCTCACTGATGGCTTGTAAATGGGGAAAAATACAGAGCAAACGGTCTGAAAGCTGCAGCGCCAAGTTCAAAATAGAACTTTAACATCTTTAGAGATGCCTGTCTGTAATGTGGCTCCTGCGAAGGTGCACTTCCTACTCAGGCTCTTGGTAGCAGATTCTTAAGTCTTTAATTCTGGGATATCTCCCCTAGAGAAAATGTGTGCCCAAATAATCTTGCAAGAGGGGACTAAAGTTTTAAATTATGATTGCAGAGTAAAGAGCTTTAAAATGTGACATATGTTAATGTCTACATAGCTCTCAGCTTGCTTTTTCATGAACTAGGTGACAAGAAACAGTAAGTAGCAAGTACAACATGGCAGTTTGTCATAGGAGTTACCGAAAATATATTTTTAATTCATGGTAGACCCTCCTAGTTATTTAGGTAATTCTCATTTCTTGGTATTTATTTCCATTCTTAGTTAAAGTTAGTTAAAAGGCAGTTGATTTAGTCCTTGCTTTCTTTGTTCAGTGTAGAAATAAATAGATTAGTCACAGGGTTTTGTTTCACCTTCCATTGTGCATAGTAGGAGCAAAGGAAGAGCTGAGACAAGTTAATTTTAGTGGTTGCTCAATTTTCTTGTACGGACAGCTTCTTTCAGACATAGTTCAGATCACTTTGTAGGTTTGATGTCTCCTGCATTCAAGAGATATCTAACAGTGTAATGCATCAATTACTATCTTGAGTAGCACTGGAAGTACGCAAGAACTGTTAATGACAGGTGTATTTTTGAGCAATAAATGCTCCACACGCAGGACAGTTTTGTGCATGTCCACAGATCTTGCACTTGACCTTTTTCCTAAGCCAGAGCACAGTGGTGTGCTCACTACCTGGCTGGTACTTTCTGGCAAGGGCAGCGTGAGCTGATTAGCGGTTACTATAGATTATTTTTTCTTAGGACCTCACAGCTCTCGGATGGTTCTGCATGGCAACTCCTCTCTGCTCTACTAGAACACAGACCAGCTTGGGGACCTTGCCATCACATCCCTTCGTTAACACCGCTGCATTGTGGAGAATCTAACTGCAGTGTCAGTGTAAACCTCGTGTTTTCCAGATGGCTATGTGATTCCTAGCATTACAAATGCTGCTGATCAAAGCAAAAACATTGTGTGTGTTAGGAGGATCTAAAAACTTGTGAATGATGGTGCTGACTATACGACTTTCATCGTACAGTCACGAGTACATTTATTATATTCAACTAATGACTCCCTTTTGAAAGCATAATTGAACACTAAAGTTGATCAAATTGTCACATATTTAGTTAATGTTTTTTAACTCATGTTTGATATTCAGCCAACTCTGCTTTGAAATAGTCCCTGCCTGGTAGTACAGGGATCCAGGGTCTATCATGTCTAGGACTGGTGCAATCTTTTGCCCTGGAAAATTACCCTTTGTACACTGGAAATGATCACTCCAGAAACAATTTATATTGACAGATTAGGTAGGCAGATAAAGATACGTGCATGTGTCTATATGAGTATTTAATTTCATTAAATTCAAGGTGAGGAAAAAAAAGTTTTGTGGTGCTAGCAAGCCTTTATGAAGTTTGAAAGAATTTTTTTTTTCTGCTTAATATTTAAATAAGGTGAATTTATTTACCAAATACAAAGTATTCACAGTGTGTGTATGACATGTCGCTCTACAAATCCATGCACTTCCTCCTGAAACGATTTAGATCATAAAACTGTTTGTAGAAGTTACAAATGTTAGTCAACCGAAAATGAAGCAGTCTAAAATCTTAGTACAAACCCATTTGTGGACTGATAAACCCATTTGCAGACTGATAAAATGAGTGTAATTTATGGTCTAGATACCTTATTGGCATATGTATTAAAATTCTGGTATATGTCTATTTTTCTTAGTATTGCATTAGCTGTAATTTCTATGTAATGCTTCAATTCATTTATATATTTGCACAACACACTATCAGATAAAAAAGTGCCAAAATGTGTATAAGGAGGTCATCACTTTAGCTTAATTGCGCACAAATTTCCTGCAGACTCTGATGCTTAAGACCAATAACGAGACTGCTACAGCTAGAATAAACGCATTAGCCTATAAATTTAGAGCTTCTACCTGCTTTGCAAAGGGAGCATCATCTCTAAATGAGCCTAGTAACATTGATTTGTGATTAATCATTTTACTTAGTGACTCATCTATGATCACAGTACAACAAAAATGTCATGTTTGCTTAGTGGCATTAACTCCATTTATCTTCTCTGCATTCGGAGAATTGCCTTGTTGTCAATGTGGGACTGGGAATACAGCTGAACAGTACTGTTGTTAAAGGACTTATGATGTCAGTTTACCTAAAGCAGAATATAGACAAAAAAGAAATTTTTTTTGTTTGTTTTTTAACCATTCCATTCCTTGAAACTTAATTATTCGACATGGTCAAGCCAAACCATTTGCAGTAATGATCTTGCATTTGCAAAACAAAATGAATTTAACCTTGAAAATTAGTATTATTCTAGTTGCTTCTGAATTTTTCTTTTTAAGGCCATCTCTGCAAGTTAACAAGTACTCTTAACTCTACTTTTGAGACTAATTTGCTTTACATTTTACAGAGTAAACCCCCCCCCCCTTGCTTACTACTAGAATGCTTGGCTTTGCCATGTTAGCACTGCATTTCTAGTTGGATGCCATCAGAATGGTTTTTTAAAAACGCACTGCTAAAGAGTGTTTATGGAAAGTGATAGTCATTATCTCTAAGAAAACTTCTCTTACTTGCTTTAAGTTAAGAAACAGTAAATGCTTGTAGCACCCCCATCCCCCAAGAGGAAAAAAAGTCTGAAAGAAGCTATATTGTTCTTTCCTAAGACTTGCATTGCTCAAGAACAGGAATCAACATGTGAGGATTTCTTTTTATTATTTTTTATAGCATCCCTTATTCAACAGTGTCACAATGGCGAGGATCTGCCTCCCTGGTCCTGCAAACAGCACTGGATCTGGAAAGGAGATGCCTAATGTCTCATGTCTGGTTCTTTTGCTCTTGCTGTTGGCAGTGTGCTTTGTTGTTATTCCTCTTTACTATTCGGCTGTTGCATTGAAAGTGAAGCTGCTTTCTTCAGACTTCCTCCACTGCCCTCAGCATCGCAGCACCACAATCTTAACCAGGGTCTCTGCTCGTTACCAAAAGTAAAGACTGAAGGTGAAGGTGAGTCGTACTTGTATCATGCTTTGGAATAATAGAAATGCCCACTGTGAATGTGTCTGGAGATGGATCGGGGTGTTAAGGATACAAAACATTGTAGAGGTTTCCCAGTGAAACAAAACTTAGAGTTGGATGATTGCTGCTATAATAATGGGATATTGTGTTTTGTGACAGAAGTCCAAAAAGGCTTTGTTGGTGTAAATATGCCCTGATTAGGTAGCACTGATGATTATTCCAATATTGGGGAAATATCTATGTAGTCTATAATTAAGATATTTTTGCACCGTGTAGTAGAGCAGGCAGAGGGCACAGGATGTTTTCTGACATGTAGGAAATATCAAAATGAAATAACACTGCGTGATGTAGGACAGTACTGAAAAGAAAAAAAAATGCAGTTACTCACTAGACAAAGACTGTTGACTTTGGGACTCTAGAAAGATGTTAGCAAAACAAAACCAAACCTGGCATATGCACAGCAAACCACCTCTGTAACTGAAGGTTGAAAAAGTTAGTTACAAACACCGATAGAGCTAGATGCTACCTTATCCAAAATATTTTTGCTGATCTGTGTATATTGCTAATGTGATAAAAGGATTCATATTGAGTATCAGAGCTGAGAAAAAAAACCCCAAAACCAACCAAACCAACCAAAACCCGCAACCCAACAATGCTCAGAGGGAACTTTGGTTTAAAGAGCAATATGTACAACCAGAAGGTTTAGTGAGGATGAAGAATACACACCTGCCCTGTATCGCCTACCTAGTGTCTAAAAGTCTGAGTTAGATCTCTGCACCAGGAAATTACTTTTAAAAAATCACTAATCCTTGCACGCACACATAAATATACCTGGCCTCTGGTTATGGATTTAGAGGATACACGTTCAGGGTTTCTTGTGACTATGAAAGCTGAAAGTCATCTTTAAAGGAAGAGACACAGTCCTGCAATTTCATAACGACATCAGCGAAGCTTTAATAAAAACACAACCTACAGTGAATGCTTGCAGCCTTGCATAATACATCTGGAGAAGGGCATATCAATGTGATAAAACTTGAATTTAAAAAAGAGCTAAGGACTCGTTGCTGCTTCTGTGGTAGTACTGAGGCGTTTTTCTTTAACTTTACAGCCAAGACTGCCTCTGTGCAGTTTAGTGATGATCAATGTGAACATGCTGGAACTGTTTACACGAAGTAAGTCGAATCATTCAACCTAATATTCATTTGTTTGACTAAAGCCTCTTTAGAGCCACTTGTGATCCGATGACTAACGTGGCACAAAGATGCTAATGCTCAGTGTATGCATAAATCATTAACTACTTAATTTGGATTTGGAAACCTGAGGCAACAGAATGCTCCACGGAGAAGCAGCTATATTTATCTCACTCCATCCTGAACCACCTGTCTCCAGAGACCTGGAATGCATTAGAAAAATGAATGTAATGACTGAGCTAAATCTAGGTCCTCTGTTTCAGAAGAAAACAGTTTTTACGAGCAGAAAAGCATGGAAATCTAGGATCTGTTCTGCTGAGACAGGAAAAATTAACTTATGCAGGAAGATCTAGTAATCTAGACAGATTTTTTTTTTCAGTACTGCCAGAAAAATAAGTAAAAGTTAAGGAGAATCTGAGGCCAGCTATACTTTTTTTTTTTTTTTTTTTACAATTTAAAAAAAAAATATTTTTGGAGGAGGTCTGGGTCGGAATGCTTGTGGAAGAGAAAAGGGAGTTTCGGTCCCTGTTTACACAGTAGGACCTGATGCTTTAAAGTCAGACCTGAAAGCCCCACTTCAGCTATATTTCAGCCCATTCCTGAAGACATATTTAACTACATTTCTTTAGTGAAGTGTAGTGGCACTGATGAGGGAAGTGTATCTTCCAAACTGGTAAGCTCACCTAGCTAGACACACGTGATGTGACCAACTTCCTGCCATTCAGAGCCGACTTTTCTTCTTCTTGTCGCTGTTATCTTGTTCGTTACCCATGGTTATTTATTAAAGAGCTGTGTCCTGTTGACTAAAATACCCTAAAGAATATGATTGATATTGGAGCCTAATGGAACGTGTGCAAGGGATTCTGTCTTTGTGCTGGTGTAGGGCAATAAACTTTAAACTTCATAAAGAGAAGTTTTGAGAGTAGCTCACTTTTTAGATATAAATTGGCAGCAGGATAAGCGTTTCTTAATGACATCAGTGAAAGAACTCCATCCTCTGAAGCTTCTTTTTATCTTTGCTACTTTAATAGGGTTAGGTGGGTGTATTTAAGTATGTTGTGTACATAGAGCACCAAAGGTGCTCCTGTACCAAAGCTGGTTGATCCTATGTTCGTTCTGCAAGTCCGAGAGGTGTTATCACCCCAGTTCAGAGAGGGGAAAACTGAAGGTGCCATGAGCTAGTGAGGATCCTGCTGCGTGTTGAGCAGAATGGGAAGCAGGACCCTCCAACCTTCTTCCTGACTTATCTATTCCTTCTTTAATACTACAGTACTACCAGATTGGACCTTTTCTTCTTCATTTCAGTTGTTAAATTGATCCTCTTGAGTAAAAAGTATGGTAATTGAGAATCTACTGCCATGTTGCCAGGTTTTTTTATTTGAGCCTGTTTAACTGAATGGAAAGCTCTGTCCAAATCTGAACGTTAGACAGGTTTTCTATTTAGTAAAGTAGACATTTTAAAAAAATACTTTGTTTTAAACATCAGGTGGACTCACTCATTCTTAGAGAAGCATTACTTAAATATTTAATGACTTTATCTTAGTGTTTGATCTGTCCTAAATAAAATGTTTGCTTCATCTTTAAATATATAGCATCTAAACCCTACTCCTTTAGACCTTTATGGTAACATAAATTTGGAAAAGTGATATGGAAGAAAAAAAACCAACAGTGTTGAAGGGCAAACAGGAATTATCACATGCTTCAGAGAAATCAAAATCACTTCAATATAAGGATCTTAGCAATGTGCTCTTATTTAGCTTAAAAGCTGGAAAGTGAAGTTTAAGGGGCAAGTCAATATTCTCACAAGAACTTGTTTTACTTCATGATATAAAACCTGGAGATTACTTGTCAGCTACATTGTTTTTTAAAGTCTGTTTTTACAGGATATATATACTTTGGAAGAAAGTCCTTTTTCAGGGATAGCATTTTAATTTTATTTCAAATATCGAGTGCAGAAAGCTCCAAAGAATTTAGTACAATAAGCCATTGCTGTGTTCAAGACAGTAATATAAGAGGGGTTTTTTTGGTTTTTTTACAGTTGCTAATAGCAACTTATGTGGCGAACATAAGTACAGCAATTTAAAAGGACACTGTGGTAATGTGAATTTCTTCAAGTAGTTAAATACTAATGTCTTTCACCACAACATCAATGTCAGCTCTGCTTCCAGTCAAAAAGCAAAGGACAAATGAACTTACTGTTTTATTTGCTTTTTTTGGAAGGGTTTTCAGAAAACTGACAGTAGCCAGTCTAGTCTGTAATTTTAACTTGATTTATTTGAATTAGTGAAATCTTCAGTAAATACATCTCAGTACACTTCTTAAATATTTCCCCAGAGAGATTAAACATCCATTTACTTTAACTCCACCAGTGCTCACAGACTTTAATTGAAGTGCCTGACAAACTTCTCGAGAAAGGAAAAGTGAAGAAAGAGAAGGTGACTCACGTAGAGGGCTGTCACACTGAGCAGGAGCACTGGCTAGCACAATTCAGCTGCTCCTCTGAACGCCAGGCAAGTGTGTTCGTACAGCAGGAACCGTAGCCAAATCATTTACGCTACAGATTTCTTTCTCTGCGTGTGTTGATCAGGAGGAGTACTGGTCTTCTGCTAAAGAACTCACCTTTCTGTGTGGCGTTCCCAGCTACTTGCTGTGTCTGTGTGCATGTAAGAGTGGCTGCATTCATGTCGTTCACCTTAATCTGTGTTTGGGGTGACCGGGTAATAGGTAGAATGTTTAAAGCAAAATGCTAGATAGGAGTCCCGTGCGTAGTGTCAATGGAGCGCAGACCTGTCAGAAGAACCTGGTAATAAAATTGACTAATTGCCAATGTTCATCCTTGAGGTGGAGTCCTACCCATGTTAAAATGGATACCAACAGGGTAGTTGATTTTAGCCTTGGGTTTATTTGCTCTTTGCTGCTGGCAACCATGGTATGGCACGTGTGTTCTTAAAGATGTGGTGTTGTCTTAGCTTGAGGCTTTACTGCAAAGGCTATAGAAGTCGTCAACAGGGTTTTTCCTACCCACAGCAAGGTCTGGACTTGGCAATGTCAAAATGGAAATAAAAGGGCTGTGCTCTGTCCTCCTCTTTGACCTCTGCAGAATCCTCCACTAGCTCTCTTTAAGCCATCCTGGCTGAAATGGCGGAGATAAGTGCAAGTAACCTCCCCCACCCATGGCATCACTGCCTCACAAAGATAATCCCACAGGCAAATGTCTTGGATTGACCCAAAACTATTTGTGGGAGTTCAGCTTTAATTCTTTGTTTCCTGCCATCGCGGCTTCTGTTGTCCCAGGAGTTCACCCTTTAAAGAAGTAGTATCCTGCCTTCATGGGACTTGCCTGTTCCCCGGTAAACTGAGCAACACAAGTAAAGAAAGAAAGACACGCTAAAGATTCCTTCTGAAACAGAAACGAGTTGCTCAAGAAACAACTCTTCCAGACTGGAGGCTTCTGTGTCGATGTCCCGTGCTGCAGTGCCCTCTGACTTGCTTTTTGAGAGGCGTGTTTACAGACCGGCTGCAAGGAGTGAGGAACCGGCCTTGCCAATTCAGTGTGCTGATGTGATCGTCCTTGAGATGTTGCTTGGCTGCGATGTGCTCAGAAGTGTCTTCTCATGCCCTTTTAGTTTTTCTAAACAAATCTGGGCTTAACTGAGATCGTTCTCTACCCTGGTGAAGTTTCTGGAAACTTTACAAAGGGAAAGGTATGGCCAGTATTTTGAAAGATATATGTATTTTCCTGCTATAATTAGGTAGAATATGGACATAGCATTATAGGTTCAATTAAAAGCATGTCAATAAAAGGCAGTTGTGTGCTACATAAAAGATTCTTTTGTTGAAAACTGGCCTGAGTTACGACTGTTTTATACACATTAATTTGCTTTGTACATACAGAATGGAGCTGATTGAACAGCATGATTGTCTGACGAGAGCTGAAAAGCAGCACTTGCTGTAGGTAATTTAAATTGAGCCCTATTATCATTTACGGATTTATTCTGCTTAGAATCAATAAGATGAAAAAGGGTCTGAAAGCTTTACGCTAATGCTAATCACTTCTGGGTCAGTAACTCCTTGTGTTTAAGTTATGTATTTCTTCCCTGTATTCACAGAGCTACTTGGAAAGTGAAATATTTAAAATATCTTCCACTGAAGAGAATCTTCCCAGCTCTTCTACTTCACAGAGAATTCAGAATTGATAAATACTTTGTTGTACTGAAAAAGCTCCCCAAGAGGGAAGTGACACCAACCAAAAGGACAAAAGTGATGCTCTGCAAAGAAGCTCAGCACAAAGTGCCCTGAAAATTTTGTTATAAAGCAGCATTCTTAGTTGCTGGAGATTCAACTTGACTCTAGGATGCAGAGTGAAGCTGGGTTTGGGTAGCTGGAGTCATTTCACTTTCTACTATAGCAACAATTTTGTTCCTGGATAATTTATTTTTTCAGGTTAGAGAGGTATCAGTGAGCCCAGGATGGAAGAGAAAAGACAAAAGAGAGGCCAGAACCAAGATGATTTGGTATAGTGAGACAATCAAGAGGGAATACAGTTAAAGGAATTTATATTATTCTATGATTATGTGCATCAAGCAGAAAAAAAGGTAAAATGATCCCAAAAATCAGCTTGACAAATCTAGTTGTCCAGTCAGACCTTGGTTGTTGTCTTTGGGGCTGCAGGCAAGGGGCAGAGGTGTGCTGTGCTGTAGGGTTGTGTTTGGCAAGCTGGAGGAGAGCTGACAAGTTCTTAGGAGGAAGAAACCTAAACACAACATCACTCTGAGCAAGGAGCCATGGTGAATTTCCCAGTCCTCCAGATTTGCTTTGTTCCTTTTGAAGTTCAGGAACTGATGCTAAAAGTATGGCTTAAAGAGATGGTGAGGAAAGAAAACAAAACCAAACGAAAACAAAAAAACCCAAAAGGCCCCTGTTACAGTAAAGATATCTGCTGCATTAATGCCTAATTGTCATTTATTGGTCAGGGTGTCCAGTAGCGGATGGACTGCATCCCCTGCAAAGAAGCCAGGAAGGGTGGTGAAATAAATGAGCTGAACTGAATCTCTTTAGGAATCGTATCTGCAATGGGATGACAGAGCTTACTGCTGTCTGAAGGCTGTGGCTGTTCACGCAGAGCAGCAGACAAGAGATGATATATGTATCACTGCTGTGAGAAGGGTTCCTTGTCTTGGTTCTGCTGACTCGGCCGCTCCCAGCTTTGCCAGAAAAGATCAGCTCTGCAAGCTGAGAGGGCCCAGGTGGTCGCTTCTGAAATGACTCATGTCAGGGATTGTGCTACGGCAGTGCTGAGGCTCGGGATCCTGGTGGCACTGTAAAGGAGCAGGGTGAGCGATGCTCCTCTCCCTAAGGAGGCTGCGCTTTGCAGACAGGGAAAAGCATGGCGAAAGGATGAAACGCCTTGCCTAAGGTGTGTGGAGCTGCAGGGGCAGAGTCCGAAGTAGAATTAGTCTTTCAAGTCCCAGGTGAGTGTCCCGGCCTCTGCACCCTGCTGCATCTCTGTTCGTATACAGAAAGGTTAGTTCTGGATGATTAAACCATCAGTGCTATTACAGCTATAGTCCGTCGTGTACACCACTGTTGGAGCCGATTGCCAAATCTTTGTTATTTCATCAACGAAGTGGCTTTCCCTCCTCATCTTGGTTTCCCCAGATACCCAAGAGTGCTACTTCAGAGATTTAACTTTTTTTTTTAAAAGTGTTTTAAAAAAACATGTTAAACTTTTCTTGTATTAAAATGGGCTGGAGTAGCTAATACAATCTCTTGCAGTAAATAGCTATAAAAACATCAAAGGTTTTGATAACTGTTAGCTGTATATTTTGTAATGCCTATTGTATTTCCATTTTGTTAGCTCTATTTAAAGAGCAGTATTATCATGCCCCATTTCCTGTTAGATAGTTCTATTTGTCTGCTCTACAGGAGGCAGGAGATTTTAGGTCCAAAAGAAATTATGTCTCAGTAAATTACTCCTAACTCCATTATGGAATACTAAGCACTCTCCCCTTACTGTCTGAGTAGCTTGAAGAGATAACATTGCAATTTATTTATTTGTTTTGTCCCATGTACATAGGTGACACACGAACTCATCTGAGCAGACATGGTGATAACTGACAGGTACATTAGATCAGTCACATATAGCAAAGTTTACTTTGATTATGTAGTCAGTGTCAAGATGTACAGTAGCTGATGTCAGTTTGATCTCTCTTATAGTATATAATGGCTTGTCTTTTTCATGGTTGAATGGACACTAATTTTTGTCTAATAAGTAAGCTATCAGTTGAGTGTTTTAGAGAGTAGCCAGAGTTTTTTATCCTACTGAAAGGGAAACCATTCGTGAAATTATTTTAAAATTTGTTTGGATTGCTTGTTGTATTCATTTTTCTCATTCTAAAGTCCCCTGTTTACTCAAAGGTACTAAAGGTACAATATTTTCTAAGGACCTGCTGTGAATCTATTGCACTGCGTATGAGACCTTTCCATATGGAAATAGTAGCAGAGAACAGAATGTTTTCTATCTGTTTTGATGTATAGCTGCCAAACTGCAAATTCTGTATGTAACTCCTTTTAAACTTTAAAAGGAGAGAAGAAACGATGTTCTCTTACTACAACGCACATCCTTTTCCCCTGTAGGTAATGTAGGAATTATCTAAGACAACTTTGTAGGTTTGTTTTATTATTATTATTATGCAGCCATGATTTCAGTTGAGTTGTGGTTACAAAAATAATTTATAGAAGTATATTTTGCAAGGCATAATGTAACTCATTAATAATGGACTTTAAAAAAAAACCAAACCAACCAACACAACACCCAAACAACCAGAACCCCAAAATAACGCCAGCAAGCTCTGGAAGTGAAGGGTACGTTCTGGGTTGTCTAGCACGGCTCAGCCTCCTGGCACATGGGTAGCTCCAGGGCAAACATATTTACAGTGAGTCGTAATTTCTAAATTTTGGGGAATATGTCAATTAAAAAAACCAAACCACCTGACTTTCTGGCTACTACAAGTATGGTAGTAATTATTAACGTCTCTGAACCCCGTAGTGTTAACAGTATATGTTGGGGGGGACCAGGAGGACTCAGGTCAGTATGGTTAAATCTTCTCTTGTGCTTCTCACTGACAGACTGAGCTGGTTTAGCTCTAATTAGTGATCCATGGCTCTTACTCAGCAGGGTGCTGAGGCCTTTGATGCCTGGTATGCATGATGCTAGGTGTTTTCTTGTTTTTCTTGTTCTTTTGTTGTTTGTTTTCCAGTCTAGAAATATGCCTGCCTTCTAGATCATTGCTACTGTATAGGAACTTCCTGCAAACGGCACTGTTTTATTGGGGCTGCCAGGAAGATGTAACAGTGAGTGGAAACCCCCTAGTCAAATGCAGAGTGTGAATAACTAGGTTTTAAGTAGTAACAGTTGGGATTTTCAGGGTGCTTTTAGATTTGCTACAATGATCAAAGCTTCCTTTCATTGTCAGGTATGTTACCCTCAGATATGCACGTCTAAGTCTCACGGGACTGGGATTTGTACAGACATCTGAATGGCCTGCGCTATTTTTTATTTCTCCGATCAAAGGGTTCTTCCATAAGCAAAACTGCTGAACACTTCAGTGTTGAGGCTATGAATAATTTCACATATTGGACTGCAGCATAGACGAGCATTTTTGTCTTAAATGTTTTCAGGAATAACGGTTCTTGAAACAGCACCTTCATAAGGTAAAATTCTGTGAGTCATTAGTAATGGCTGTGTCTGTGCTGGAAACCATAAATGAGGTTCTTTCCTGCCTTCTCATCTTGAGATGAGAAATTGAGATGCAGATTGAGGTTTTTTCTAAATTGAGAATTTTGTGTGTGCTCTAGTAATGCCTGGAGCTGCTCTTCTATTGTCTTCAAGGCCATGTCTTGGCAGTCCTTAGCTCTTGGCATCCGCTCTGCCTGGGGAGGGTTATTTGTTTTATGTCCAGGGCTGGGCTCAGAGCAGTGTGCTCAACACAGTCCCAAAGCAGAAACCCTGCTGTGGAGCTGGGAACTCAGTAGGAATCTCTTCCATCTGTTCCTCTGTCCTTCAGATGTAGCCCCTCACTCCGTCGCTCTCTCTTTGCTTAGCTCTGTGCAAAGAAGGTGGATGCTTGCAGCACCACTGCTAAAACATCAACTGAAAACTTTATTGCTGCAGTCAGCAAC
Source organism: Grus americana (assembly GCF_028858705.1). Classification (NCBI taxonomy): domain Eukaryota; kingdom Metazoa; phylum Chordata; class Aves; order Gruiformes; family Gruidae; genus Grus; species Grus americana. Next base: position 16,620,937 of record NC_072863.1, on the reverse strand, counting down.
TTCTCTACTAGTTCAGTTTGAGAGAGCACTAACAGAGGTAAGACTTAGATGTTCTGATAACTTACTGATGAGAATGTCTCCAGGCTCTTCTCATACATTAACATTGCAGCCTGCTTCACTTCTCTTCCTATATTCACTTTGGGATATATAGAAAATAAGGCTATAATAATGCTGTCCTTTCTTGTCTTCTTTCACAAACATTAATCCCGTGATTTTTTATCCGTACAAAATAACCCTGGAGATAGGGCAGTCTGTGGATCAGCTTCTATGAAACTAGAAAACTGAAATTATTTTGTTTAATTGCGTGTGAAAGTCAACTTTTGTCAAAATCTCTAGCTGTGACTGGGTACTTACAAAATGCAATGTATTCTTTTCTTTAGCAGATCACCTAAATACATTTTACTAGCAACCCTTTTGAACCAGATGAAACTGTAATTCAAGCTGTCTTGTCTGCTTCTGCTTTAGTTCACAATAATGTCACTATGCTGCTCACACCAAAGACTTAAGTTTTTATCTGTAACAGCTACATCAGGTATTTTGTCCTAGTTTTTCTGCAGGTCATTACTGATAAGGTAGGGTTTCCAAAATAAAAAGCCCAACAAACAATGATCCCCTGTTCAGTATATATTTTAAATGTAAAAGTTTTGTTACTCCATCAGTGTGACTTTGCAAGCTCATCCCAATCTTCCAGTGACTTCCCGCCAGCCTTCGCAGAGCATTTCTCCATCTGGAATATAGGAAATGTTGCTGCAGCCAACGAATGAAGTTAATTGAGAATATTATGTTCCTTCCAGGAATTGTGCCTTGGCATACTGCTTGACTGAACATCTTCAATCCTTGAAGGTTAACCTCACATTTTTTTAGTAAACCAAATACATTAGGGTTTGGGGGACACCATGGCCAAGGGCTGAAGAGAGGACAAGCCGCTGGGAGAGCTGGCTTCTCGTGGATGATCTGCCATTGCTGTAAGGTAATGCGTTAGCCGCTTTGTGCTGCGGTTCCTTCATCTCCAGCAGGGACAGCCCTGTCCTAAGAGCCGGTCGGGGCAGGAGGGATGTCTGGGGTAGTGTCCCCACCTGGACCCTGCACACAGGCAGTGCATGGATAGGCTCTGTATGGGCAGAAGGAACAGCTTTAGCTAAAGTCAGGTATTTCTGAAGCCGTGGGGAAGTTTTAGGAGCAAAAATTAGCTTGTGACATGTCCCTTCTTGTACGTACTCATCACTGCACTGAGTGCCCGTGGCCAGGTGCTGGCAGCTGGGCTGCAGGGTCCCCTCTGAGGAGAAGCTGAGGGGCTGCCCCGTGCTGGGCACAGGTGGTTCCAGACGGTTCCAGCAGCCCCATCATAGGGCAGAGCTGAGCCCCTCAGCCAGGCTGGCGGTGCCTCAGGGAAAAGGTATTTCAGGATGGGCAAAATGCTGCAGGTCGGTGAGGGGAAAAGTGTGAGAAACAGCCCGGGACAGCAAAGGCCGGGCAGGAGGAGGGAGGAGGCACTCCAGGCCCCGAGCAGAGACTGCCCTGCGGCCGTGAGGAGACCCTGGGGGAGCTGGTTTTCCTGACAGGAACAGCAGCCATGGAGGGCCCATGCTGGAGTGCGGCATGATTTTGTGGAGATCAATGCAGACTGTAACACAACCCACTAGCTTGATTTCTTTGTAATTCATATGTAGAGCTGCTTGAATATAAGGTCTACAGAAATGCCCTGTCCTTAACGGCATTTTATGCAGTCTCGGGTGGCTGTATAGCTCAAATAAGTGAAGTACAGGTGGCACGCGTGTCATCACCTGCTTCTTCCTATGTGTGTGTTGTTCCTACAGCTTCCTGGGAAGACACAACTCGGACATTTGCTGTATAATTACATTACCGGGGATATACTATGCATAGTATCTTTCTCTCTCTCCCTTTTTTCTTTTCTTTTGGCAGCCTGGGCTTTATCTAGTTGTGATCCGTGGCACTTAATGACAGGGTTGAAAATGAACAAGTTGTTTAAAATCTCAATAATAGCAAAAAAAAAAAGTTCTGCCTTGGGGACAAGCATCTGAAGTTTTGGGATGTTTCTCCCTTATCTTCCTTTTCCTTTGGTTTCAGGCATCTTTTGCAGGATGAATAAGTGGAGTAAAATTATTACCTGGCTGGAGAAGAATATTTACAGAGAAATTCTTATTTACCTGGTTTAGATTAAAGTCAGTAGATTTCTATTTCCATATGGCAGCGCATTTGGATTTAGTGTTCAGAATAAGGAAAAAAAGTAACATCCTACCCTATGGTTGGCAAATTTGCAGTGAGGACCCAATTGCAAGCTAAGCTGGTGGTTTACATCTCATATAACTTGAAATAAAGGAGTCACTCACACATTCATAATCAATACAATTACTTCTACTTTACATGAATTAAGTAATTTGTATGGCATTACTGTTTGGGGCATTTGTATCCCTATTCAGAGCACTTCTTCAGTATTTCAACCCCACTGATGGTAAAGGCAGGTGCATGCCAGTTACCCACAAAACCAAGGCAAAGCTCTATGGGGAAACTCTTTTATGTCCATCTAGATTTGAATTTGTAGTCCCTTTCCAATTACTGTGCTAATTGTTTAAGAGATTGCTAGACTAAAAAAGTTTTTAATCACTAATCTGTTTTTGAAAGGAACTTATGGGCTCAAAACCTGAACTACATACTTCTTAAATTAATTTTCTTCATGAATACTTCTTTCTCAATACAGATTTGTGAGTCAGAACACCCTACTGTGCTTGTTTCTTTGTCTTTTCTTCAAACACCTGGCCTATTATTCTCCTTTTTTTTTCCCCCAACAAAATTGCTCTTTCTTTGTAGGCAAGGTTCTGATATTATGTCGCTGGAAATACGGAAATTTACCCAACGTCCTATGTTATCAGAACTGAACTTGGGGCAAGGAACAAACTGAACCAACCTGACAATTTAGCCAAATGTGAGCACTCCAATAGAAATATTTGTGAACATTTCTTGAAGAGATACCAATATGCTGCAGAATCTTAAAAAAAACCCCCAAACCTCAAAAAATTGTGACATGGAGGGTAATGTCAAGAGGTTTAATTTGGAGATTGAGTTTTTTTCATGGTGGGCTAGTGGCTGTGGAAAGTGAATGGGGGTGGTGGTGTAGTCAGGTCTTCCATGTTGCTTTGAAAATCCTCCCCTACGTTTTTGCTTTCAGGAAAACCAGACAAACCCAATAAAACAACCAGGGCTCCAGGCCTGCTTCAGTGGAAACCTCTGCCAGGAAACCATCTTGATGTCACCCAGAGAAGAATTAGGCTGCAACCCTTCTTTATTCAGAAGAGAGGCATAGGGTCAAATCCTGCAGTCTTAATCCAGATCAGTGCAGGCTTTGCCTAAATTAAGACTAAAGAATTTAGTGCATAACGCAAGATAAAATGTCTGGAAATAATTGCAACGTTCAGTGT